>NC_090933.1:1254248605-1254873605 GCF_040938575.1 Ambystoma mexicanum | reverse complement strand
CACTATTTATATTTACAGGTAAGGATTGGCAATAGGTTTATTAGTATAGTCCCTTTTATTTTGACAAGACATCACTTGGACTGACTGTGTTATAATTTGATGGTCGTAGCTTGCTCTCATCTTTAGATTTAGGATTAGATGGGCATTTTTCAAACCCAATTGAAGTTCAATAAGAACCCTTTAACTGTGGTCCCTTGTGTCTGTCTTACTGTTGATACCATGCCTTCCTTACAGAAAGCAGCACTAATCATTAAGGTTTTTGGGGATTGTAGTTCCAAGACTGCTGCATAGGAATAGCCAGGGAATTGGAACTGTCACAAGGTGCATTATGGGACATGTATTTTGTGAAATTGAATAAGGAAATTCCAAAGTCTTGCAAAGGAAAAAAAAAGACAAAAATATGAATAGGTATTGTCCGGGAAGGTGGTGATTGAGTACCATATAGTCCACAATGGGTGCCAGTTGATGCTCCAGTGGCACAGTCGTGACACCGGGATCCCGGCCGGGCTGCATGGGCAGGAGCAAACACTGACCTCGCCTTCACGCGAAAGGAGCCGTACTATCTCACCTCTAGTACGGTTGGTGCCAAAAGAGGGAGAACTGACAGACACAGATGCAGGCAAGCCCCAAGACACAATGTCTTCATCGTCACACTCTGCGCGGAGGGATGGCGATTTGGACATGGATTCCCCGCAGGAATTCTCACCTGAGGAGGAGGAAGCAAAGCCTTGCCCCACCAGACATCACAGGGTTTCATTCCACCATCTTGAAAGCTTGCACAGAATTTGGCCTCCTTGCCTTCGGAAGACAAGGGGCCTCATTACGAGTTTGGAGGTAGCCATGCCGTCATTACCGGCATGACTACCTCCAAATTCGGGTCCGGGTCCCGAAAAAAGGGAATTACCGGGCCATTCCGACTTTTGTGGGCCCGGTAATTCACATTTTTGGGACCCGGTACATCCCCATTCCCATTTGAGCCCCTACAAGGCTCAATGAGAATGGGGAGGACGGGTCCGTTGTTAGCATCCTGGTCTGCTCGCGATTGCTGGTATGCACGTCTGGCCAGAACAGACGTGCATACCGCCACCCGCGAGCAAACTCGTAATTTGGTGGCCCGGTATGAACGGTGCCGGTACCTTACCGGCACCGTTCATACCGCGGACGTCAGGATTGTAATGAGGCCCAAGGAGTGCTTTTTATTCGACCACATGGGAAAGAGAAGAAAGGCGGTTGTGTTGATGCCTATCCTTGACCACGTCTGGCAAGAGGGACTTAAAACAATGAAGCGCCCATTCACTACTCCAGCCGCTAAAGGTGCCTGAACAAGAAATATAACCCACCGGAAAATGCACCCAAGTGCCTATTTTCTCAGCCTTCACATGAGTAGTCCGGGCAGCAGCAAGCCGAAAGGCAATATCCGACAAGCAAAAGTGTGCGGTACCCCCGGACAATGAGGCATGTAAACAGGACGCATTTGGGGAAAAGGGCCTGGCAACGGTGAAGGCGGCCAATTCCCTGGCCTATCATCGCCAAGTATGATTGAGAGATATTGCATGAATAGGCGCCGATTCTTGAAAATCTTCCGGAGGAGAAACAGAAGGAACAAAGACGATCCGCAAGGAAGGGGAAGAAACCTCCAACCTAGGGATTTCAAACAAGTGGCCAACAGGGCACTCCTATGGAGGCAAGTGTGGCTCAGATGCACAGACATCCGTGCCGGTGGTGGACATGCCCTTTGAGGGCAACAAGCGTTTTGGCCCAAAGATCGACAAAGCTCTCAAGGCCATCATGGTCAGGCCCTTAACGTCTTTGCAGAACCGCTGGCCTTTTTGTCTGTTCAGGGGAGCCGTGAGCAGAACATCCACGTCCTCGTCGAACAGTGGAAGCCAAAACCCTAGAGGGTCTGCATATTTTTTCCAGGGGTTAGGAGAGGGTACCAAGGGTACCAGAAGTCCAAACACAATAGACAGAGCCAGCGCTGCAAGCAACCCTCCGGATCTCAGAGAGGACGGCAGGGAAAAGCCCAACAGTTACTATGCACCCAGCTGAGCCCCAGGAGTGAGGATCTCCAGATTTGCCCAGAACAGGAAAAAGTAACAGACACATGGGTGCTGGATGTGGTATCGTACAGGCATCTGCTAGAATTCAAGGAAACACCTCCTCCCATGCCTCCAGACCACTGTGAGATTGGGCAAAGAAGAAGGCCCAACGGGCTTGACGGCTATTTCTACATTCCAGGGCCTGCAATACTTGAAGATTTCGATAGTCTGTGCGAACCTGGACCGGATGTTTTGCTCCTAAGAGTAAATTTCGCCACTGAGTAAAGGCTTGACGGATGGCTAACAGTTCCTTTTCTAAAACAGAGTAGTGGGTTTCACTGGGAGTTAACGTCCATGAAAGATAAGCAAAAGGATGTTCCAGTCTGTCGTCGAACTCTTGCTTCAGAGCTGCTCCAATGGCATAGTTAGAGGCGTCTGTTTCCACTAAGAAGGGCCGATTGATATCAGGTTGAGCCAGGATGGGAGCTTGAGTGAACTCTGTTTTCAAGCGTTGGAAGGCTTCCTCCTGAGCTGTTCCCCAATGAAAGGGAGCGTTTTTCTTCAACAAGGCAATAATCGGTTGGACTATCTCGGAAAAGGAAGGTATACATTTCCTATAGAAATTAGGTAAGCCCAGGAAGGACTGGATCTGTTTCACGGTGGTCAGACTTGGCCAGGATAGTATAGCCTTTACCTTGGATTGATCCATTCCAATACCTTCTGGGCTAAGAACAAATCCTAGATAGTGGACAGTAGGAACATGAAAGAGGCACTTCTCGGGTTTTGCCAGGAGCTTGTGTTCACGTAGCCATTGTAATACTGCCTTAACATGTTCCTCATGCTTGAGTGGGTCCTTCGAGAATATTAAGATATCATCCAGATACACAATGACAAAAAGGAATAGCATATCCAAAAACACCCGATCCATGAAACGTTGGAAGACCGCCGGGCCGTTAGCAAGTCCGAAGGGCATGACCAAGTATTCATAATGACCAAAGGGTGTTCTGAAGGCTGTCTTCCATTCGTCCCCTTCTCTAATACGGATCAGATGATGGGCACCTCTAAGATCCAATTTGGTGAATACCACAGCTCCTCTTACTGCTTCCAGGATGTCTGAGATCAAGGGCAACAGATATCGATCCTTTAGGGTGCACTGATTTAGACCTCGATAATCAAGGCAAGGTCTGAGCTCATTGGTCTTTTTTTTTGGAACAAAAAACAGTGATGCTCCTGCTGGAGATTTGGATGGTCGTATGTTGCCATTTTCAAGGTTAGTATCTAGGTATTCACGGAGGGCCTTTTTCTCGGGTTCGGATAAAATGAACATCCTCCCAAAGGGGATCACAGCTGAAGGTTCGGTTTCAATAGCACAGTCTTCTGGTCTATGAGGAGGTAAGGCTTGAACAATAGCAGAAGAAAACACATCAGAGTATTCCTGATAGATTTTAGGAACATGGATGATGTTTGAGACCGATAGTGGACCTTGATGGTTTGCTGAAAGTCCTTCCGCTGGTGTCGGAGCGGGGTCCAGGGGTAGGCAATGAGACATGCAATGTTCGGAACCCAGGAACAAGGAACCTGCTGCCCAATTGATGTATGGATTGTGTCTTTGTAGCCAGGGCATTCCCAAAACCAATCGGTAATGGTCGGAATTTATGATGTCAAACCTTATCTTCTCTCGATGGTGGTTTATTGCTAGCTCGATTTCCTTAGTCTGGAGGGTTATTGGTCCGGAAGAAAGGGGTCTCCCATCAATTGCTTCTACAGGTTGCATGACATTCCGGGATTCGTAGGGAATATGGTGTTTAAGGACCCATTCTTGGTTTATGAATATTCTCATGGCCCCACAGTTCACTAATGCCAGAATGGGGTAGGTGTTCTTCTTGGATGGCGATAGGAAGGCCTGTAAAATTACCAGAGTGTTCTGTCCAGTAAGTTCAAGGATGGTATAGATGTGGAGCCAACATCTCTCTCCCGAAACTGCGCTCCATCTAGGTTCGGGAGCTGGCGTTTCCCGAACGCCGTGGAGGAGCTATAGAACACTCTCTCATTAAATGTTTGTCCGATGCGCAAAACATGCATAAGCTGGTATGGATTCTTCATAATCTTTCTTGGGGGGATATTGGTCCACAGAAGGCCCCTAATTGCATGGGTTCAGGTTGGTTAATGGGGTCAGAACTGTCTTTGGATTTCGTGGGGGTCTCTATGGGATTCTTCTGGAAGAGTAACTTGGTTTTCTTTTTCTCTGCCTTCCTTTCCTGTATGCGAAAGTCAATCTGTAGAGCAAGATCCATAAGGGCCTGGTATGAACTTGGACGTGCCACCCTGGCCAGTGCATCCTTGATGTCTTCTGTTCAACCCTCTTCGAAAGAGAGTGAAACAGGCTTCAGAGGACCAGTCTGCTGCTTTAGCCAATTGCTTAAATCGTGTAACATATGTGAGCATATCCTGGGAGCCCTGCTGGAAATCGAGAAGGCGTTCCTGAGTAGTATAGACCTGATCTGGGCGGTCAAACATGGTCTTAAGTGCTCAAATTAATCTGTCATAATCATCCAGGAGGGCATCTCCGGCATTAACTAATGGTGTGGCCCGGGTTAATGCATTCCCGGAAAGGTGTGAAATAATAAAGCCCACTTTAGCCCTGGGGGTGGAGAAATAATAGGGCTTGAAAGTAAAGTGGACCAAACGGGAATCTAGGAATCCACGAAGGTTCTTTGCTGACCCATCGTATTTGTCAACAATGCCGCCCAATTGTACGCTCTCCTTTGTGGCAGAATCGTGGGATAAAACCAATTGCTTTAGCGCGGCATTCTCTGCCTTTAGGTTTTGTACTTCGGTTGTTAGTTCCTGCATGCCACGCATAAGATCCTGAACGGCCACCTCCATGTCTGTATCGACTTCGGTCAGGTGGCGTCTCAATCTGTCACAGGTTTCCCCCTTTCTCACCTGTTTTCGCTGCTTCATGGATGTCGTTGTAGAAGTTTTCTTCCTTATGGTTTGGGTCTTGTACAAGCCCGCTCGGCCGTCTTCGGCTTCCAGTGTTCGTTCAACTTCTTGTCCGGGATCGATAGTAAACGCCAGGAAATCCAGGAAAGAAAATACGGGAAAGCACTCGAAGGCGGGTGCATGGATTCCGGAAGAAGGTTGGGTAACAGGGAGAAGGGATAGAATGAAGCAAGGGTCCGGGAACCAGAAAAGCAACAAAGTTCAGAGAAAGCGAACTACGGAGCACACATCTAGCCACAGCTAACAGTAGCGTTGATATGCGCGGAAGCGCGGGAGTGTGGCTTTTTTATCAAGCGTGCTGCAATGAACATGAAGCCTGGCAGGCAGCGTTCAGTGTTTGCAGCCATGTTGGTAGTACAACAGAGTGCAAGCCCCGACGTGACAGGGACCAGGAGGCCCAGGAGGGGCGTGTCCGATGGGTCATGACAGACTCCAGGAAAGCCAAAAGCCAAGCAGTGCATTACAGCCAGTGAGTCGAGGAGAGAATTGATAAGAACCGGGGTGTGTTGAGTGAGAGAATCGCAGAGTGGCAAGTTTGAACCAAGTTTAATGAACTGTGTGAAGAACTGTAACAAGTATAGAAGGGGAGACCCGCTGTAGAGGGAAACCGGCACCACGTGGGTGCTAACTCAAGAGACTATGGTCGAACCCCATCTGAAGTGAAACTAAGATTACCAGAAGGCCCTAGAAGGGCCTGCGAAATAGGTCAAAGTGGTCATACAGAGCGTCGAGCAAAATCCCTGTACAATCGAAAGACTTTGCTCTACAAGCACTGTAAAAGAAAGGGAAGTGAATCCTGCAAACATTAAATTGTTTAGAAAAAGAACATTAAAAGTAAAGAGGGGTCAGCGCCCGGAAGAGGGGGGACCCATGGTTGAGCCACTATCACCCTGACTGAGAGCCACAGTAAATTATTATTAAAGCAACTTTTGTTTTGTTATTTGAACACGACAGGTCCTCAAAGGCAAGAGACTTTTCAAGTGAAAAGAGACTTGGCCATCAACGGTCCTGAGAACTGCCATTGGAACTGTAACTGTCGTCTCATGCTGGAGAAGCCCAAAACTGTACTGTGTTCCAAACTCCCATCTTACCCCGTCACAAAATGCCCAGGCTACCGCATCCTGACATATTGTTTGAGAACACTTCTTTCTTTTCTTGAGAACTATCCCACACCCCTTTTTTGTATTAGTTGTGAGGTTTGGCAATAGGTTTCTTCATATGGGCCTTTTATTTTGACACAACGCCAATAGGACTGCATTATTATTCATTTGATGGTCGACGCTTGCTCCCATTGTAGATTTAGCTTTATAATAGGCGTTTTTTCCAAGCTGCATACAGAATGCATTGTTCAATCAAAACCATTGAACTGTGATCACTTATGTCTGTCTTACTTGTGCCACCATGAGTTCCTCACACCACCGACAAGCGCACAAGAACGCGCTCCTCAGAGGTGCAGCTCATGCTCCAAAAAAGGGCAATAGAAAATGTCCCATGGGATCTCGGGGGAAAGGGAGTATACTCCTGGTACATAGGCGTCCGCAAGCCGGACCCAAAATGGAGGCCCATTCTAGACTTGCAGAGACAGGAATATGAAGTGCCAAAAGTTCACCATGGTCACGTTACAGCACAAAATAGAAGCAATGCAACACCATGACTACCTTGCGTCCCTAGATCTCTATGACGCATACTTCAACGTTCCCATGCACCCAGGGCACCAGAAGTATCTCTGGTTCATGATCGGCAAGTCGCACTACCAATTCAGAGCGCTTCCTTTCGGACTAAAGTCCACTCCACGCACCTTTACAAGTGCCTCGCACCAGTGGCAGCCATTGTGCGCAGACAGGGTCATCACGTCTATCCCTATTTAGACGACTGGTTAGTGTGCGCACCATCCAAAGAAGCAGCAAAACTCTCCATGGAGGCAACATTGTGTCACTTCCAAACATTAGGCTTTGCCATCAATTACAAAAAATCCTTCTTGCAGCCATGGAAGAAACTTGCATTTCTTGGAGTGGAATTCTCCACTCAGGAACCCATAGTGCGTCCCTCACAGGACAGAGCAAACACCCTCGCAGTACTGCTGAAAATGTTCACACCAAGCAAGATACGAACAGTGCACCACTGAATGCAGCTGCTCGGAACAATGGCATCATGCATACCCATAGTCCTGCACTGCAGGTTCTACATGAGTCTACTGCAAGAATTCCTCGCAGCAAACTGGTCACAAGTAACCGGGCCATGGGGGGGACAAGGTACAAATACCCTCCAAACTGCTTGCAACTCAATGGTGCACCAACAAGGCCAATGTCTGCAAAGGAAAGCCGTTTCAGTAACCAACGCCCAACAAAACACTGGTAACGAACGCCTTCCTACAAGGGTGGGGCGCGCACATAGTTCAACTGCACGTCAGAGGGCTCTGGAGCTCCCAAGTGGTGTCCCTCCATATAAATTTGCTCGAGCTCAGATCGATTTGTTGGGCGCTCAGATCGTTTCTCGTAGTACTGGAATGCCAGACAGTCAAAGTCCTAACATACAATACCACCACAATGTATTACCTGAGGAAGCAGGCAGGGACGAAGTCCAAGACGCTGTCCAAGGAAGCACAACTAACCTGGCATTGGGCCATTGACCACGGTATCAGCATACAAGCGTTCCATCTTCCAGGAGTGCAGAACCTAACTGCGGACAGCCTCAGCAGGCGAGCGTCACAAAGCCATGAATGGGAGCTCAACCCCTCAACTCTACAGTCACTATTTCGGCACTGGGGGCAACCAGCAGTAGACCTATTCACCACAGTCCACAACAAAATGTGTGCCAGGTACACCAGCAGGACGGCCCAAAGGGGCTCAATGGGAAACGCGTTGGCTTTTCCATGGGACAACCTTTTTTATCTTTATAACGCTTTTATTAATGTTTTACAAAACACAACACAAAGATAATTTGAATACATGTTAGCAGTATAGGCAGCGTGGTCCTGAGAGCAGTATATGATGGGCAGGTATCTCCGAGATAGTATCTGGGGCTTTCAAAGTCACTGGCAGTGGATAAGGCTAAAGAAGAGGGAAGGAGGGGGAGGTGCTCTTTAGTTTGTGAGCTCTGTGCCTATTCGTCCCATTTCCCCCATATTTTCAGAAATTTCCAGGGGCATCCCCTGGCTGTGTATATGCGGGGTTCCAGGGAGGCACATCTGTTCAATTCGT
Organism: Ambystoma mexicanum; assembly: GCF_040938575.1. Taxonomy (NCBI): domain Eukaryota; kingdom Metazoa; phylum Chordata; class Amphibia; order Caudata; family Ambystomatidae; genus Ambystoma; species Ambystoma mexicanum. The sequence continues at coordinate 1,254,865,360 of NC_090933.1, read as the reverse complement.
TAGTCTAATGGTTTATGCATATTTTGCTGCGGAGCCCCAGGTGGCGGCAGTTAGTCTCTTACCAGTCCCCAGCGCAACTCCCAGGAATGCTTTTTCGTGTTCGGTGAAATCTGTTTCTCCCCACACCCCCAGCCGTATCAATTTGGGGTCCTTAGGTACTGGGGATCCCATTATTCTGATGAGTTTATTAACACACTTTTCCCAAAAGTCTTGTATGACATCACGCTCCCAGACTATGTGGAAGAAAGTGCCTTCTGCTCTTTTACATCTAAGGCATTCACCGTCTCTCCCCCCTCCACTCCCATGGGACAACCTTTTTGCGTATGCTTTCCTGCTGTTCCCAATCCTGGGAAAAACAATACAGACGATCAAGAGGCACCCGTGCAAGGTAATCCTCATTGCACCAAATGGGCTGCACCAGACCTGGTACTCCAACATGGTTCAGCTCTCCAGTGACAAACCCATCCAGCTCAGCGATCGCCCAGACCTCATCACTCCTGGCCGAGGGAAGATAATACATCCCAACCTGCAATCACTCCATCTGACGGTGTGTCTCCTGACTTCGCAGAGTTCAGAGGGCTAGCTATATCGCAAGAATGCAGGAACATTTTAGCGGCAGCAAGGGCCCCCTCCACTAACATCATACGGCCTGAAGTGAAATCGGTTTTGCAGGTGGTGAAAAACCACATGGGGCAAACCAGGAGATGCTTAACCAGGAGGACGTATTGCCATACCAACTAGGGCTACCCAAGCAGGGCCCTTCCCACAGCTCCATAAGAGTACATTTAGCAGCCATCTCAAGGTATACTAGACAGAGAAAAGGAACCCCTCCCCTCTACGGCCGCAAACTAATCGAGCACTTCCTCAGAGGCTTGTTTAGGACCTTCCCAGCAGTCAGACGGATATCGCTGGAGCGGAGTCTTAACACGGTACTCTCAGGGCTCATGAAGAAACCATTTGAGCTGATGGCCACTACATTGCTGAAATATCTGTCATGCAAGGTAGTGTTTCAGATGGCGATAACACCGGCCAGGAGGGTATCCGAGCTGCATCCCCTCGCAGTTAACCAGCCCTACCTGCGTCTTCAAAAAGACAAAGGACTCCTTATGATGAATCCACGGTTCATTCCCTAAGTCCCCACGGACTTCCACAAAAACTCGACAATCACCTAGCCAGTCTTATTCAACAAGCCAGCATGCCCAGCAGAAGTGACATTGCATTTGCTTGATGACAAGCGAGCAATGAAATACTACATTGAGCAGGTCCGGTCCTTCCGGAAACTCAATGCAGCTTTTTTTAGCGTATGGTCCGACAAATAAAGGCAATGCACTCTTGAAGCAAAGCATAATGAGGTGGATCTCTTCTACCATCAAATTCTTTCACAAGTCATCGGGGAAGCTCCCCCAGACACCCCAGATGCACACTCCACAAGAGCAATGGCAGCCTCGGCAGCGTGGTTATCGGGGGTCTCGATCTCAGACATCTGCCAGGCGGCTACCTGGTCAGTGCCACATACTTACACGAGGCACTACTGCCTGGAGAAGCATTACGCTGAGGATGTGCAAGTGGATAGAGCAGTCCTGTCCTGCAACGCTACTAAGAGTTTACTTAGTAGAAATGTAGTGGTTTTTACCTTAATACACCTCCATCTCCAGTGTACTCCTTGGTAATATATTCATAGCATGTGAATATATGAAAGATCCAATGGTGGTGAAGTAGAATGTTTCTTACCTGTAACTCCTGTTCTCCAGCATTGGTATCTTTCATAGATTCACATGGGCCCTCCTTCCGCCCTGTCAGTTAAAACCACATACAGCCTCACCACAGGGTCAGAATCTGAAGGCAATAGGAAAAGGAGGGACTAGTCTCTGGCAACTCGAGGTCCCATTGGTGGGGACCAGAACCACCTGTCACAAAGTTGTGAGGCCAAACAATTTAGGTGGTTCTTGCTTCTAGCAAGTGGAATCAAAAGGTAACTGATTATCCCAGCCTGACAACGGGGAATATTCCTAGCATGTGACTCTATGAAACGTACCAATGCTGGAGAACAGGAGTTACAGGTAAGAAACTTTCTCCTTCCACCACTTGTCTCTTTGTCTTTCGGACCCATCTGGAAATCCATCTGGTTCTGTCATTATCCCAAACGTGATTCTGTTTCCGTTTTTTGTTTCACTTCCTTTGCTGTTATTTGTTCTGCTGTTACTTTTAATCCTTGACAAAGCTCTTTGGCGAAAGCACTTCATAAATAAAATGCAAATACAAATAGTGCAGTGTGGACCCATTTTTCTACTATAGAGCAATGGATTAACTTTCATTACTCTAGTATGTGACTCAGGGGTTTATCTCACATCCCAACCAGCACTGAGTGTGGTGTTTAGCTTTTGTATCTGTTGGTTCCAGTGTGGGACTAAGGCACTGTACTCAATGATCTATGCTATGTAGGGCTTCCACACTCACTTATAGTCTATTCCCAATGGTATGTGGGTGCCCTTGAGTTACTGTGCCTGCTAACGAGTTACCCTGCCTACACACATCACAGTCCTTCTCAGACACTGGGATTACAAAGTGGTGTCTGTTTAGTCCTTCATTCATGTATAAGCGTGTTTGCCCAAAATATCCTATGCAACTGAATGCTTGATTAATTTCACACCGGAGACGGCTTAAGTTGTGGTACCCGCCTAAATTGTATTAGAATGATAAACATTTTAATGTTAAATGTCAACCCTATGTATGTCTAATGGTATATGTTAATTGCCAACTTAACACATCACAATTACGCTTTTTGTATAGGCTGTTATCACAACCTAACTGTCATCCATATACCAATTAGTCTTGTCTTCATAAGGAATTTTCAAACTGTGTCTGCACACAAATGAACACACATTTTTAAATTGCTGTCAAATATATATTAAGGCAACACATTTTTAGATGGGGGATACGCGGGCTAACTTAGGTTGATGCCTTGGTTTTTGTATGCTAATGCTTTCAAATAAATGTGGATTTTTGCTCTTATTTATCCTTTTAGGAAGCACCCACGCCTGTTAAATGTGCACACCCTAAATACCTTCTTTCTGCAATCCACCACCAGACCGCATATGTCTTGCTTCATGTTTTGTATTGGAATCATGACTTTCCCTTTGGTATATTGTTTTCCTTTCCCAGTGTGAATGCATGTTTTTGTGTGTGTAAAGTAGTTGGGTTGTGTCTGGAATGAATGCTAGCTGTGCAAGTGTGCCCTATGTGGCATGCTAGTGAATGGCTGTCTGATGGGTGTGCTTGTTATATGCCAGTGGTGCAACCAGATTGAATACTGTAACTAAGTATGCTGAAGAATAAGCCTACCACCTTGATTTGACCTGTTTCTGGCTACAGCCTAGTTTCTACAGCAAAAACGTAAATACAGTTATTTCACAAACAATACCTCCCAAAATGTTTCAGTAACTAGATGCCAGTACATCCTCAAACTTCCTTACATCTCCATCCATCACTTTGCCAATTGCCCATCCCCCAATACTAGCACCTTTTCAAATTCGAACCCAAACTCGATTCCCACCCCCCAAACATGCAACTATGCCCCTACCCTCACCCTTAGACTATTAACAGTTCATATTGAAATAAATACTTTGAAGTATTTTTTGAGAAAATGAACTTTCTGTAGTAATTATTTGGTGTGCTGATTAACCTGCTCTGGTGTTTGCAAGTAGGAACTGTAGTGTCGGGTACGTTGCGAATGTGATAAAGCCTAGCTTCTGAAGAATGCAAGTAGGCGAGCAAGGTGTAGGAGTGTTTGGTACCGAAAGAATGTTTTATGAATTCTTAGATCACGTTTAGATTGTCAGAATGGCACCTGTGGTTTACAATTACTTTTTTGTCTCTCATTCCGTAGCTTGTGCAGGTGAATGGCTGCCCTCGGATGAAACTGAGTGAAGATCATGAGAAAATGACTATACCGGGGAGTAAGAGCATCTACAGGTTGTTTGACTGCCAAGGTGAGTTGAACAGGGGATTCAGTACCTGCTAAACTCATTTGGAATATGTGACTGTCACAAGCTTGCCTGCTCCCTATGTCTGGCTCCTACAAATAGCCATCCAACGGGGCAGCTGCACAGAGTTTCAGACACTTAGTGCAAAGTGACATTTTGACACATCATTTCATGTCAATGGAGCCAGATATGTCATTGATTGGGTAAATTGGGCTCCCAGTGCTGGTATTAAGCTAGGTAGCTGCCTAGTATTCCCATGCCCTAAAACCAGACATGCCAACCAGTTCTCAGAACCAAATGGTAACACACATTTCTGTACTTTCTACTCCTCTACTTCTACTGTTCCTCTCACAATGTTCTTGTCTGAACGGTGCTTTTTTCTCCATTATAATTTACATTTTTTCAATTTATTCACCTTACAATTTCTGCATACTTAACTCACACAAAAACCCACGCAACCCCTTCTCTCACAGCAAACCGCACGCACTTCACCACACCGCAACAAACAAACAATCAACAAATAAATCGCAACAACAGTACACAAGGACTTGGCATTGATCCTATATTCACACCCAAGCTCAGCGCATGGTGAAAATCGAACTGAAGCAGCCAACAGAACACCACCTTCTCACTTTCCTACGCCCTCTTCACCCACCAACCCAACACCACCACTTTGTTTGCAGATCCACCTGAGCGCCCAGAGACCAACTCTGTTGGCGTCGGTGCGCTATATAAATACCTTTAACATTACAGTATTGCTTCATAGAGTATAAAGAGGCGTTATTTTTGGTATTCATTTAAACAGTTTGGGATTTTTAGACAATAGTTGTTTAAGAGAATGGGGTCTGAGAAATGGCTTATTCATCTAGGTAAACTTTATTAAAAAAAGGGGGAGTTTCAATTGTTATGCGAGGGGAGCTTCAATCGGTATGCCTTAGACACTATCTACTTCCTCACTGATTAAGCACCAGCCTCCTACATGCACCAAGTCAGCATGAGGGATGAAACTGGCTCGGGCCTCCTATGTAAGATAATCAGTTGGCAAGTATAGGGAGGTCTCACAGCTCTTGTCCTAGTTTTGTAGGCTTTTAGACGCCTTATCACTTACATATTGTAACAGTTATCAAAACTGTGATAACAAATAACGATACGTGGCAGGTGAAGAGCTATTTTCAACCACCAATTGCATTAGATCTCTTGCCGAGATCCAGAACCCATGCGTCCGAGATCCTTAGGAAGAATATCAGATACAAGATGGATGTCAGTTTGGCACTCAATTGCATTGTGGTTGGGTGATCATTGGTGAGTCAGACGAGGAATAAATGCAGCAGTGTCAGCATCCCATGTTGTGTTGTACCTGGCCAACGGTGAGAACTGAATATGATTGCCACAGGAGTCTACATGCAAAGATGTCGCACCTTAAGGGCAACCTGTAAACCAGGCAATGTTGCAGAGTTCATGATGGAAGTCATACTGGATCCGCAAGACATTTCGGCTTGGTGGCAAAAGATGCTGGAAATCACTGACTGCTTCAGCAGACCAGGAAACCATAACTAGGCTAGGGATTAGGAGACTGTCCTCATCCGAAGAAGCGTCCTCAGAATCATTTTGAATTTGGGAGGGGTGGGTTAAGCATACTCCATCGGAACCCACTCCTGCTGAAAAGCATCTGTGGCTACAGCCCTCCGGTTTGGGTGTCAGATGATCATTGGTCAGCCAGGAGAGGAAGAAATGCAACACAGTGTTAGCATCCCACATTGTTCCTGGCCAATGGTGAGCACTGGACGAACTGTAAACCAGGCAATGTCCCGGATGGGGTGCCAGCTGTAGTGTTGAGCAACTGGCCCATCATGCAGTATGCAAAAAGATTGAGATTGAAAGGGCATGGAGACCCTGGAAAATGTAGAAGTTTAGTAGCATCCAATCGGGGCAATTAGTCACATGTCTGGAGTTCCAGTCTGCCACTGCACTGGACGCTCATAGAAGGAAATCTGCCCGGTACAAGATGCCCTTGTACAGACAGAAGTACCATGGACCACTGCAAGGCCTGTCATTTTCTTCAAATGGGTAGCCTTCATCTAGGTGAACAGCCCTCCAGCCTCTTCTCCTTTGCAGTTGGTGAGCGGGTGCAAGTGGATCAAGGTCATGTGGCCTAAGCCCAGCCCACCTGTCAATCAATTTAAACTGTTGGTGCTTTCCTGTTTTGTCACCCTTATCCCATACTTAAGCGGCATGCCAGCCTCTTTTCCTTTGCAGTTAGTGAGCAGGTGCAAATGGATCAAGGTCTTGTGGCCTAAGCCCCACCCACCTTCGTATTATATGATAGGAAATGATATGGCATTTATAACGCGCCGATACACAAGTGTTTCAAGCCCTGCCTCTTCCTTTCTGCTCTTAACTCTTAAACCAAGGGTGTTCGAAGTGAAGGGCAGATGAAGAAAAGGGCAACTCCTGTTTGGATCCATTTGGACCGGGAGGAGCCGGGGCCCGAACCCCTGCTCAGACAAGAGGTAAGCTCGCACCGACATATTTTCTCCCTCTGTCCCCACAGGCCATCCCCACCATCACAATGCAATGTCAGTGACATCGCCACTCCTCGAAGGCATGGACTCCGCAATGCAGCAACCTCACTCACATCAGCCCTAAACCTATCCTCGCCCCCTCACAGTCCACAACACGGAAGTTGATGCTCGCCAACATCCACTCAGCTATCACCCATGCAGCAGACAATGCCGACCTCATCACTAAACATGACCTTCACGTTATCTTCATCACTGAGACCTGGCTGAAAGCCACCTCCACCCACATCCAAGACATCCTTGTCTGAGACGGCTACTTCATCCAAGAAAGAGACCGGCCTAACAAAACAGGCAGATGCCTCGCCGTCATCCACAAGACCTTGTGGCCCTGCACCAGACTTGGCATCAACAACATTGGCTCCTTCAAAGTCCTCTCATGCCAATTTGCGCTCTTCCCGACAGTCACCATCCATCTCATCTACAGACCACCCAAACCCAACACCGCCTTCATCTGAGACATTACCGACCTGTTCACTACCATGTCCCTCGCGCGCACCAACAACATCTTCCTAGCCGACTTCAACCTCCCAGGCAACAAAGCCACCAAACCGATGAAGGAAGCTCTCTTCGGCCTTCTCAACACCCTAAGCTTCGCACAGCAGACTACAGACCCACAACACAAGAAAGGTAACATCCTCTACCTTTTCATTACTGCACGGTCTTTCCTCCACTACAGCTCTCCTCTCCCATTTGACTGGTCTGACCACCTAACTATGCCTTCCAACATCCTGCACACCACCCCAGTCAAGCACTCACAGCAGAAACCCATCAAACAAACCTTCAGGTCCTTCAAGAACTTCCCGTTAAAGCCCCCATGGAAGACTTCACCAACCTCCACCTTACATGGACCGAACACCCCCAACCTAACTGCCATTCGGGAAGCACGCAACGCCATCCTCTCAACCTCCATTGACTAACAGGCGCCTCTGAAAGAACGCACCTGCAAACCGAAACTATCAGCAACCTGCTCCATGCAAGAACTGAACCTCAGCAAACAAGAGAGAACCTGGCTTTGCTCCAGGACTGCGTCCGACCTGGCACTCCTCAAGGAACTCCGATCAAACCGCTGACAACTAATCAACACAGCAAAGGCCACCTACTATCAGAATCCTACTATCAGAACACCATAGCAGAAGCAGACAACAAAAGCATAGCCCTCTTCAACACTCCATCAGAAAATCCACTGCCATCAACACCTCATCGACAAAATCAGCTAAATTTACCAGCACATAGACACCAGCTCGGCATTCACAGACCCACCTCACGTCCTTCTTCGCGGAATCTCCACACCCTTGACAACTTTCAAGACACTTTCCACAAAGGACCTGGTAGAAAACCTGGCCACCCTCAAAGCCACATCATATACAGATGACATACTTCCAGCATCCATTCAAGATCTAACTCAAGGCACCTTCCTATCAAGGCTGCAGTGTTGAGCGACGCAGGTGCGGAGGAGACACTACCTGACTATACATAGCTACGTCCACGCTTCTGTGCCTGTAAGAACAGAGCTACAGACCCTCTGCAGCAAAGCCCTCGCAGGACAAGGCTGCAGCGTTGAGTGACGCAGGTGCGCAGGAGACGCTGCCTGACTATACATAGCTACGTCCACGCTTTCGTGCCTATAAGAACCGAGGTACGGACTCTCTGCCGCAAAGCCCTCGCAGGACAAGGCTGCAATGTTGAGCGACACAGGTGCGCAGGAGACGCTGCCTGACTATACATAGCTACATCCACGCGTCCGTTCCTATAAGAACCGAGGTACGGACCCTCTGCGGCAAAGCCCTCGCAGGACAAGGCTGCAGTATTGAGTGATGCAGGTGTTTAGCGGCTATGGGGTAGCGGCATAGACATTGAGTGCGGACGGCCTCACCCTGCTATCTGTGACAGGTTAGAAGGTGCAGGGAGAGTTAGCTTGCTACACACCACGCAACCCCCCTGACCCTTCTCACTTTTGCACACATGTTGTTTTCTCCTGCGTCCTGTCTTCGCACCACCCCCCTTCCAGAACACCCCTCCTGCTTACCTGCGCTCCTTCGCAACTCTAGGCCACGTGCACCCCCTCTACTTTAGGATGCGCTTTCTTCCCCGCATCTTAGGCTGCGTGTGCTCTGTGCAACTCTAGGCCATGTGCACCCCCTCTACTTTAGGTTGAGTTTTCTCCCCCGCATCTTAAGATGAGTGTGCTCTTGCGCACCTCTCGGATGCGTGCGCCCCTTCTTAGCTTCGGTTGCTGCCAGATCCTCAGCCCAGTCTTGCGCAGAGGCAGCACAAACTCCTGACTGTAACCCGCCGGTGAAAAGGGATAGGATCTTTTGAATGTATAGGTAAGGTGTAGAAGGGTAACTGTTGGCGGTCGCTTGTAGGCCGCCTCCGTGAGCCCCCCACCCCCTGTAGAACAGAGACACGGAGACGTGGATGTTGTCGGTGTGGGCTCCCCGGTGAACTGACGTCACCAGGAGCCGCCCCGTTTATTTAAACATGCACGCGACGGAGTTGACGTCACTCCGTCGCGTGCGTACCCTTAAAGGGGCAACGCCACACTCCTCCTTTTCCATAACAACAAATTGGAAATAGGAGTATACAATTAACACACTTCTAGAACACAGAACACTTTAAACGTTTCAACAAAACACACCCCCATTTATTGACAGCCACCCCGGATCCCCCGTGTGGGCCTGTCATGGCCTGACCATTAGTCCCCGGTCAGCCTCCCCCTTCAGTCTGTAACATAGTCACTGAGACGGACAGGTTTCCCACGCCCTGATCTCAGGGGGTACCTCCTGCCATCGTCTCGGGCTGGTGTTCCGGAGGTAGGTCCGCTTCGAGCCGGCTTCGAGCCGGCGATTCCACTGCGGCACTTTCTCCCCCACCTTCATCCAACACACCTTCACTCTCTCTGCTGTCACCAAACTTCCTGAAGAAGGATGCATTCCTGGTTACCGATGACGTTCCATCCGATGCAGTCACCATTGACCCCTTGACCGCCACCACGTCCAGGGGCGAGGGCTCATATGTGAGCGACAATTTTCCATGTGGATGGCGATTTCTCACCAGCACCTCATCCCCAAGGGCAATGTGTGGGGGTTTGAGCCCCCTCCGGATGTTCTCCATCCGCGTCCTGATCTGTCTGTCCTCTTCCACCTGCTCATTGTCGATGACGGCAGGGTCTCGGTCCCCCAGTTCCGGTATGACGTCTCTCGGGCACCGCTGGAATAGTGCCTCTGCCGGGGCCACCCCCGTAGACGAGTGAGGGGTGGTGCGATAGCCTCGCAGAAACACGTACAGAGCCCTCTTCAGACACTCCCCTTTTCCATGGGCAATGCGGAAAACCTTGTTGAGGGTACGCATCATTCGTTCAGCCTCCCCGTTGGCACGGGGCCACAGTGGGGTGACCCGTCGGTGTTGGATGCCATAATCTTTCATGAGTTCTGCGAAGCTCTCCCCTTGGAACGGGGCTCCGTTGTCCGAGCACAGCACAGAGGGGAGTCCATGAGTGGCAAAGATCTTTTCCAGCGCCACCACCACGTTCTCAAACGCCACTGAGTCTATGAACTCAACTTCCGGGTATCTCGACCACTCGTCTACCACCACCAGAAAATGCGTACCTCTGGAGGTAGACCCCGAGTCCGCGTGCACCACCTCCCACGGCCGAGTCCCGCGGGGCATTGTCTCTATGGACGGTTCTTTCAGTGCCGGGGCCGCCGCCTGACACCACACACAAGATGCTACGAATGCTTCCACCTTCCGCTCCAGCTCAGGAAACCACACCTTCTGCCGGAGACGAGCCTTGGTCTTGGGAGCCCCTTGATGACCCTGGTGTGCTAGCGCGATGACCTGCGCCACTTTGCTCTGGGGCACCACAATTCTTTCACCTCTTAGTAGCAGTCCTGAATCGGAGAATGTTAGCTCCTCTCTTACTTTCCAGAGCTGCTCGAGGGTGACCCGGGCCTCACACGTTCTTCGCTCCACCGCCTCCAGCACTGTCTTCCAGGCACCCTTCTGCATGGCTTCCCTCAAGATGGAGAAACACTCGTCATTTTTCGATGCCACTTCCAGATCTTCCACCTGCATGGAGTTGGGTGTCGCAGTCTCCACCACGAGGCAGACATGTTCGTCAGCTTCCTCCGCTGACGCCGATTCCTGCGAGTCGTCCCTGGGGTGACGGGACAGGTAGTCCGCCGCATTGTTGGCACCGGGGCGGTATGTCAATGATACCCCGTATTCCAGCAGGGCGAGCATCCACCGCTCAATCCTTACTGGCGGGCGAGATGACGAGCCCGCCATGATCGGCAACAGCGGCTTGTGGTCCGTGACTACGGTCACGGGACGCCCCAGAATGTAAAGGCGAAAGTGCCGACAGCCCCACAGCACCGCCAGGGCCTCCCTCTCGATTTGAGAGTATCGTTGTTCGGTGTCAGACAGGGCCTTGCTGGCGTAAGCAATCGGCCGGACCTCCTGGTCTTTTCCTACCTGTGTGAGCACCGCCCCTAGCCCATAGGGGCTGGCGTCTACCACAATCTCCGTCTGCAGGCGTGGGTCAAAGAAAGCCATCGTGTCATCCGCCGTCAGTGCCCCCCGAATATCGTCAAACGCCGCCAGTTCCAGAGGGCCCCACTGCCAGGGGGCGTCCTTCTTGGTGAGCGACCTCAGGGGCTCAGAGCGGGACGCGAGATTTCTGATGAATCGGCCACAGTAGGTGACCATCCCCAGAAAACTCCTCACCTCCGCGACATTTTCAGGCGGGCGCGCCTCTTTGATGTCTCTCACTTTGCGGGGGTCTGGTGACACCCCGTCAGCCTTGAACACGAACCCAAAGAATTCGATCTCCGTCTTCAGAAATTCGCACTTGTCCTTATGCAACGTGAGGCCCAGCAGACGTAGCCGTTCAAAAGTCCTGGACAGGCGTGCCAGGTGCTCTGCTTCGGATTTGGCGTACACCAGGATGTCGTCGCTGATATTGATGACACCCTCCAGATCCGCCAGTGCACCTCTTATTATATTTTGAAAAACCTCCGCTGCCGAGGACACCCCAAAGCTGAGTCTTTTATATCGGTATAGCCCCCGATGCGTGGTGAAGGTGGTGATATATCTGGACTCGGGGTGCAAAACCACCTGATGATAACCTGATCTCAGGTCGAGTTTGGAGAAAAATCTTGCCCCCTGCAGCTCCGCGATGATGTCATCGATGGTGGGGGTGAGGTGTCTCTCCCTCTTTATGGCCTTATTGGGCAGTCGCATGTCCACACATATTCTTACAGCATCGGGTTGTTTAGGCTTGCGGGCAATGACAATGGGGGACACCCAGGGGGTGGGTCCATCAACCTTTTCAATTATGTCCAGCCCCACGAGATTGTCAAGCTCACGATCCACCAGGTCCCTGAGATGGAACGGAACCCGTCGGTGCTTCAGTGCCACTGGTTGTATGGATTCGTCTATGTGGAGCCGGACAGGCTCGCCCACCAGCTGTCCGATGCCCTCAAACAGGGACCCATGTTTGGCCAGGAGGACCTGGATGTCCTCCAAGTATACTGCATAAGCGAATGTGACGATACCCAGTGCCTCCGCCGCGGCACAGCAGAGCAGGGTGTTATCGCTCACCGGCGTCACGTAGAACCGAGCCCGTATGTGTGAGTCCCCATACTGCACACGGGCCACGAAAACACCGTCCAGAGGTAGAGGCCGATCCCCGCCGAAGGCGAATATGCGTGCCCTTGGCGCCGCCAGCGCAGGTGGGGCCCTCATGTTCTTGTGATGCTGGCGGGCCATTACATTTACAGATGCGCCAGTGTCCACAAGCATCGGCACAGAGTCTCCATTCACCAGCACATTGCACCTGGGTTGTCTCTTGGAGCGGGACTTAAGCATGCTTACGCTGGACACGAAGAACACGTTCTCTTCATCTTCGTCCTCCTCCTCGTCCTCCTGGGGTGCTCCCTCGTCCCCTTGGTCGACCTGGGCAACGTTGGAGGCCCTCTGGGGGCGGAAGAAACCAGCTCGAACTGGTCCTCTTGGCACTACCTTGGGTGCGGCCGATTTGCACATCCTTGCGAAGTGGTCAGGGCCCGCACATCGGCCACACTTGACACCCGTGGCAGGACACTCTGCGGGATGTGGGAGATCATAGCCACACTTCGAGCACGGGACATTCGATCCTTGTGCGCGCTGACCCTGGTTGTTCAAAGGGCGCCTTAACCCGCGGCCTCTTCCGACCGCGCAGACCTCCTCCAGCTTGGCTGGGCGGACCCCCGCCTCCATCCTGGTTGCACGCAGTTCAGAGACCTCGTGGCACCTCCCCAGTTCTAGGATGCGAGGGAGGGTGATGCCCGGTTCGCGCAGGATCTGGCGTCTCAGCTTCCCCGAGCTGCAACCCTGAATTAGTTGGTTCCTAATCATGACATCGGGGTCATTCCAGGCACACGGGGCTGCCATGCGCCGTAGTCGCCCAAAGAATACATCCAGAGTCTCGTCATCTTTCTGGCGGGCTGTACCCATGAGGAAGCGTTCATAGTCCGCATTGGCCATCGGCAGAAAATGATTATGGAGCGCCTCTTTGGCCGCCGCAAACGATCCATCCACCGGCTGTAGGGACATAAATACCTCATGCACTGCCGGGCCAGCGGAATACAGTAGGGTGGCCAGTTTGCCGTCATCCGTTGTTTCCATAGTGGCCCTGAAATACATTTCCAGTCTGTCCATCCACATCTTCCACCTCTGTCCAAGGCCAGCTGGAGCACCTGAGATATCAAACTCGGGCATTGGTTGCAAGGACCCTGGTGGCTTCGGCGGAGGGACAGGCAGTGCCTGACCGACAGCAGCAGGAGGAGCAGCAGCAGCAGCAGCAGCAGCAGCAGCAGCATCCATGGTGGAGAGCGCACAGGCACCCCAAGGATTGACAAGACAAGGGGCCGCAACTCACCACCAGCCTTGACCTTTGCGGAGTGATCACCTCAGCCAGTCTGCAGACAATGGTGTATCCAAAAATTGAGCAGAGGAGGAGACCCCTATCTAACCAGCAGGCCTCCCATGGAGTCTCTCAGCCACTGCTCGACGAAATGTGCATAAATTGTTAAAATTTTACTATGAAATTGACATATGTCGTGTCCAACGATCATCCGCCGCTGAATTATCCAAAAATTAGACCTGGATGGCTCACCGACGCTTCGTTACGAAGCCGTGAGTCTCCAGGATCTATTTATCAAAATGGCCGCCGGCCGCGTGTGTCGCTTCCTTCTCTGCGGGTGTTCGGAGTTCGCCGCGCGCTCACACTCGATCATCTGCGTCGCGTCGGAACTCCCCCGCAGTTCATGGAAGCGATCCCGGTCTCGTCGCCACTGTTGGCGGTCGCTTGTAGGCCGCCTCCGTGAGCCCCCCACCCCCTGTAGAACAGAGACACGGAGACGTGGATGTTGTCGGTGTGGGCTCCCCGGTGAACTGACGTCACCAGGAGCCGCCCCGTTTATTTAAACATGCACGCGACGGAGTTGACGTCACTCCGTCGCGTGCGTACCCTTAAAGGGGCAACGCCACAGTAACCGGAAAGAGGGTTAGGTACAGGTTATGGATAGGTAAGGGTATTTGGGGAAAACCATGCTCCTCGGCTCTGTTGTCCCTTCTCGGGTTGCTGACCTCCGTTTCACTCACACTGTTCATACACACAAGTGAGGACCCAGATCTGAGAACCTTGCTGGCTCCTAATTTTCCCTGGGAGAACCAGAGTGTCCTAAACCCTGACATTGTACCATGCCAGAGTAGTGCTGCAACATTTGCATTGGGGGATCATAAACAATTTGCACCCTCCAGTGTACTCACATTAACATTGCATTGCATCAAACAGTTAGCTTCCCTGAGCTGACGTTTTTTAACATTTCAGCATTTCCTCATGCTGCTTCTAAGGCTGGGTTCATGTGTACAGATTGCATTAACAATATAACACAAGTATAAACACTACTTAGCTTCACGTTGTTTTCTGCACTGCTCGCCACTGCCTGTGTGTCCGTCTCCAGCGTGGGCAATTGTGGGCAATTCCGCTAGAAAACGAAGATATCAATGAGTGCGCCACGGAAGCGATCCCTAACAAACAACAAGCGGAGCTGCTTTTTGTCACTTGTTTGTCCTGTCGGAAGCTGCGCCGTTTGCCGTTTGATTCCTAGTTTCTTATTCGGCCAGTAAACCGTCCCAATATGAGGTCTCAGTAGTCTATAATGTGGCCATCAAGTCTCCCTGGTTCAAACGTGACTGAAATGCATTCCCCAGAGGTTCCCAATGCGGTGAAATGCCTTTCCCAGTGTTTGGTTGCCAAACGCATATTTGCGTGTTATAGGTGTAGCGGAGCGCGAGCGTGCATAATCAGAGAAACCTGGACTTATTCAGTGAATGGGAGTGGGGCCTGTAGGAATTACAGGCGGGACACAGCCCTGCAGTGGTTTGCCTGCCGAAGCTCCACTGGAACACGTCATATCAACTGAAAAGCTGTAGCACGAGCAACGGGCTTGCGGGCGTGGCGCACGCATGCGCGTATGTAAGGGAGTGTAGTTCTTGGGAATGCAGTCCAGGAGTGCTCCTCTTGCTCCCTGCCTTTTTTCTGCATTAAAACAGATGATTCCTCTGGAATAGCTGGTTCTGGGTTTCTTTCTGCCCTTACACAGTGTAATTGTCCTGCTTAAGCCTTCAGCCACATGCTTTTTCTTGACAGTTGCGCTCACTCCCTCGCAACTTAGGCTGCGCCCCCTCTTACTTTAGGTCGCGCTCACTTGCTCGCAATTTAGGCTGTGTGCTCTCCCACACAATTCTAGGCTGCGTGCGCCTCTTCTTACTTTAGGTTGCATTCACTCCCTGCAACTTAGGCTGCGTACACTCCTTCGCAGCGCTTGGCTGCGTGCGCTCCCTCTTACTTAGTTTGCGTGCACGCACTCTCTACTCGGCTACGTGCACCCCTCCTTCCCTCAGCCGCGGCACTCCCCTCTTCTTAGCTCCTCCCTTGATCATTTTTTTATATTCTTGACTTTTTATTCTCCACGGTTGTTGGCTACATTGCATTGCCTGCATTCCTGCTGTGTTCATTCTTACTTCTAGGTTCCTGTGGTGATTGTTATGTTCCTGTTGTTTTTGTTGCTCCAGGGTTGTTTGCTTATAATATACTGCCTGCATTCCTGCTGTTTTTCATTCTTACTTCTAGGGTTCTTGCTGATAGTTCCGTTCCTGTAGTTTTTGTTTCTCCAGCATTGTTTGCTTACACTGTACTGCCTGCATTCCTGCTGTTTTTCTTACTTACTTCTAGGTTCCTTTCGTGATTGCCTTGTCTAATGCACTGCATCGGATTACTATCTGTTGTTCTGTCCTCTGTGTGCCCCCCTCCTTCAGTGTCCTCCCTAGTGTTCCCCCCCTGCATGGCTGCTTCCCAGCGCACCCCCTGCTTGGGTCCCTTCTCTTCTCCCCCCTCCTCTACCTCTCTGCACCCTCTATGGTGCTCTCTGTCTCACCTATCTAACTGCTTTTCTAGCGACTATCCTATCCCTCTCACTAAGTCTGGCAGGAAGAAGCTCAAAAGGGACATCCTGGTCTCCAACCCAGGCCTCCGTATCGCTGATACCTACACCAGTGGTTCCTCCAGACCAACCCTTACCGACACCCTCTTTGTTGTTCCCTCTCCAGGCCTAGAGACCCCCCATATGGTCTCTGTTCCCTCTCCTTTATGTTCTTCGCCCATTAATGGTAGCACACAGTCACACAGTGGGAAGCCCTCCTGGCTCCCCTCCGCTCCTCCAAGACCATCATTAATGTTTACCTAAACGACACCGTCTTGGCCCAAGGCCCTCATGCCAACTTCTGCCTCTTTGATAGACTTTTCCCACGCCTAATCAACTTCCTTTCTTCTCCTGTTGTTCTTTCTTTTCGCTCTCTGGCTCCTCTGTCGCCTCCTTTCTCTGCCACCTCTACGGCTGCCTCTGCTGCTTCTCCGGCCACCCTGTGGCCACCTTTCTCCGCCACCCCTCTGACTCCTCTGCTGCCTCCATCCTCTGCCACCTTTACGGCTGCCTCTGCTGCTTCTGCGGCCACCCTGTTGCCTTCTTCCTCCGCCATCCCTCTGGCACCCACTTCCTCCTCCCTCCTGGCTACCTTGCCTTCTCCTCCTTCCTCCTCTGCCCATCCTCGGGCACCTGCAGCTCTTCCACAGGGCGTACATTTGACCTGTAACCCTCCACTGAAGTTCTTCAAAGGCGTACCATTGACCTGTAACCCTCCACTGAAGTTCTTCAAACGGGGCAGCCTGCTCCACATTGTGACTCTCAACTCTCGCTCATCTGTCAAACACTCAGTTTACATCTGCCGGCTCCTGGAAGAACTCGATTTGGATTTACTCTGTCTGACCGAGACTTGGTTCACGGCCAACTCTGTAACAAGCTTTGACACTTTCCTTCCTGATGGCTACAAGATCCTCTCCGAGCCCAGAACCAACCATCCCGGTGCGGGTGTAGCTTTGATCTTTCTGAAGTGGATCCCTGCTTCTATCATTCCTATGCAGGATGACTCCTCCTTTGAATGCCTGGTCTGCAGGCTCTCTATCTCTCCTGGCCTTTCTCTCACTGTGGCCACTATCTATAGACCGCCTGGCCAGATCGACCCCTTCCTGTCTCTGTGGGCGGAACTATCCTTCTCTCTCCTTGCCTCTACATGTCAACTTCTCCTCCCCAGAGACCTTACCATCCACCTGGATGCTACCTGCCCTTCTTCAGGACTCTTTTGCAACCTCTGCAACTCTCTCTCTCTTTCTCTATTCTTCCCTCTGGCCTGACTCACTCTGCAGGGCAGACCCTGGATGTTCTGATCTCCTCAGACCTCCCCCCTCCAACACTCTCGCCACTCCTCTCTCCTGGAGTGATTACGTTGTCCTTTACTCCCACACCTTTCGCTCTACCCCTCATGCCAAGCCTACTCCAGCACTGCCACCTACCTTCTCGGTCATTCGACCCATGAATCGTGTGTCAGCTGAGGCTTTTGCTGCTACTTTCTCTCCTCCTTCTGCACCTTTGGCTGACTCACTCACACCCAGATACAGCCCTGTCTAGCCTTCGTCTTTCTTTCACTAACACTCTTGATGTAATTGTCCCTGTCATGAGGATCTGCTTGATGCCCAAATCCAAGTGCAACTCTTGGTACAACACCAACCTCGTCACCCTCAAACGCAAGTGCAGGGTGGCGGAGATGAAGTGGAGAGTATCAGGTGCACCCTCCTACAAACTTGCCTGCCACCTGCTCCAAAAGGCAATACAGACTCTCTGTCCTCGCCAAGAAGAGAGCACACATCCAAGCCTGCGTCTCTGCAGCTTCTAACAACTAGGAGGAATATTTCAAAATCTGCAAAGAGCTGGCCAATCCTGCTGCAGTCTCTACCTCTCTTGTTCCCTCCCAGGCCCTCTGTACGGCCTTGGCTTCTCATTTCATCACCAAAACTCAGGACATCCTGTCCACCCTCTCTTCCTCTTCCGCCTCCTCCACTCCTGGCCCTCCTGTGGTTGTCCCTCCTCCTTGCTTCGCTTGCTTTCCCTTGTTCACCCCTGACAATGTTTCTAGACAAGTCCGATCTATGGAAGTCTCGTCAAAACAGGTTCTCCTCTGTTCATCCAGAACCATCAAGGACCTCATTGACACCCATGCTCCAGCCTTGGCTGATTTCTGTAATCACTCCTTGCCACTGGAACTTTCCCCTCCCCATTAAGCACGTCCTTGTGCATCCCCTGCTAAAGAAGCCCTCTAATAATCCTTCCTCTCCGGCTATCTATCGTCCGATCTCCATCACTTTTTTTCTGGGCAAACTCTAGGAAAAGCTGGCCATCTCCCAGCTTAAACTTCACACTGAATCTGTTAATTGCCTCCACGATCACCAGTCTGGCTTCAGAGCTGCCAGAAGCATGGAAACTGTTCTCCTGAACAGCCGTGAAGACCTGCTCTTCAACCTTGATTCTAACCTTCCTTCTGTCCTCATTCTCCTCAATCTTTCTTCTGCCTTTGATATGGTCAACAATACCATCCTGCTCAGTCACCTCCATGATAACCTTGGTATCACTGATCAGGCCCTGGTCAGGCTGACAGCCTTTCTCACTGACCGACCCTCTCAGGTCCAATTGGGGTCCTTCCTCTCCTCTATCTCTCGCTCTACTTGTGGTGTTCCACAGGGGTCTAACCTCTCTCCCTGGCTGTTCAACCAATACCTAGCACCTCTTTCCCACCGCATAGCTTTCTTCTGCTACAACTTTTAGTGTTATGCGAATGACACCCAGCTCCCCTTCAGGCTCCCCTCAGCTGCTTCTTCTCCTTCTCTCATTCAAGATTGTTTAACCGTAATTCAGCAATGGTGTGCCTCCAATGATCTCTGCCTTAATGCCATTAAGACTGGGATTCTCCTCATCGGAACACCAGCTCCCTCCTTTCATCTCTCTCTCTCTGTCTCTCTCTGGCCACCCACTCTGGGCCCTCTTCCTGCTCCTACTTGTGACGCTAAGAACCTCAGGGTCATCTTCGACTCCACCCTCTCCTTCTCTCCTCACATCTCTAAGAAGTCAAACTATCAGCTGCACCGCCTCAGCGGTATTCTTCCTTTCCTCACTTTCCCCCAAAAGCTCACTGTCTCCAGAGCTCTGGCCCTCTCTAGGCTGGACTACTGCAATAGCCTCTTTCTAAATCTTCCTGCCTCTACTCTCCAACCTTTACAACTTATACAGAACAGGACTGCAAGACTTGTCCTTGCCCTCAAGCCCAGAGATCGTATCTCTCCAGCTCTGAAATCTCTTCATTGGTTCCCAGTGGTGGCAAGGATCAAGTTCAAGACCCTCTGCATCGTCCACATGGCTTTCTGGGGCCTGGGACCGCACTACCTTCAACCCTCTCTTCATAAACATCTCCCTTCTCGAGCTCTCTGCTCATCCACCTCTAACTCTCTGAGGGTCACTCGCTTTTCCAAGCAGAGAATTTTTGGCAGATCTCTATGTACGGCTAGTGCCTCCCTCTGGAGCAGCCTCCGGCCTCTCTCAAACCTGAGCAGAACCACCTCCGGTTCCGTAAGCAACTCAAGGCCTTCCTCTTCGCTTCCGCTTTCTCTCTTCCTCTCCCCTGATGATGTTACGACTGCTCCACGCACTGGTCACCTGGCTACCCTCTGAACTTGGGCCCAGGCGCCTGCATGTCCAGTTGCACTTCACCTTGCCTCCCGGCTCCCCTAGCACTTGTGGTCTGCATCTGCAGCCCTACAGTCCCTTCTCTCTGCATTTATGAGCCACCCGTTGGCTTCACTCCTTGAGTTACCTGCACTAAGCCACACGCTGGCTGCACTTTTGAGTTACCTGCACTTCTCCCCCCCTCAACCCCTCAGCACTTCTCCACTTCCCTGCACTTGCGTGATCTCAAAGACACTGGGCCTAGTAGGATCGTTGATTGTCCTCCTATGTTTCCCCCTCTTTGTCTTGTCGCGCCCAGAAACACTTGTGTACAGGCACGTTATAAATGCCATATCATATCATAACCTTAAAGACAGGACAAATCCTCCCTCTACTAAAGAAATCTATGTTGGATCCCGACTACCTAGTTAACTATCGCCCATCTTCCCTTCATTAGAAAGCGTTAGCCGCAATGCAACACATCAACACCAACAATCTCCTCTAAGCCTACCAGTCTATTCAGACCCAGATGCAGCACAGAGACAGCAACTATACAGGTGGTGACGACGCCCTCAACATCCTTGATGACAACCACTCCTGGTTCTACTCGACCTCTCGCCCGCTTTCGACACAGTGTAGACCACCAGCGCATGGCAATCGGCAACCTTGTCCTACGCTAGTTCTAGTCCTACCTCGCCAACCGCCAGCAGTTTGTTCAAATGGACTTCTCTAGATTGTCAATGCTACCGCCACCTGTAGAGGCCCGCAGGGATCCATCCTCTGCTCAGTGTGCTTCAATCTTTACATGGAGCCGTTGGGAGCCCTCCTAGCCACACAAAACATCCACCAATATGCTGACGACACACAGTTATACCTCAACATGAACTCCATCAAGGACATCCATAGGCTCAAAACCTGCCCCTCTCTGATCCAGTCTTGGATGTCTAGTGCATACTTGGAGCTCAACCCCTCCAAGACTGAATTCCTACTCCTCACCAACAACTCCGAACACCCAGAAATACAGACCTGGCTATCAACCATGAACTCTGAGGGCTTCACACCTGAGCTCACCTTCTGCGCCAAGTCCTTCGGGTTCCACATCGACAAACGCCTCTCCTTCAAGACACACATAGCCAATAAAACTCAGACAGCTTGGAATCAGCTCTCCCTCCTGTTGAAAGTCGAGCCTTTTTTCTCTTTGGACAGCTTTACATTCACCGTTCAAGCACTGGTCCTATCCCACCTCGATGGGGGCAATGCCCTCCTCCAAGGCCTACTGTTGTCCTTCCTTGTGCCCCTGAGAGGTTTCCTCCACACGGCCGCACTCCACAAGGGTCTACATCACCCCAGCCCTCATCGACCTTCACTGGCTCCCACTGCACACACAAATCACCTTCAGTCTTGCTCCCTCATCTCTAAGGCAGCCGCCTTCAAGTCACCCAGCTACCTTGCATCTCCGGTGGCCAGCGCACCACCAGAAGCCAGGACACATGCAGACATGAAATCTGCTGCTGCAAAAAGGAAAGGACCAAAAAACAAGCCTTCTCTGCCTATGCCCAGATACTATAGAACCTCCTCCCTGTCAGCATCAGACTTGCCCCCACGTTACTACAATTCAGAAAATAACTCAAGACCCACCTCTTCAAGGAGTCTTTCCTCCTCAACACCTAGTCCATCACATCAGCCCTCGCGCCATCTGACTCGCTACCACCACCCGGTACAGCTGTACCCCTCCTCTGTGTATCATACAGCATGTCTGTTCTGTTGTTACCTCTGACAAGTGCTCTGTATTGCATCTGCACTATTGTACACCTCTGTAAAGCACTCAATTGCTTCTCAAAGCCAGGTCCGCACTCAATAAATACCATAATAATAATACCTCCCCCACCCCCACACACAAAACCCCTTGGCTTGTTAGTACAAATGCTGACTGAGACATTCAGTCCAGATGAGGATGGGACAGTCTTGAGTGCCCGTGGCAATGCTCTAGATGGCAAGGTCACCGGCTAAGACCTCTTGAGTGTAGACCAGCCACACAGCGCATGGAGTTCACAGACCAAGCGCCCCAGCGTGTCTAATCCCCAGCACATGTTCCAACAAGATTTTGAAAATGGCCCTGCCACTACAGGACTTCAAGTTGCCAGGTTACCAGAGCAGGTAATCCCTGGAGTCTGGGTTCTGAGACAATGTCTCCATGCCACCCGATCCTCCATGAGAATGTCGTTTAGCCTTTGCACATCACTGCAGTGAAGTGGGCCAGGGAAAATGGTGGTAGTGCAGAATTACATTTTTGGGAATTTTGCTGTCCCATTTTGCAGGACCTCAAATATTGAACTGTTTCCTGCTGGCTTTCTAGGTTCTTTGCCCTTATTTTTGTTGACTTGTACTAAATCCCTTGCCACTCAAACCCTTTTTGGTGAGCTATCCTATTGTAGCCCTTATGGCAAACACATCTCTTTGTTCCTAGGATGTTTCTATCATCCTACAAATGTGTTGTGAAGTAGTAAGCAACTGTAATTTAGTTATGGCTTCACCAGGGGTGCAGTCGGTTTTTACCGCATCAGTAGCCCAACGTACCAGTACGGTAGCCATCAGCGGTGGCTCTTGAATTTTTTAACTGTTGGAGCATAAATATTTTTCCCAGATACTGCACAGCGTCCAAGCCCATACATGCTGGCTGCACCATTATACCCTAGTATTCCCATCTAAGAACATACTCATGTTTGCTTTGCGCATAATGGCAGTAATGATACTGTAAGAAAACATGTCCACGTTTGTTCTTCCAATATATGACACTATCCCCACGTAAGAACGTACTCCAGTTGGCTTTACCATTAAAACTGCATGCCACAGTATGAAAACATGTCCAGACTGGCTGCACTAAAATGCCAGTCGAGCTACATAATAACACTTATCATGCTTGCTTTATCAAAGATGCCCAATACAAAATGTCATACCACAATAAGAAATTACTAGACTGGCTGCATTGAAATGGCAGTCTAGCAACATAATAAAACTTATGCTTATTTTATCAAAGATGCCCAATACAAAATGTCATGCCACAGTAGTAATAATATCACTCATCCTGCTTGCTTTATCAAAGATGTTCAATGCAAAATGTAATGCCTCAGTAAAGCTAGACTTGTTGCATAAATAATGCCAGTCTTGCTTCATAATAACACTTATCATGCTTGCTTTACCAAAGCTGCCCAATATGAAATGTCATACCACAATAATGAATGGCTAGACTGGCTGCATTAAAATGCCAGTCTAGCTACATAATAATACGTATCATGCTTGCTTTATCAACCATGGCCGTTAAAAAATGCAGGCCTACTCCATGTTGTGCCTGCGCATTGCACTCAAACATAATCACGTTAATGATGAATGTGATTGTGTGATTGGAGGGCCCAAAGAGCAGATGTATTTTAGGACCTGAGGTCCCAGGATAGAGCCATGGCATGTGCCATGCCTGCCCCCTGAGGCCTCGGGCGCCTCACAGGCACACATTAATTGTGTACATGCGAAGTGCTGGGGGCCCAGTCATGGTATTTTTTACTGGGCATCTATGAGATGCCCATTAATGAATGGCATCCCTTCCCCCATTGCCGTCCAGCGCCTCACATGCACAGATAATCAATTATGTGTACATGCAAGGAGCTGAGGGGCTTAGGGGTCAGGCATGACATTGCATGTGAGACGCTAGGAATCCCAGCGGACTAGGCTGGCATTCTTTACTGGGCATACCCAGTAAAAGATGCCATGCCTGCCCCCTGGACACCAGTGCCTCACACAATAAATGTGATTGTGTGTATCCGTGGTGCTGGGCTGACCAGGGGGCAGGCACAGTGTTTTTGACTAGATGTCTATGACCGTTTATCAGTAAAACCTGCGGTGGAGATAAGGGCGCTTTTTGTGTGCCGCGAGCTGGGCTTTGTGCTCTGAACCTCGAAATCTGCTCCAAAGTGCACTAATATTCTACTCTGTGTGCTGCTGTCCGTGAATGATTCCAGTGAAAACACTGTTCTCAGACTTGTATTTGTACTTTGTATTCACGCTTGCAAGAACAAGAATGAATTGCCTGCGCACACTTTAAGAGCCAGGACATGCCCACTACATTCAGCTGCCCTCATAAGTGAAACCAGATTTCCTTTGCGGCGTGAAGCCCGCGGTGGAGATAAGGGCGCGCTCATAATGTTGGGCGTGTGGCTGTGGCAGGCCACATCCTTTTCTCCTAAATTACAAAATCACGGACACATCGGAGCTCTGCCTCGAACTCTTAGGAAACGACGTGTGCGGTCGAGAGAGCGATAGTTTGAGGTGCTGGGCTAAGGCTGCATTGTTCGTGTTATGAAGATGCCGGAGGAGACAGGTAAGGTTTCTTGTAAGCATTTATTTAGATATATAAATAGGAAAGATCCCCAGCAACTGAGGCTCCCCTCCTGAAGAAACAAACTCCAACTGACACGAATAGAACACTGTAAGCAAACAAGCAACTTAGATTCTATGACCTCACATAGAACTTGAGGCAGTAAGAGGTTCCACAATGCAGCCTCCATGCTATCTGGGGTAAGCATCACAACACATCTCCCTTTTTTTCAAAATTCACCCCAGCATAACACCACCTCCTCCCCAACTTCCCTATACATGACCCCTCCTCACTGTGGCAACTCTTTATTCCACACTTGTCCACCAGCCACGCGTACGGCACCTTTCATAACCGCTACCACCCTGACTGGATCAGAATAAAGAGAATCTCCCTTTTTCTTAACCACACCCTTTTTTATCCTGACCCAATCTCCACACTCCACACGCAATTCTTTTCCTCCTCTTCTCTCATTCTCACGCATGACCCATTGTTAGGCAGAAACCTGTGCAGTTCCCTTAGGGACCACTGCAAAAGATTCAAGACTACAGGTGTTGGCAGTAAACCCACTTGGTAGCAGTCTGTACCACCCAGATTTACCTGGTAGCTGTGGCTGAGCAGTCAGACTTCCCTCAAGAAGAGTTAGGCAATATGCAAAGTATACTCAATAGGCACTCAGATACAATAATACAAGCAAACACTGACCAGAGCTTTGGTATCAAAGTATATAATTATTTATTTATAAACACAAAGTTGAAACACTCCAGCACTCTTATTGTAAAATATTCTAAACACAGTTACTATTATGATATATACACCCCTTTTTCCCTTATTAGAAAATCACAGTAAGACACCACTTATTTTCATACAGAGTTGAGCACTTAACTAGATTGCACTATACTAAGGTTGTGAAAAAGGGAGGGAAAAAGACAGAATATGCAGGATTACACCACTCTACGATTCAGGAACACTATTAGCAAGGCAGAGAGAAAAAAGTCACCGGTGAGCCAGAGTCCAAAGGCCCACTCTTAGAGAGAGCAGAGCACAAATGCGCCCAAGATCACACAGTTACACTAGGCTTAGAAAGTCTTGCAGAAAGTCTTGCAGAGGGTTCAGAGGAGAGTTTAGAGAGGCTTTAGAAAAGTTTAGCCAGGGTGTCCCAGGCTAACCCAGGTTCGAAAGCCGGGGGCTAAATCTACCCCGTACAGTCGGTTGCAAGGGAAGCCAGGCGGGACACGGTACCTTAAATGGTTAGGATCCTCCAGCGGTGGCAGTTGTTCCTGGTAGTGGTTGCAAGTTGTGGCGTCGTCCAGGGGAAGAGAAGATCTCGACGTGGAGGAAAGATGCAGGTCGTTGCACTACCAGGGCAGAAACCAGCCGCGGAGTTTTCCGGTAAAAGGTGGTACCTTTATCTCGCGGTCGTGGTAAAACGTGGTATCCCGGTTGCCGGGGTGCTTAGCACGGGCAAGGCGGCCACGAGATACGTCGGGAAAGCGAAAAGACGGTGAAACTGGTTATCCCCACCAGACAAAGGAAGAAGACTCTCCGGCGGGAGATCTCCTCTGTCGTTGGGAAAAGTTGTGAGACGGTCCAGCAGGGCTCCACCGGTCGTGGTGTCGTGGCAGGTCGGCTCAGCTTCTCCCTCGTCGGATTCTTAGGTCCTGTGGCGACTTCTAAAGTTCCAGTCCCCAAAGCCCTGCTTTTATGCAGCAAACTGTCATGACCACTGCTTTCAAGGAGTCAGGACCTACCCAACATCCTTGGGAGCAGGCTCATAACATGTCTTATCGGCACCAGCAAGTCCCAATAGGGACCTTTTGGATCTTGTCCTGGCACCGGTGGTGCCAGGCTCATAGCAAGGATCCGTCCCGGCACAGGAAGCGCCGGGCTCATATCAAGTGTAAAGGTGCTTGGGTGAACCTACCTGGAGCAGACCATGCTGCTTACTTACCAGCAAGATGAGGCTTTACTCTCTTCTGGCAGGGACTACTTTTCCTTCTGGGTGGGGCAGGCACCACTCCCTGGATCATTGCTGCTGGAATCCTTCTGGAAGCAGGAACTCTTTTACCTGGGCGAGGCTGCTGTGGAAGAAGACACCTAAGCACTCCTATGGGCTATTTAAACCACACCCGATTGGTACCACATGCTTCGCGTTATTCTGCATCTGCAGCAGGACGCTCACCGTGTCAGCTCCAGCGAATCTTCAGCTCCGGATCCTGTAATTACGAAAATTACCTGCTGGGAACCAATCTTCAATCTTCAGCGGCTCCTGCAAAACAAGAGGCACAGGTTAGACGAAGGCAAAGTTAGCGCTTCAACTCACCCGATCCATCGGCAGCATCCAAGACGTTTCTTCTGCATTTCTCGTCCGGCATCGGGCCTGCAAAGACAAAGAACATTGGTTAGTAACGCTTCGTTACAAAACTGCTTACCTGTGTTGCGCTTGCTCCAACCTTGCTCGCACTGCATTCCGGCACCTGTAGAGACAAAAGGGGACATTAAGGTGCATTCTAAGGCCCCAAAACAGCCTTCCTACTTACGTGCCTTCGAATTCATCATCTTCTTGTTACGCTCTCTGCCACGAATCGGGGAGAGCATCTTCTTTGGCATCGACAGGATCTGAAAAGTAAAAGACATAGACATTAGGGAAAAAGACATTTGAAGAGAGCAATCTAAAGAGAACTTTAATACTTACAAGTCATGCTCGTGCAGCAAACGGCGGCTTCGCTCTCAACTACCCTCTGCAATCAAGAGGCGGAACTCACATCCAGTGAAGTAACTGGATCCAGCGCCCCTGCACAAGACGCAGGATGGAGAGCTCAGCATTCACTTACTTAAGGTGAGCACAACAATCACCCGAGTACCACGGGAAGAGAGGGAGAGAGGGGCTAAGAACTTCTCCCAACCTTCCAGCCACTAATACCTTGATTTTCCACTTGCAGACACCTCACACTGCAGGTCAAGCTTTCGGTGAGGAAGGGGTCAAATCCGGGAGCCAAACGAATCCTACGCCTAACGTTGAAGACGTTTTCACCGCCCAGTCAAGACCAGCGCCTCCGAGGGAACCAGGTGAGCGTTACAGAACGCGAAGACCCACCATACATTTCCCGCCCAAGCGCAATGGAGACTTCGGACACAGACCAATTGGCCCAGTTGCTCGGGGAGTTGAGAGCAGAAGTACACGCAGCTCGCCTGGAAACAAATGCCCTAAGGAGAGAGCTAGTGGTTTCTAAGGAGCGAACAGACGACTTGGCTAGACAATTGTTACAAGCCCAAGGGGGACAGACTCCTCTGCCTACCCCTGGTGGAAGCCATTCCCCAACAGCTTCCTCTAATCCGGTGCAAATTAATCTACCAGGAAATGTACCTTTGGCTCCGCCCGAACGCTTTTCAGGTGATCCGAAAAGATTTGCTGTTTTCATCAATCAGTGTCGTTTGCACTTTCTGTGTAGACCTGCCGCTTTTCCAACGGACCAGGCTAAGGTGGCCTTCGTGCTCTCATATCTTAGCGGCAGTGCCGCAGATTGGTCTATTCCTTTAGTGACTCAAGATAACCCTATTCTGTATAATTTCCAGGACTTCCAAGCTAGTATGGAAAGATTGTTCGCAAGACATTCTCAGGGACAGGCCCTGGACAATGAACTTCTTTCACTACGACAGGGCAATCAAGATCTTCTGGCCTACATTGCATCATTCAACAGACTAGTGGTTGAAACCGGGTGGCCTGAGGATAAGAGAATCACCCTTTTCTATAGAGGCCTTCGTGGAGAACTTAAAGACGTTCTGGCCCAGGTGGTGAATCCTCCACAAGACTGTTCCGAATACATTGATCTGGTGGTGCAACTGGATCATAGAATACAAAATCGAAAAGCCGATCATTCCAGGTTTGAGAATCGAGTTTTTTCAAGACCACAGAGCTCCGTTAAAGGAAATGATACTGTGGAACCCATGCAGATTGGGGTGGTGAAAGGACCTCTAACCCAAAAGGAAAGAGAAAGGAGAAGGCAACTGCAATTGTGCCTCTATTGCGGGAACTCAGGGCACTTCCTCCAAGATTGCCCAGTGAAACCAAAGAAGAAGACAGTAGGAGCTTCCGATAAGGGTGCCAAAAGTTCAGAGTCGGAAAACGACCTCGCCCGACAAGTGTAGAGGTCCGCTTGCCGAGCGTTAAAACCAGTTCTTTGACCTTGCATTTTACCATGCCCATGGTCCTCGTGAGTCCGGAACAACCCAATCGTATGCATGCCATTAAAGCATACATAGATAGTGGCGCAATCGGCAATTACGTGGACTGTGAATTGGCCGCCAGGATGAATCTATCTCTTTGTCCTAAGTCGGTGAAAGACGTTATCACCACCGTGGATGGTACGGAAATAGCTTCCGGACCAGTTACTCACACCACCATGGAAGTGACGTTGGTAAGCCAAGATGGACATCAAGAGAAGATCGTGTTTGACGTGATCAAGGCTCCACAGTTTCAAGTTATCCTGGGAATCCCTTGGCTGGAGAAACACAATCCTCAAATTGATTGGCGAGCAAAGACAATCCGGTTTCCAGAATGCGCACCTACCTGTTATCCGCAGCCCCGCACGAAGCTAGCTGCAACTGCTTCTGAGAGTCCTCACCTGCCTCCTGAATACCGGGAATTTCAGGATGTCTTTCGGAAAGATCAAGCTAATTCGCTGCCTCCTCACAGATCATACGACTGCCAAATAGACTTGGTTCCAGGATCCACTCCTCCATGCAGTCGAATTTATGCCCTCACAGAACCTGAAAATCTTCACCTAAGGCAGTATTTGGACCAGTACTTGACTAATGGATTTATCCGTCCCTCGAAGTCCCCAGCCTCTTCAGCTTTGTTCTTCATGCCAAAAAAAGAGGGAGACCTAAGAACATGCATAGATTACCGTGCCCTGAACCAGATTACGATTAAGAACAGATATCCGTTACCATTGATCCCTGAACTTCTTGACCAGGTTAAAAGTGCCTGTATCTACACAAAGCTGGACCTCAGAGGAGCCTACCATTTAGTACGAATAAAAGAGGGCGATGAATGGAAGACGGCCTTTCGTACTAAATATGGACTGTTCGAGTATCAAGTAATGCCCTTTGGGCTTTGCAACGCTCCGGCAGCCTTTCAGTATTTTATGAATGACGTCCTCAGAGAGCTCATTGACGTATGTGTAGTTGTCTATATTGATGACATTCTGGTTTACTCGTCCTCTGAGGCGGAACATCGAAAACATGTCACCGCAGTATTGGAGCAGCTCCGAAAACACAGACTCTTTGCAAAATTGGAAAAATGCGTTTTTCACGTCACGGAGGTCGAATTTTTGGGATTTATTTTGTCACCTAATGGAGTCCACATGGACTCAAGAAAAGTGGACGCTATCATTAAGTGGCCCTCACCAACGTCAGTGAAAGGAGTTCAAAGCATGTTGGGCTTCGCCAACTTTTATCGAAGATTTATCCCAGAGTTTTCTCGAGTAGTCCAACCCATTACAGCCCTCCTCAGAAAGAATAAACGTTTCGAATGGTCTACAGAGGCTGAACAAGCTTTTCAGGAACTAAAAACAAAATTCACCTCGGCTCCAGTTCTAAAACATCCTCGCCCGGAACTTTCCTATATAGTAGAGACTGATGCTTCCAGTCTCGCAATGGGAGCAGTACTTTCGCAAAGAGACCCGGAAACAAATCAGTTACACCCAGTGGCATTTTGGTCCCGCAAATTTTCAGCTCCTGAAATCAACTATACCATTACAGATAAGGAACTTTTGGCTATCAAGTCCGCCTTTAAAGCTTGGCGGCATTATCTCTTGGGAGCCCGACACACAGTCACCGTCATCACGGATCATCGTAATTTACAGTACCTTAAATCAGCCAAAGCTCAATCCTCTAGACAGCTTAGCTGGGCATTGTTTTTCGCCGAATTCGACTTTGTGATAATTTACCGACCAGGCAACAAGAATGGAAAAGCAGATGCTCTCTCCCGAATTGGAGTAGATGAACTCACGACCAATCCTGAACCCGTACCCATAATTCCGGAACAGAGAATCCTGGGTTTGATAGATGCACAATCCATTGAAGACATTGAAGCTAAAGTTAAAGATCTTCTGACTCCAGCAGAAGTGCAAGACTGGCAACGCAAGGGAAATGATTTCACAATGGATAAGAACCTACTATACTTTCGAGGAAGATTATATCTACCATGTACCGATTTACAAAGACAGGTGATCTCTTGTTACCATGACTCCTTAATGGAAGGACATCCCGGCATTACCAAAACGTTGGAAAAGATAAAAAGACATTTTTGGTGGCCGTCTTGGAGAAAGGACATTAACGATTTCATTAATTCCTGTGGTGTGTGCGCTCAAAGCAAAAGCCAGAAGGAGAAACCAGCAGGCCTCCTACATCCAATAGACATTCCTCCACACCCATGGCATACTCTCTCCATGGACTTCATCACGGATTTACCACCATGCTCCGGATTTAATACAGTCTTAGTGATTGTGGACCTATTCTCGAAAATGGCTCATTTCATCCCATTGAAAGGGTTACCTACAGCTCCAATTTTGGCCCGAAAATTCCTCGAAAACATCGTTCGGTTGCACGGCTTTCCTTCAGTTTTAATCTCAGATAGAGGGAGTCAATTTATTTCCCACTTCTGGCGGAGTTGTTGTCGCCTAGCCCAAATTGACATAAGGCTTTCGACCAGCCACCATCCCCAGACTGACGGGCAGACCGAGAGGACCAACCAAACCTTGGAACAGTATCTACGCTGCATGTTACAACAATCAGAGGGCACTTGGAAAGACATTCTCTGGATTGCGGAGTACGCTTATAATAATTCAGTCCACGCCGGAACTGGAAAAACTCCGTTTTTTCTTTCATATGGAATCCACCCTCGCACCTCAAATCTTGACCCACCTCAGACTCTTGGAACACCCGCTGTAGATCATCTGCATTCGACAATCACTCAAGCCTTTAAAGAGGCCACATCTCACCTCAAGCAGGCCAAGGAGCAATACAAGAAGTGTCGGATCTACATCGAAAGGAAGCTCCTCAATATCTTGTGGGAGATCAGGTCTGGCTATCCACCAAACATTTACCCCTAAAAGGACCGCGTACTTTCAATCCACGATACCTGGGGCCTTACCCAATCACTGCCATAATCAATCCAGTGGCGGTTAAATTGGGCATACCTGCCCATATGAAGATACATCCAGTTTTCCACGTCTCACTACTGAAACCCATGCAACCTTGAACCCGTTTGACAAAATCTCCAGACCCTATTCTTGTGGACGGAGAACTAGAATTCGAAATACAAGACATATTAGACTCCAAGATTTCCAAATCTAAATTATACTATCTGATTGACTGGAAAGGTTATGGCCCCCAGGAACGATCTTGGGAACCGTCGGAACATGTTCATGCACCCCGTCTGGTTAAGAAGTTTCATCGAACTTTTCATGATAAACCAAAACCCCCGGAGAAGACGAATTTGGGAGGGGCCTTGAGGGGGGGTGCTGTCATGACCACTGCTTTCAAGGAGTCAGGACCTACCCAACATCCTTGGGAGCAGGCTCATAACATGTTTTATCGGCACCAGCAAACCCAATAGGGACCTTTTGGACCTTGTCCTGGCACCGGTGGTGCCAGGCTCATAGTAAGGATCCGTCCCGGCACAGGAAGCGCCGGGCTCATATCAAGTGTAAAGGTGCTTGGGTGAACCTACCTGGAGCAGACCATGCTGCTTACTTACCAGCAAGATGAGGCTTTACTCTCTTCTGGCAGGGACTACTTTTCCTTCTGGGTGGGGCAGGCACCACTCCCTGGATCATTGCTGCTGGAATCCTTCTGGAAGCAGGAACTCTTTTACCTGGGCGAGGCTGCTGTGGAAGAAGACACCTAAGCACTCCTATGGGCTATTTAAACCACACCCGATTGGTACCACATGCTTCGCGTTATTCTGCATCTGCAGCAGGACGCTCACCGTGTCAGCTCCAGCGAATCTTCAGCTCCGGATCCTGTAATTACGAAAATTACCTGCTTGGAACCAATCTTCAATCTTCAGCGGCTCCTGCAAAACAAGAGGCACAGGTTAGACGAAGGCAAAGTTAGCGCTTCAACTCACCCGATCCATCGGCAGCATCCAAGACGTTTTTTCTGCATTTCTCGTCCGGCATCGGGCCTGCAAAGACAAAGAACATTGGTTAGTAACGCTTGGTTACAAAACTGCTTACCTGTGTTGCGCTTGCTCCAACCTTGCTCGCACTGCATTCCGGCACCTGTAGAGACAAAAGGGGACATTAAGGTGCATTCTACGGCCCCAAAACAGCCTTCCTACTTACGTGCCTTCGAATTCATCATCTTCTTGTTACGCTCTCTGCCACGAATCGGGGAGAGCATCTTCTTTGGCATCGACAGCATCTGAAAAGTAAAAGACATAGACATTAGGGAAAAAGACATTTGAAGAGAGCAATCTAAAGAGAACTTTAATACTTACAAGTCACGCTCGTGCAGCAAACGGCGGCTTCGCTCTAAACTACCCTCTGCAATCAAGAGGCGGAACTCACATCCAGTGAAGTAACTGGATCCAGCGCCCCTGCACAAGACGCAGGATGGAGAGCTCAGCATTCACTTACTTAAGGTGAGCACAACAATCACCCGAGTACCACGGGAAGAGAGGGAGAGAGGGGATAAGAACTTCTCCCAACCTTCCAGCCACTAATACCTTGATTTTCCACTTGCAGACACCTCACACTGCAGGTCAAGCTTTCGGTGAGGAAGGGGTCAAATCCGGGAGCCAAACGAATCCTACGCCTAACGTTGAAGACGTTTTCACCGCCCAGTCAAGACCAGCGCCTCCGAGGGAACCAGGTGAGCGTTACACAAACCCCCATTCACTCAGCCTAGCTGTCACTCAAACATGCTAAGTGGTGAGCCGGCCGGCTCACCACTTGGGCCAATCAGGACGGAGTGCGACTTGAGTTGCCTAGGCAACTCAGTCCAGGGTGCCTAAATTCCCCTCCACCCCTCCTAAGTACCCCAGACATAGTGGCACCACTTTGGAGGGCTTCTGTGGAGAAGCCTGCCAAAAAGTGGAACAAAGGGCTCGACTTGGGTTTGGAGTCACAGAAGAGAACACAAACGCCATTTTAGAATCAAGTTTTGGCAAAAAATACCAACTGGAGAATTAATATTAATTAAATAAACCGGCGGTATGTTCGAGGCTACCTTAAATAATTAAATAAAGATAGTAGCCTAAAACAATGGGAAATCCCATAGGAAAATATTCGCGGTTGAATATAAAAAGTAGTATCCACTGCCACCAGCCAAAACTCGATCAGGGGGGACGGAGACGTGCCCCCTCGACTAACAGACCCCGGGGTAATTGAATTGCCCCAGCCAGTATGTCCACAATATGATGGTTTGTACTGGTTCTGTTCAGAATTTTAAGACTAGTAAAGTCAATGGTGACTTTACATGCCCTGGGAGACAGTAGTCAGTCCCAGGGTATGGAGTCTATACTGGGGGGTCACTATGACACCCCTGTGTTACTGCACGGAGGGTGCTATGTAACACACATCACAAAAACACATGAAACCCTATGGAATAAAATACCCCATAGCCCATTAAACACATCTAGATTCAAAGAAACACACTCAAATCATGTCCAAGAGTGAGGGTAAAAGAGTCTCACTCTTGGCAGGAGAAAAAAATAAACCCAAAAAATCCAGCAAAGCTGCTGGGGGACTCACTAGGTTAGGAAATTCAGCCTAAACAGAGAATTCTCCCTAACACCCATTCACTTTTCTTTTTTAGCAGAGCATTTTTCACTTCGTCAATAACCACATCCGTCTCCCGGCTCCTGCCAAGCCACGGAGGACAAGCCAAGGAAAAAGGCTTGCGGCCCCTCATGAGTTCAAATGGGCACAGTCCTGTGGTAGCGTGTGGCGCCATTCGCAAAACCCACATTCTATTTTCTATAGTCGCTAACTTATCAAAACCACACTCTTCCCCCATGCAAATGCTTTCCATCACACATCTATTCAATCTTTCAACTACTCCATGTGTCTCGGGGTGATACAAAGCAGCCCTTTTTTGACTCACTCCACACTTTTTCAAGTAATTAGGAAAACATCCACCAGTAAACTGAGTACCATTGTCAGTTAGGACACTTTCTGGAAGACCCTCACTAGCAAATATCTCTTGCAATACTCTGACCATGCTTTCTCCAGAAATATCTCACAATTCTAAAATCCACCCACCTGGAAAACAAATCCACAACCAAAACTATGAACTTTCCCCGACCGTATCCTAGATCGACCGGACCCAATATGTCCATGGCAACGTCACTCCAGATCCTTGATGGAACTCCAACGTCCACCAATGGCTGCTTCCTAGCCGCCATTCCCTTTCCACTCTTGAAACACAAATGACACTCAGCCAACCGGCTCTCAATCTCCTTATCAAAACCTGGCCACCAATAATCTGTTCTCAATACTCCCTTGCTCTTGGTAACACCAATGTGGCCACTATGTGCTAAATCTGTGACTTTGTTGCGTATACCTACTGGAACCACCGCCCTCTCCCATTTGAACAATACGTCATTTGCAACGGATAATTCATCTCTCGCCTCCCAATATGGCTTTACACCCTCTGCCAACTCTGACTTATTTGGCCAATTTGTAGACACCACATACGGGATCACTTTACTGATTACTTCATCCTTTATCTCATCCAACCACTCTTGCCTGGATACAATTCCATCTGTGTTCACGAACACAAATTCCATCTCCTCATCCTCCAGTACATCCTGAGAGGTGGCTTTCACCCCCGATAAACTGTCAGCAAGTGTGTTATCTTTTCCAGGTATCACTTCCATTCTAAAGCTATGTGCTTGCATCCTAGTGACCCAGCCTGCTACTCTGCGCGAGACTTTATCTAAGCCCTTCGTTTCAAAGATGACCTTCAAAGGTTTGTGATCATCTGGATCACAAACTCCACACCCCAAACAAAATTCCTAAACCGTTCAACAGCCCAAAAACACGCCAGAGCATATTTTCAAGGACAGAATACCTCAACTGTGCCCCTTTCAGGCCACTTGAAGCATGTGCCTCTTCCGACCCATCTTCTTGCTCTGTGACAGGACGGCACCCAGACCTCCCTCGCTAGCATCCACAGTAATAATAGATAGTTTTCCAGTGTCAAAACGTCCCAATGGACGAGCCATGTCTATCTCTTCCTTGATTCTAGCAAATTCCATATCACACTGTTGATTCCAGACGAAACCCGCATCCTTCCTCAAAATTTTCCTCATTTCCTGTACTTTGGCCGCATAGTTTACAACAAATTTCTGATAAAACTCAGTCATGCCCAAAAAAGAACGTAGTTCACTTTTGGTGGTTGGCTTCTCAATTTCCTTTATGGAATTAATCATACCTTCTTTGGGTCTAACACCATCACAAGATACCTCGTGACCCAGATAGTCCACCTTAGCTACAGCAAATTTACATTTCTCTTTCCTTAAAGTTATGCCCCTCTCCTCAAAAATCCTCAGCACCCTGCTTAAATTCCTGTCATGCTCTTCCAGCATCACACCACTCACTAACACATCATCTTGGAAGCAAAACACTCCCCTCAAACCTCTCAACAGACAGTCCATGATTTTCTGAAATACTGATGGGGCTGACGCCAACCCAAACGGCATCCTTCTGAACTGAAACACTCCATCGTGGGTGACAAAGGCTGTCACCTTCCTACACCCTTCCTCCAGTTCAACTTGATGATATGCAGATGTCATATCAAGTTTTGAAAAATACTTGCCTCCATCAACCATGGTTAACATCTCACCCATGTAAGGTAGGGGATACCCATCGACCATCACGCACTTGTTAAGCTCACGCATGTCTACGCACAGCCTTAAATCACCCAAACTCTTTTTGACGACCACAACAGGTGACACCCACTCAACACCCCCAGCTCTCTCAATGACACCCAACTGTAACAATTTTTCTAGCTCTTTTGACACCATCCATGGGCAAAAGGCACCGGCCTGAGTTTCGCCACAACGGGTGTACTGCCCTTCCTTAGTATTATCTGATGTTGAAATCCCTTCACTCTCCCCAACGTCTTATCAAACACTCTACCATACTCTTGCGCATACTTGCTGGAACCTGAGCATGATGACGATACATGCAGTACTTGTTCTGGTTGATTGGGATGAAGTCTGATGCCCAGATTCTTTTGTTCCGGACGGATCCACAATGGAGTGCCTCACCGACGAGGCACCGGGCGGCGGGGAAGAAGGCAGATGCAAACTGCCGCAGCGACAGTGGAAGGCGGGCTTCCAAAGGGGAGGGAGGGATAGCGGGCGCAGGCACTTACTTGGGAATGGAGGCTGCCAGGCGCTGCTTGGTGGCCGCTCGATGCCAGGGGATGGCAGAGCGGCCTGTCGTACAAGTTAATGTACAGAGGACTGTTCCTCGACCGCCGGTACCCCGCTCAGGGCGAAGCTGTCGGATTCTCTTGGCTGGCCGCTCAACACCGGGCAGTAGCGGAGCAACCCACAGTGCGAACAACGCAGGGACAGCTTGCTTTTTGCTTCTCCGGACTGCCGTTGCTATGCCTGGAGCAAGACGGAGCGGCCAGGCGAAATGACTGCTGGGGGTCTCCTGTCTCCCGTCACCATCCCATCATCCTCGCCATTGTTATGAAGATGCCGGAGGAGACAGGTAAGGTTTCTTGTAAGCATTTATTTAGATATATAAATGGAAAAGACCCCCAGCAACAACTGACGCTCCCCTCCTGAAGAAACAAACTCCAACTGACACGAATAGAACACTGTAAGCAAACAAGCAACTTAGATTCTATGACCTCATATAGAACTTGAGGCAGTAAGAGGTTCCACAATGCAGCCTCTATGCTATCTGGGATAAGCATCACAACAGTTCGACCCTTTTCGCACTGCCTCCCGGTCAAGAAGTGGAAGACCGCTGAAGATCATTGTAACACAGACAAATGAGGTGAGCGAAAATTGGGAGAGGTACAAATTCCAAATACAGTGAAACCAACTGATAAATACATCTGCCATACCACGCCTTTTTATTTTATTTTTACATCTTCATAACCCGAATCGGACAAGTGATTTGAAAAGTGACTTTGAGACTAAGTGGCTACGCTATACGGCGTGGGTGGAGACTGCGGGCTGATACAGCCTTTGATCCACCTGGATGTACGGTGAAGCCTGGAGGCTACCCGATTACCGTGCGTGATCATCACCAGATAGGCACGTTCTAAAGTACAGAAATCAAGCGCTGCTTACAGTAGCAGCGATTTGAAACAAACACATGAACATAAGAAAAGAAAGTGACAGACTGATTTTGGTGGGATACAGTCGGTAGACGACATCGAAGTGGGTGGAGACCGCCAGTAAAGATGACCCCGCTGCAGACCAGACAGCGCACCAAAAACATGTCAAAATCGCTCTCAGATTCATCAAACTGTACGGAACAATTCAAACAAGAGTTTATCGAGCACAGTTTATGGGATCGCCATGTTGACGACCCTCCGAAGGCAAAACCCAATACGCTCAATCTGTATAGTGAAGCATGAGTATTACCCAGAAATTGTATATAACTTTGAGAGAATACGGGAAATGAAGAGAAAGGGCTTACACCATCTACGAAAAGAGATAGACAGAACATGTCAGAAGGAAGAGGGAAAGGAGAACCACGAAAAATCAATGAAACTGGAAAATGCCACAGGAGGCACCTCAAAGTTGGGCATATTTTTACCAGAAGGAAATGAGCAGACCCCAGCAGAGAAAATAAAGCAACTGGGTGATTTTAACAAATTACTGATTACACAAGAACTAGAAAGTAATGAGCATACTACCCTGAAAGCCATAAGCCAGGAAGTGCCCGATGCAATGATTAAAATGATCCATCAAGAGTCGGACCAGCAAACAACATGAATAGCAGCGGATTCAATGATCGGACAATCCATAGACAGCCTTAAGATTCAGCGAACAACGTCCGGAGAAAAGGAAGCTATTTTAGCAGAAAAAGAAAAACTAGCCAGAAGGAAATGAGAATCATCATATGAAAGCCGAAGGCAGTCCTAGCCGCTACTTCAAAGAAATGAGGCCCAATCAAGTGCAAGATCGGAAAGGCTATAACTTGATATAGCGGAAATAGAAAATCTCATGAAAAATCATGAAAAAAGACAAGAAGTCTTTGGGAAATTGCAACACAGTGATATGCTGCCCCCGACTGAGTTTGAGCTCAAGGAACAACTCACCAAAAGCAACCAGATGTATAGCGAACAAAAACCTGGGCTTAATTGGACAAGTACCCCAAAATAACAGAAAAATACTCAAGCACTGCAGCAGAACGCCACTGGCAGAGGCTCGCAAGCTGATGGCTCCACATTAACCAAATGCAGATGTGAACAGGTACCAAACCAAGAATTTGCTTCAGTACCTACATCAATGCTAGACCTCCAAAATATGTTGGTCACAACAACTTCACAATTACTTATAGCATTCATGAAAATGCAAGAGGTGCTGGTGTAAAGAGTTAAGGACCAAGCGACCCTGCTTGCATTAATACATTCTAAACAAATCTATGCAGAAACCTTCATGAATAAAATACAGGAGCGCCTAGATGTAGAATTCCAAACAAGCCAAATGTGGCAGTCGTGGTTCTATGACATTGCAAGAAGCTATCGAGCAGAAAAGGTAGATTTGACCAATGCACTTATTAAAATGATGACTGTAAACAACACGCAATCCATTAATACATCGCCAAAGGTGATAAGGACAACGGGAGAAAGAGAACCAGTAAATCAAAAGAAAATCGAACTGGTCATAGCAGATAATTTAATAGACCTGAACGGTGACGAAACTCCTTCACAAATGAATAACAATGAGGCGAAGACTTTAAGTGAAAAGCAAGCAAAGAAGCCAGAAAAAGAGACAAGAATAACTAGCAAAAGTGGGCAAGCAACATACGGGTTCTCCAGCATGGGGTCTGGCATGGATTCACATGCTCATGAATATTCCCCGTCGTCAGGCTGGGAATCCTCGGTAAAGAAAAATCAGTATCAGTTTCGTTTCTGATCTGTCTTTCGTAGTAGTAACCAATCACTGATCTCTGCGTCATACTGACCACAGCCAATGACTCCCCTCTCCCTAAGCCCCGCCTCTGGCAGCCATCTTCAGATTTTTACCGCACGTTCAAGTGTTGGGATCCTCGTGCTATTGCTCTCGAGCGTTAGTGCTTTTTTCACGCTTTTTCTTAGGAAAACTTTCTCTTTTTCGGTCAAAAGAGCCTCAAGCTCCACCGTTTCTTTATCCGATCAACGGGGACCCATGTCGGAATCTTCTACGCCCCTGAAGGGTGAAGATTTCGTCGAGCCACGCTTTTGGAGGACTCCAGAAGCCAGAAGTTTCTCAGGTCCTTCTCGAGCATGGCCCAGGAGAAGGGAAGCTCGACGCCCGGAAAGCTGTTCAGGGTCTGCCCTGGATGCCAGCTTCAGAATGTCTTTAAGGAGGACGAACACTCCCTTTGCCTTTACTGCCTGCATGAAGACATGACGCACGTGGAGAACGACTGTGCGTTTTGCGGCAATATGTCGGAGCGGACCATGGAGGACCGCCATCAGCGTCTCGCCAACTGGCTGGAAGGAAAGAGCCCGTCAGGCGAGAAGAAGAAGAAGTCCGAGCGGTCTTCTAAGACCTTTGAGGGCGCCCCGGTGACGGGGGTCCAACAGAAGGCCAAGCACCGCGAGTCCGCTGGCACCGGGAGCGCCGAACGGTCGGGCTCTACGGGCGCCAGGCAGGGCGCATCCTCCCCGGCGCCATCAACCACGAGCCAACGCTCTGGCTCGGGTAAGAGGAAGGCCGAGCACCCGGCGAAGCTCCTGGAGAGACCCCGGTCGTGCTCGAAGGCCCCATCGGAGGGGGAGCGAGGTGGTGACCCTCCCCCCAAGGAGAAGGCGGTGAGCGCACCTAAGGTGCTAAAAGCCTTGATCCATCCGGCCAAGGCCTCTTTCGAGACAGTCGCGGCGGTCCTGGCTCAGCCTGTGGAGGCTACACCAGTGGTGGCGACCTCGGGGCCCAGAATCTCCCTGCCACCGCGGAGGGAGTCCTCTTTCATGCCCATCGACAGGACCCCCGTGAAACCTCCGACGGAGAAGAAAAAGGGTGGGCAGGAGGTCGTCGTGGATTCGGCCTCAACCTCTGAGGAGGAGCTGATCGAAGTCTTAGGCCAAGGCTCTGGCGTGGAAGAAGACCATCCTGTCGGGAGGGATCCCGACGTGGGAGACGACGAGAACGTCGAGGGTGCCGACGGGGCTCCTGATCGCCCGTCGGAACCCCCTCAACCAGTGCCGCAAGACAACTCGGCGGCCATTTTGTTGGCTATACAGTCCTTATGCTCGGAGATAAGGACGAGACTGCCGTTACCACCAACGGAGGAACCGCTCCCGACGGGGGACCCGGAGCCAGGCCCTTCTGGGAGCCCTCCTCTTAAGAGAAGAAGGATTCATCCCCCACCTCCTTTTCAACCTTCGCGCCCTGCTCAGCCCTCCTCCCCGTCCACCACACGTGGGGATGATACGGGGACTGACACGGCCGCGACGGGTACTGACGACGAGGTTTACGACGAGGATCTCCCGTCGTCACCTCTCACCCGGGCTTCCCCGCCCGACGAGATTGGATTGTTTCACGCCATGATCGTCAGGGCATCCGAGCTTTTCCAGCTCTGCCCGGAAGAGAAGAAGAGCGAAGGTTTCCTTTATCAACGGCGCGAGACCAAGAGGAAGACGGTCCTCGCTGTACCTCTACTGGACGATATCTGGGATGAGGGTCTCGCCCTCCTCAAGAACCCATCCACAACGCCGGCTAGAAGGGATCGGTACGAGAAGAAGTACCGGACCCGGCCCCCTTGTGCCTTCGGGCACAGCCGACCCCGGACTCGGTCATCTCCGCGGCGGCCAGGAAGAAAGCGGGGGGGGGCGCGGCCTCTACGTCAACCTCCCCGCCGGACGGTGAGGGAAAGAAATTGGACACGATGGGACGCAGAGTCATCTCATCGGCAGCGACGACGATTAAGGCTGCCAACGCCTTGGCTATCGTAGCCCGCTACGACAGGGAGTTGTGGTTCAAACTCGCCCCCCTGCTGGACTTCCTGCCAGACGACA
The DNA here is from genome assembly GCF_040938575.1 of Ambystoma mexicanum. Taxonomy (NCBI): domain Eukaryota; kingdom Metazoa; phylum Chordata; class Amphibia; order Caudata; family Ambystomatidae; genus Ambystoma; species Ambystoma mexicanum. Next base: position 1,254,824,070 of record NC_090933.1, on the reverse strand, counting down.
AGAGGGCGGAGGCCCTAGAGATCTTGCAGGAAGGAGAAGTGGCGTCGGACCACGCCATTACGATAGCGACGGACATTGCAGACACTGGATTTCGCCAGATGGGCAACGGCGTGTGCCTTAGGCGGCGTGGATGGCTCAAGGCTACTGACTTCCGTCAGGACGTGCAGACCAGAGTCTTGGACATGCCGTTCGACGGGAGCAACCTGTTTGGGAAAACAGTGGACGATTCCCTACAAGCCATCAAGGCAGACACAGAGACGGTCCGGGCTCTTGGTGTTCTCCAGCAACGACGGCCGCCCTTTCGGAGCGGCGGAGGCAAACGGGGTGCCTCCAAAGGTTCCAGCGGCGGATTTTCCACCTATCGTCAAGCGGCCCGTTCATCGTCACAGGAAGCCTACAGGGGACGAGGCAAGTCGGGCGGACCCCGCCGTCGTCGCCAAGGAGGACAAGGCAGCAAAGCCTCGTCGAAGCAGGACTGAACCGGCCGTGGGGTCGGGCCCCCACCGAAGCACCCCGGTGGGAGGCCGGCTGGCAAGCTTCGTCAGCGTGTGGGAGTCCATCTCCACTGACCGTTGGGTGCTGGACGCCCTGGCTCAGGGTCACGCGCTCGAGTTTCTAAAGAGGTGCCCGCGCGTTCCCCCTGTGGCCAGGAAGGAACATCACGTCCCTCAACTTCTCTTGGAGGTAAGGGCGATGCTCAGGAAGGGCGCCATCGAGCTCGTCCCAAAGAGGCTTCGGGGCTCCGGAGTTTACTCAAGCTACTTCCTCGTGAAGAAGACGGGAGGATGGCGTCCCATCCTGGACCTACGATGACTGAACAAATTCATCAAGGCACAGAAGTTCAGGATGGTCACCCTCCAACACGTCCTGGGTCAACTGGAGGAGGGCGATTTCCTGTCGTCGTTGGATTTGGAGGATGCCTACTTCCATATCCCCATCCTAAAGGGACACCGAAAGTTTCTCAGATTCGTGGTCCAAGGGCGTCACTACCAGTTCAGAGCCCTTCCCTTCGGATTGAGGTCGGCACCCAGGGTGTTCACCAAGTGCCTCGCACCGGTGGCGGCGCGGTTGCGCCTAGAGGGGATTCACGTCTACCCCTACCTGGACGACTGTCTCATCCGAGCGAAGACGAAGGAGCTCGCCGTGGAGCACACAGCAAGGACCGTCCAACTACTCACGGACCTGGGATTCTCCATAAACTACGCCAAGTCCCACCTGGTGCCCGCGCAAGACACACTGTTTCTGGGAGCGAAGCTCGACACAGTGTCGCTTCTGGCCTCTCCGTCGGAGGAAAGGACGAGGGCCATCTTGGGCAAGGTGCAGCGGATGCTGGTTGCGGACGCGGCCAGGGTGAGGTCCATCAAGTCCTACTCGGAATGATGTCTTCTTGCATTTATCTCATCCACCTGTGCAGGCTCCGGATGCGCCCGTTGCAGGAGTTCCTGGACGCGCGCTGGATCCAGACGACGGGCAGCTTCGAGGAGAGGATCACACTCGACGAGAGTTTCCGACGAGCGATCCGGTGGTGGGGCACCCGCGCGCATCTGACGGCGGGCATGGACTTCCAGACCCCCGGCCACCAGAAGACAGTGACCACGGATGCCTCCCTGGAAGGGTGGGGAGCGCACACGAAAATCTGCACGCGAGAGTCCTTTGGCTTCCGACAGAGAAGTCCCTCCATATCAACGTCCTGGAGCTCTGTGCAGTGTTTTGGGCCCTCAGGTCCTTTCTTCCGTCCCTCAAGGGCAAGGTGGTGAGGATCTTCACCGACAACACCACCACCATGTTCTACATCAGGAAGCAGGGCGGTACCAGATCCCCAGCCCTGTCCAAGGAGGCGCAGGATCTGTGGCATTGGGCCGTCGCCCAAGGGATGTTTCTGGTGCCGTTTCATCTGGCAGGAATAAAAAACACCATTGCCGACTCGCTCAGCAGAGAGCTGCGCTCGTGCCACGAGTGGCAACTACGACAGGATCTAGTGGACCGCCTCTTCTGACGGTGGGGCACACCCCAGATCGATCTGTTCGCGACGGCGACAAACTCTGCCGGAGGTTCGCCAGCAGGTTTCCCCATCCGAGGAGCATGGGCGATGCTTTCTCGTTCCCCTGGGAGGGCCTGTTTCTATACGCGTTCCCTCCATTGCCGTTGCTGATCCGGCTCATCAACCAGCTCAAGAGGTCACGGTGCAGGATGATCCTCGTCGCACCTGCGTGGCCGAGGCAGATATGGTTCCTGTACCTTCTGGACTTGTCAGCGTCCCCGTCAATCAAGCTGCCAGTGGACGCGGATCTTCTCTCCAGGGAAGGAGGCGCCATCCTCCATCACGACCCGAAGTCGCTGAACTTGCAGGCCTGGCTCCTGCAGCGTTAGAGTTTGGAGTCTACGACATACCGGCCGACTGCAGAGAGGTTCTTGCAAAGGCCAGGGCGTCCTCAACTCTTAAATGCTATGGACACAAATGGAAGAGGTTCTCTGTCTGGTGCCACGCACAGAAGATTAACCCTCTACGGATTACGGCTCCCCAAGTACTGGCGTACCTACTGACGCTGGCCAAGGCTGGACTGGCGCACGCGTCCATCAAGATTCATCTTGCTGCGATCTCCTGATACACCAGAACCTCGGGACGGACGTCTTTGTGGTCTCATCGTCTGGTGAAAGAATTCATGAAGGGACTGTTCAGATCGTTCCCGCCGGTGAAGGCTCCGGCCCCGGCGTGGGAGCTCAACGTGGTGCTGACCAAGCTCATGGGACCTCCGTTCGAGCCTCTGCACTCGGCTCCGTTGAAGTTCTTGTCGTGGAAAACAGCGTTTCTTGTGGCCATCACCTCCGCACGACGAGTGGGAGAGATCCAGGCCCTTTCCTGCAAGCCCCCGTACTTGACTTTTCACAACACGAGGGTAGTGCTCAGGACGCACCCCTCCTTCATGCCCAAGGTGCCGTCGGACTTCCACCTCAACGAACCCTTGGTGTTGTCTGTTTTCTTCCTGTCGCCTTCGTCGCTGGCTGAAAGGACTTTGCACTCGCTGGATGTGGCTAGAGCGCTGAAGTTCTACGTGGACCGCACGAAGTGTTTTCGGAAGACGTCACAACTTTTTGTGAACTTTGGACCTGTCAATCAGGGGAAGGCTCTCTCGAAGGCCTCCATTTCCAGATGGCTTTCCGGCTGTATCATGTACTGTCATCGGTTGGCAAACCGACCGCTGCCTGGCCGTCCGAGAGCCCATTCCACCAGAGCGATCGCAGCTACCACAGCGTTCCTATCTGGTGTGCCCTTGCTGGACATCTGCAGGGCTGCTACGTGGAGGTCGACGCACACCTTCACGAAATTCTACTGCGTCGATCGGGATTCCAGGGAGGAGTCCAGGGTCGGCCAAGCAGTGCTGCGCAACCTGTTCGCCTAAGGTGAGCCTGGTGAGGAGGTAAGAATTGCTTAATGTTGAGTTTTGGATATAATGCCTAATGTTGAGCCTTTGCCACCTCCCGTGATTGTGCATGTGTGTACTGCTATGTATTCTTTTATTCATGAGCATGTGAATCCATGCCAGACCCCATGCTGGAGAAGGAACAAGTTACTTACCTGTAACTGTTGTTCTCCAGCATGGGTCTGGCATGGATTCACATGCGAACCCTCCCGCCTACCCCTCTGCAGCTCTTCACTTGGTCATACTGCCACTTCACGTGCTACCAAATCTGAAGATGGCTGCCAGAGGCGGGGCTTAGGGAGAGGGCAGTCATTGGCTGTGGTCAGTATGACGCAGAGATCAGTGATTGGTTACTACTACGAAAGACAGATCAGAAACAAAATTGATACTGATTTTTCTTTACCGAGGATTCCCAGCCTGACGACGGGGAATATTCATGAGCATGTGAATACATGCCAGACCTATGCTGGAGAACAACAGTTACAGGTAAGTAACTTGTTTCATATTCAATAAAGAAAACACACCTACAAAAATGAAAAACTGCAAGAAAAAGGAGCTAAACCCCCAAAAAAAGAGAGAAACTGGATCACGGACAGTCTTGCGAAATATAACTCTACCAGTAAGTGCAAGGAAAAGGGTCAAAAAAGAGAAATCAGAAACATATCTCTCCACATCAAGATGTGAGCAATGAAGAAAAGGAAACCAGCAGAGATAACAGGAATTAGACCGTGATAACAATCAATCTCATGGATATGTCTATTTATATGGAAGAAGAGAACGAACAATCGGAAGAAGCACAAATCCAAATGACCCAAAACTCAATGATCATAATCAACCAATATTAAGAAGGGAATTCGCAACAAGTGTGTGGGATAGAGCTAACACTAGAAGAAATATCAAAGCTGGAGCTGGAGGATGAGCAATTAGACTGGGCCTAGGGAACTGGAGAGAAAATGAACGAAGAAACACACAATGAGAGGTGCACTCAAGACAATCAGCAAGAAACAAGAAATATATTGAGGTCACTAAAAAATAATGGAAGTGAAAAGATACTTGAGATTCGTATTTTCGTGGATCTGCAGAAAAAACGAGAATACAAGATAAAAATAAGAAGAATTGTAGCACAACAGGAAAATTTAATATTAAATAGAACAAATGTCCTGAGGCTTTTACAAGTATTTCCCAATATGAAAAAGGTAACAATGAAGGATATACAAAGTATACGATTTATTGATGACCAAAGTACAGATACGGTATGGATCAGATTTGCCTCAGCAAAAACATTAAGTTAGCAATAGGAAACAAATTATATTTGCTACAATTGGGATTTGAACTGTCAGAAAGAGATGGAAACACCAATTTGGCATATTCACTACGTGATAAGTCGACTGCACGTTTAGAGGCAAATGAAAAACAGGGTGACGAATATGATAATGAAGATGCATTTAGGGGAGAACGTCTGTATAATGGAAAAAGATGGCAGAACGAGAGAGAGAGGTCTGAGGAGAATAATAGACCAGAACAACAAAAGGCAGGTGGAGAGTATGCTATATGGTGGAGGCAAGATGAATACACACCTTCAACTGAGCAAAGAAGACAAAGACATCGACAATAACAATCAAATTAAACCCAGAAGCAGACCATTTCATTTTGCTCTTGGAATACACGTGGGCATAGACATTTATTCAGCCCAAATAATTATGATTTAAATAAGCATCCGCTGATTTATATCCACAAATCTTGGCTAACAGTGGAACCACTGTGCGATGGATACTCAATTTTCATGAACCCGGCTATACAGGAGAAAAAGCGGCCGTCCATCATCTGGACTCTTGACGATGATAAAATATGGGGAAAATCTTGAAATACTCGAATCCATAAACCTGCACCCGTGGGCTCAAAGGACGATTGTCAAACACAAGCAAAGGATGCCAAGGATAGAAACGCGGAGGTTCGATGCTGACGATACACAAATCTGGAGCATTATGAACATCTATTGGTATCCGCTTTCAATGGCAGATGATACATTCATCGATTCAGTCTTTTCAGCATTAGACCAAGCAATAATAAAATACCCAAAGACAAACATAATAATATGCAGCGATCTAAATGGGCATTTTTTTGACAAGGATGGTCTGGCCATTGAAGAACAGAAGTTAAATCAGCGAGCAAAAAATTGGAATAGAGAGATAACTAATGGGAACCTGATCAGATCACAGAACATTGATACCAACACAGGCCTGCTCATGAAGACCTGGGAACAAGACAGGACCTCGGCAACCATTGATTATATATATCTGTCTAAGGCAATTCATGACAAAGTCAAAGAGATTCAGAATATAAAAACGAAAGAGAGTAACCATTATATCATGACAAGAGCCTGGCATGCACACAGCCATTTAATGCCAAGAGTAACCTTCTGCAAATGGAAATAAACAATGGATTGAACAGGCTGAGAATAGCAGAAAGCATACTTGAAAAATTACCAAAAACATTTGTAAACACCAAAATGGACGATCTGGTGAAAATAAACTACAAATGGCTTCTTCTCCCCTTTCGGGAAACAAAGAAGAAAAAGCAATTTAACTCAAGGGAACATACACATGCTTACAACACCGAATTGGTAAAGAAGACGAGAAAACTGCGGTGGTCAATGAAGAGGATAATTAAGAGAAATTCATGGGATAAATTCAAGAAGATAAAAGATGTAAAACAGCGATACAAGAACTGGACATAAACAGCAGGATGCAAATTTGTTCCTTTGGATTTAACAAAGCCAGTTTGTCTGGTAGTGTATTTATTTTCCTTCACTGCCCATCTATTCAGCTTATCCAGTAGCATTTTTGCGAATAGCTTTCCCAAAGGATCCAGCAGCGCCAGGGGGCGATAGTTTCTTGAATCCTTAGACAGCCCCTGTTTAAAAATGGGGATCAGAATAGCTTGCTGCCATGAAGATGGAATATTATTCGTCTTTGTAATTAATAGGAACATATTATTGCATATTTCTCCCCAGATCTCTGGATTCTTCTTAATGGCTTCATTAGAGAGGCCATCTGGGCGTGGGGCGCCTGACGTATTTAGTTTTTGAATCGTCTTGTGTATATCAGATACCTCCCAGTTGAAATGCCACTTTTCTGCTCTAGTTTCCAATTGATGCTCTCTTTGATCTGGCTGGGCTTTATGTAAGTTGGTGAAGTGTTCTATCCAGCTAACCTCTGGAACGTCGGTAATCATTGCGTCTTGGGTTGGGGTCTTGCCATTTAGTAGAGCCCAAAGCTCTCTGGTGTTTTGATTTTTTAATGTTTGTAACATGCATTCAGCATCCTCTTGCTGTATAAAGCCCGGCCAGCTCAAAGAGAGCATCAATTGGAAACTAGAGCGGAAAAGTGGCATTCCAACTGGGAGGTATCTGATATACACAAGGTGATTCAAGAACTAAATACGTCAAGCTCCCCAGGCCCAGATGGCCTCTCTAATGAAGCCATTAAGAAGAATCCAGAGATCTGGGGAGAAATATACAATAAAATGTTCCTATTAATTACAAAGACGAATAAGATTCCATCTTCATGGCAGCAAGCTATTCTGATCCCCATTTTTAAACACGGGCTGTCTAAGTATTCAAGAAACTATCGCCCCCTGGCGCTGCTGGATTCTTTGGGAAAGCTATTTGCAAAAATGCTACTGGATAAGCTGAATAGATGGGCAGTGAAGGAAAAGAAATACACTACCAGACAAACTGGCTTTGTTAAATCCAAAGGAACCAACTTAAATCTATTCTTACTGAACCTGAAAAAACATGACGCAATCAGATCAGGAATACAGATCTATGCTGCATTTGTAGACCTAAAATTGGTGTTTGACATGGTGAATAGAAATAGCTTATTGAAAAAAGTAAGCATGTGGGGCTGCCCTAGTAATATTCTGGAACCCATCAAACTCTTGTATGAGAACACCACCATTCGTATAAGATTGTCAAAGAAAGGAGCTTTAACAAACATGATAAAAACAAGGAACGGTCTTAAGCAAGGTTGCCTGTTGGCGGCAACATTATTTAATTTGTTCACAGCAGATTTTGAGGAGAATATTACAACTCCATCGATGAATTCACCAAAGATCAATAACACCAGTTTGCCATGTATCACGTACGCGGATGATATTGTTTTACTTGCCAAAACCCCACGAGGACTACAGATATCACTGACAAGACTGGAAGATTACATGCGGAGAAACGAACTTGAAATAAATGTCCAAAAGACAAAAATGAGGCCCCTAACATGTAAAAAGAAAGGAAAAACTGCAATCTATCAATATCACATTGGGGAACAAAAACTACAAGTAAAGACCATAAAATATCTCGGTGTTTGGATAGAACAATCTGCAAATGAGAAAGAATGGTCGCAATATCTCAAGGCAAAAGCTCTTTCATGAGCACGACAACCAAATATTCTGCATCGAAAATTTTGAAAGTTCTTGTTTTCGCCATTGATAATTTTTTATAAACAAAAAGTTGTTCCTATTTTGACATATGGAGGCGAGACAATGATTAATATTGAAAATTCTATCCAGCAACAAATAGGAGTAGTATTCTGGAGGAAAGTGTTGGGCTTGCCAAACTCGTTTTCAATTCCATGATTACGATTCGCTCTCGCTCTCCAGTCCATTGCTTCAGTGATAGCATGGAAACAATTGGACCGGTTTCCGAAAAAAATAATCAGTGAAACAAATATTCCAGCACTTGAAATTTTTCAAGGAAAGTACAATGGAAGCAATGACCACTCCTTAATGGTCTGGAAAAAATATGTGGACAACAAGAGAATAATAGCAGACATATCAATGGATATGTTGTTGAATAGACCACAGAAAGCTAAAAAGAAAAATGCTGAGAATTACTGGATACAGACAATTGCCTTAAAAGTGACTTACCAAGTAGATCTTCCATGCAAACTTGATATCGGAGCACTAAATATGTTGCCATTTTATCTGAAAATCTTCCCATCAAACAGCATAAGGGAAACATTTGAGATTTCGGATGAACATTTTACCAACCCAAGAAATCATGGCAGCATGCAGAATGATAGGAAAAGATCAAAGAAACTGTTGATTCTGCAATAATAAAGAAACAACTGAAACTTTGCAACATATCATAATGATTTGCCCTGCTCTGGCTGAGGAGAGAAATGTATGCAGAGGATGGTTCTGCAAAAATCGAACCCAACTGACACCTGAAGAAAGATGGGATGAGATCTTACTGGGGAACGAAAAAAGAATGATCTACTCGATAGTATCATTCTGGGAGAAGATAACAGAGAATGATAGACCAGTGTAGTAATGCAAAAAGATTAATCATGGAAATGCACAGAGAAAGAGACATGAATTATTAGTAAGACTTGAATTGCTTGAAATAGAACTGGAATAGTAAACGCTGATTTTTATGTAAGATGAAAGGTTTGGATTCCAAACCATAACATTTTAATTAACAAAAAGTAAAACAATGCCATCCCTGTCCCCCACAGCGCCAAACACATGCACACAATCAAAGTGATTGCATGTATGCAAGGCACAAGGGCAGGTATGGTATTTTTTTCGCTAGACATCTATCATAGATGTTCAAAAAGAAAATACCATCCCTGGCCCCTGGACCCCACAGCACCTCAGGAGAGCTGGTTTTGGCTGGTGGGGGGGGGGGGGGGATTGTGCAACAAAAGGCATTTTTAAAATGCTTTAGTTGTACAAACCTTCTCCCCCCACTCGCCAAAATCAGCACCACAGACCCGCACACACTCGCACCTTTCACACAGCACTCTCATTCATAAAAGCACCCAACATTATGCATTCACGCATCCATACACATTTAAATAATAAATAAATTAACATTCAAACACACATATTTACACAACATGCACACAGCAAGCACTCAAATTCACACCAGCATCTATCATCATACATTCACTTAACACAAGAATGCATCCATACACATAATTTAAATAAAAAACCATGAACATAAACGAACGTACCTTCTGTCATGGGAGTTTCTTCTCCAGCGCTCCAGCCCCTGCTAGCATGAACAGGAACCAGGAACCTTCCTGGTTCCTGCACATACATGCAGGGGCCCGAGCGTGGGTAAGCAGACGCTGCACATGACCATGCACTGTCTGCATGTGCGAGGAGGCGCAGGAGCGCCCCCTTGCACATACAGACATGCAGTTCCCTAGCCAGCATTCCCAATGAGCTATGCAAGACTGTGGAAGCAAAACGCCATCAGCCGTGCATGGCTCATTGAGCTTGTGTGGCTGGGGAATTTTAACTGTGAAAGGGAAACAATGTTTCCCTTTCACATATTTGGGACCCCGAACCCACCCAGACGGGTGCCTCCCATCATCAATCTCCAATGGATCCTAGACCTTTTGTCACGGCAAATACATTTCAGAATCTTGCGCTGAAGATGGTCTAATGAGTTTTTCAGAATTTCCACTGGTAGAGACGAACACATGTATAGAAAGCGGGGGGAGTAAATTAATTTTGACTGCCGTAATCCGGCCCATCAAGGAAATCTCCTGATGCCCCCACTTTTCTAAGTCTGTTTCCAGCATCTTAAAGCGTGGGGGGAAATTACCCGCAAATAACCCTTTTGGTGAAGCTGTAATCCGAACCCCCAAACATTTGATAGATGTAGTATCCCATCGGATTGGACAGAGAGTTTGAAAATAACTAATGTCTGACTGAGAGAGGCCCACCCCCAATGCCATCGATTTCCCAAAGATTTTTTCGAAACCCGCTGCCTGGCCAAAGGACTGTAGTCCTGTAGGGAGGGCCGAATGTTAGTCAACGAACGTAACGCATCGTCTACATAAAGAGAGACCTTATGCGAGGAGCCCCGGACCATGACCCCATGAATCGCTGAATTACGGCGTATATGTTGCACCAGAGGCTCCATAATCAGAGCAAACGGGAGGGGGCCGAAAGGGCAACCCTGTCACGTCCCACACGTAATTGAATTGGGGAGGAATGCTTCAGGTTTACCCGTAGTAATTAGTTCGGGGAGATTCAGTTGGCCGACACCATTTTGCAAAAATAGGGCCCAAAGTGGAACGCTTCCAGCGTAGAGTGCATACACCTCCAATCCACCTTATGAAATGCCTTAGTGGCATCTAATACCAGGAGGGCCAATTTACTTTGGGCCATAGTAGTGGTCTCAATTAAATTCAGCACTCGCCTAACAATATCCCCAGTTTTCCTCCCTTGAACGAACCCTGTTTGATCCGAATCGATCAGAGCTGGAAGAAGCAGAGCTAGCCGATTGGCCAAAACATTTGAGTATATATTTGCATCCATTTTTAGCAACAAAATCGGCCTATATGAGGCACAGTCCTTGGGATCTTTCCCAGGTTTCAAAAGCAAACAGTTGCCAAGGTTTGTATCGAGGGGATCATAGGCCAGTATCCCTGAAAGAGTTAGAGAGCCGTAAAATGGCGCAATAACTGGCCTCTAAAAAGTTTATAAAATGAAACTGAAAACCCATCAGGCCCTATGGCCCTCGTCTACACGGATTTAATGACTGATTCCACCTCCTCCAGCAGGATTGGGGCTTCCAAAGCTATTATGTCTTCCCTAGGAAGGTGCGGCAAAGCTGTTCCCTCAATATAGCGTTTGTTGGGCCTGAGATGAGCGGGCCGCTGCTGTAATTGTTTCCAATATGTGTGCCCTCGCTAGTTGCAGTTTTGCTTGTTCCCCATATTGTACCACCCCCAGTTGGTGCCGAAGGCCTATGATAGTATTGCGCCTTTTAGTTTGAGCTAGTTTCCTCACCAAAAGACAGTTGGCTTCATTGTTTTTAACGTAATAAGCTTTTTTCATCACTAACAGCAACTGGGCCATCTCTTCAGTATAGTGCCCTTCCAGCTTATTTTGGTAATTCGAAGAGCTGTGTGAATTTTAGGGGACCAACCCTGCTTGTATTTCCCCTCGATTTCGTATATTTCTCGTTCTAACTGGGTTTGGGTCTGCTGCTTCCGTTTTTGATAAGCCGCTGTAAGAGCTATTAAAACCCCCCTAATTACAGCTTTCATGGCATCCTTTGTGGTCACCGGGGAAGTAAGCTCTGGGGATATTTCCCGAAAGTAGTCCTGTATCGCCTTTGCCACTTCATCCCTTAGGGCCAAGTCATGCAAAATCAGATCATATAATCGGTATTGGGGTCTAGAGGGGGGTACTGGATTCCAAAACCTAACCTTAAGCAGAACCGGGGCATGATCAGAAAGAATCCTCAGAGCTATAGAAACCCCATCAATAAATGGCAAGAGTTGGGGGAAACCAGAATTAAGTCTATGCGGGACGAGGAGCGGTGAACATGTGAAAAGAAGGTAAAGTCTCTCTCCTCTGGATTCAGCACTCTCCAAGAGTCAACAACCCCCAGGGATATAAAGAAGTGTAGAATACTAAAGGCAATTTTAAAATCCTTAGTGGAGGGGTCGTGTGTTTTGTCTTTGATGGGGTCCTGGACCCCGTTAAAGTCTCCCCCTAGAATAATCTGGCCCTCCAAGAAGGGAAGCAGCGTAGCCTCCAGTTCTTCAAAGAATCGGATCTGTCCTTCGTTGGGGGCATAGATTGAGACTAGGGATTACAACTGCCCCAACAACATACCTTTCACTCCAATGTATCGGCCTCCTGGGTCTCATATAATGTCAAGATCCTTGGCCCGCAAGGTCACCGTTCCCCCTACTTTGGTGCCACTAGAGGCCAGAAATTGCTTAGGAAAGTCTCTGCTCCGCCAGCGAATGTAATCCAAAGGGAGGAGATGAGTCTCTTGCAAGATGATTACAGACCCTTCTAGATCCTTCAACCTACGCAAAACAGATTTACGTTTCTCTGGGGAATTTAAGCCTTTCACGTTCAGTGATACAAAGTTCGGTTGAGGTGATGAGGAGTCGCTTGTAGTATCTTCACCCAACACGGGAGAGGCGGTATGGGTTAGATGACCTTCAGTCGCCATCCTGATTCAGCGCTTGTTCGCAACCATGTCCCAATCAGGGTTTTAACTGAACCAGTCAACTTAAATAAAATAGAACCATAACAGGGCTCAAAACCACAGGGTATTTTGCCCCACCAATCCTCAGGTGACCCATCACTTGAGGTTGGGCAAAAACCGCATGTTGCCCGTAGCCAATACAGAATAGCATAATGTGGCACTTTTGCAATGTTCACCATCAAGCGCACCTCTCATCCTGGAAAGCCGCCTGAAAGCGGAAGCCCCTATTCAATCGGCGGCGGGAGCTTCCCCGTATTGCAACCTTTTTGGACCTTCAACCAGGTAGACAGCTGCATTTTTGTCTTGATGCTCTCGCCATTTTCAGAGGTTTCAGGCCAAGAGCTCTCCTCTCTATCCAGAAAGGAGGAGCTTAGGATCCCCTCTGCATCCTCCAGGCAGAGAGAGCCTTTGAATCGGAATTATAACGCTGTAGGAAACAACCAACGATATTTTATATTCCGGTCCCGTATGAATAGCGTTAGTGGTCAGAGTGCTCTTCGCCTCTGGATTGTAACAGAAGCAAAATCTTGGAAAATCTGTAGAGGGGAACCTTGGAACGTTAGTTCATCCCGAGAACGGCTCACTGCCATGATTCCTTCCTTAGTCGTGTAGAAATGGACCCTCGTGATGACATTAGGGAAGGTCTCCGAAGTCGCACCTCTGCGACGGTGCACTCTATGGGTGCGATCCAATAAGAGCATAGATCTATTGAGATGCAGCAACAGGGCATGGAAAAAGTCACTTACATATTCCCCCAAAGCTTGGTCCGAGACCGATGAAGGCACACCATGGATGTGCAGGTTGTTCCTATGAGCTCGGTTTTCCATGTCCTTCTGCTTGTGTTCTAACATGTCACTTCTCCAGCATGGGGTCTGGCATGGATTCACATGCTCATGAATATTCCCCGTCGTCAGGCTGGGAATCCTCGGTAAAGAAAAAACCAGTATCAGTTTCGTTTCTGATCTGTCTTTCGTAGTAATAACCAATCACTGATCTCTGCGTCATACTGACCACAGCCAATGACTGCCCTCTACCTAAGCCCCGCCTCTGGCAGCCATCTTCAGATTTTTACCGCACGTTCATGTGTTGGGATCCTCGTGCTATTGCTCTCGAGCGTTAGTGCTATTTTTTCACGTTTTTCTCAAAAACTTCGTTTTTTTCGGTCAAAAGAGCCTCAAGCTCCACCGACTCTCCATCCGATCAACGGGGACCCGTGTCGGATTCGTCTGCGCTCCTCAAGGTTGAAGATTCCGTCGAGCTACGCTTTTGGAGGACTCCAGAAGTTTTCTCAGGCCCGTCCCGGACATGGCCCAGGAGAAGGGAAGCTCGACGCCCGGAAAGCTGTTCAGGGTCTGCCCTGGATGCCAGCTGCAGAACGTCTTTAAGGAGGACGAACACTCCTTTTGTCTCTACTGCTTACATGAGGACAAGACGCACGTGGAGAAGGACTGTGCGTTTTGCGGCAACATGTCGGAGCGGACCATGAAGGACCGCCATCAACGTCTCGCCAACTGGCTGGAAGGGAAGAGCCCGTCCGGCGAGAAGAAGAGGAAGAAATCCGAGCGGTCTTCTAAGACCTTTGAGGACGCCCCGGCGACGGGGGTCCAACACAAGGCCAAGCACCGCGAGTCCGCTGGCACCGGGAGCGCCGAACGGTCGGGCTCTACGGGCGCCAGGCAGGGCGCACCCTCCCCGGTACCATCAACCACGAGCCAACGCTCTGGGTCGGGTAAGAGGAAGGCCGAGCACCCGGCGAAGCTCCTGGAGAGGCCCCGGTCGAGCTCGAAGGCCCCATCGGAGGGGGAGCGAGGCAGTGTCCCCCCCCTCAAGGATAAGGCGGTGAGCGCACCTAAGGTGGTGAAGGCCTTAATCCATCCGGCCAAGGCCTGTATCGAGACTGTCGCGGCGGCCCTGGCTCAGACTTTGGAGGCTACGCCAGTGGTGGCGACCTCGGGGCTCAGAGTCTCCCTGTCACCTCGGAGGGAGTCCTCTTTTATGCCCATCGATAGGACCCCCGTGAAATCTCCGGCGGAGAAGAAAAAGGGGGGGCAGGGTGTCGTCGTAGACTCGGCTTCAACCTTGGAGGAAGAGCTGATCGAGTTCTTAAGCCACGGCCTCGGCGTGGAAGAAGACCGGCCCGTCGGGATGGATCCCAACGCGGGTGACGACGACATCGTCGAGGGCGCCGACGGGGCCCCTGATCGCCCGTCGGATTCCCCTCTGCCAGCGCCGCAAGACAACTCGGCGGCCATTTTGTTGGCTATACAGTCCTTATGCTCGGAGATAAGGACGAGACTACCGTTGCCAGCGGAGGAACCACTCCCGTCGGGGGACCCAGAACCGGGACCTTCTGGCGTTCCTCCTCCCAAGAAAAGAAGGATTCACCCTCCACCTCCTTTTCAGCCGTCGCGCCCCGTCCAGCCCTCCTCCCCGTCCACGACTCGAGGGAACTACGCCAAATCCCACCTGGTACCCGCGCAAGACGCACTGTTTCTGGGAGCGAGGCTCGACACAGTGTCCCTTCTGGCCTCCCCGTCGGAGGAGAGGACCAGGGCCATCCTGGGCAAGGTACAACGGATGTTGGTGGCCGACGCGGCCAAGGTGAGGTCCATCAAGTCCCTCCTCGGAATGATGTCTTCCTGCATCTACCTCATTCCCCTGTGCAGGCTCCGGATGCGCCCGTTGCAGGAGTTACTGGACGCGCGCTGGATCGAAACGACGGGCAGCTTCGAGGAAAGGATCACACTCGACGAGAGTTTCCGACAAGCGATCCGGTGGTGGGTCACCCGCGCGCATCTGACGGCGAGCATGGACTTCCAGACCCCAGCCCACCAGGAGACAGTGACCACGGATGCCTCCCTGGAAGGGTGGGGAGCGCACACCGAAAATCTGCACGCAAGAGGCCTTTGGCTCCCGATGGAGAAATCACTACATATCAACGTCCTAGAGCTCCGTGCAGTGTTTTGGGCCCTCAGGTCCTTCCTTCCGTCCCTCAAGGGCAAGGTGGTGAGGATCTTCACCGACAACACCACCACCATGTTTTACTTCAGGAAACGGGGCGGAACCAGGTCCCCAGCACTGTCCAAGGAGGCGCAGGACCTGTGGCATTGGGCCGTCGCCCAAAGGATGTTTCTGGTGCCGTTTCATCTGGCAGGGATAAAAAACACCATCGCCGACTCACTCAGCAGGGAGCTGCGCTCGTGCCACGAGTGGGAGCTACGGCAGGATCTAGTGGATCGCCTCTTCCGACGGTGGGGCACACCCCAGATCGACCTGTTCGCGACGGCGATGAACTCCAAGTGCCGGAGGTTCGCCAGCAGGTTTCCCCAGGTGAGGAGCATGGGCGATGCTTTCTCGTTCCCCTGGGAGGGCCTGTTCCTTTACGCGTTCCCTCCATTGCCACTGCTAATCCGGCTCATCAACCAGCTCAAGAGGTCACGGTGCAGGATGATCCTCGTCGCACCTGCGTGGCCGAGGCAGATATAGTTCCCGGACCTTCTGGACTTGTCAGCGTCCCCGTCAATCAAGCTGCTGGTGGACGCGGATCTACTCTCCAGGGAAGGAGGCGCCATCCTCCACCACGACCCGAAATCGCTGAACTTGCAGGCCTGGCTCCTGCAGCACTAGAGTTTGGAGGATACGACATACCGGCCGACTGCAGAGAGGTTCTTGCAAAGGCCAGGGCGTCCTCGACTTTTAAATGCTACGGACACAAATGGAAGAGGTTCTCTGTCTGGTGCCACGCACAGAAGATTAACCCTCTACGGATTACGGCTCCCCAAGTACTGCTGTACCTCCTGACGCTGGCCAAAGCTGGACTGGCACACGCGTCCATCAAGATTCATCTTGCTGCGATCTCCCGATACACCAGAACCACGGGGCGGACGTCCTTGTGGTCTCATCGTCTGGTGAAAGAGTTCATGAAGGGGCTGTTCAGATCGTTCCCGCCGGTGAAGGCTCCGGCCCCGGCGTGGGAGCTCAACGTGGTGCTGACCAAGCTCATGGGACCTCCGTTCGAGCCTCTGCACTCGGCCCCGTTGAAGTTTCTGTCGTGGAAAACAGCGTTTCTTGTGGCCATCACCTCCGCACGACGAGTGGGAGAGATCCAGGCCCTTTCCTGCAAGGCCCCGTACTTGACTTTTCACGACACAAGGGTAGTGCTCAGGACGCACCCCTCCTTCATGCCCAAGGTGCCGTCGGACTTCCACCTCAACGAACCCTTGGTGTTGCCTGTGTTCTTCCCGTCGCCTTCGTCGCCGGCTGAGAGGACTTTGCACTCGCTGGATGTGGCTAGAACACTGAAGTTCTACGTGGACCGCACAAAGTGTTTTCGGAAGACGTCACAACTCTTTGTGAATTTTGGACCTGTCAATCAGGGGAAGGCACTCTCGAAGGCTTCCATTTCCAGATGGCTCTCCGGCTGTATCATGTACTGTCATCGGTTGGCAAACCGACCGCTGCCTGGCCGTCCGAGAGCCCATTCCACCAGAGCGATCGCAGCTACCACGGCGTTCCTTTCTGGTGTGCCCCTGCTGGACATATGCAGGGCTGCTACGGGGAGGTCGACGCACACCTTCACGAAATTCTACTGCGTCGATCGGGATTCCAGGGAGGAGTCCAGGGTCGGCCAAGCAGTGCTGCGCAACCTGTTCGCCTGAGGTGAGCCTGGTGAGGAGGTAAGATGCTTAATGTTGAGTTTGATGTAATGCTTAATGTTGAGCCTTTGCCACCTCCCGTGGTTGTGCATGTGTGTACTGCTATGTATTCTTTATTCATGAGCATGTGAATCCATGCCAGACCCCATGCTGGAGAAGGAACAAGTTACTTACCTGTAACTGTTGTTCTCCAGCATGGGTCTGGCATGGATTCACATGCGAACCCTCCCGCCTACCCCTCTGCGGCTCTTCACTTGGTCATACTGCCACTTCACGTGCTTCCAAATCTGAAGATGGCTGCCAGAGGCGGGGCTTAGGTAGAGGGCAGTCATTGGCTGTGGTCAGTATGACGCAGAGACCAGTGATTGGTTATTACTACGAAAGACAGATCAGAAACGAAACTGATACTGTTTTTTTCTTTACCGAGGATTCCCAGCCTGACGACGGGGAATATTCATGAGCATGTGAATCCATGCCAGACCCATGCTGGAGAACAACAGTTACAGGTAAGTAACTTGTTCCTTCTCCTTTCCAAGCTCCGGATGTTTTGCTGTATGTCCGTCAATGTAGTTAAGTGCTCCAGGACCTGGTCTTCCGCCTCCCCCACTCTTTGCACCACCTCCACCAATCTCTGTTCCAACCTCTTCAGTTTAGTGGAAATCTGTCATACAATTCCGGAACTTGGATTTGGATTTAATATCCAGCATGAAGGCTTGAAGGTCCTCTTTGGTGGCCAGCTGGTCAACAGGGCACTCCTGGGGCTGGGAAGGGGATTTCCCCAGGTGTGCCTTTTTCCGCTTCTCCGAAGGCGCCAGCATCGTGGAGATGTCTGCGTTCCTCTGTGTTTTTGAATGCTTGGACATTGTTGCTCCCACCAATGATGGGGCGGGGGGGCGGAGAGAAAGTCGAGCCCCCACCCATTCGGTAATCGATGTAAATGAGCGTGAGCTGGCCACAGACAAGTTCACCAGGCAGAAATTACCCTGGAGAACTCTCAGAATCCCTCGGACCGCGTGGTCTGGCACTATAACAGCGGAGGCAGAGTGCAAGTCCCCAGGAAAAAAAGTCCAAAGCTAGGGGAATTGAGTGCAACAGCAAGTTCTCCCTGGCCTCCCCCAGCATGAAATCCGCAAAATCCACAGATGAAGAGGTGGGGGGGGAGGTGGGGGAACAGAGAAGTCTTTACTTTAGCACCCCAGCTGAAGCCCCAGGAGCGCCCTCAACAGCTGCTTGCCTTGTAAAATCCAGTTATCCCCCATCTGTGGTCCAAAGAAGTAACTGAGCCCTCTGTAGACATTTGGGCAAACGGGCCAAGGAGAAACCAGCATTAGATGACATCTGTCTGCCCTCCCAGGCACAATACACAGCCCTCAGGGGTGCCGCCATGCCGCTGCCGTGTGGGAAGGCCCCCACAGGAGGGGGGAGAAGAAGCAGGAAGCCCAAGGCGACGAATAAGGGGGCCGGATCACAGTTTACCGCAATCCGTGCCCCCAGGCTAATGGAGCGGGCCCGCAATGTCCTCCCTTGCAATCACTGGCTGCCGCGGGACGCTGCTGCTAGTCGGAGCGCTTCAGTGCCATCTTGAGGCTCACATCACTGCGACCCAGGTCTCTGCGCCGCTCGCATGTTCACCCCGCATCCGCTGTTGCCATGGCACCAGCCACGGTTCCGTCATTCCACAGGCTCTCCCCCACATAATTCCAGCCAGAGGGGTGAAACCGGGAAAAGGATGCGCCACTGGAGCTTTAACATTACGGGCAAGGTGCGGAGTGCATCAGCAGAGCGGCCGCATCGGCCCATTGATTGGTGCATGCTAAGCCTACATTAAGGAACCAATCCAGGGTCCCGACCAACAATCTTATGTTATGCATGAGGTCAAGATCAGAGTGCTTTGCAACAAAAAAGGTAAGAGGCGGCAACATGTACTCCTAAGTCCCACCCATCTTCCTGTCTGTTGTAGATCAAAATGTCTCTCTGGTTAACTAAGCCCTCTGTGGCTCTTGATCAAAACACAGGCCTCCCTTGAAGTTTGTATTGAGAACAGACTTCTGTCTCCCTCAAATCACATACTTTGTCCCTCTGAAAGGTAGTTTGCCTACTGTAAACAGTTGTCCCAGACATGACATTCACTGCCCTTCGTACAGAGGGGTGGGAGCCAGCTTTAAGGTGACACGTTGCATATCAAAGAGGTGTTAGTTTTCCTGGCCATTGTTAAGTTCTGTGACAAGGCTTATTTTCAGGCCTGCTTCAATTAACTCTTATCAGTATGGGCCGTCACCGCACAGAACTTGGACAATAGCACAGGGCAGATCCATGGAGACTTTGCTATATAATTAGGCTGGCCATGGGAGGAGGAAGGTGTTGCCCTTCTCTGGATGTTTTTGTGCACTCCTCTCTGTCACCTGTCAAATAAATGTGACCGTGAGGACTGCACCTGCAGGCTGTGTCCCCCAGAGTACACTTGTGTTTGTTGTGTGGCAAGCATTAGAAAATGTGTGCGGATTAGCCCCACACATTTTCAGAGGTTGATCTCCCATCATTCAATTTCCTGCACAATCATCCAAAAAAAGCCCAGGCGAGCGCACACTGCCCCGTGCAGATGGCCAAATCCCTCATACTCCTCCTTTATAGGCGAGAGGGGGCCAAGACCCGGTGGTTCGCCCCCTTGCCCATTATGGATGAGCCGCCCCTGGTAGCCATTGCAGTACTTTAAAGCCTACTCTAGGCTTTTGTTTTGGGACATAACTTAGTTTTATTTTTGGGGACCACGAGACAGGCGTAAAAAGGATGGTATGTTACCATGACCTCACATTGAGGTCAGCACTGATCCCTCTATTGTGGTGTAGACCGGTTAGGCTGGTGTCCTGCCCCAGACAGGAAACATTGCATATCCTGTGTAGGTAGTCCTGAGTCTTGTGTTATTTTTCAGGTCAGCCTGATTGACTCTGCCCATTCCTCAGATTATTATCTGAATTTTTGGCATATGTGAAGTATCCTGGGGAGCTGGGTGAGACGATAAAGAGCAGGGACAAGGCTGGGCCCAGGATTGTAGAAAGGGTAAGCCTTTATTATGTTACAGGTTACATGCAGGTAGTTAAGTAGGAGACCAAGGTAAAGACAACCTTAATGTAAATGGTCCCATCCTATCCGAATTCTAACAATCACTCCTAGAGCCTACAGAAGGTAACATTCCCTCAGAGATTCTATGAGCAGCTAACATACCCCAGGCACACAAGACATAGCAACGCAGACACACAGGATGCTACACACCCCTTCATGAAACTCCCAGCTAAAACCTTGCACTGACACCATGACACAGTCCACACGCAAGCAAGAACCTTTTGCAACCACCTAAGTAATACGGAAGTCCCAATGAAAAAATAGATGTCGATAAAAGTATGATATGAGAATCACTGTGCATGGTGCGTAGCAAAGGCACATAAAAGGTGTGGGGATCACAACACTTGCACCCATCTGAATGGGAGAACACTCACTCTGTACCAATGAGAAAGACCTATTATCCCAAATGCACCCACACAGATCATTGACCAAAGAAGCCCTATAATAAATAACAGAAAAGGGCTGAATCCGAACAACTGGAGCCAACCAATCCTACCTCAACGCTCTACAACACATCTCCTACCACAACATATAGGATAGAGATGCAATGGACAGGGAAGCAACTAACTGGATTGAAGATGACATTCAAGGTGACGTGACTGCAAGGGAACAGTATGTTATAGCATGTAGATACCTGGCAATTACTATAACTAGCTAGTAGTAGGTGGTGGGGAGGGCCACCAGTATGTATACCTTAAAAACTCTCTCACAGAACTACTGGGCGCAAACCACCACTATACAGCTCCAACATATGCACAGATAGACATATGCAGAGTACACTTAAACGTCTAAGAGTTCTAACAACTGTGACAGGGTCAGGATCATGACTCTGTCAAAGGGGGGGGGTGTGAACCTTCTGAACCTGTAAAACAAAGTTCAGAATAAGCCCTGCTCCAGGTATGTTAAGTGCAAGTTGGAAGGTAGGGAAGGTGGTCAACGGCCCCTCCCCATGTGCCATTTATTACAACACTGTTACCACTCATCTCAATATCTCCTGATACAGTCACAGTTCCCTTTTTATCTTTAAACAACTACATCTCCCACAATTCGACAGCAAACAGCTAGGAAACTCCAGATGAGGATCACACAACCTGTAGTCCTGAAATACAGCAATTCCAGGTGATTGTAAGATGTCAACACCTCCCAACAACATCCAACATACCAAATAAGCAGAGAACTCACCCGCGAGGCAGAACCAGCCAACAGTTTTGGCTTGTGCATAAGTATTGGGCATTTGCCATGACTACCACCATACTCAGAATGAGGCCCACTGTCATTTGTGGTTTGAATTCGCAGGTGCTCCAGAGGAAGACCTTGATTAATGAGCAAAGGCTATGAATTATTCACTTGTTACATCGAAATAAATTACTGTGTGGTAACTTGCTGGGTTTTCCTCGTAATATATATATATTTCTGATGCTTGTGTAATCTGCTTAGATCACAAGCTATGCATAGGCCGACATCTAGTCGAAGCTGCAGAGTATTGTAGTTGTTTTTCGAAACTCGAAAATGGGCATCGAAATAGGGCATACCAGTAATACTATCCCTATTGTGACGTCCCCTGTACCTATGATCCCTCACGCGTGTGGGTCCCTCAGATTGTTTTTATCCGCCATCGTGAGCGGTCGTAAAATATAAGCAGAGTCCATTTTCGGTGTACTCCGTTGAACTTTAATAATTAAGTTAGTGTTTCTTCCTGTCCTTTGCCGACGCTGTGACTCAACGCGGTAAAGAGTGAAGAAGACTTCGAAGCAGACCGTCAGACGGAGACTTCGACGGCACCACCCGGCCTTGGAACGCCCTTTCGGCCTCAGCCTTACAGTAGGGAGAGTGGGGGGTGGTCATAAACATGTATATTCCCACCGTTTTCCATAATCACCCAGTTGCCTACATATATCATGGAGCGTACTCCCTTTAAGTTCTGCCCCTCCTGCAATAGGAAGTTCACGTGGGTCGACAAGCATAGGGTCTGTAAAATCTGCTTGAATAGAGACCCCGACGAGGTGCATTGTCGGGCTTGTAAGCTTCTCTGACCTAAAACCCTCAAAGACAGGCGAACAAAACGTTGGGCCCATCATGCCATGCAGGCCGAGGCCTCCATGGACATGGAAGAGGCATCCAACAACGGCAGCAACGCCGTCCCTTCGGACGGCGAGGGTGACGGGGAACCTACATGTTCCCCAGTGCCAGCCCCCGACCCTAGCAGACAGGCCAGCGGTCCTGTTACGGCGAAGACACCCGGCGGCAAGGGCACCACACTCCCCACAAACACACCCCCCCCCGGGCGATGCGAGTAAGGTCGCACACCGAGAGTAGACGGTGAAGGGCAGATCTTCAGATCAGACGTCCTCTGGGCGCTCCCGAGTGGCCGCCGCATGACAAGCCCAACAAGACAAAGGTCACCCGACTCAAAACTCTCCCACGTCAGGCCCGGCGACGGCGAAAGACGCCGCGCAAGCCATCCCTGCGGTCCAAATTCGGCCTACACCCGGGGACAAGCCCAGGGAGTCCTCCAGGACCCCCTCTTTGACCTCGAGCTCAAAAAAATCATCATCTAAGAGCAGGGAGCATAAGGAGAGAGACACATCCAGTTCCTCTAGAGAGAGGGACTCACTTAACAGGGAAAAGGCTAGGTAGCAAACCTCTAGCCAACATAAGGTTATGCCCCTACAGGACACTATAGTGGAGTCTGATCATGCACTTCAGCCTGACTCTATCAGTCTTGATGAGGAAGAGGTACATACACCCATTACCCCCACTACAGCCTTCTCCGACCTGGGGTTTATAACCAGTTCAGCCAGATGGTCTGCACAGGATATTGACAGAGTTATGAGTCGCATGTCCTGCTTAGCAAATTTCTTTGAAAAACATCCACATGTTCTAGGCAACTTGGCCTCCACGCCTCCTACTACACAGGCGTCTGGTTCCAACACAACACCTTCAGCCTCTCAGTCCCAGACAACGGCTGTACCATATAAGAAAAGATCACTTACCCCAGTAGAATTGGCTGTTGAACCACCACACAAAACTCCTCGCCTCTCCTACGACCTTTACGACCAGGATGTAGGGAAGGATGAATACTTAGACGAGGGTGAACCCTATGATGGTGACATTGAGGGTTACGACGCCGGGGGAGAAGACGATCAAGACCAAGATGACACAGACTCTGTGGTTTTCGCAATGGACTCTCCAGTCCCGCAAGACCCTGTTTTACCAGACTCCCCTGTGGACAACCAGCCATTATTCAATGATATACTCATAAGGGCTGCAGAGCATTTCGGCATCGAAACACAAGAGGCCCAGCAGGACAAGGATTTTGCAGAGAGTATGTTGGGCGGTAAAAAACCGGCAACCCAATTTATACCCCTGCTAAAATCAGTCCAAAGAAGGATTCAACCTTCCCTAGAACTACCAAACGATACCAGGACAGTGAACCCTAGGATCGAGAAACTCTTGAAACCAGCACCATCCGACCCCTTATATATAAGGGGACAACTTCGACCTGACTCTCTATTGGTTACCACCACCCGCAAGAGAGCTGGTACACCCTTAGCCTCCTCCGAAGCCCCTCCGGACAAGGAGAGCAAAAAAAATTATTTGCTATGGGTAGGAAGATAGCACCCACTGCAGCATTCCAGGCGCGTATAGCAAACAATTCCACCCTGTTATCCAGCTATGACTGCACAAAGTGGGATGAGGTAAAGGTCCTGGCAGCGTCAGCACCAGAGCCACTAAAGGCCAAACTCTCCCTTCTGGCTGCCGAAGGCAGAGCTACAGCAGGCATCCTCCTAAAAAATAACTTTGACACGTTATTGCAGAAGTCACCATTTTAAAACGCCATGCCTGGCTTAGGCAGTCAGGCTTTAAACTTGAGACTCCTGCTCAACTGGCATATTTAGTAGGGTAGCTTAACGTATTATTTGGGAAGGCAGTTGAAGACGCCCTCAATTCCGCCAAGGATGAATATGACACCCTCAATTCCCAACTGACTAATAAACAACCAGACCAAAGAGGTGGTAGTAATTTTCATCGCTTTCGGGGGCAAAGCGCCCAGAGAGGAACCGGATACAACCAAAATCAAGGTTCCTCTTGAAATACCAATCAACAAGCCACCCATGGTTATCCCAGGGGTCAGCGCAGGGCCCACGGAAGAGGGAGAGGCTCCCCCACCAGAGGTGGAGGCACATCCTCTAAGCAATGACGCCCCGCTACGGGTCCCCTCCCATGCCTCCCTAGTCGGGGGACGAATATCCTTTTACACCCACGCATGGGAGGGTATAACATCAGACAAATGGGTGTTGTCAACGGTGATGGGTGGTTATTGTATAGAGCTTCAAGTAAGACCGTCAAACTTCCCCCTGCACCAAAAGAAACCATCGCAAGAGGAACAACTTATCCTGCTAGAAGAGTTGAAAGCTCTACTCCTCAAGGACGCCATCGAGGTCGTGCCACACAAAGAGGTAAACAAGGTTAGTTATTCAGCATACTTCCTTGTTCCAAAAAAAGATCTGACAATGCGCCCGGTACTAGACCTGCGCCCTGCAAACAAATTTGTAAAACCACAAACATTTTGCGTGACAACGCTACAAGAAGTAATCCCTCTGTTAAAAAAGACGGATTACATGGCAACATTGGACATGAAAGATGCCTATTTTCATATCTCAATGTTCCCAGCGCACAGAAGATTTTTGTGATTCAAAGTAGCAGACCAAGACTATCAGTTCAGGGTGCTGTCCTTTGGAATAGCCTCGGCTCCAAGGGTGTTCACCAAATTACTGGCGGGGGTGGCAGCACACCTACACAGGGAGTCAATCCCAGTGTACCCCTACCTGGACGACTGGCTGATCACGGGAGAAAACGACCAACTTTGCAAAGTAAACACGCAAAGGACAATAGACCTTCTCTTCCAATTGGGTTTCTCAATAAATGAGAAAAAGTCAAGTCTGATACCAAACACATCAAAACAGTTCCTAGGAGCTGTATTAGATACAAAGACAGGCTTAGCCTACCCATCCACGGAAAGTATGCAAAATATGTTTTGGCAAATACCCTATTATCAAGCCGGTCTCCGGATAAGCGTACGCAAAGCAATGCGCCTGCTAGGAATGATGGCATCATGCATTTACCCAATGCAGGAATGGTTGGCGAAACAATGGTCTCAGGCAAGTGGTCAGTGGGACGATCTAGTGGTTGTTTCGCCAACACTGGTTCAGAACTTACGCTGGTGGTCAAGGGAAAATCTACTCAATGTTATTGTTAATGTTAAAGGATATTTGTACCGAGCACTATCACCACCACCGAAGTGGGGGAATCCCTTTCACGAACCGGAAGTACAAGCGGTCGTCACAACGGATGCGTCCCTTTCTGGGTGGTGGGCCCACTACCTTCACCACACAGCACACAGCCTGTGGTTACAAGTGACTGCACAGAAACACATAAACTGTCTGGAGTTATTGGCAGTCCTCAAGGCCTCACAAGCCTTTGAAGAACACCTGATGAACCTGTCGGTACAAGTCCTAACAGACAGCACCATCGCAATGTTCTTTATCAACAAACAGGGAGGTACACACTCTCCAAATCTGTCCAAGCTGGCACAGAACATATGGAAGTGGGCACTCGGACGAGGGATGTCCCTGTCCTCCCAACATGTTCCAGGGATACTAAACACACTAGCGGACTCTCTCAGCAGAACCCTCTACCAGAAGAGCACGAGTGGAAACTACACACAGATGTCGTAGACCACATCTTCTCTCTTTGGGGATACCCCTCTCTAGACTTGTTCGCTACAAGAGAAAACAAGCAATGCCCAGACTTCACGCCCAGGTTACCCCAGCCTCAATCCAAGGGGAACGCCCTATGGATGAACTGGTCAGGGATATTTGCTTACGCTTTTCCCCCCCGACTGCATTGATCAGCAGGATAGTGAACAAAATACACAGGGAACAGATGACACTCATCCTGGTTGCTCCTATGTGGGCTAGACAACCGTGGTTTCCACATCTGCGCAAGCTGGTGATCCCGTACCAGGTCGACCTGTTGACTCAACACAGGGGGAAAACGATACACCCACAACCTCACTCTTTGAACTTGGCAGCATGGCTCCGGAAGTCATAGAGTTCGGGCACCTTAATCTTCCACAACGGTGTATGGACATCCTAAAAGAAAGAAGGAAGGAAACCAAACACCAGACACTGCTATTTCCACAAGTGGAAGAGATTCGTCATTCGGTGCCAATCTAAACAGATCAAACCCATAGAGTGTATGCCATCACACATTCTTACTTACATGCTCTACCTGTTGTATTCAGGGTTGGTCTTTAATTGTCTTAAAGTCCACCTAGCAGCTTTATCAGCATACACCACCTCTCAGAGTAAGATCTCATGGTGGAAAGTGCCAGTCATCAAAGCTTTCATGGAGAGAGTGAAAAGAATACATCCTCCAGTCTCTAACCCCAGCCTTGTTGGGATCCTAACGTAGTGCTAGCAAAACTCATAGGACCCCTATTCGAGCCTTTGCAACAGGCTACCCTTAGAGACATTACCTATAAAACTGCCTTCTTAGTGGCTATCACTTCCATAAGAAGAGTCAGCGAGATCCAAGCATTGTCAGTGCAGGACCCCTTCTTTGTCATCCATAAAGACAAATGGGTTTTACGGACTAACCCTAGATTTTCACCTACATTTATTTCCAAGTTTCACGTGAACCAGTCTATTGAGCTTCCGGCCTTCTTTCAAAAGCCAACTAGCTCAGCTGAGGTCAAACTCCACACACTAGATGTGAGGAGAGCGGTTCTCTACTACATAGATAAGACCAAACCGCTTAGGAAAATGGATCAACTGTTTGTCTCCATGGCTACAGGCAGACAAGGACAGCGCGTTTCAAAAAGAGCCATCTCCAAATGGATAGTCAAATGTATACAGTTATGCTATTCATTATCAGACAAAACACTGCCTTCTACACCTAGAGCCCACTCTACAAGGGGCACTGGGGCTATGTTAGCTGTTCTTGCAAACGTACCATTAGACAACATTTGCAAAGCAACTACATGGAGCTCAGTTCATACCTTCACTCAGCACTTCTGCATTGACACACATTCCAAAACAGATACAGAGGTGGGACAGGCGGTTCTAAAACATCTAGTTGCCGCTACTCCTTCTCACAACCCACCACCTTCTCATAACACTGCTCGCTAATCTATGCATAGTATGTGATCTAAGCAGATTACACAAGCATCAAAAGGAATACATTACTCACCGTAATCGTATTTCTGGTGCTTGTATCCGCTTAGATTCACATGCGCCCACCCTTCCTCCCCTGAGAGAAGGTGTATAGATGTTTACTTGAGCTTTCCATATATGTACGTATCTGTTTGGGAACTCTGTACTCCCACTACTCCTCATGCTACCTCATGTCGGAAAAAATACAATCTGAGGGACGCACACGCGTGAGGGATCATGGGTACAGGGGACATCACAATAGGTATAGTATTACTGGCACACCCTATTTCAACGCCCATTTTCGAGTTTCAAAAAACAACTATAATACTCTGCAGCTTCCACTAGATGTCGGCCTATGCATAGCATGTGAATCTAAGCAGATACAACCACCAGAAATATGATTACGGTGAGTAATGTATTCCATATATGCCTCACGAGGAAAACAACAAATTAAATGACCACACAGTAATTCATTTCAATGACATTACGGTGTACAGAATTATTTTCTTATCTGCACAATGCTAACACCAGAACAGGGCTTCAAGTACATACGCAGAACACCCATTTGGAAATGGCGTGTGGCGGGATTCTGCGACTATCTGAGCAGTTTATGGTCTGTAATGGCAACACCCAATTCCAAATCAGCAATCCACTGAAAGGATTATGTAAGATGGAGAGAAATCTTTCATGCAAGGTTACACCTACTAACAATCCACATACCATAAATGCACAACACACAAAACAAAGGCAGTGCAATAAACACAAAACAAGTATGTGTAGCAAGAACTGCTGAAAAGTGACTGCTCCTCAAGTCGGACCTTCTATGCCGCCACCTGCACTGAATTTGTTTTTACTTAAGTTGCAAAGATGTGCCGGCGGCGGCTTGCAATGTTGTTAAGCTTCTGCTGGCACAAATTTGCAACATTAGTAAAAATTAATTCAGTGCCGGTGGAGGCTTTACATTGGGGATTAACAATATTGCAAGCCGGTATCGGCCTATATTTTCAACGTTAGTAAAACAAAGTCGGCGGCATCAGGCAAGCCAAGCCGCTGCCGACATTACATTTTTTCACTAATGTTGGAAATAGGTGCCGGCAGCGGGTTAACAGCATACATCTGCCACCGGCACATATTTGTAACGTTAGTAAACAAATTCAAAGCCTCTGCCGACAATACAAATAACATACATATTAAAGAAACAAATTGAGTGCTGGCAGAATCGGGATTGGTTGATTATATGTCATCTTAAAAAGACATATAATACACATAACTTAATTATTGTCGGATGGTGAAAGAAAATGGTTGCCGTGCGTAGACACACATAGACTGGAGAAACACCCACATCATACTGACATCACTCACTCCACAGCCAATCAGGTGCTGCCTACATCAAAAACACTAGACCAACAAACCACAAATCACTATATGAACATTTTGAAAGACATTTTAGACATTTGAGACCAAAACGTAACTATTAATTTAACTTGTTTATTTTAAATACAAAATACATTAAAATGTGTAACATAACTTCAAAGCTGTAATAAATATTTTTAAAAGCATCAATCAAGTCAAATAACTTTTTAATAACATTAAAATGAGGCGGCCACCATTTTGGAAGTCAAAATGCCTTACAAATTCACTACACAGTAGAAATTCAAAAAATAGTGCAAAAAGAGGTTTGTTGTGGGAGGAGATGGGTGGAAACCCCTATTGTTTTCAGTTAGCGATGGGCGTAAAATGGGTGGGACACACAGTCAAACTACCATGTATCCATCCTCATATGCCAACCTGCATTAAAAAGCATTACAACAAACCTGCACCCAAAGCCCCTGTTTCAAGCTCCCATGTTTAAGCTCTTATTTTAACGACAATAGTTTCAGGCTTTATTGGTACCACTTTCAGCGCCACCTAATAGCTAAAACTAAAACGCAACTTTCAGCCAACTGCATATCAGAAAAACAGTGGACTGCTTCTGAAACAGTGCTGGAAAAGGAAGAGGGGCTCAGAGGGTTTTATAAAGCTTCCCGGCTGGGTAGCATTCCTCCTGGAGAAAGGGCATGCACTGATTGTTGCACAAGATCAGTTGAGAGCAGCAACCAATGGGATGTGAGAAAGGCACTCCATACACAGCCCTGCAGTATAGGAATAGGCAGCAGGAAAGTGAAGATGTGAGTTGTACAGGTGAGGTCGGAGAAGGACCTGGAGGGAGACCGAGAGACCAGTCGGAAGGAAGGACAGCAGAGCAGAGTGTTGAAGAGTTGGTAGCAGAGCTTTGAAAAGATGAGGTAGTGTAGAGAGAGTGGCATTAGTGGTGTGTAATTTAGTGTAGGAACTGGGGAGGAGGTGTATTGAAGGTGTGAGGGAGAGAGAAAGAGACAGTGTGTGAAATAGGCATAGGAGAGTGTGGTGGTAGTAGTTATTGTGAGGGAGAGTGGGTGTTAAGAAAGTGTGAAGAGGGATGTATAAGTGGGGTCTTAAGAGAAGGGGTATAGGAGAGAAATGGCGTGGAGCGTTAGATTGGGTGTAGCGGAAGGGTGAGCAGGTCACCATATCCCTGAGTTTGGAGTAATGGCGGTGGTGGTGGTAGTAGTAGAGGGTGAGTGTGGTGGAGTGGTG
The DNA here is from genome assembly GCF_040938575.1 of Ambystoma mexicanum. Classification (NCBI taxonomy): domain Eukaryota; kingdom Metazoa; phylum Chordata; class Amphibia; order Caudata; family Ambystomatidae; genus Ambystoma; species Ambystoma mexicanum. Next base: position 1,254,794,015 of record NC_090933.1, on the reverse strand, counting down.
GTGGAAGTAGTAGAGGGAAAGTGGTAGTAGAGGGTGAGTGGTAGTATCAGGAGTGGGGTAGCAGGAGAGTGGTAGTGGTAGTAGAGGGAGAGTGGTAGCATTAGAAAACGAGTAGTTGCAGTGTAGTAGAGAGGGGTAGTGACATCAAAGGGTGGAGGCGAGGACTGAGTATTGAGAGCAGCAATAGAGAGAGTAGTAGTAAAGGGAGTGGTAGCAGTGAGACCAGTATGAGTAGTGGCAGAAGGGAGAGTAGGAGTAGGGCGAGAAGGTAGAGTAGAGAGGGGAGAGTCGTAGGAAGAAGGGTATTAAGATCAGAGAGTTAAAAGAGAAGGGCGTGGGGCAGGACTGTGGAGTTGGACAGAAGGGGGAGAATAGAGAGAGAAATAGAATAGTAAGGGGATAGAGGATGAAGAAACAGACGGAACACATATGCCACCCTACTGTTAGGAAAGACTTCCATTTATGTGTAATTTTCCCTCCAGTTGTGAACCCCCCAACTTTTTGCTGTTGTCTGGCCATCCTAGCCTGACTTTTACCAGTGGAGCCCAGCCTTCTGCTGTACTCCGCTAGGTTTTCGCTCACTTTGTTATGGTGAAACTGACATGCCCTTAAAGACAGTCTGCACTGGAAGACTTTGTTTCCCTTAGTCTTTCACTTTGTTGCTAGTCTTTAGCAACATTTTATCAGTGCACAATGTACCTTACAGTACAGTGCGCTGGGGTCTTCCTTTCATTTGTAAATAAATGTGCCTTGGACAGAGCTGGTGGCAGCTGTTATTTTTCATATATGTTTAACCCTTTCATGTGGTCCATATTGCGTTTACCGAGTTTGGGCTAGGACAGTGGCTTGGCCCCAAAATGGCCATTCAACGAGGTCCTTTGTTCTGTCCTTTGGCCATCTTGTCCCTTTGCCTTCCCCTGGTCGAGCAGGCCCAGGAAAACCCTTATTTGGTCATGCAGATCCCTGCGCAAACCGAAGCTTTCGCAGGCTTCTGCATGCCTTGTGTGTGTGCTTCCAGGATGTGGGCTGGATTGTCTTTTTCCAATACACATCCTAGGTGCTTGGATGTCTTGTGTGCTGGGAATGACTGGGACCACCGTGGTCTGTGATTGGTCCACATCTGGGATGGCTGTAAGTGAGCAGATCTCTCATTGGGTCCTCTTCGTTTTGGTGCAAAGGAGATTCTGGATAAGAGAAGGCTCCTTACACCTATACCAGGTCGATCTCTTAAGTTCTCACCGAACTTAGGATAGCAGCCAAGTATCCTGAAACCAAGAAGCAGAGCAGTGGAACCGCTGATGATCCGCTGGAAGGTTTGGCACCCTGCGCCCGCTGTCCCGTCGGACACCCTGTTTCTGGTCGAACTAAGAAAGTCTGCAAAGGCGCTTCGACCCATTGGAATAGTGGGACTAACTATTCTCGGCACCTCCAACTTAACCTGTAAGCGAGCCTTTTCGTAAGTGTTCCTGGACCGCCCAGTGAACTGACCAGCTTGCACAGGATCTTTTCCCTGGAACTGCTGGTGTCTCGAGTTGACACTTGAGCATTTGGAGACTATAAGCTCTGGGTATAAGGCACTCTCCTGACGTGTTTCGTACACCTTGCATTCCTAGGTCTGGAATTAGGAGAGTATGCCTGATCCGAGCCTACACGATCTCTGTGTCGCCCAGCTGTGGTGACAAACTTTGTGGATGCCTTGCTGCTGTACCCCCCTGTGCCTTTAGACCTGCTGCGGCGGAATTGGCCTGATCCCTTCATCAAGAGCGGAGAAATTGCCACTGTCCCGCCACAGAATCATCCCTGGAACGCAGCCCCTGAAAGCCGCAGAACCACACAACTGCAGGATTCGGACCTGCAACCAAAGTGGACTCGACTGCCGAAGTTTTGTTAGGAGTGTGCAGAGGGTTGGTGAGTACTTGAAACCCTTACCGGTGCCCCCTGGCGCATCCATCAATTTTTACGCATGAGTGTCCAATGAGGGCCACTCTTCTTTACCGAGGTAGCCTGTGCTACCGATCTATATCCAACTCTTGGATCCTGTCCTGCCCACTTGGGGAGACCCTCCTATAATAGTGGGAACTTAAGCATCTCCCACCTTCCTGAGCTGCTACAAGCCCTGCAAGAGACCCCGTTTTGGCCCAACTGCACGATTGCGTACATTCGCACCGAAAGTACTTTTGAGCACAAGTCTCCACTCATCGTAGGGACTGGACCTCCTCTTAGTTAGGGTTTGATAAGTGAAGGACTGCCTAAATATTTGCAATGTTTGCACCCTTTCTTCACAGGTTGTGGACTCTTACTGTGCACTATTCCTTTAGGCCATTGGTAACTGTATATATGTTTGATAGTGGTGTTGTGTTGGTTTAGTTATTACTGCTGATATTTGCTTTGTGTTTGATTTAAAAGCCCATTGATAAATGTATATGTATTTTTGATATATACACCTGACTGAGAGCAATTTGTAGTGTTGTTTACTGTGTGTGCTCATCGTGGGCTTTCGAGTACTCTCACCCCTCCTGAGACCTAGTCTTGACCAATGCTATCTTGATTGGTCTGGCTTGTCCAGAAGGTTACCCTGTTCCAAGAAACTAGGCTGGGCTTCTGAACCTCTGCCCACCAGGTCAGAGTTCAGAAATCCATCTTAACAAATTAGTGTACAGCGTGGGATAGGATCGAAGGTACCCAGTATTGGGCACTGGTAAAGGTACTCAGATTACACTTACAGGACACATAGTGACCTTAGTCGGAAAGTAACAGTAAAGGCTAACGACTTATCTTAAAACATGGAAACAATTACCAACATAACCTTGAATGCTTCCAAGTCAGAACCATTGAGAATGATGTGTACTGAGAGAGGCTTGCCTGCTCAAGGTACAAAGAGTGACATTATCCAAAGGATCATGGATTGGCAAGAGTTGCAACTCAATGCCATTACCACAGACAAAAGTGCAGAAGGTGGTGGGGCTGCTCTCACTGATCTGACAGATCTGTCGCTGCACTTGTCCATGGTGCCCATGATGACAGGGATGATGTGTTGTGCAAGTTTCATCTGCCAGCTCTAGTGCTGATGCCATGCTTGAATTCAAGAGGCAAGAACTGCTGTTTAAGCCGAAGAAGCTTGAGTTCAACATGGCAAAGCTGAAAGTTGAGCAGGCAGAAAAACAGAAGGACAGGGATCACCAGTTGGAAATGGCCAAGCTTCAGGTTTCAAATGGCTCCTCCAAAGGATCTGGTCATGGTTCTGGGTCCTCCTATCATCCACAGTTTCCTAAAGATCTGCTCAGTGTATATGATGAGAAGAATGATATTATGGACTGGTTGACTGCATTTGAGTATGCATGTGAAGTTCAGGAGGTTGTGGATGCTGACAAGATTGCATGGCGGCTCAGTCGACTACCCCATTCTGGCTACAGTGCTATTATGGAAATGTCTAACCCTGAAAGAGTAGACTTTTCAAAATTGAAGCAGACTCTCATCTTAAAGTTTGGGAAGACTCCTGCCCAATACTTGAAGAGGTTTAGAGAGTACAAAAAGAAACAAGGTAACACTTGGGTGTCCTATGTTACTGCTTCTTTGAAGAACTTGACTGGCTGGGTTGAAGGCCATACGGTCTCCATCTTTGAGGGTATGATATGTTTAGTCATGCTTGAACATATTTTTGCATCTTGTTTCCCTGAGCTTAAACAGCTGATTCAAAGGAGTTGGATCCTAAAAAGCTGGCCATCGCAGCTGATTTATGGGTGTCACAGAGTGTCCCATAAGGACAAGACTATTCCTGGCAAGCAGGAGGAGGGGGGAATCTGATAAAACTTCCAAAAGAGCCACAAAAAGAAATTCAAGGGTAAGTCCCAAGAGAATGTTCAGGGTAGTGGGAGTTATCTTCCCAAGCAGAACTCGGGTTATAGTAAGCCTCTGTATGTCCCAAGACCCAGTGGATCTTGTGTGGTGTGTGGAGCAAATAACCATGTGAAGGGGAACCCCAGATGTAAGGTCAAAACCTTGGGGGTCCACTCTGTGAGTCTGGCCTTCCCCTCCTATGAGGAGGAAGAGATCATAGAGGCATCCTTCCCCTCAGACTCCTTCCCCAGTGGGATAGAATCTGAGGCAGTCCTAGTTTCCCTGGGTTCCAGGGAGCCTAAAGTCTCAGAGGCGTACGCTAGCATTCCAGATAATGGCAAGCACTAATTTAAGGACAGTGTGCTGATCAATGGAGTAGACACTCCTGCCCTTAGGGATAGTGGGGCCAGCGGAACTGTGGTGGATTCTACCTTGGTAGATCCTGAAGAACTTGCCACAGCTCCTTTGATACCCACCAAGTTAGCTGATGGTGCCCCTCGCAGGTTCCCAGTAATGCCTGTAAATATTACTATACATGGTACAATGGTCAGGATTCCAGTGAGCATACAGAAGCAAGTCCCAGGAAAGGTCCTGCTGGGGAATGATCTCAGAGACTTAGGTCTTGGGGGTGACACAGCAGAGACCATGCACAAGGTCACAAACAAGGTCTGCATTGGCCAAGCCAAAGGCGAAACCCAAGGCTAAAGGAGTGAAGAAAGACAAGAGAGGGAAAGAGAACATTTTCCCTGACTCATCTACCACTGAGGTGGAGGTTGTTGGCCAAACACCTGAACCTGATGAGTAAGAGGTGTTGCCTGAAATTCTTAATCCACATGACCATCCTGAACTCAAAAGTTTATTGGTTGAAGGTGGTCCTGATAGGGTTGAGATTAGTAAGAGCCAATGTGAGTGCCCATCTTTGGAAGGCCTAAGGAGACAGGCCTGCTCCCAGTTTGAGAGTGAATCTCTTGGGAAGCAAGGGATTTATTGGGAAGGTGGGCTCCTCTACAGTGAGCCCACAGAGTCTACAGAAGGAGTCCCCTTCATGTAAGACCCTTCCTCTTTCAGTTGGTGCACATAGTCCCCCTTGCTGGTCACCTTGGCAATAAGAAAACCAAGCAAAGGTTAGCCATGCACTTCTACTGGCCCATGATGGGGGTGCAAGTAGAAAGTCACTGCAGGAGCTGTGCCACATGCCAGTTATCTTGGAAGAGTGGCACAACAATCCAGGCTCCTTTGGTACCACTCCCAGTTGGGGGGGGGGACCATTTGAAATTATAAGGATTGACATTGTTGGTCCCCTTGACCCACAAACATTCTCAGGCAATAGGTTTATCTTGGTGCTGGTCGACCATGCCCCCAGGTATCCTGAGTCCATCCCATTGAAGACTGTGACTGCCAAGTCAGTTGCAAAAGCTTTGCTTGGCATATTTACTAGGGTTAGCTTCCCTAAAGAACTTGTGTCTGATAGGGGCAGCAACTTTATGTCCAAGTACATGCAAGCCATGTGGAAGGAGTTTGAGGTTACTTAACAGGTTTTTCTGAGTATACCACCCAAACCAGTGGCTTGGCTGAGAGGTTTAATAGAACTCTCAAAAGCATGATTGGGGCTCTGGAAGAGCCCCAGAGGAGAACATGGGATCTCCCTTTACCATGCTTGTTGTTTCCCTACAGAGAGGTACCTCAATAGGGGGTTGGCTTCAGCCTCTTCGAGCTACTTTTTTGTCACCCTGTAAGGGGACGCTTGGCTATAGTCAAGGAGGGGTGGGAGATGCCTACTCCCCCGGTCACTACCAATGTAGTAGACTATGTTCTAGGGCTAAGAAAAATAATGGTCCTCCTGATGGGTTAGGCTAGTGAGAAGTTGAAGGCTGGGCAAGCTCTGGTGAAACATTGGTATGACCAGAAGTCTTCCCTGATCAACTTCGCACCTTGCCAACAAGTCCTGATCATGAACCCTATAAGGCCTAGAGCTTTACAGGATAAATGGGCAGGCTTACACAGTGGTGGAGTCCCAGGGTGAGGCTAACTATTTAGTGGACCTTGGAAGGGCTGGTCAGGCTCCAAAAGTGTTCCATGTAATTAGGGTGAAGGCTTTCATCCCTAGAGCTGAAATAGCTGCACTGCTGTTGGCTTCAGATGTAGAGGAGGAAGAGTCAGAACCTCTTCCTGATCTGTTCCAGGGAAGTACTTCAGACAGTTCCATTGAGTGTGTCCATGTGGGCACTCACCTGGCTTATGTTCAACAACATGAGGTGAGAAGTTTGCTGAGGCAATTCTCCCCCTTGTTTTCCCTAGATCCTGGCTTGAGAGCTTGGTGCAAACATGACATTGACACAGGAGATAGTGTACCTACCAAAGGTAGGGGATACAGGATGTTGGATAAGGAGAGATCTTACATCAAGACAGAGGTCAACAAGATGTTAGATCTTGGGGTGATTGAACCCCCCCAGTAGTCCTTGGTCCAGCCCTGTGTTTTTGGTTCCTAAAGCAGGTTCCTCTGAGTTGAGGTTCTGTGTTGATTACAGAGCTCTGAATGCTGTCACCAAGACAGATGCACACCCCTTGCCTAGGACTGATGAGCTGGGGGATACATTGGGTGCCTCCAAGTACCTCAGCACATTTGACCTCACTGTAGGGTATTGGCAAATAGCCCTAGGAGAACATGCCACGGAGAAGACCGCATTCTCAACTCCAGAGGGTATTTACCAGTTCAGGGTAATGCCTTTTAGGTTGAAGAATGTACCTGCCACTTTTCAAAGATGTGTGAATCATGTCATCAATGGGTTGGGTGAATTATGTCTTGCATATCTGGATGATATAGGAGTTTTCAATGCCACCCAGGAGGAACACGTGAAATACCTCAGAATTGTGTTGCAGGCTCTTCAGAAGGCCCACTGGACTATAACGGCCAGTGCCAGATTGGTCAAGGTTCAGTGGTATACCTTGGACATGAAGTAGGTGGAGAGAGGATACCGCCTCTACCCAGTAAAGTACAAGCAGTACAAGACTGGCCTACCCCCACTACACAAACACAGGTCAGAGCCTTTTTAGGACTCACAGGGTAATACAGAAACTTTATGCCAGACTATGGCACCATAGCTGCCCCTCTGACTGCTATCACAACTCCAAAACCCTCTTGGTCTGAGGATTGTGAGAAGACCTTCAATGATATTTGGCCCCCTTTTAAGCCCGAATGGGGACTAAATGTATTGAAATGGTGCGGGCTAACTATCATGCTCCTATGGGACGACTGGCAATTAACGAACAAGTTTCTCATTGCATAAAAGTAGGTAGGGTTACTGGTCAGGGGTGCCCGCTTTTGCCACTTTTATATGCCATATACTTGGGACTATTCTTACATAGAATTAGAGTGAGAGGGAGTATACAGGGTATCCCATTTAGAGGTGAGGAGCCTAAGACTGCGGCTTTCGCGTACGACATGCTGCTGACATTACTGGAACCTGAACGATCGATACCAGCATTGTTAGAAGAATTGGCTGACATTGAACGGGTATCAGGTCTTAAGGTTAATATGGGGAAATCCGAGCTGTTGGAATTTGGTTTATCCTCTCAACAGAAGGAGACTTTGTCCTCCTATTTGCTGTTTACAGTGGCGGATAGTTTTATTAGATATCTGAGGGTTAACATAACAAAGAAGGTTTCCCAATTGTTCGATAGCAATAACCAACGAGTATTGCAGAAGGTGAAGGAGGATTGAGGAAGATGGCATCCAGTGAAAGTGGGGGAGGGGGCCTGCTAAATTATGAAAAGTATTATGAGGCTGCACAACTACGGGTGCTCTGGGAATGGTTTATGGGGGATGCCAAGAAATCTTGGGTAAAAATGTATAGGGCAGTGGCAGGGTAACTGTTGGAAGTGGTATTATGGCTGTACAAACAAGATAGGCCTTTAAATATGCAAACTAGCCAGGTACTTGTTGTGGTTTTTGATATATGGGTTCGCCTAATAGATAAAGGTGCTTTGTCCACAAGCCCATCACCATTCACCCCATTATTTGGGAACCCACAATTTCATCCAGGGACGATACAGGGTACGTTTAAACGATGGCGGGAATTAGGCTGTACAAAGATGCGAGATATGCAAGGAGGGGGATATTTATTTGTTTGAGGAATGCAAACAGCTTATGGGCCTATCGGAAAAAGATAGATTGGAGTATTACCAACTGAGACATTGGATAGCCAGCTCAGGTGGGCGAGAAGCAGCGGGGAGAGAGTTCACTGCATTTGAGAAATGTATTACCATACATTCAGGGAATAGACATATGGGGCCTCATTACATGGTAGGCGGTAATAGCGCCATGGTTGCCGCCGGTACCGGACCGAGTCCGCCATGGTGAGTGGCGGAATTACCGCCACATTCCAAGATGAGTGGGGGCGGTAATTCCCCATTCACCATGGCACTTCCCCATTCCCATTTGATCCCCCATAGGGCTCAATGGGAATGGGGAAGGCGGCAATTACGGTACCGCAAATTGCGGTACTGTAATTGCCTCCAAGGTCCCTTTGCAGCCCCGTTCCTGGTAAAACCAGTCGTTGAGGTCGGGTCCCGCAAAGGGACCTCGTAGTAAGGCGGTAGGGGATTACCGGCACCGGTCGCGTTCATTGTAATGAGGCCCATGGTGTCAAAGCTATATTCAATATTGATGTAAGACAAGAAGGTACAGGTCTGGAGGTTTCTGAATGTGCCTGCTTCTACTCTCCGCCCTCTGCAACTCATCCAGAACAGGACTGCAAGACTTGTCCTTGACCTCTAGCCCAGGGATCATATCTCTCAAGCACTGAAATCTCTGCATTGGATCCCAGTGGCTGCAATGATTAAGTTCAAGACCCTCTCCATTATCCACAAGGCCTTCTGGGGCCTGGGTCCTCAATACCTCCAACTCTCTCTTTGTAAATACCTTCCGACTCGAGCTCTTCGCTCCTCCACCTCCAACTCCCTCAGGGTCAGTCGCTTCTCCAAGCAACGAGTTGGTGGTAGATATCTTTCTTCGGCTGGGGACTCCCTCTGGAACAGCCTCCCTGCCTCTCTAAAACTTGAGGAGAACCATCTCAGGTTCCGGAAGCACCTCAAGACCTTCCTCTTTGCTTCTGCCTTCTCTCTTCCTCACCCCTGCTGATTTCCTGTCGGATACTGCACTGGTCACTCGGCTACCTCTGATTTCGGGCCCCGGTCTCTGCCCGCCCAGCTGTACATGGGCACTGCCTCCTGGCAACCCTTGCACTTGGGTCTGTATCAGTAACCCTACAGTCCCCCTTCCTGCCCTTTTGGACACCTGCTGTCTGCACTTACACTTGCACCTGCCACCTGCTGGCCACACTTCTTCTAATTGTTTTGATCCCATGTACAGCACTGCCTCCTCCCCTTTTCCCTGACACCTTTCCCCTCCCCCTTCCTGTGCACTTGCATGATCTCAGTGTTACTTGGCCTAATAAAATCGTTGTCTCTGTCCTCCGTCTGTTCCCCCTTCCTTGCCTCGTCGCGCCTTGAAACACTTGTTTATAGGCGCATTACAAATGCCATATCATATCTCATATCATACATGCATAAGTGGGAAAAAACTCTGGGGACAGGCTTGCTGAGAAATCAATGGGAATGTCTATGGAACAAGATCCCCAAATTAGCAAGGTCTATCCAGATATGGGAGGTATGGTACAGGATCATGTACCAATGGCATTTAACCACTGAAAAACTACATAAAATGTTCCCAGATTCCACGGATAGATGTTGGCGTGGATGTGTGTCACGTCCACCAGGGTGCACACTGATGCAAGGAACAACCCGCAGTCACTCGCAACCCAACAGAACCTTAAACACTCACATGCTCACACACGATTCCACAGGCAAAGGCAACGGTTCCCTACCAGTACGTTTGGTAGTTCAGGCGTTTACCGACCCTCCCTCCTCTGGAAACTGAAATGGAGGTACCCTTTCCTCTGGCGCAGCTATCAGCGCAATCGTCACGACAAAATGGACTAGTTGTCACGTGATCGGCAGCCAGCATCACGTGACTCTCCTGCACGTCGACCCTGGCTTTGTGGATCTGTCACGTGACTGCTGCTGTTTTGCTTAAAGCCCGCTGAGAACTCGGAAATGGTGCTTCTCAGCTGCTTATTCAAGTACTGCGTGGCGCTTTGTATTCTACTGGATTTTCGGAACCTACGACTACGGACTTCTTTTGGATTTTGTTTCTGTACTCTGACCCCTGAACTGTTACGTCGCCTTGGATACTTCGATTGCCTTCCTCCTACTGACCTCGGACTTTGCTTAATGGTTTTCCCTACGGATTTGCTTCAACGGATACCACGTGGATTGACTTCCTTTTGATCCTGGTGTGTGTGTTTCCCATGGTTCACCACTTTGTTGGCTCCTACCAGACTGCAACATAACACCTGTCTGCTGGTTGTCATTCGAGACCCCTTTCATATTTCCTACCTGGTGCCAAGTCCACTCTACTCCTTCGTTGCCAGTTCATACGCATCCTTAGGTAAGCAGTGTTTATATCACCTGTGTATTCGGTTTGCCATTCTTGCACTGCTTGATTACTTGCCTATTGCCTTTCAGCGTTCAAGGGGTCTCTTCGGCAGTTCCTGGTTCCACCTTGACGACCTACCACTCACCTGTGGCCGCAAAGACTTCACAGGCAGTGATTATATTCTGCCTGTGAGGTATTTGGGGATGGAGGTATCACATAATCTGCACGACCATCAAGGTTTCAGAACAATGTGGAGCGAATAGGGATTGGCGACATATATGGTTGGATTGTCCAAATTTGAAGAAGTTCTGGGAAGGGGTTACGAATCAGATTAAAAAGTTGGTTTCTCCGGGAGTTGATGTGTGGTCTCTTTGATCCAGAGAAAATTCAAAGTAATGCATTCATGTTATTGCTAATAGCTGCATGGTTGGTCATCGCAAGTACTTGGAAACTTAAAAGAGATTGGCTAATTAAGCTGTGGGGGTTTATCGCCCTGGAGTGGATAACATATAACCTTCAGGGGGAACAGGAAAAATTTCAACAAGAATGGGCGGTGGTTTTGGATTTTCTCAACAGTGATTTTGTACAGCAATGGTGTCCACATAACCTGAGGTTATTGAATATTATGCAAATAAGAATATTTGTTGCCAATTGATCATGTGAAAAAATGTAATGCAGACTCTGCCCAAGGGCCGGGGGTGGGTGGCGGCAAATTGAGGGGCAGGGGGTGAAGGGGAATAAGGGAGGGGGGGGGGTAAAGATGTTTATTTGAAAATATATATATATATTTTTTTTAAAGTGTCGATTGCTACTGATATTTCAGTTCTTTTGGTGCAGATGTAGGACGTAGTGCTGACCTTGGCTGCTCCTTTAACTAACAAGGATGGCGCTTCATTTGTTTGCTTTTAGCAGCTGCCTTGGTTGCTAACTGAAGGCTAAGACTCCTTAGTTCAGTCATTGCGGTGTTGTGTCCTTAGCCAATCTGATACCATTAAAGCCTCCTTAACCCACGTTCCAGTGAGTTAAATGGAGCTGGGGCCAGCTGCATTCAGGTTTATTCAGGTGACCTCTGCATTGGAGTCCAACTGTGTACCTTCTCCCACAGATTCCACCATAGTTGCCGCCTCTGGCTGCTCCGACTGGAGTTGGCTCGCCTCCCTATCGAATGCCGCCTAGCATTGGATGTGCCTGCTTTTTTAAGTTTTTGCCTTTAACTTACTACAATCTAGACAGCAGTGTTATCGATTGTGCATGTTTTGCGTGTTGAAGTAGGGGAAATATTTGGTACTGTGCAGGCAAAACTTAAACGGTGTGCACTTCTTGGGAGGAATCAATGTTAGTGTATAGGGGCCTAAATGCAACAATTAGTATATCATTCATTCTCTGCTCATGCGACCTGACACTAGTGCGCCATCCATTTGTACTGCCTAATTTACTAGATTTTTTATTTATTTTTTGGGAAATTGTTTTATTAATTTATTCAAACCAAACAACAATACAAACCAAACGCGCAGTGCATTTATCAATTGCTCATCGCTTAATTCCGGTCACTGCTCCCCTCATCCCACCCCCTTTCGAGCCTATTTATTCCACACACTGCATCTGCCTCACGTGGTGGGGTCTCACTTTCCGTGGATTCTGTCAGATCTTGTGTTGTTCCAAACAATTCTGCTACTAATGATTTCCATGCCATCAGGGTTCCCGCCTCCTCCTCTCCCCCCACATTGCTTACCTCTTGCCATACCATGGTTTCTGCCTCCGCCCATTTCTGCAACTCTTTCCACCACACCTCCACCCGTGGCCTGTGACATGTCTTCCATCCCATGGCAATCCTTCTTTTTGCGAGCACATATGCTAGATCCTTCAATTTACTAACATGCTTTAGTTTCTGCGATCTGGGGAACCCCCCCAGCAAGCAGGCCCAGGCTGTATCTATGATGATCGTGACCCCCTTTTCCGCTAGTTTCTGTGCTACTTCACCCCAGAAACGCTCAATTACTGGGCATGACCAAAACATGTGTACCATGTCAGCCTTTTCTTCGTCGCATTTGGGACATGCTTGTCGTCCAGCATTTTCAAACCTAGATATCTTCTGAGGTGTCATATATGCCCTGTGAGTAATATACATTTGTATCTGTTTTAGTCTCGCATTCCTTGACACCTTCTTGTGGTATCCCAGGGCACGTTCCCACATCCCATCCTCTACCGAGGCTCCTACTTCCGCTTCCCAGTCTAGTCTCAATTGTGTTAATTCCTTCCCGACCTTGGACATCATCATCTCGTATAGTGTAGAGATCACATGCCCCCCCTCTGTTATATCATGTATTGCATCTATGATAGCATCTGGTTCTTCTTCCAGTACTGTTTCGGGCCATGCTTTCCTGATTCTCTGCACCATTCTGTGATATGTGATATACTGGCCCGTGTGTAACCCCGTTTCCTCCCCCAGCACTCCAAAATCTATAATAGTCCCCTCTCGCCAGATACCTCCCATCGTTACCAACCCCACCGATTCCCAATGGTTCCTAATTATCATCCTTAGCTGCTTAGACTGCCTAATTTACTAGATGTGCTTCCTCCACTGTACATGTAGCCCACCGCCAGAGAGCGCAACCTCATCCCACCTGCTCTTAAGAGTGGATTCAGCCAGTTCTCCTACCAAGCCTACGGTAGTATTTGTACGCCAGCAAATAATGTGAGAAATTATCCTTTTGCTGTAGTCCGCAGTTTCATATTTATTTTAAAATCCTTGTCCTTTCATTTTTATGATCTGTCCATTATTCGTAATAGTAATAGTATTTAGCCACCCTTAAAAACACATTTCTAAAGTCTGGATTCCACATTTCTGACTGATAGCTCTCACATCCCCAAACTATTTATAGAGCCAGATACGTACCTAAAGATCTCTATGAGCTAGGGTGGTCCATAGGGCAACTTCTTGCCTTTCTTGACTGTGTTCAAATCTGTGTAATTATCAAGTGCAGTGGAGTGTATTAAATGGAGAAAGCCCAGATTTTCTAGTCGCCCTGTTACATGCTTGACTCAATGTGAACTTGTTTTTGGGCCTTTTATTAGTATTTTCCTCATAACCCTCCAAAGCATGTAATGTCCTACACTCAACAAAGCACTGGGGCAACATATATGTTTGAAGATATCTCACGTATTGAAAGGCACCAGTATATTGCTGTTCTGGGACGGGACGCTGGAAAGCTTTTTTCTGTTTGCAGCATAACGACTTTGATAACAGACAGGCTGCCAACAAATGTTACTACAAGTTGCTACTCCATACAGTGATGCTTCTAACTTTGCATCATACACTATCATTAAACTAAGGATTTCCCATGATACATTGCAGCTGGGGCAAGGGGATTCGGCCTCTTCCCACCTGTCAATCACTGGTATGCTTCTAGTTTTGCTGCTCTTTTTCCTCACAGGTAGCCTTTCCAGCCTTCGCCCCTACGATCCCTTCTATATCCTCGGACTCACCTAGGCGTCCTCCACGCTGGTCGTCCTCAGATAAGGACGTACGAGGACAAGGACACTGACTGTTTGTGCCTGGGAGGGCCTGGTAGGGCCCACGGTTAACCACGCTGCCCCCTCAAATCTACCAAGAGAATTCACCATGCGTCTCGTCCCTCCGCAACCTATCCCCACGTTCTCCAAGGACCGTGCTCCGATGCGCACTAGGCTACCATATCCAACCTCATCACCGTACCGTACCTCCCACAACATCACCCTCACATCATGTGCTCCCGGCCCATCATGCAGGTAAATGGCCAGTCGGCCGTAGCCCACGCTGCCGGCATCGCTGATTTAATCACCAAGAGTAATCTTAAAGCGATCCTCATCACAGAAACATGGTTCACCCCCTCCTCCCAGCACTTCCTTTGACATTCTCCTACCAACCGGATACAGTATTCAACATACTGACCGGAAAAGAAAGACAAGTGGTGGGGTTGCTGTCATCCTCAAGTCAGACTGGCCCTGCACGGTTCTGCTATCCACACCCTCCCCCTCATTCGAATCAATGTCATGACAATTCCCCGTCCCACAAGAACTCAATCACAATATATCTCATATACCACCCGTCCCAAGGGAACGGGTTGTTCATAGAGGGATTTACCAACCTCATCTCCTCAGCATCAATCGTACCCGCCAGCATCCTCCTCCTCTGGGACTTCAACATCCCAGAGACACCACCCTCTAAACACCTATGCAACCGACTCTACGTACTGGCCAACTCGTGCAACCTCCAACAAATCATCCTCTCTCCAACCCACACAGGAGGGCACACGCTCGACTTCGTCTTCACCCCTCCGGCTCTCCTCTCTTGTGCATCTCTACGTACTGGCCAACTCGTGCAACCTCCAACAAATCATCCTCTCTCCAACCCACACAGGAGGGCACACGCTCGACTTCGTCTTCACCCCTCCGGCTCTCCTCTCTTGTGCATCCCACTCCATTGGTCAGACCACCTGACAATCCCTCTGACCATGCAACACTATGAACAGCCCCATAAGGGACAGGCTATACACCCTGAGATCACCAGACTCCTTCAAAAACTTCCCTGTGGACCTCCTTGAGCCATCTCTGGCCACCGTACCCTCCACCGGACATGCTCCAGACCTCCTTGAAGCCTTCTCTTGCTGCCACTGACCCTTTAAAAACCACACGGATCAAGATCAGACAATCCGCCCCCTGTTACACTCCTGACTTCGGGCCAACAAAAGGGCAATCAGGCTGGTGGAAAAATGGTGGTGTAAAAACTGCCATCCAGAGGATCTCTCCTCACCCTGTGAACCTTGCCCAAAACAATGCTGATTACTGATGCAAAATCAGCTTACTTCTGCCACCGCAATTGAGGGTGACTCTAACAGGAGCAGAACCCTCATCGAAATTGTCAGACACTGCGCCATGCCTACCCCGGACCCTAAAGTCCCGGCTTCGCAGGAGTAATGCAATAGCATTAACAGCTTGTTCCTCGACAAAATTGCCAAAATCAGGGACTTTTATCGACTCTGCAAAAGCCTCCAAGGAGCCACCCCTCACCGGGAACTCCCCATTGGTCAGACTTCAACTTCTCTCACCATTAAGGACCTCTCTGACATCCTTACCTCCCTCAAACCCACAGCATACTCGGACGATCTCCTCCCAGCCGCCATCATCCAACAGCTCCAAGGCCGCGCCCCCCAACACACTCATTAATATTGTCAATGCCTCTATAGCTGAAGGCTCCTTCCCGGATTCTCTAAAAACTGGGCTGATTCGCCCCCACTTGTAAAAGCGCCCTCTCGATCCTGATGACCTAGCAAACTACAGACCCATTACGTGCCTCTCTTTCATAGGGAAACTCATCTAAAAGGTCATAACCAATCAATTGCTGGCCAAAATCGACCAACTGGGCCTCCTCCGCGACTACCAATCAGAGTTCTGCCTCAAATGTAGCACGGAAACTGCCACAATTCAGGTGATAGATGACACACTTCATCTTACCGACAGAGGTGACTCCTGCCTCATCGTCCTCCTCGACCTTTCAGCAGTGTTAGACACGGTCAACCACCCCACGCTCCTCTTGATCCTCGCCACAAGATTAGGCCTCGCAGTAAAAGCCTTTGACTGGTTCTCCTCATGCCTCATCAACAGATTGCAAGGCATCCAAATAGGGCAGTTCAGGTCCAAATGCCTGCAGGTATCTTGCAGCGTGCCGCAGGGCTCCATTCTCTCACTCATTATCTTCAATCTTTATATGGCCCTCCTGAGAAACCTCTTAAATGACCCCAGCATCTCCATCCACCAGTACGCTGATGACACGCAGCTGTACGTTAAGGTTACTGGCCCTCAAGACCTCTCTCGTCTCCACTGCTGCTTGGACACCATCCAGACCTGGATGTCATCCACCTACCTAAAACTTAACCCCACCAAAATGTAGCTTTTCCTTATCGCCCCTCCCCCTCCAAACAGATTATCCAAAACTGGCTCGACAACATGAACCTAGATGGATTCACGGCCAAGCGGACTGACTCAGACAAATCCCTAGGCTTCATTGTCGATAACAGTCTCTCCCTCCAAAAACATGTGGCCAAGAAAGCCCAAACCGCCTGGCTCCAAATCTCCGCATTTAGAAAATAAAGTTTTTATCGCCCCTGTTAACTTCTGCAAAGTATTCTAGGCACTGGTCATCTCACACATTGATGGGGGTAACCCCCTTGTCGGTGTACCTGGCTCCCCTCAAAGCTGCACACCACGGCGTAGCCCGTCTTATCATGGGTGCCCGCAGATTCAACCACATCACCCCCATCCTACGTGATCTCCACTGGCTCCCCCTCCCCGCAAGGATTCTCTTTAAAACTGTGCGCATCACATACAAAGCGGTCTCCAACGGAACCCCATTTTTACCTGGCAGCCAAACTCTGTATCTCAACTGGTAAGGAAAGGAAAAGAAAGTGATCCTTCTCCTGCTATGTACCATCCCTCTGGAACTCACTCCCCCTGGAGGCACGCACTGCCCCTTCTATCATGCAGTTCCGCAAAATCGTGAATACCTGGCTTCCTCCCCCAGGACTGAAACCCTGACAATCCCCCGCAGTACTGCGTTACTGTTAAAAACGCCTCTGGCTTCTCCTGAACTACGGGGCAGGTTTGCGCTATAAACAAAATAAATGCAATAAAATGCATAGGAGAAAAGTGAATGATGCTTGCTCTTGCTTTTTCCATATGATCAGGCTGTAGCATGTGGTTTCCAGGACCCACTTCCGAAAAAGTAATATTCAAATACTTGTAGTTTGGCTCAACAGAGTACTTCTCCCCATCTATAAGCCATGGATACACTCTCTTGGCTTTAACACCAAAAATTATTCTTTGTTTTAGCAGATTAAGCGTTAGGTTAGATTGTTATAAAATGCAAAACCCAATGCTGGCACCTCGCGTTTTAATGCTCTATGTTGCTCTACAAGCATTAACACAAATGAATACAAATAAATGGTTACTTTGGAAATATTCCTTTGACACCTCCTAATAATGCCAGTTTTCGTCTAGTCTTAATATTCATGGCATCTGCATAGTTGAGGACACTGCTATCCGTTCCTGTAGTACTTTACAGGAGAAGAGATTTGGATACAGGGGGGGGCAGAAGTATTTTCGGTTGGAGAAGGTTGCCCCGCGAGATATACCACAAACTGAAGAGGAGCATGGATGCAGACTTGCCTAACACGTCTCTCATTCGGAAACATTTCAGTAAGTGTCCCTTTTGCTATGCACCTCACTTTTCCAGTTGTCTCCTCGTACAAGGCTTGGATAATTTGGGAGGAGTCCTTGGAGAGACCCCACATCCTCAGTTTAAACCTCCAACTTGACTTTATTAAAGGAATCAAATGCTTGCTACATGTCTGAAAACAAGCAAAAAGGTAACTTTCACTCGTTCTTCACATGTTTATTTATCCCCACTGTCAGTATAAACGCATTGTAGACTGTAGAACAGCCTTTTTGGAATCTGCAGTGTAATGATGAAATGAACTTCTTATTTTTGTCTCCCCACGATTCAAGTTGGATTAGTATCCTTTTGCTGCAGGTTTTGCTAGCTGTATCTAGGAGCGTGATTGCTCTAAAGCTACAAAACCATTTTATTAAAAAAAGACAGTCACAAGGGGGCCACGGATGGGGTGGTGTTCAAACACAGTTAGGATGCATGCTGGCTCTCTTTTAGTCCCTTTCTGATATAATGGGACTGTAACCAGCTTCTCCCACAATTCCAGAATATTAGCGACCTCAGCTGCTCGCCTGTTAGCCCACCATTCAGATAAGATATGGTTCAGCAACTTTTGGATCTTCAGATGCGTTGGCCTAAAACTAACCTCAGCACTAGCCAGCATAATCAATGGTGAGGAATCATGGGGGTAATAGTTAAAACCGTCTGAAGATCTGCAGGTTGCAGAACCCAGAGATAAGGCTTTGAAACGGTTGCTTTGTAGACAATTTGGGCCTGCTGCTTTCTTACTAAATTGACAATAATTTGTCTTACTTAGCCCTGAGTTGATTTTACGATGCCTCATAGGGACCGCCTATTCAATGCTATCATTCCTCCTTCAGGTACTATGCACCTAGAATCAGGAAACACATTAATGAACTATTCTATACAGATCTCTTCTGAAATCATTGGCTGCACCGTTGGTTCATTTTATGAGTCTTTGCCTGCAAGGGTTACTATATGCTGACACTTGCTTCACCAGATCTGCATAGATCTTCATTACCATTTCTGCTTTTATTACAGGTTTGCGTCATTTCGTAATACACAGATCCATTTTCCCTCCGTCAATTTGCTTTTTCAAGGTTTCAAGATCACATCTTGCTGGTTGTGAACTATATTCATCGCTATTGCTCACATCATCTAGCATAACTTCTTTTCCATTCTGCAAACTATGTTGCACCTGGATGAATCCACTCTTCCATTTAAAATGACCAGCATTAGCTCCTCCATTGCTTGACAGACGAACAACCAATCTCATCTAGACAGGGAAATGTAGTTTTCTTGTTCCTTTTTTTTTTTGTTTAACATTTTGTATTAGATTAGAATAAGGCAAATGGTACATGAGCTGGTAAGCCATCTTTAAAACAATTATAAGATCTTAAGTATCACAACAAATATAATTGATGAAAAACAAGTTGAGCAAGTTTGGATCAATGAACTTATTAAAGTTGAATAGTAAATGAGACCAAACCGGGGGAAACAAGCACACAAAAACAGGACATAAGACAGTAGGAAAGGAAAGGGTAGGGAAAAACATAATTGAAGACTGATAATATTTAATCACGTGTGTTGAGGTATTGTTCAAACACATTCCATTTTCTGTTAAATGTATGCATGCCATCAAAAGAAGAAGCATAGAATTTTTCTATTTGATGGATGGAGCAAAAGAGTTCCACCAAGTACAATAAGATAGGTTAGTTGCATTCCTCCAATTATACGTAATATTTTGAAAAGCAATACTTATAAACAGATCAAACAGAGAAGGGGAATCAATCTGATTTATAGCTGGATTAATAATAGAGCCAATCATTAGGTTAGCGAGTGTTAGAACTTCTGTAAAATGGAAGGTTGATTGCATGCATGACCAGATCATGGACCAAAAAGCTTGAACATGTTTACATTTGAAAATTAAATGAGTAAAGTCAGCATTAGAATCATTACATGACCAACAGTTGCTGGATACATTGTCTGCAGCTTTGGTGATACGCAAAGGAGTAAGAAAAGCTTGGTGAAAAATAAAATGGGTTTGGGTGAGATTGGCGGCAGTGGAGGTTGAATGACACATTTTCTAAACTTTGGTCCAGTGGTCCAGGGTAGGTCCCATCAATTTCCCATTGTCCGATACTACTAATGTTGAGTAAATTGGGAGAAGAATGGTACATTTCTAAAAAGAAATCACATGTTGGTATCCCTTTTTTACCCTAAGACATGTATGTGCTTCATGTCCTACATGATTAAGCTTTCTTATTTTACACACAAGTCGTTATCGACATGCAGTTCTTCGGTAAATCTAAGTAATAATAATGATTATAAATGTATATACTGTTAGTCATAGATATTTGGTCATACATGGTAACTGTACACAGTGAGGAATTGTAATGGAAGTGTAATTCTGCAGCACGCACTATGCACAATGCGGCTTTTACATATGAATGTGTGTTTTTGGCAGAGGCATAGGTTGATTTATCAGCAGCATCCAGGTTACGGGAGGCCAGCCCTGCTCAAAGCAATGTGCATAACCATTTTAATGAAGTTTAAAGAGGCTTCTCCACAATGGTTTGATCCAAGAATAAAATTAACCATGTTTTTTCAAAGTGCATTGGCCAATTAGGCCGACATCACAGCGTCTCGAATCAATAATGATTTCCAGCAGGAATGACTATTAATTTGATTGGGCTCCTGGTTATGACCCTGTTCCTACCAGGTAGATTAACATTTGATAAGATACAGAATGAACAGGGTCAAGAGATACCTAAAGCACACACATTCTTGGATCCTTTGATTTGAATGACAAGTACATACCCTGAAAACCTAGAAGGGTTGCATAGGTAACACCACTTTAAACAGACAGTACATAGTGCATAATTGCAACAAAATAAAATCAGTGTGGGGTGAACAATGAGACTCAGTCATACAGTCAACAAAACAGCGTTTCGGCCTTCAAGAGCTGAATTGTAGCTGTTCTTAAGTGGGCCTTCATCAGGACGGGATTAGTGAAGTGGGAGCGTCCTGCAGGCTTGTAATATTTTAGTACCACAGTGAGGGGTAGCAGATCGTCTGGACTATTCAATAAATTCTGGATCAGTATTAAATGTGTATCCAGTGCGGGCAATCCAATCTAAATGGCAAGAACCAAACTCGTATAACTCAATAAGAATGTTTGGATGACGGCGCCTGAAGGGTAATGCGTCCGTCAATCCAAACTTAACCTACAGGCTGCCGGAGGCTCCAGCTCCCTGCAGCTTCGCTCTAACGCCACGTGCAAGGTGTGATCCTGCTGATTGCACCATTTGGATTTACGGACGCATTATCCTTCAGGCGCCGTCATCCAACCATTCTTTTTGAGTTATTCGAGTCGAATTGATGGCACTCTCAGAGCAGTGGCTAGGGCTGTTCAGGCGTTATAAGAGGCAGGAGTGGTCCAGTAAGTTGAAAGCGGCCAACAGGTCCAAGAGTATCAATAGGCCTGCCTTCCCCTTTTCTACAATGCTCAGCATTTTCGTTTGAAGGTCCAGCAAGGCTGTCTTTGTCCCGTGAGCAGCCCGTAAACCAGATTGGTATGGATGGATGAATCATGCTGCGTGTGCAGGCCCGCTGACTGTGTGTACATGTGTGCTGCCACTGACTGCCTGACCTCAAATTCCTCAAAGGGGAGATGAGGAAGCAGGAGTGTCTACTAAATCAGTCCTGCATTGGAACGCTGAGTTGTATAGGGAATCCATGCCTCTTGCCCTGCCTGGGCAATGGGAGGTAATCCCAAAAAAGTCCAGATTTTTCTCCAGCATGGGGTCTGACATGGATTCACATGCTCATGAATATTCCCCGTCGTCAGGCTGGGAATCCTTGGTAAAGAAAAATCAGTGTCAGTTTTGTTTCTGATCTGTCTTTCGTAGTAGTAACCAATCACTGATCTCTGCGTCATACTGACCACAGCCAATGACTGCCATCTCCCTAAGCCCCGTCTCTGGCAGCCATCTTCAGATTTTTACTGCACGTTCAAGTGTTGGGATCCTTGTGCTATTGTTCTCGAGCTTTAGTGCTTTTTTCGCGCTTTTTCTTAGGAAAATGTTCTCTTTTTCGGTCAAAAGAGCCTCAAGCTCCACCGTTTCTTTTTCCGATCAACGGGGACCCGTGTCGGATTCTTCTACGCCCCTCAAGGGTGAAGATTTCGTCGAGCCACGCTTTTGGAGGACTCCAGAAGTTTCTCAGGCTCATCTCGATCATGTCCCAGGAGAAGGGAAGCTCGACGCCCGGAAAGCTGTTCAGGGTCTGCCCTGGATGCCAGCTTCAGAATGTCTTTAAGGAGGACGAACACTCCCTTTGCCTCTACTGCCTGCTTGAGGACAAGACGCACGTGGAGAAGGACTGTGCGTTTTGCGGCAATATGTCGGAGCGGACCATGAAGGACCGCCATCTGCGTCTCGCCAACTGGCTGGAAGGGAAGAGCCCGTCAGGCGAGGAGAAGAAGAAGAAGAAGTCCAAGCGGTCTTCTAAGACCTTTGAGGGCGCCCCGGCAACGGGGGTCCAACAGAAGGCCAAGCACCGCGAGTCCGCTGGCACCGGGAGCGCCAAACGGTCGGGCTCTACGAGCGCCAGGCAGGGCGCATCCTCCCCGGCGCCATCAACCACGAGCCAACGCTCTGGCTTGGGTAAGAGGAAGGCCGAGCACCCGGCGAAGCTCCTGGAGAGACCCCGGTCGAGCTCGAAGGCCCCATCGGAGGGGGAGCGAGGCGGTGACCCTCCCCCCAAGGAGAAGGCGGTGAGCGCACCTAAGGTGGTGAAAGCCTTAATCCATCCGGCCAAGGCCTCTATCGAGACAGTCGCAGCGGCCCTGGCTCATCCTGTGGAGGCTACACCAGTGGTGGCGACCTCGGGGCCCAGAGTCTCCCTGCCACCGCGGAGGGAGTCCTCTTTCATGCCCATCGACAGGACCCCCGTGAAACCTCTGACGGAGAAGAAAAAGGGGGGGCAGGAGGTCGTCGTGGATTCGGCCTCAACCTCTGAGGAGGAGCTGGTCGAAGTCTTAAGCCACGGCGTTGGCGTGGAAGAAGACCAGCCCGTCGGGAGGGACCCCGACGTAGGAGACGACGAGAACGTCGAGGGTGCCGACGGGGCTCCTGACCGCCCGTCGGACTCCCCTCAACCAGTGCCGCAAGACAACTCGGCGGCCATTTTATTGGCTATGCTCGGAGTTAAGGACGAGATTGCCGTTGCCACCAACGGAGGAACCTCTCCTGACGGGGGACCCGGAGCCAGGCCCTTCTGGGAGCCAGCCTCCTAAGAGAAGAAGGATTCATCCTCCACCTCCTTTTCAACCATCGCACCCTGCTCAGCCCTCCTCCCCGTCCACAACCCGTGGGGATGATACGGGGACTGACACGGCCGCGACGGGCACAGACGACGAGGTTTACGACGAGGATCTCCCGTCGTCACCTCCTCCCCGGGCTTCCCCGCCCGACGAGATTGGATTGTTTCATGCCATGATCGCCAGGGCATCCGAGCTTTTCCCAGCTCTGCCCGGAAGAGAAGAAGAAGGAAGGTTTCCTTTATCAACGGCGCGAGACCAAGAGGAAGACGGTCCTCGCTGTACCTCTACTGGATGATATCTGGGATGAGGGTCTCGCCCTCCTCAAGAACCCATCCACAACGTCTGCGAGAAGGGATCGGTACGAGAAGAAGTACCGGGTCCCGGACGCGGCCCCCTTGTGCCTTCGGGCACAGCCGACCCCGGACTCGGTCGTCTCCGCGGTGGCCAGGAAGAAAGCGGGGGGGGGGGCCTCGGCCTCTGCGTCAACCTCCCCGCCGGACGGCGAGGGAAAGAAATTGGACACGATGGGACGCAGAGTCATCTCATAGGCAGCGACGACGATTAAGGCTGCTAACGCCTTGGCTATCGTAGCCCGCTACGACAGGGAGTTGTGGTACAAAATTGCCCCCCTGCTGGATTTCTTACCAGACGACAAGAGGGCGGAGGCCCTAGAGATCTTGCAGGAAGGAGATGTGGCGTCGGACCACGCCATTACGATAGCGACGGACATCGCTGACACTGGATTTCGCCAGTTGGGCAATGGCGTGTGCCTTAGACGGCGTGGATGGCTCAAGGCAACTGACTTCCGTCAGGACGTGCAGACCAGAGTCTTGGACATGCCGTTCGACGGGAGCAACCTGTTTGGGAAAACAGTGGACGATTCCCTACAAGCCATCAAGACGGACACGGAGACGGCCCGGGCTCTTGGTGTTCTCCAGCAACGACGGCCGCCCTTTCGGTGCGGCGGAGGCAAGCAGGGTGCCTCCAAAGGTTCCAGCGGTGGATTTTCCACCTATCGTCAAGCGGCCCGTTCGTCGTCACAGGAAGCCTACAGGGGACGAGACAAGTCGGGCGGACCCCGCCAAGGAGGACAAGGCGGCAAAGCCGTGTCGAAGCAGGACTGAACCGGCCGTGGGGTCGGGCCCCCACCGAAGCACGGTGGTGCGTCAGCGTGTGGGAGTCCATCTCCACCGACCGTTGGGCGCTGGACGCCCTGGCCCAGGGTCACGCGCTCGAGTTTCTAAAGAAGTGCCCGCGCGTCCCCCCCGTGGCAAGGAAGGAACATCACGTCCCTCAACTTCTCTTGGAGGTAAAGGCGCTGCTCAAGAAAGGCGCCATCGAGCTCGTCCCAAAGAGGCTTCGGGGCTCCGGAGTTTACTCAAGATACTTCCTCGTGAAGAAGAAGACAGGAGGATGGCGTCCCATCCTGGACCTACGACGACTGAACAAATTCATCAAGGCACTGAAGTTCCGGATGGTCACCCTCCAGCACGTCCTGGGTCAACTGGAGGAGGGCGATTTCCTGTCGTCGTTGGATTTGGAGGATGCCTACTTCCATATCCCCATCCTAAAGGGACACCGAAAGTTTCTCAGATTCGTGGTCCAAGGGCGTCACTACCAGTTCAGAGCCCTTCCCTTCGGATTGAGGTCGGCACCAAGGGTGTTCACCAAGTGCCTCGCACCGGTGGCGGCGCAGCTGCGCCGGGAGGGGATCCACGTCTACCCCTACCTGGACGACTGGCTCATCCGAGAAAAGACAAAGGAGCTCGCCGCGGAGCACACAGCGAGGACCGTCCAACTACTCACGGACCTGGGATTCTCCATAAACTACGCCTGGTGCCCGCGCAAGACGCACTGTTTCTGGGAGCGAACTCGACACAGTGGCGCTTCTGGCCTCTCCGTCGGAGGAAAGGACGAGGGCCATCTTGGGCAAGGTGCAGCGGATGCTGGTTGCGGACGCGGCCAGGGTGAGGTCCATCAAATCCCTCCTCAGAATGATGTCTTCTTGCATTTATCTCATCCGCCTGTGCAGGCTTCGCATGCGCCCGTTGCAGGAGTTCCTGGACGCTCGCTGGATCCAGACGACGGGCAGCTTTGAGGACAGGATCACACTCGACGAGAGCTTCCGACGAGCGATCCGGTGGTGGGGCACCCGCGCGCATCTGACGGCGGGCATGGACTTCCAGACCCTGGGCCACCAGAAGACGGTGACCACGGATGCCTCCCTGGAAGGGTGGGGAGAGGCACACCGAAAATCTGCACGCTAGGGGCCTTTGGCTGCCGACAGAGAAGTCCCTCCATATCAACGTCCTGGAACTCTGTGCAGTGTTTTGGGCCCTCTGGTCCTTTCTTCCGTCCCTTAAGGGCAAGGTGGTGAGGATCTTCACCGACAACACCACCACCATGTTCTACATCAGGAAGCAGGGCGGTACCAGATCCCCAGCCCTGTCCAAGGAGACTCAGGATCTGTGGCATTGGGCCGTCGCCCAAGGGATGTTTCTGGTGGCGTTTCATCTGGCAGGGATAAAAAACACCATCGCCGACTCGCTCAGCAGAGAGCTGCGCTCGTGCCACGAGTGGGAACTACGACAGGATCTAGTGGACCGCCTCTTCCGACGGTGGGGCACACCCCAGATCGATCAGTTTGCGACGGCGACGAACTCCAAGTGGCGGAGGTTCGCCAGCAGGTTTCCCCAGCTGAGGCGCATGGGCGATGCTTTCTCGTTCCCCTGGGAGGGCCTGTTCCTATATGCGTTCCCTCCATTGCCGCTGCTGATCCGGCTCATCAACCAGCTCAAGAGGTCACGGTGCAGGATGATCCTCGTCGCACCTGCGTGGCCGAGGCAGATATGGTTCCCGGACCTTCTGGACTTGTCAGCGTCCCCGTCAATCAAGCTGCCAGTGGACGTGGATCTTCTCTCCAGGGAAGGAGGCGCCATCCTCCATCACGACCCGAAGTCGCTGAACTTGCAGGCCTGGCTCCTGCAGCGTTAGAGTTTGGAGGTTACGACATACCGGCCGACTGCAGAGAGGTTCTTGCAAAGGCCAGGGCGTCTTCAACTCTTAAATGCTACGGACACAAATGGAAGAGGTTCTCTGTCTTGTGCCACGCACAGAAGATTAACCCTCTACGGATTACGGCTCCTCAAGTGCTGCCGTACCTGCTGACGCTGGCCAAGGCTGGACTGGCGCACGCTTCCATCAAGATTCATCTTGCTGCGATCTCCCGATACACCAGAACCACGGGACGGACGTCTTTGTGGTCTCATCGTCTGGTGAAAGAATTCATGAAGGGACTGTTCAGATCGTTCCCGCCGGTGAAGGCACCGGCCCCGGCGTGGGAGCTCAACGTGGTGCTGACCAAGCTCATGGGACCCCTGTTCGAGCCTCTGCACTCAGCTCCGTTGAAGTTCTTGTCGTGAAAAACAGCGTTTCTTGTGGCCATCACCTCTGCACGACGGGTGGGAGAGATCCAGGCCCTTTCCTGCAAGCCCCCGTACTTGACTTTTCACGACACGAGGGTAGTGCTCAGGACGCACCCCTCCTTCATGCCCAAGGTGCCGTCGGACTTCCACCTCAACGAACCCTTGGTGTTGCCTGTTTTCTTCCCGTCGCCTTCGTTGCCGGCTGAAAGGACTTTGCACTCGCTGGATGTGGCTAGAGCGCTGAAGTTCTAGGTGGACCGCACGAAGAGTTTTCGGAAGACATCACAACTTTTTGTGAACTTTGGACCTGTCAATCAGGGGAAGGCTCTCTCGAAGGCTTCCATTTCCAGATGGCCCTCCGGCTGTATAATGTACTGTCATCGGTTGGCAAACCGACCGCTGCCTGGCCGTCCGAGAGCCCATTCCACCAGAGCGATCGCAGCTACCACGGCGTTCCTATCTGGTGTGCCCTTGCTGGACAGGGCTGCTACGTGGAGGTCGACGCACACCTTCACTAAATTCTACTGCGTCGATCGGGATTCCAGGGAGGAGTCCAAGGTCGGCCAAGCAGTGCTGCTCAACCTGTTCGCCTAAGGTGAGCCTGGTGAGGAGGTAAGAATTGCTTAATGTTGAGTTTTGGATGTAATGCTTAATGTTGAGCCTTTGCCACCTCCCGTGGTTGTGCATGTGTGTACTGCTATGTATTCTTTTATTCATGAGCATGTGAATCGATGCCAGACCCCATGCTGGAGAAGGAACAAGTTACTTACCTGTAACTGTTGTTCTCCAGCATGGGTCTGGCATGGATTCACATGCGAACCCTCCCGCCTACCCCTCTGCGGCTCTTCACTTGGTCATACTGCCACTTCACGTGCTACCAAATCTGAAGATGGCTGCCAGAGGCGGGGCTTAGGGAGATGGCAGTCATTGGCTGTGGTCAGTATGACGCAGAGATCAGTGATTGATTACTACTACGAAAGACAGATCAGAAACGAAACTGATACTGATTTTTCTTTACCGAGGATTCCCAGCCTGACGACGGGGAATATTCATGAGCATGTGAATCCATGCCAGACCCATGCTGGAGAACAACAGTTACAGGTAAGTAACTTGTTCCTTGCAATGCAGTTTGACATACGCTTCATCCCTCATCCTGAAGACTTTCCTACTGCAGCTTCTAATGTAGCCTTTGTTTCTTACACAATTGGTAATGCACTTAGTTTCCCAGAATTATACTGTTCTCTATGACTTAAGTAGTTTTAAGGCAGTGTTATGTAAAAGATGTATGTTCAGAGGCAAGTCTCACAGGTGACACATTGCTGCGCTGTATTCCTTTTGTGGGCAGTGGCGGCCCGGCGGTAGAGATGAGGGGTTTCCTGTGTAACCATTTTTTTAGACTACACAGGAAGCACTTTAAAACCCTAAATGCTGTTAACATGGTTTTCATTACATATAACAATACATTGGTATCTGCAGAAATTATCAAATACAAAAATACCTAATGAGAAATGACTGAATCTTTTTGGTTGCATTCATTAGGTATTTTTGTTCATTTTTATTAAAAATCGGTGTGGGTGGGGTAAGGGTAATAGGTTAAGATAGGGGGGATTAGGTATGGAACGAGGGTCGCATTGTTAAAAAAAGAATTCTGTCAATTTTCCCTAGGTCATTTTTATTCGATAATTTCACAGTAATCCCAAAACATTCATTGACTGCTGCGGGAGAGGGGAATGTATTAGAAGACTGAACATCTGAAACATAAGTACACATGACTTTTTTGACACTGAGACTAGTAAAGGTAGTGGTGTTGTGTAAATTCGATTCTGAGGTTCTAGCCCACTTTCTACCTTTTGGTGCATGCACCCCAATGCAGACAATTCCCAAGGTAGCTGCTGGTATGAGAAAGTTGAGGGCTAAGTAGTGTAGTGTGGCTTAAGTATGGCCATGAAGTGAAGGTGATCTTCAGAACTCAATTGCTAAAGTGCTGTGCTGACCATTGCTGCAGGCCGGGTGATCATGTGCGAGTTGATAAAGGTTTTGCTCAGCAGTTTGATCTTAGACGGAGTATCCTTTTAGAGTGATTGTCTCAATGAAGTGAATGATACTGGGGATGAGATGCAGTCAGAAATGGGGAAAGCAATCTTCACCAATGCGTGTGACTCTGTGGAGCCCAATAAATGTAGGTTGATTTGAGAACTAAAAATGTCCTATTGCAATTCACTCATCGCATCATCAGGCAGGATGCGACTGCGGACAAGTGTCTGCACAGTTAGGCAGCAGGTAGATTAGCAGTGAAAGTTGGATCACTGATTGGAAATCGAGCACATTTAGCACTGCCTGTACCATTAAAATCATAGGCGCTGCGTGTTACAGTGCAAGTGCATGATGCAGTTCAGTGGCTCTGAGGGAGAGGGAGTGTGACTTTCGGTGAGTAGAAACCGAGACTGTGTACATTGTGGTTTTTACTTTCTTCATTTACGCGAGCACCACTTTGCGACCCTTCTTTGTATATTGATACACTGCAGTGGGTATGCTCAGCTGGCATAATTACAAGTGCTCAATGGACTGGCATGCGAGATGTAAAATACTATATGAGTTTTTTTAAGAGAGTTGTTTTCCAGGGTTGGATGTCGTTTGTCTTCAAGAGACTTGGCTGGACACCTGACCTATTTCTGGAGATTATGAGATTGCATTCAATCCAGCAATTAAACAAGCGACAGGTAGGCCCATGGCAGGCCTTATAACCCTAACCAAAAAAAGTTCCGGATACCAAATCCTTAACACCAAGAATGTGTCTCCCTATATTCAGACAACTATAATTACACAGAAGGAAATAGAAAAATATACATCCTGAATTTATACTGGAATCATAACACAACATGTGGCAGTGGATACATAGATCAAGTTACAACAGTCATAGACGATTGGTTAGTGGCAGATGCTGTCGCTGATATTGTGATTTGTGGAGATCTGAATATGAACTGTCTAACAGTAAACAACGATCTGAAACCAAATAACTCCAACAAAACACAACTCGCCAGCCAATGGGCGTTGGAGATGGAGTTAAGAAACCTCGTGTTGACGAATGGAAATCTAGCAGGTGACATTCCAGCTAAAGCAACCTGGTCCAAGGGTACTCAACGATCGACGCTTGACTACTTCTACGTTAGTGAGAAAATACATCAAAACTCGATCTCACTAGTGGTGCATCCAATGAACTATAGTGATCATGACTTGGTCATCCTGTCATTTGCCACAGCTAACGGATCCAAAACCTCAATATGGAACGTTCCGGTTATGATTGAATCAAATAGGGTCAGACTGAAACTAAAGAAGATGGATGTTAACCACATAATAACCACATATGTGGAAGAGCAAAAAGAAACTGAATATACCCCCCTCCTAGCCGCTTTCAAAGAGAAACAACAGGGCTCTAAATCCTGCTGCTTTGTTGCAAAACATTAATTCGATTTAGAGGTGAGAAAAAGGAAGAGAGAATTGAGAGCGCAAATAAGACATATATCAGAAACAGACTTCAATAGTTACCAATTTGCGAAAAAAGTGAATGTAAACAAAAATACAAAAATTGCCTCTGAACACATACAGCAGCCATGCTGCAAAACGATTCAGAATTAATAATGGAAAAATTGCAAAACAAAAATTCCTCGGAATTCTGGAAGATAATTAATAACGAAGGAGCCCCGCAAATGGCACTATTGACAAATGTAATTACTGAAGCTGAGTGGGTTAAACACTTCTCGAAACTGTACAGCAAAAGAAGAACCGCAGTAGAGAGTCCATCACCTATCCTTGAAAACTGGAAGCTAGATTTTGAAAAAAGTGACATCGAGGAGATAATAAAAAAAGCCAGCTCCTCTAGAGCGCCAGGACCTGATGGCCTAACATGGCCTAACAAATTACACAATCAAAGAAAATCCAGAGATGTGGGCAGAACTATGCCACGCGTTGTTTAAAAGAATAGCGGCCAACTGCAAAATCCCTGAATCATGGAAATGCACAATAATTATTCCAGTCTTCAAGAAAAGGAACCGTGCTGATCCGAGTGACTATCGACCGATCGCGTTTCTAGATGTGCTGGGTAAAGTGTACGCGACCCTGTTAGAACAACAACTTGTAAAATGGGCAGCCGACTTAAAACATCTTGACCCACGACAGACTGGTTTTGTCAAGGGAGTAGGATGTGCCTTGAATCTCCTTCTGATAAATCTCCTTAAAATGGAAGCCATAAGAACAGGAACCAAGGTGTACCTTGCATTGATAGACTTCTCACATGCCTTCGATAGCATAGACCGAGAGCTATTATGGGATAAACTGAAGACGTGGGAATGTCCGGAAGACCTGATAGCAGCCATCAGAGAGCTCCACACTGGCACAAGCATTAAAGTTCTGCTAGATCAAAAAGGCACTCTGTCCGAAGCAATAAACACCTTCTGTGGGGTTAAACAGGGTTGCCCATTGGCTGCTATAATATTCAATTTATTTTTTATCGGATATTGGAGGCGCAATCGAGAGTGTACGATCATTCTCTCCAAGAATACACGGAGCGCCAATAAGCTGGATGTTATATGCAGACGATCTAATATTATTAGATGTCACACCAATAGGTCTCCGGCGAAAGATGGATGCCGTGGAACAATATGTGAGAGCTAATGGTCTACAAATTAACAAAAAGAAGTGCGAGGTGCTAACGCTGCAAAACCTGAAAACATCAAAACAGAAAAAACCTAAATGGCACCTGGGAAAAGAGTGCCTAAGTAACATAACAAACACAAGATACTTGGGCATGCAAATTAACACAAATCTGAATGACAGTCCCTGGGAACAGGTAGCCAAAACTAAATGCCAGCAATTTGCATGTCAAGCAAGCGTACTACACAAGAAGTACGGAAAGTTCTCCATAAAACCTGTAAGGAATTTTTACTGCCAAAAGGTAGTGCCAGCCCTTATTTTTGGTGCAGAAAATGCTCTCGGATGCTCTTCGGACGTCCGGTCCACTTTAGAAAACATATTCTGGGTAAGAGTCTTGCAATTACCAAAGGGAACATCAACTGCATGTATCAGATACGAGCTAAACTTAATATCAATCAACGCACGAGTCAGCTGGAACCTGTTGAGTCTCTTTCGAAAGGTGACCATGAAGAAAGTGGCCTTGCAATTTGAAATATTGCACAATCCAAGTAAGGGAAATCCCGGGTGTCTACTGTCTCTATGGAACAAACGCTGCAAGGAAATTCTGGCTTTTTATGACATTGATCTAAAAACCTTAAACGAAAATCCAAATGCTGCAAAAAATAAAGTCTGGTGCTTGGATTGGATCTTGACTGAGGCCTCAATGTCATCCAACAACTTAATGAAAGCGGTCCCTTGTGAAGCCAGAAACCTAAATACTCTGCAGAATCATATTGAATTGTAGCCAGATAATGGCAGCATAGCCCTGTTTATACACTTTTCGACTAAATGCTTTTAAAACAATAGAGTGGTCAAGAGAGTTACGCTCAACAGAAGACTTTAACGCAGAGTGTAGATTCTGCAATCAGATGGAAGAGACCTTACACCTGACACTCTATTGCAAGGGATTACATCGGGAGAGATCCTTGACATTGGGGCCACAGTTCATGAAATACCAAACACCAAGTGCGGACGCCTGGTGGCAAGCCTTGTTTGATAGCCGGGAGAAGCAACTGAACTACGCCCTAATTCGCTTTCTTTTTTTTTTTTTAACTTCTTTTTATTGACTTGACAGCACAACAAAGAAAAAACAGAGGGAGCCACATGGCACCAGTGCAGAAAGCGCGCATTGAAAATTCTTTAGGCAATACAATTCGTATCAAAGAAGTGACCTTTTAGGAAAACAGAGAATACAGGTTATTAACACATACATTTTAACATGACATCCACTATGGGGGACCGCCTGGGGAGGCAGTGGCGGAAGTTGATGGTGAGGCCAGGGCAGCAATATAGTCTCGAAATTTCGGCCAGACATCCCTCGGCCTGGAGCGGGAGCGCTGCATCGCACTCCAGGACTGCTCGGTGTCGTGAGCCCATGTGACCAAACCAAGCCATTGTGTATAGGTAGGCGCTCTAGGGCGGAGCCAACATAATAATATACAGCGAACTGCCAGCAGCATACAGAGACCTGCCAGTTTCCTAGAGTCACGAGACAACTGAGGGAAATCATGGAAAAAACAATGCAGTGGGGTAGGGGTTATCGGGTGTTCCAGAATGTCGGATAATGTAGAGCAAATATCTAGCCAAAATTGGGCTAACCGGGGGCAGAGCCACAGCATGTGCATGTAAGACGCTTGGTCTGCGCCACACCTGGGACAGGAGGGGGGGTTAGCATCGGAGATACGATGAAGTCTCATAGGTGTATAATGATACCTGTGCAGGATTTTGAATTGGATGAGTTTAAATTTAGTGTTGTAGGAAACCTCGTGAGTGCGGGCGCACATACGAGTCCACCTCTCATCAGTGATCTCCGAGCCGAGATCCCTCTCCCATTTGCGACGAAGCTCGGTGAAGTGGGGGGCCGCTCTGGACTGAAGTAAGGTGTAGAGCCTCGACACTTTGCCTTTGAAGGAAAGATAGGAGCAGAGCTCCTCTACTATCGGTTCATCGGGAGGCAAGGGGGGGAAGTCTGAATATCTGGCTTTAAGGTGTCCACGGAGTGACGAGTACTGTAGCCACACCGAGGGTCGGCGCCTGAGTGAGGGGGGAAGGTCAGACCATTCTATAAAGTTCCCCTGCTCAAAGACATCGCGCAGAGTCATGAAGCCTGCAGTAGCCCAGCGGTTGACCACTGAGAGTGGAACGTGCGGGACACCGGGCAAGAAGTTCCACAGTGGGAGGTCCCCGTGGAACGGGCTGGGTGTGTCAACCATGGTCCAGAATTTGGAAAGGGCCAGGGATGTGCTGGTCACTGGATTCGCAGAGTTCGGATCAGGAAGGATCGGTTGGAGGATCAGGGAACCTATCACCCGGTCACAGACAGACAGCTTCTCAAGGCGAACATGTGGGGAGGGTCGACAGTGTTGAACCAAAATGCCGCAAACTGTGACTGGGCCACCACCCAGTATCTGACAAAATCGGGAGCGCCGAAACCACCTAACGCCTTAGGGGCGGATAGCGTGGAGAATTTGAGGCGGACAGCTCCGGAATGCCACAGGAAGGTGTTACATATGCTGCGAAGCATTCAAAAAAAGTTATCCCCTGGCCAAAGAGGTAGATTAGTAAATCGGTACAGTAATTGGGGTAATACAATCATTTTGAGTATACCAATCCTGCCCGCAAGCGAGAGGGGGAGTTTAGTCCAGCTGGTGGCCTTAGCCTGAAGGGTAGTTAGATAGGTGTGGAAGTTGTCATCGCGCAGCTGGGGTGTGTGCCGGGAGACCACCACACCTAGGTAGGTGAAGCTATTGGGACACCAGTTGAACCCATGAAGCTCGGGGGGAGCCTGTATGAAGTCTGTGAGCGGAAACAATACAGATTTAGAACAGTTAATCCTCAGACCGGATATGTCACCGAAACGGGCCACATCCCTCAGTATGGGCAGAAGGTTGGCTACAGGGGATCGGACATACAGGAGGGTATCGTCTGCGTAGAGGGAGATTATGTCGGTCTGGCCAGATGTGCGCAACCCTGTGCGAGTGCAACTGTCTAATCATGTCAGCAAAGGGCTCCATGGCAATTGCAAAGATAAGCGGGGAGAAGGGGCATCCCTGGCGTGTTCCTCTAAAAATCTGGAGGGGGGAAGAGCACCTATCTTCTGTGCGGACTTTGGCGGACGGGGCGGTGTAAAGGAGCTTTATCCAGGTGCAAAAGTTAGGACCGAAGTTACATTTCTCTAGAACACACCATAGGTATCTCCATGAGACTGAATCAAAAGCTTTTTGCATGTCCAATACAGCCGCCACAGCCTGGGTGGCAGGGTCGATCCTAGTGATCACATTGAAAAGTCTCCTCAGATTTAGGGAGGTGGATCTGCCGGGGACGAAGCCGGCCTGATCTGGATGGATAATGTGGGACATGTATGGGACTAAGCGGTTAGCAAGTAGCTTGGCAAATATCTTAATGTCACTATTAATCAGAGAGAGGGGACGGTACGAGCCGCACTGCGTAGGGTCTTTTCCTGGTTTAAGGAGCACTGTAATCAATGCCTCCCGGAGGGACGGTGGGAGAATGCTCCTGTCGCACGATTCTTCCCAGAGCATTAGTAGGTGCGGCGCCAATTGGGTCTTGAATAGCTTATAGAAGTCCATCGGGATCCCATCGGGGCCGGGGGCTTTACCGGATGCCAGTGACTCAATGGCCTCCACAATTTCCTCTAAGGTGAAAGGCCTCTCGAGGGAGGCGCTAGTGTTGTCCGACAAAACTGACAGAGGAAGACTCTCTAAAAAGGAGTTAATGTTGGAGACCTGGGAACTGTCTACCTCCGAGTACAGGGAAGTGTAGAATGCGAGGAACTTGGAATTGATGTCCTGAGGGGAGGTGGCAAGTGTGCCATCTGGTCTGGAAATGGCCGGGATATGGGGGGCCCCGAACTCGCGGCGCAATAGCCTAGCCAGCATTCTGCCGGGTCGTTCACCCTCGCCATATTTTCTCGCTGATTGGGGGGAATCTAGGAACCTGACCTCGCGCTCAGCAAGGCCACGGAACCTGTCCAACTCAGAGCCCAGGAGCGCAAGTGTGGCCGGGGAGTGGTCATCAGCGTATTGGGATTCATAGACGGAGAGGGCCGATTCGCAAACAGCGATATCGGCCCGAATGTCCCGAAGTATGCCACTGCACTTGGAGATGGCAACCCCTCTAGTGTGTGCTTTAAAGGCCTCCCATAGTACCGCGTGTGTTGGGACAGAGTGTAAGTTAAACTCGAAATATTCCTCGATAGAGGTCTCAAGCTCAGACACGAAAACTTGGTCAAGAAGCGCGTGGGGGCTCAGCCTCCACTGTCTAGTTTTATTGGGATCTAATCCCCAGTTCAAAGAGATTAGTACAGGTGAATGGTCCGATAGCGTCCTGGGGAGTATGGCTAAGTGGGTGATGCATCTAACGAGTATATCTGTGACGAGCCACCTATCTATCCTGGAGTGGGAGTCATGCACTGAGGAGTAGAAGGAGTATGTACGGTCATCGGGGTACATCAGGCGCCAGGCGTCTACCAACGCCAAGCGGGGGAGCGAGGTAAGGATAGAATATGCTGCCCTAGAGAGTTGGCGGGGGCGAGAACCCGATCTATCCAGGTTGACATCTAGTATCCTGTTGAAGTCACCGCCCCATAGAATGGGAATTAGAGGGTAGCTCTCGAGCAGAGTGGCCAGGTGGAGGTAGAAGTCAGGGTCGTCGATGTTGGGACCATATATGTTCAGAATGGCAATTTCCTGTTGCTGCAGTATACCGGTGATGAGCACAAACCTACCGAGTGGGTCTATGTGAGAGTGCTGACATGTAAACTTCAGGCTTTTATGTATTAGGGTGAGGGTGCCCCGGCTCTGGGTGGAGTAATTAGTATAATACCTCTGGGGACCCCATTGCTTGGCAAAATGCTCACAGTGTTCGGAGCGAGCGTGAGTTTCCTGCAGGCACAGGATCTTCACTCCGTGGCGCTCGGCGTGAAGCTGAATCTGTCGCATCTTTTTATGGTTGCCCAGACCCCTGACGTTCCAACTCATAAGAGTTGTATCAGCCATACTTGAAGGGGTGATGGTGGTATAGATAAGAGTGGATTCCAGTAAGGTGAACGGTGTGTACCCATGGAGTATGCGGTCCTCCGACCATATGTGTGAATTGATTGCACGTGGTGCCCGTGGTGCCTCTGAAGGCTGTCAAGAGTTTTACAAACCATAACATTCCCAAATTACCTCCCACCCACATCCCTCCCCCA
Source organism: Ambystoma mexicanum (assembly GCF_040938575.1). NCBI lineage: Eukaryota > Metazoa > Chordata > Amphibia > Caudata > Ambystomatidae > Ambystoma > Ambystoma mexicanum. Next base: position 1,254,757,805 of record NC_090933.1, on the reverse strand, counting down.
ATCGGAAGGACGAGACCCAAACACAACCACAACAAACGTAAACTTTTAGGCATCAACGCCAGGGGGTCTGCTTGCGGCCGGGCAATGGCGCGCCGGACCGGGAGAGCGTAAGGAGAGTTATGCTACGTAGTAGGATTAGGCAGGGCATTTAGAGTGTATGCGGGTTACCTCGGGTCCAAATCTGTGAAAAAGTGGGCCCAGCAGAGGTTGGGATGTCGCCGTGTGATAGGACGCGGTAACCACATAGTTGGGTGTGTATTTAGCTAGAAGGGACATGGGTCCCGCGGTCACAGCGAGCAAAGTGAATGGAATGAAATGTCGGGTGACTCCGGGAAGGGACCCCTGAGAGATGGTAATTACAGTGAGCGGGACAGTAGCAGGGTGCGAAATACACCGAGACAGAAAGGAGATGAAACGACATCAGCAACATGAACCACTATAAAGTACGATGAATAGGGGCCATCGCGGGGGGGGGGGCGCCGTGGCGGCCCCACCCCGCGGGCCAATTACAACAGAATCATTGAGAAACCATACAACCCATATCAACATTGTCTACATCAACCCGGAAAGTGTTCATCTATAAATTTCGAGGCTTCTTCGGGGATAGTGAAAAAGTGTGTTTGATTAGAGTGTACAATCCTCAGTTTGGCGGGAAAGAGCATGGAGTACTTGACCCCTAGGTCCCGGAGTCTTTTTCACCGCAAGGAAGGTCTTACGTTCCTGCTGCACAGCCACAGAGTAATCCGGGTACAAGTGTATCCTTGCAGCCCCAAGATGAAGCTCGCCCTTGGCCCTGGCCGCCCGGAGCAGGGCATCGCGGTCACGGAAATTGAGGATTCTGGCAATGATAGGGCGGGGTGGGGCACCAGGCCTGGGTCTAGTGGCCAAAGAACGGTGAGCTCGCTCCACTGCGAATTGGGTCGAGAGGTTGGGGCTATCCAGGAGGGTTCAAAAGGGTGCGTTCCACGTAGTCCTCCATGGGCTCCCCGATATCGTCCTCAGGAATGCCAACAATGCGTAGGTTATTACGCCTGGAGCGGGATTCAAGGTCGTCGTTTTTCTTTTCGACCATAGAGACCCGGTTGGTCAGGGTGGTCACAGCTGTGCGAAGGGAGACCAGGTCGTCCTCTGCGGTGCTGACCCTAGTCTCGATCTCAGCGACCCTGCTGTCTGTTTTTTCGATATGGGCGTTTATGGAAGAGATGGTCCCGTTCATATCGTCCAGCTTAGTGTTGAGCGCGGTAAAACCCTCTCGCATGTATTCCATCATTTTCTGCGAGTCGTCTGAGGTAGAGGGCGTTGCAATGACTGGCGCCTCTTCGGCTAGCGGATTGGAGGGAGTTTTAGCAAACATATTTAGCGAGGCCTGCCTCTTGTTAGAACCGGCTCCTTTGGTCATGGCGATAGGACGCGTCTGGTGTCCAGGATCAGGTGCAGGTGTGGCAGGAGGCCTTCCAATAGGCGACCCGTAGGGCGGCCAGGTGGGGAGGAGGGAAGGTATGGAGAGCAGCTGACGAGTTTGGGGGAGAACCAGGGGTCCCCAACAGAGGACAGCGGGTGAGACCGCCGGGTCCAGGACCAGTGGGGTAGATCAGAAGTGAGGCTGCCAGTGGTGTGTATGGGGAGCTCAGTAATTGTAGGGGGTTAGGACCCCTCTCCAGGAGTGCTCCGGGGTTATTGGCGGCCGCCGGCAGAAGCCTGGGAGTGCTGGAGAGCCCACGGAGTTGGTTAGTAGTGGGTCGGCTGGTGAGGAGAACCAATTGTTTGTGGGCCAAAAGTAGCGCTGAGAGGGGTATTACACGAGGGCCGCCCAGCAAGGGGATCAGATCCAGAGTTGGGGGGGTGGGGGGGCAGGTGAGATGGAGGCCGGAGAGAGCTGTGGTGTCCCAAAATAAGTGTCCGCTGGGGCTCAGGGACCAAGGTCGGTGCAGGCCGAGAACACAGGAGCAGGCAGGGGGCAGCACCGTGGTAAGCGTGGCCCGTAGGCTCGGTCGCAGCTCAGGCCCGCAGCAGACGGGAGCAACACCAAGCGGCCCCCCCCCCCCCGAACCACCCTACCTTGTCGCGGATCAGAGAGGGCGCGCCCCGCCGGAGGGGGGGGCGCCGCAGGTAAGCAGGTTTCTGATGTTTGTTAATCTGCTTAGAATCACATGCTGTGCATAGGTCCGACATCAAGTGGTCACTGCGGAGTATTGCATTTTGTTTTTCGTAGTCGAAAAGGGGACGTCGACAAGGCGTGTCTGTAACACTATCCCTATAGTGACGTGCGTTGTACCCACAATCCCTCACGCGTCGAGGTCCCTCAGATTGTTTTTTTCCGCCCAGCTTATGGTCGCCTTACGCGGAGCTCCTAGAGAGACATTGCTAAACAATTACTACGGACCTTGGTCCTTAATATATACTTATTGTTAAAGATCCCTCCCCTCGACGCTAGCTGTGAAGCTGTTTTCTCCGCCGAGCAAGTTTTCGACGGAGGAGAAGAGACGGAGGAGATCCTTCGGCGCTGCCGAACACGTGGCCAGGCCTCGCCGGCCAACATACAGTAGGGAGAGTGGGGGTTTCGAACTTTTACCTTCTCGTCGAGAATGTCTTTCTTTCTCCCCTATCTTTCCCTTGGGGTTGTTATCACCAGTTTTTATTGCCTCAGCTATGGAGAGGACACCTTTTAAGTTTTGCCCACGCTGTAGGCGCAAATACACTTGGAAGGACAAACACAAGCTCTGTAATCGTTGCTTGCCCCTCGATCATAAATAGGACAGCTGCGCGGCCTGTAAGCTCTTGAAACCAAGAACCCTTAAAGAACGGAAAGTTAAGAGGTGGGCGGACTTCGCTATGTCGAAGTCCATTTCCTCACCCGCCGCCGCTGTTACAGAAAGTGACGAGGAGGGTGATAACCCGACGTCCGTTACGGAAGTCATTAACCCCCAGAAGGAGCTCTCGCGCTCCTCGACGTCCGTCCCCGGCCCCGACGGGCTCGGCTCACGCCCTGCTTATGGGGATGAACACCCCGGCGACAAGGACGCACACAGACCCCATAGGCCTAAGCACACAACCCACGGCTCTTCTTCATCCAGGACGAAGGATCCACCAGCGCCGAAGGGGACGCAGGGCACTCCGGCGTCGAACTCAGACCGCAAGGGTCTCAAGCCCCACCCGCAAACGCAGCCGCGACCAGCGATTGGGCTTTCATCTAATACGGGCGCTACCTCAAAAACATCCGACGTAACGCTCCATAGAGCGGTCGTCGAAAAACAACGCACAACGCAGGCAACGCCGACTCCAGAACCCTCGACTGACGAACTCGTCGTCGAGAGTCTGGCGAGAATTGTTTCCGAGGACAAACGTAAGCGGACGACGAAACTGACGTCGAATACCGCACCCAAGGAAATAGAAACGCCGAAAAAGCACAAGAGTAGCCAGGAACTGCCCCATCCATCTAAAGGCACTTCTGAACTACCGGAGGGCTTTTCTGAGGGCGACGGAAACCTTTCGTCGACGTTGTGGGAGCGTTCGAAGCGTTTTGAAGGTGAAAACACTGATTTCCCCCCTCTAGACTATTCAGGGGTTCCCCATGAGACCCTGGAAAGACTCCATTCTTGTATGGAAAAGATGGAGAGGTTTTTGGGTAGCCAAAACCCACCCACACCCAAAAGACCAAGAGAATGGACCCAGGATGACCCTAGGGTCAAGATTCCTAGGCTGTTTCCCCCTTCTACAGATGCATATGACCTCACTGAAGAGGAGCAATACCTCCAGGAAGATGGAGGAGTGTTTAGGTGGAGAGGAAGAACTTGAGGAGGAGAGGTTTGAGGAAGACCCTTACACTAGCGCAGGAGCTTTTGAAGAAGATACACCTACCTCACAGCCCTGGCACTCCCCATCAGTGCAGCCTTGGCAATCCCCATCAGTGCACTCAGACCCTGATGTCTTTCATCCTTCTCCTCCCAAGGACTCACCTATTGGGAACACCTCCCCCATAGATGACCAGCCTTCACTTAATGCACTTTTGCGCAAGGCAGCAGCGCATTTTGAAATAGACACAGGGGAGACTCTTCCGGACATAGACTTTGTAGAAAGAGTTATTAAAGAAAAAGCCCCGGTCAGCCAGTCCATTCCGCTCCTGGCTTCTATAAAGAGAAGAATAACTCCTTCCCTTTCCAATCCGGCCTTAGTCAGAGGGGTCAACCCTCGGATAGAAAAGCTCTTCTGACCCTTTGAACATCAGGGGACATTCTATTCCGAACTCTCTGGTAGTGACTAACACAAGAAAGAGAGCGGGGGTACCACTATCTACTAGTGAGGCACCACCTGACAAAGAGGGCAAGAAGCTCTATGCACTTGGAAAGAGAATCACGACCTCCGCCGCCTTCTCAATCAGGATCGCGAATAACAATTCCCTACTAGCTAGCTACGCAGATGCACAGTGGAGCAAGCTGCGCAGCGAAGCAGAGGACGCACCAGAACCCCTGCGTTCACGCCTGTTGGCTACTATATCAGAGGGAACTCTTGTAAACCAGGGCATCGTAAAGAACTCCTTAGATGCCGCAGAGACAGCTGGCCGCTCCCTGGTTCAGGGAATACTTCTCAAACACCATGTCTGGCTGCGCAATTCGGGATTTAAGCCAGAAACTCAGGCTTCCCTAATAAATAAGCCCATAGAGCAAACACATCTGTTTGGGAAAGCAGTTGATGAGGCCCTAGAACATGAGAAGAAGGAGTTTGATACCATCAAGACTCTTGACCAAATTTCTAGGCCACCTAACAGACGCAGCTATGGCAATAGACGCTCCTTTCGTGGCCAACGCCAGCAGCAAAGCCAACAACAATTTTACTCTGCTACCAACTGGCCCTCTAACCAAAGCACCCAGTTCAGTCAAAGAGGCCAACGTCGTGGCAAGGGAAGAGGGCGCGGCTCCAGTCCAAAAGGCCCCACACCCAATACCAACAAATGACCCAAAGATTCGGGTCCCCTCCCATGCATCACCGGTCGGGGGCCGGCTAACATCGTTCCTTTCAGCATGGGAGGGAATAACGTCAGACCGCTGGGTATTATCCACCATCGCCCACGGATACTGCATCGAATTCAACGGTTCCCCGAAATACAGACCCCCACGGAACCGACACATGACACCGGAACACCTCACTATTCTTCTTCAAGAAGTAGAAGAGCTACTGAAAAAAGAAGCTATAGAGGCTGTCCCCCTATCTCAGGTAACAGAAGGTATTTATTTAGTGTACTTCCTTGTACCCAAAAAGGACTTAACCATGCGCCCTGTATTAGATCTGCGCCCAGCGAACAACTTTGTCAAACCCCAAAAGTTTTGTATGGTGACTTTGCAGGAAGTAATCCCACTGTTATCACAGGGGGATTACATGACAACACTAGACATGAAAGATGCATACTTTCATATTTTAATGTTGCCAGCGCACAGAAAATACCTCAGGTTCAAGATAGAGAACAAACACTATCAGTTCAGAGTACTACCCTTCGGGATAGCATCTGCACCAAGGGTATTTACAAAAGTACTGGCAGTGGCAGCGGCCCACCTGCGCAGATTATCCATCCCGGTTTACCCGTACCTCGACGACTGGCTCATAACAGGGGATTCTTACGAAACATGCTTCTCCAATACCCAAAGGACCGTAGACCTTTTGTCCCAACTGGGCTTCTCCATCAACGAAAAGAAGTCCAGCTTAGACCCCAGCCAAATCAAACAATTCCTAGGGGCTCTAATTCGAACAAAGGACGGCCTCGTCTTCCCCTCCAACGAGAGGGTCCAAAACATGCTGTTTCAGATCCCCCAATATGTGGCAGGGCGAGAGGTGACGGTACGCAAAGCAATGCGCTTGCTAGGGATGATGGCGTCATGTATTTATTTGGTACCTCATGCGCGCCTGCGCTTCCGCCCAATGCAAGAGTGGCTCTACAGCCAGTGGTGTCAGGCCAGCGGACAATGGGACGATCTGGTGGTGGTCTCGCAGGCCTTGGTTCTCTCGCTACGGTGGTGGACAAAGGAAAACCTGTTATTAGGGAAAACTTTTGCCACACCCGCAGTGGAAGCCACTCTAACCACAGACACATCCCTTACAGGATGGGGGGCTCACCTATCCCATCAGACTGCTCACGGAGTGTGGACTCCGAGCTTAGCATCCAAGCATATAAACCTGCTGGAACTATTAGCAGTGTTCAAAGCACTGAAAGCCTTTCAGAAACACTTACAAGGAAAGACAGTGATGGTCCTCACAGACAGCACCACAGCCATGCACTATCTCAACAAGCAAGGGGGCACTCACTCTCCAGGACTGTCCAAGCTGTCCCAGAATATATGGAAGTGGGCTCTCAAACACAACATGTTCCTACTGTCACAACATGTACCAGGGGAACTCAATCTGCTAGCAGACAAACTCAGCAGAGATTTCGCCCTACCCAAAGAGTACGAATGGCAATTACACGAAGACATCGTCTTAGACGTCTTCACGCAGTGGGGTTTCCCGGAAATAGACCTGTTCGCAACCCTGGAGAACTCACAATGCCAAAGTTACGCCTCCAGGTACCCCCAGAACCAGTCCAAGGGGAACGTTCTGTTGATTCAATGGTCAGGGAAATTTGTTTACGCCTTTCCCCCGACTCCCCTCCTCAACAAAGTGGTGCACAAGATGCACCAAGAGCAGGTTAACATGATACTAGTAGCCCCAATGTGGGCCCGGCAACCATGGTTCGCTCACTTGATGGAGATGTCCCTATCTCCCCCAATGAAACTTCCCTGCCCGTACAAAATGCTGTCACAGGACAAGGGCAGGACACTGCATCCATGCCCTCAGACCATGAACTTAGCAGCCTGGCTCCTGAGATCATAGAATTTGGACATTTACATCTCCCTCAAAGATGTATGGACATCCTCAGGGAAGCCAGAAAACCTAATACTCGCCACTGCTATTCTAGCAAGTGGAAAAGATTTGTCTTCTGGTGTAGAAGTAAGAACATCAACCCGGTTGACTGCTCTGCCACTAACATTATTCTGTACTTGACCCATTTACTGGATTCAGGGCTAGTGTTTAATTCCATTAAAGTCCACCTAGCGGCACTTTCAGCATACACCACTTCCCAACTTAAAGTGTCGTGGTGGAAGATACCAGTTATCAAGGCCTTTATGGAAGGGGTAAAGAGAATACACCCCCCGATAGCTAACCCAGCTCCCGGATGGGACTTAAACGTGGTACTTTCTAGACTCATGGGCACTCCTTTCGAACCCATGCACAAGACAACTCTTAAATACCTCACTCTTAAGACTGCTTTCCTAATAGCTATCACCTCCATTAGGAGAGTAAGTGAACTACAGGCTCTTTCTGTACTAGACCCCTTCGTATCAGTTCACAAGGATAAGGTGGTTCTTCGCACACACCCAAGGTTTGCACCAAAATTCATCTCGAAATTTCATGTAAACCAATCTATAGAACTACCAACGTTCTTTCAAAACCCTTCCAGCTTGGGAGAAAAAAGTCTGCATACACTAGATGTACGCAGAGCTGTCATGTTCTACATGGAAAGAACCAGATCACTGAGAAAGACTAATCAGTTCTTTGTCTCGGTGGCAGCAGGAAGAGAAGGAGATGCAGTCTCTAAGTCCACTATATCTAGATGGATTGTACAATGCATCACTCTCTGTTACACTCTTGCTAAGAGAGAACTACCCTTCAAGCCAAGAGCACATTCCATTCGAGGCACTGGGGCTTCCATAGCGTTCATTGCAAATGTTCCCCTTGAGTCCATCTGCAAAGCGGCTACCTGGAGTTCTGTGCACACCTTTACAAAACACTACTGTCTAGATGCACACTCTAGATCTGACTCCCAGGTGGGACAGGCAGTATTAAGACATCTTTTCTCTACTGTTCCTTCTCATAACCCACCGCCAACTCCGGGTACTGCTCGCTAGTCTATGCACAGCATGTGATTCTAAGCAGATTAACAAACATCAGAAGACAATGCATTACTTACCGTAAAAGCATTTCTGATGGTTGTATCTGCTTAGATTCACATGCGCCCGCCCTTCCTCCCCGCTCGGATGGAAGGAACATAGACATCCTCTACTATATTTCTCTCTTTTCTGTACTCACTCACGTCTAGAAGGCTCCCTCAGGGCAGAAAAATACAAACAGAGGGACCTCGATGCGTGAGGGATTGTGGGTACAATGCACGTCACTATAGGGATAGTGTTACAGACACGCCTTGTCGACGTCCCCTTTTCGACTACGAAAACAAAATGCAATACTCCGCAGTGACCACTGGATGTCGGACCTATGCACAGCATGTGAATCTAAGCAGATACAACCATCAGAAATGCTTTTACGGTAAGTAATGCATTGTCATCGGAGAGGCAGGTGTCCGCGGTGGGGGGTCCGCTCTCCGCGGCTCGAGAGAGGGAGCCAGGCAGTACGGCGTCATGGGCGCCGCAGGTAGGGGGGGGCGCCGCAGGTAAGCGGAGCGGAGAAGCGGGTGTCCGCGGTGAGGGGTCCGCTCCCCGCGGCCCGCGACAGGGAGCCAGGCCGTACGGTGTCACGGGCGCCGCGGGAGCCGGACCATACAGGCTGCCACAGGCCCAGGCAGGGTGTGTGTGATCCACAGGAGGAGCGATGAGGCCGAGGATGGAGCGCGGGAGCCGGCCGGCGAGGAGGGCTCTGGCGCCCCTCCCCCTCAGCGGCCCGCAGCGCCGCGTCCTGAAGTGGATGGGAGAGCCGCAGCCGGTGGAGCCGCGGGCGGGCAGCCAGGCGCAATAAGACCCCGGCAGAGTAGAGGGCAGCAGTACGGTCCACAGGAGGGGCCGCGGGGGCCAGAAATCCGCAGTAGTGCAGCGGATGCGTTGAAGATGAAGCACCACCCGCACACGGGAGGATAACCAGAGCAGAAGAGTGCTTTTCAAGGGATCGTACGCTCTCCCAGCTCGGAGCTCCGCAGCTAGGCGGCCATCTTACTTCGGCGCAACAGCGCCCCCTCCTAATTCGCTTTCTGAGCCTGCTGAAAAAGCTACTGATGTAATACCTAAAACAAGAACATAAGCTGCGACAATGCATCAAAGAAGGCCCCAGTGGATGAAGGCTTGAGCGCGGCCCGCGAGCAAACGGTGTTAAGGCTTGGATAGCCGAGGGATATATGGACATATTGAGGAGGGAAGAGGGGATAATTTGTAATGTTTTATCTGTTTTTTTTAAAGGCATTTGTGCCAACAAAAAAAAAAAATCCTATATGTGTTGAGAGATCTTGAGTGCCACATGTAGAGCACTTGCTGTAAAGAAAGCAAATGTGCAGATATGTGTACAGCATTGCAGGTGACGTAACATCTGTGATAACACCCCCTGCCGATATTGCAAACCATATGTAAATATTTCCCAGGATCAAGGGCGTTTAAAAACATTTTTTTTTTATCTTAGAATTCCTTTGGTTAAAGTATATTTCCACTCCTCATTTCTTGTTGGCAGAAGGATAACACAAAAAATACTGTCTCAGTGAAATTCCAAAGATGGCAGTGAGCATTCTATTTTGGGCTGTCCCCATGAACCGAATTGTGAAATAGTTTCCTCATGCAATCAGAATTGCTGATTAACAGACCGTCAGCAGCTCCCTACCAATTGCTGAATTATTGAGGTGGTTTGGGTGCTATAGTCAGAGCAATGTGTGTATACTGTCCGGATCAGGAAGGTTTTAAGACAATCAGGAAGACTTGTTGTTCATGAGTATTTGAGCTGTCTGCATTACGCTGAGTGAAGTTTGGCATGTCTTTCATAATCCAGTGCATGACTGAAGACTGATGACTGAAAGGTTTTCAGTGAATCAAAAAACACTGTCAAAGTTCTGGCCAACTCTCCAGACCATCCTTTTTAGCTTTGGCTATTAAGTGGTGCTAAGGCACGACCTATACGCCAAAACTATTACATTTGCGTGCCGGTGGGAGAAATGGCATTTGAGGAGGAACACAATAATGATAATAATAATAATTTAGCATTTATATAGCACTACAAACCCTCATGCATCTGAACGCTGCTTATTACCCACGGTGTGTGGTGCTCATTTATCGACCTCGGAAGGATGAAAGGCTGAGTTTAGCCCTGCCAGGATTCGAAACTGCATCAGCAGGCTCTACACAGATGTCGCAACAAGCACTCAACTCACTGTGCTATCAGACCGGCATAGCTTGTAGATGTTGTTTATTTACCCAATACCAACCCATTGACTGCCCATGGCCATGCTAATCCTTATGACCAATCCCACACACTTCCTGCCCCTCCCCGCCCAAACCACATCCTCCTGGGATCTCGGTGAGCTAGGTTTCTCAAGCCTCACCATCAAGGTTTATGATCAAATTGCCTGCCAGTTTTTTCAACGCAGTATTCTGAGAGTTAATGACTTAATTGGAGTTGCAAACGCACTACTGTAATAATATATCTCTTAACCATGTCTGCCTTCAGCCACTCGATTTATAAGCGCTATGCATGTACTTCACTGAAGTACTGTCAAAGACCAGCATTTGCAAAGCCAACAGTTTTGGCTTGTGTATAAGTATTAGGCATTTGCCAAGCACTGCTATTATATGCCCAGATAGTTACACCATTTTGCAGCTGCTACCATTGATGACTTCTTACAACTATGTCAGTGTCTTGCAAGTGCAACACCATTAGCCCTCGATAAGTAGCATTTTCTGTAAAGTTGTGAATGAACGCGATTCACAGACGATGGTTTGAGGGTCACTTTTATTTTGGGCGAGGGCAGGCCACTTTTTCTTTAGGTGCCAGGGCCTAGTTCTTTTCCCAGTCCGACCCTGGGTTCACCCGTAGACCAAATGGGTGTCATTATGGGCAAATTGCTCTTCCCTCTCTACCACACATGTGGGAAATGTTTAGGATAAAATCTGAACTTTCACCTCCAATGCAATATGCAATAAAAGCAATAGCAAGGTGAGGAAATGTAGAATATTCAGTGCTACATTGCTGAACCAGGAGATCTGGATTCTCCTTTTTCTTTCCGTATGTCTCCGAAATTGACAAATGAATTGTCCCCCCTATAGTTTCTGTAGCTGCCTTTTCCCCCCACACACAAAATCAAATAGGCTGTTTAATTCTCTCCACTTCTAAACTTATTAGGTGGAGATGGCTTTCTTATATGTCACTGTCGGTGAGCAACAGTGGGCACTTGCAGAGTGGGCTTACTATTTAAAACTGATGCCTGCTGGGATGAAGTACAGTTATAATTGAGACTCTTAAGCGGTCAACTTGTCAGAGAGACCAACATGACACCTCTATTGTATGTTTTATCAAACGTGGCAATAGGACAAGCACAATAGGTACAGGCAGACTGCACCAAATGGAAATGGAGGAATTTATTCAGGGATTGCAAGTGTATTGGTGATTCTCAGCCAGGTGTATGCAGAAGCACCCCGTATGGTGTGTAAATTAAGGGAATTTGCATGTTTCAAGCATCCATAATTGTGTACATTGTGAAGCTATACAGCCAGTTTGTGTGTTGATCAGGCAACTAAGGAAAAAAATAGGTGGAGGGGCGTTGGCTTTAACCTTTATCCTCTTTTGCATGGTGGCAACTTAACATATATGATCAAAATTCCTTTCACAGGACACCCGTTCCTGGACCTTATGGCTGTAGAAGATGAGCCACCACCTCCTGTTGGGCAAGAAATTGAATTACACGTATTAGGAAGTTTGGAGGAGTCCAAGAAAGTGACCCCGGGATCAATTGAGGTTCTTCATCGTGTGTGTTTCAAAGATGGACAGGTACACAAACAGTGTATTTCTTTGTCCCCTTGGCTGGAGCACTGTTATATTACATTCAAGGGTTGGACAGTTTATTTTTAATCGCAGTACTAACCGAACAATAAGTGAATGTGAGAGGGAACAAAGAACTTTCTAAAAATGAAAAGCAGACACTTGATAATTTTTGCCCTCATCTGTCAACATCTGCATATGGGATATGCAAGCAAACTTCATACACCAACTTCACTTCCGTTTTAGGTTTCAACAAAAGAAACCGAAATTTAAAAAGACAGACACTGATGTCTTAAATGAAAGAAAACTGATAACTGGGTGTTCAGAGTGTATTCTTTTAAAGTAATACCTTCGCTGAAACAAATAACTTTTCATCTACAATGGCTATATATCATAGGCTAAAAGAGTGTCACATTTGATTAAGCAGAATAAAATGACATAGTTAATTCACCCGTGGAAGTCAGTTCCTCTGATCCAAAAATAGATTGAGTGGATGAGAATCCTAGTCTCCACTTCTGGCGAGAGGCACTGTACTTTTAGGCTTGTTCCTGATTGATTTGTTTACTGTTTTTCTGGTCTGAGTCCAAAGCTAAAGCCTCATTCTGGACGTGATTTGCAATTGCCACTGAGAGAACTTTGCCCTGTCAGTGTTAGGGCATCACCATGAGACCATGTCCCCTATGTGGGTTACCCCACAGTTAACTATCTGATTACTTGGTGGATGGCAGTTGTGCCAAAGGCCCCTGCTTGGATCTGTAGACCGCTAGGTAAGTGTAAAAAATGCGGAGGGTGCCACCCTGAGCCAGTGAATGGTGGGCCCAGGTGCACAATGGAGAGGATCCATGTGCCGTTGTCCCCGGTTCTGTGAAGCTTGGCAGTGCCTAATCTTCTGGATTCCACCAGACACAGCCCTTAGTTAAGGATCTCATGACCCCCTCCTATGCCGTTAACCTTAAATACAAGAAAGTGCTGCTCGGTTGAGGTCTGTTGCCTCTGAAAACCCTCTTTTCACAGGACCCACGAGGTTAGTATTGGGCCTAGCCAAGTCTACAGTGTTGTCTGCAGGATCTGCTGACTCGTCTACATCTACAGCACTGCTTGTGAGGTTTGCAAAACTTCCTAACTCACAAACCAAACATGAGCAACATGTGGAATCATCCTAATTCTCAACCTGTACTTGCCCACACAATAGCAGCACACTGGCTTATACCATGCACAATCAGATCTCCAAACCTAGCACACACACTCACTCTCTCACACACACACACACACAAACCTCAAGATGGCTGCAAGGAGTGAAATAGGAAATAGGTTTAGGCTGCCCCTCACACGCACAACTGTATTCGGATGCAGCTGAGAGAGACAACTAATTCCAACCCTCCAACAAGTGTGAATCACATGTACGCTTTCTCACCCATAGTCCCGCCCAGCGAGGGTGAAGTGTGGATCTCCATAAGCCAAGCAGCCCAGTTTGGCAGTGTGGGGTTGCAGCTTGCTCATGTTTGGTGATGGCTGGAGATTGGAGAGAAACCAAGAAGGAGCTGGCTTGGAGACTGAGAGCTGGAGTGGTGGCAGCAAGAGAGAGGAAGATGTGGCAGTTACATGGGGGAAGGAGCTGTTCAGATCACAAGGGGAAGGATCTATTCAGATCGCAAGGGAAATAAGTGGTGAGACAAGAAGGGAAGTAGCAACAGGAATGGCAGTTGTGTTAATGGTTAACGCAGGCAGTGTGGGCAGGGCTGTCACAGGGTTTTGTGCGGCCTGGGGCAAAACATTTGGTGAGGCCCTCTTTACTCTTTTTTTGCAGTGGAGCAGTGGCACAACCAGCAACAGACTCAAGGACCCCCCTTCGTTTTATGTGTGGACAAATCCAAAATTGGTGTATCTTGGTAGCAAATAAAAGAAAACAAAGTCATGTATCTCTAGAGGAGAGGATGAAAAAGAGATCGAAATCCAAACAGCCCTCTAACTGGTATTTGTAAAAAGAAAAAAAAAAAAAAACAACACAGAGTGATTGTGGTACGCCAAATGCACGGTAACCAGTTTATTTCAATATACTGGGGGAAATAACAAGATTAAAAGCCAAGCTCTCACGCCAACATTCTCTAACGTTTGAACAGACAAGCAGAGTTTATATAGTACAAATGAGTCATTCTAATAGCATCATGATCACTGAGTTATGAAAACCTATCACTGCTGGTCATTTGCTCCATCTACTAAGCTACGTATGGAATCCTATATGTGAACAACTAGGGATAGGACAATCATTATCTAAACTCTGACCCATGAACCTTCCCTTACAAATGTGCTACCTCATATTTCAATATTATTGGTAGGCCCTAAATTGTATCTGCGGTGAAAAAAGACATGTGCTTATCGGTTAGAATGTGGCGCACACTAGCCATGAACTTGCTGCATGATGACATGTTTATGTAGGTAAGCGAGAGAGAGCAAGCGTATCGCCTTGTTTTAATTCAATCAAACAGCCCATGCTATCTCTTGCCATGGTCGTCAAGGCCCTGTTTGCAACAGTGATCACCATTCTGTTCTTGACACATTTGTGAATAATTTTGTGAGTCATTTTGCTTTCACCCTGCTAAAATGTTATCACTGCAATTAGTTGTTTTTTCTTTAGTCGCATCTTGCATCCTTCTGTCACGCCTAGCCGATAACAGAAGCATTAATCTGCCAACTCCTTCTGAACTTCCTGGAATGTAAAAACTTGAAACGGTTTGCAGTGTCTTCGCAACTTAATTTATCTGACAGCTGAACACACACAATAATCTCTGGTTCCGCTATGCAACACTCCCCTACAAAGCCTCTGGCTTTTGACATTGCTTTTAATGTAGTTACCATCGAGCGGACCACAGCATTTTCCCTGAATTTAACTGCATTTTTTGAAGCATGCTTAACTGGGCTTTTTCTTAAAGCTGCAAAGCTGCAAAGCTGCCTTTGCAGGACACATTTGTTCTGCATTTCTTTGTTGTCTGCCGAGGCCTGGTGCATGCCTGACACATAAAATTTCTACATATGGGTATGCTGCAACCTCACCCTTACCTATTAGCCATGCTGTCCTACATCTGTAGTGAGGCCCTATCTTGGTACACGCATCCCTGTCACCTAGTCTATTCTATTTAAAAACACGCTACTTGTGCAAGCTAATGCCTCATCTGTCCCTCCGTGTGTAGCGAAACTAACTATTCTTTGTGCCAGCTGCATTTCCAGGAGAACTTAAAGTGCAGTTTCAAATGTGTCCTTTCTGATTTTGTAATTCTGTTTTTTCTGATGAAGGCAGGAAGGGCACATACTCTCTAGTCAACAATTGCCCCACTACATTCCCCCCTCTAGTCGAGTCATCGACCACACCTTCATTTTCTCTCATCATACTATAGCCATCCTTGGGCAGCCACACTCTGGTGACCCCTTTCAAGTTACCTCCTAGTGCTACGTATTCTGCTGGACTGCATGTCATAAGCCAGCACTCACCATTGTCGTCACATTTCATTCACTGCTCATTGGGTACATGGGACAGTAAACTTTTTTTTTTAACACATTTGTATTATTTATTTTAAACAACACGCCAAACATTACAAACAGTTAGGACTTCCAAATTTAAGTTTTACAGCATTACATTACAGGATAGACTCTTCTGTCCTTTCCCCTCCCACCCCATTAACTGGAGCCCCTATGTCCATATCAACAGCCTGCTCATCTTCAGACGTATCCGCTACCTTTGTCTCTTCCATATCATCATCACTATGGTCAGCCTGGGAGGGACCCGCCATTGAGGCCACCAATTGTCTCCAAGCTATTAGGGGTCCCACCTCCTCCTCCCCCCTGCTGACCGCTTCGTACCAGGTGGTCGTTTCTGCCTCTGCCCACTTCATGAGGTCGGCCCATCACATCTCAATTCTAGGCCTGTGGGCTGCTTTCCAGCACATAGTAATCCTCCTTTTGGCCAGGAGGTAGGCCAGGTCCTTCATCTTGCTAATGTATCTCAGGTTGCGTGGTCTGGGAAAGCCCCCAAGCATGCATGCCCAGGCTGACTCTACCTCCAGCGTGATCCCTTTCTCTGCCAATTGCATTTTCAGTTCTGTCCAAAACCTTCCCACCTCCGGGCAAGCCCAAAACATATGTAGCATCCCAGCCTCCTCCTCTCCGCACGTAGGGCATTTCTGTATCACCGGGCCACCAAACCTGGCAAATTTGCTGGGAGTCAAATATGCTCTATGAGTGATGTATAATTGGATCTGCTGGAGCCTCGCGTTTCGGGACACCTTCTTATGATACTTTTGGGCTCTGTCCCATTGCCCATCCGACAAGGGTTCTCCCACCTCTTCTTCCCAAGAAATCCAGTTTGTTTCCCCTGGGGAAATACAGAAGTACCCTACTGAGAAGCCTACCGGTATTGCCAATAACCTGGTGAACCGAGACGTTCCGATACCTGGGTATTGACATTTACCACACAACAGAAGAAGAACATAAACACAATACGGAAAAGGCAGTAGAAGGTATTAAAAATAGCATGGGATTTTGGTCCAGACTACCCCTGGCCATGATGGGGAGAGCGGCCCTGATTAAAATGGTAGTCCTGCCTAGACTGTTACACTTCTTCGTAAATATCCTGTATGTGATCCCCAAGCGCTTCTTCGTCAGGGCTCCCTAGCTTGTGCAGGGGGTTTATATGGCATAACTCCAGGAATAGAGTGGCCCTCTGCAAACTACAAAACTCGTGTGACGAGGGTGGTATAAACCTACCGAATTTTGAGTTGTATTACTTGGCGGGACAGCTACAATATGTGGTTGTCTGAGGAAGAAATGGCTGCAGCTAGGCTGTTATGTAAGGACCCGGCTACCTACTTCCTTAGAGAGACCGTGTGGTTGCCTAAGGCAAAGATACTGGGAATGGCAAGGCTGCTGGGCTGGGAGGTGTGGCATAGAGCATGGAGGACTGTGGATTTCTTGATAGCATTTCTACACTGCTATGCCCGTGAGTGTAGCGTATCATTCCATCACCTCCAGGACATATTGTAGGTTCTCCTCTGGGAAGCATAGATATAAGAGTATATCATCGGCATATAAGGATATAAGATGCGAGCCTCCCGCCGTGTGGATCCCTATCTACCCATATTGTTGTCTGAGGCATACTACTAGTGGCTCCAACGCTAGGATATATAGCATAGGCGACCAAGGGCAGCCTTGTATAGTGCCCCTGCTAAGTTGCCATTTATCCGAGATAGTAGCGCCCGTTTTAACCCTTGCAATTGGGGAGCTATATAGCATTTTAACCCACTTTAGGTACCCCGGCCCCATTCCATATTATCTAAGAGTCGCTAGCAGCCAGGGTCATCTCACTGAGTCGAAGGCCTTAACCGCATCCAGCCACGATTGCCAGTTCGCCAGGGTCCTGTTCTATTTGGTCTATAATATGGTGGAGTCTCCTATGGTTGTCGGTTATGGTTGTCGGTTATATTCCTACCAGGGACGTAACCTGTTTGTTCGGGGTGTATCAGTCTCCCGATGACTCGCTTAAGCCTGTTTGCCAGCACTGCCGTGATGATTTTGCTGTCCTGGTTAAGCATCGATAGGGGTCTATAAGACCCACAGTCTGTGCTTGGCTTACCTGGTTTTAAGAGCGGGATCATCACCGCCTCCCGTAGGGACTCCGGCAACCTACCACGCTCAAACGCCTCATTAAGCATGGCCAGCAGTGGTGGGAGCAGCTCTTGTTTATGTTTTATAAAATTCGTTGGGGAGCCCATCGAAGCCGGAGCTTTACATGTGGGCAGGTGCTGGATCACTACCTCTAGTTCATCTAAGGTGATTGGAGCATCTAGGTCCGCCCGTTCCAGATCATCTACCGTGGGCAAGCCTATATCTTCTAGAGTGTCCTGGATCTCTTGGGCCTTATCTTCTCCTGTGTCCTCATAAAGGCGCTTGAAATATCTAAGGAACTCTTTGTTTACTCCCTCTTGGGTATCCCAAATCTGGCCTTCGTCCCCCCTAATTTCCCTGATCACTGGTTGTGATGTTTCACATTTATATAACCAGGCCAGCAATCTGCCCGGCTTGTCTCCCCCCGCATGTTGTCTTTCGGCATACCTCTTGTAGCTCAACTTACATTATCTATCCAAGTGCTCACTGCTGGCTTGTTGTAACAGCCTCACCCTTACCCCATCCTCCCGAGTGGTGCCTCCCTTACGCATTATGTCTCCCTTAGGTCCTCCCGGAATCCCGAGTCCTGCAGGGCCTCAGCTCTGAGCTTCCACGTTGGGATTTGCGCTCTAGGGGGTTGGTGTCGCCACTCCAGGATTAAGGGGGAGTGGTCCGAAAGCACTCTGGCCTTATATTCCGCGCTCATCTTTTCTCTTACTAACCCAGCCGTAGCAAACACATCCAGCCTTGTGTGCAGATCATGTGGTGCAGCGTAGTGTGAGTACTGCCTGTCCGCTGGATGCAGCTGCCTCCAAACGTCTTCTAGTCCAGAATCTCTCAACAGGGCTTGTAACGCCTTTGCGGCCGGGGTGGGTTTATATAGTTTACCATCTGATCTATCCAATATAGGGTTCAGTGTACAGTTGAAGTCCCCTCCCCACAGGATCATTTTCCCATATAGAGTCCTAAAATAGGCCGCTGTATCTTGGTTAGGGGCGTATAAGTTTATAATGCTCACCTCTCGGTTTTCCAGCATCCCCCGCACTACTATCATCCTACCTTCCGGGTCCCCGTAGATTGAATCAGTTGAAACGGTACATGCAGTGCTACCCATATGAGAACACCCCTTGCATAAACTGAGTATGTGGCTCCCGTAACGCTCCCCCTCCACTTTCTCCTGACCACCTCCAGTTTCTCCCTAGTAAGATGGGTTTCCTGTAACAGTGCTATATCAATCCTCATCCTTCTCAGGTACATCATCACTTTGTTATGCTTCAGGTAACTATTGAGGCCCCTCACATTCCAAGTGACCACTCTAAGGCTACCCAACGCCATTTATGGAATATTCCACTTCCCCTCCCAGTTTCCGTCCTGTCTGAAGCGACATAAAATTTGGCTCGTTCCCTTCCCATTTCCCACAAACTCCCCCCTCTTCCCAACTTCAAACCACTGCACACAACCCCTTCCCTCCCCCCACCCCACGCAACCCCAACACGTGCCCAGCTCCATCCCTGGATCTCAGGCTCCCCCGCGTTTGGTCCTGCCTCGGAGTGCCGAGGCCAGGAACCCGGCAGGGTGTCACCGGACTACCGGTGACCGAACTAAACTTCTCGTTATGGGGGTATGAGGGCAGGCTCTGTGAGGCTCCCGCCCTGATATCAAAGTTTCTCAGTGCCAACGGATCCTACATACATATGGCCCAAGCAACACCCACCCGTAGGCCATGTCTCAGACTGTATTCCAGTCCCATTGTCCTTGGCTGTGACACCCTGGGTGCCACAGACTTCTGCTACTTATCTGCTCCTTCTCCTGTCTGGATATCCGGTTCTTGGGGGCAACTCTGCATGTCCAGCCATCCCATAGCATTCTCCGGGGTCTCGAAAAACAAAGTTCTGTTCTTGTGGAACACCTTCAATTTTGCCGGGTAGATCAGCATGTACTTGTCGCCTGATTCGCGCAATCTTCTCTTCACAGTCCCAAAGTTCATGCGTCTGCGCTGCACCTGCAAGGTGTAATCCGGATATGCGGTGATGTGTGCCAACCCCCTTTGTATTGTTCCGCCCTTCCGAAAGTGTTCGAGAATCTTTTTGCGATCCCGGTAGTTCAGAATCTTGGCGATCACCGGCCTAGGAGGGGTCCCCAGTGGCGGCCTCCTTGTCATGGTCTTGTGGGCCCTCTCAACAGCAAAGCCCTGGGTCAACACACCACTGGTTATCTCCTGTAGCAGCATGGATTCAATGTACTCCGTGGGGTTCGGTCCCCCAGCTCCCTCCGGCAGACCAACAATGCAGATATTATTCCTTCGGGCGCGTCCTCAAAGGTCCTCCTTCGCTGGCACACCCGCCAGGCTCGGTCTCCGCTGCGCCTCGCCTGCCACCTCACCCTGCGACGCAGCAGTCAATTATATGGCCCTTTGTTCACCGTCCGCCATTTTGTTCAGCCCCGAGACTCGGGCTCCCCCAATATTCCAGCATCCCTCCCACGCCCGTCACACCGCGGATCAGGCCCTCATTAAGCTCCATTTGTGCCCCCAACGTTCATGCTTCCATGTTGTGCAGCAGGCTTATGTGGCAAAGGTGAAGCACGTTCATATCCAAGGATCAATGTCGGATCCTTGGGCGTCGTCCAGAAACACGTCCACTCACGCGGCCATGTAGCCACGCCCCCCCGGGACAGTAAACTTCATCATCAGTTTGAGTGTACTGATGTATGGTGTCAGCCACATTAACCATTACTGTCATTTGGAGTGCCTTCTTGCCTGTCTTTTTACATTGGCTTATTGCTATTTTCAAAATGCATAAAGCCATTAGGACCAGTACAAAAATTGTGAACAGAATTTTAAATGCATCTGTCAGCCAGGTAGACATCCAGGAGAATAGATAACTGAACCAGATATCGTCCTCAGTGTCATTTACGTCCTCTTCCATTTTATCATGCAGCTCTTTCAGGGAGTATACGCCCTCTGTCAAGGTCCCATTTTCCTCATCATGTGTGGGAACATATGTACAGCAACTTGGCCCTATCTTTGCACACACTACTCCCTCCATGGCTGTGAGGAGGTCCAGAACATACCTGTTCTGTAGGGTCATTAATCTGACCGCTCTTAACTCCTCCTTGATGGCATTGAAGCCTTTTATTGTGACATTAATAGTTTGTAACTGTTCACACCTAGTTATCTGGATCCAATATGCATTTGCTGCTGCTTACAGGCCAGGCATTAGAAAGGATGTAAAGAACGTTGTTGTTTTACCAAACAGCCTATGACTCTCTGGGATTTCATCGAATGCCGCATTGGCTTCCTGGGAAAAATAGTTTGTTCCTTTTGTGTGTTTTAGGCCTAGGGATCTTTTCTTCCTGTTGTGTGGCATCAAAGGAAATGTCCCAATGTCAACCTCACTTTGCGGTATTACTAATGGTGGTGCATTTAGTAACACTATTGTACATATGCCACCCCAGTTGGGTGGAAGCTGCATGTAGGCTCTTGTACCACAGGCCCAGTAATGGTCCATTAGTACAGCTGTGCCAACTTTCATACCTAGCAAATCCATAATGCATTTGCACCCTTCATTGTCACCAAGCATTACTGAACCATTATTTATAAAGCATAATGTTGGTGCTTGTAGTTTGGTTATGGGTAGTGGTCCGGCTTCATCTTCCATTTTGCAGTTTCTTTCCATTGCTCATTAGTCTGTGTTTTTTCATCACTTCTATTGGTGCAGTCCATACTGCCTCTACTTTGCATCCCATTATTCCATCAACCCATCCTCCTGAGGAATATGCTTTCCCTTTTATTTGTAATTGTGGTCTGTCGGCACAATGAGGTAACAAATTAAACAGGGCATCTGTGCACCTTAATATTTGGTGAAATTGTCCTCTGGTCTGGCATACTGCGAGATGTACCAAGCAGTGTGCTCTGACTCAGATACTTCTTGAGGTATAAATATTTGCGAGGTTGTCATGGCATAGGGGATAAGTGAGCAAACAAAGCAGCTTTCTCTCCCCACCTTCTCCATTGACCTATACCATGTGTATTGTTCAATATTTATGGAATTATCAAAATACTGTCTCATAAAATACTCATCTGCAATACTTCTCCTAGCCCTCACTGTCTCCACAACTGGGCAGAATACCATTTCCAGCTCTAACTGGAAATCTACTTGTTTTCTAACTTCTTCACTAACATTATGCCATAAGGACACATTTATCTTATAATCAGTTAAATGTAGAGTGAGGTAAAATAAGAAATAAAAACAACGAAAGAGAAAGGAAAATAGAAGCACTGCAATGGCCATGATGTCTGTTGTGTTCAGATATGTTCTGCAGCGTATTGTTCGGGGTATTATGAAGAGATCGGGAACATAAGGATATGAAAACATTCATACAGTTTCAGTACCAGGCAATAGTGAATTAGTATTTTTTCAAGTGAGTGAGGCGAGCTGTATGTACCGTTTTCAAAACATTTTGCATCCACATATAAGGACAATAATAAAATATTTGTTTGATTTTCAAACCACTCCCACTCTTATGTAGTTCATGGAAAAATATAAAAATAGTGATGCTAAAAACATAAAAATATACAAAATGTGGAAGATAGAAATAGTCCGAATAAAAAATTGAAAGATAAAAAAGTAGAAAAAACAGTCTGTTGTAGATATGTGCTCTTGTGAAAAAAAATATAAGAAATAGTCCCAATACAATGTAGAGATAGGAAAGTAGAGAAAATAGTCTGTTATTGATGATTGTTACTGTGAAAAATAGTCCTCAGCAGCAGCAGAAATACTATATTGGTGATGTATTCAAAAAGTCCTCAGCATACTGTAATTTAAATCTGCGCCTAGATATGGCTTGCCGCTTTGTTCCTTTGGGATATGAGTGTTAGAAATCTTAAATCAACTTTAATCAAGTAAACTCAAAGCATCAACTCCTTTCTTATTGATCCAGTGAAGGTGCAGCCTCAAAGTTCACCATTAGTGATCCTCAAGTGGTCCAGTGGGATTTATCTTATTTACTCTCAAGTTCCTTATTCCTTTTATCTTCTTTCTCAGCATGCACTTCAGCTCTTGTCCTGGGTCTGGTTTTGTTCTCTTCTCCCTCGGGATCCTGGTAGCTGGGCAGGGAGGCGGCACTCTTGTAGGGCTTTACATCGGTAAGGTGGACCCACGCCTTTTTGTCCTGCAATTTCATTGATGTAGGGGTACAATAAGCCAGAACATGGGGACCCGTGAACCTTGGGTTGTGCCACTTTCGCACATGGTTGCGGCACAGAAAGAGGTCCAGAGGGAACAGTTGGAGAGGTGGAATAGCTGTGAAAGTGTCCAATTCTGTCTTATCTTCTGGGCCTTTTTCGATACCTCCCTGCTGTTCCTTTACCTGTCGAGAAATGAAAAAGAGAGATTTAGTCATGGACATCAAATAGTCATGTAACTCATTTCCTAATACAGTCGCAGTGTTTTGGGTATCTGCCTGCGTGGGCGGGGTAATGGGCACATGCATCCTGCAACCTGTCACCAACTCATGAGGAGTCAGGTGATGGTCTGAGCCTGGTTGATTGCGTAGGTCAAAGAGAGCCAGTGGAAGGCAATACATCCAGTCCTTGTGCAGTGTGTCACGCAATCTTGCGGTATTTCAGGGGGCCATTAAGGCGCTCCACAATGCCTTTCGCTTGTGGGTGGTAGGCCGAACAGAGTTTATGCCTAATGTCTAATAGGGATGTCATTTTTGCAAAGAGCTCATTTGGTAAATGAGTTCCATTATCGGATCTCAGCACCTCACACACACCCCATCGGGGGAACACTTCACGTGCAAGGAATTTCATTGCTGACATGGCATTTGGGTGGGCACATGGACCTGCCTCTATTGATCTGGAGAAGGGGCAAATCACCACAATTCCATATTTGTATCCTCTGCATGTTTGGGCCATATCAATATAATCCACATGCAAGAGTCTGAATGGGCCAGTTGGGCGGGGTATTGTTCCTCTCAGGGTCCTAAGTGTATGGCCTGCTGTATATTTCTGACAAGCTGCACAATTGATGATAGAGTTTGTCACGTGTTTGTGCAGTTTGGGCACGAACCTCGCACTGGAAATCTGCACTGCAATACACTATTTAGAAATATGTGCTGGGTAATGTAACTGGTCTAATGCTACTGTGAGTAATTCTAGTGGCATTACAGGCTTCCTGTGTTTCCCTGTCACCACAGAAGATCCGTGAGGCACAATGAACAGCTTCTTTTTTCCCACAACTTCTGCTCTTCTGGTAATGCCCGCCCTTGTAAAGCTATTAACTGTGCAATTGGCAGTACATTGTAGCTTTCGGTCACTGCCATCCTTTTTGCATGTAATTGCAAGGACTTTGGTACCTCCACTCTGTCTGGCAAATACGCTGCTCGTTTGTCTTGGTATCTGCTGCTGCATTTCCGCTGGAAATTAAGTCTGAGCATCTGGTTTGTGCTAAGCATTTTACCACGGTAACCTCTGATGGTTTGGATAATGCAGAAATCAGTTTTTCTAACAGTGCAGTATGCTGCATGAGTGTACCGTCAGCACACAGGAAACCCCTCCTTGTCCACCGTGACTGTCCAGAATGCACTGTGGACGTCACATAGGCAGAA
Organism: Ambystoma mexicanum; assembly: GCF_040938575.1. NCBI lineage: Eukaryota > Metazoa > Chordata > Amphibia > Caudata > Ambystomatidae > Ambystoma > Ambystoma mexicanum. The sequence goes on along the minus strand of NC_090933.1, from coordinate 1,254,733,769 downwards.
TCAAAATACACACTAACTTCCTCATCTTCATTTCTCTCTAGTGCCATAATCATTGCCACTAATTCTGCTGCTTGTGCTGAAAAATGTGCGGGTAGTCTTATGCTTTCAACAGTCTCAAACTCTCCACTTTCTTTCATTCTTACTACTGCAGCTCCCGTCATTCTTGTCCCTGAATTTGTGTCTATTGTGAACTGCCACCAACAAACACTTTTACTCCTGTCTCTAAGGCCACCTCCTTTGCTCTGGGTATCTCATCACAATAATCTGTGTATGTTGTGCAGTCATGGACATAATCATCTTCGTGCACTGGATCTGCTTTGTATTTTGCTGGATTTACCACATGACATCTAACAATTTTAATAGATGGATTTGTTAGAATTACCTCATATCCTGTGGCCCGCTGTGTAGTTAATGTGCTTTTAGGCTTCTCAGTATTGCAAAAAGAGCATGTTGCACGTATAATGTTACCGAGCAGCCCATCCTCACAGTGAACAACTTCTCAACTGCGAATGTTGCTGCAGCCAAAGCTTGTCCACATGGGTAATGCCCTGTGTGGACAGCCGTCATCACTACTCCATTGCAATGGCAGAAAATAAAGAATTCTGCTTTGTAATCTGGGATTCCTAACACAGGTGCGCTGCTCATTGCTCTTGTCCATTGTATAGGATCCTTGTTTTTCTGTGCTCTCTTTAACCCTTCTAACAGTGGTCGGATGTTGAGCTGTAGTCAAATACCTATACTCTGCAATGATTGCATAATCCCAAGAACTGTTGCAACTCCATCACTGTGTTTGGACTAGGTGTTTTACTGATCGCCTCTACTCTTTCAGGTGTCACCCTCCTCCCTTCTTTGGAGATTATTTGGCCCAAATAAAGTACTTCTTCCTGACAATATTGCATTTTCTGTTTGTCAACTTTGTACCCTTTCTGAGCTAGCAATGTCAGTAGTTGCACTGAGTCATTGCTGCACTGTTCCTGACAGTCGCTGCATACAAGCAAGTCATCTACATATTGTATGATGGCACTGGGAGTTTATATGTTTCCCAAATCCATCTGCAACACCCTGTTAAACATACTGGGATTTCATAGTACCCCTTTGGGAGACGACAATGTTCCAGTCTTACTCCTAGGTGAATGCGGTTACATACCTTGATTCTTCATGAAGGGGTATAGTGAAAAATGCATTTTTCAGATCAACCACTGTGAAATGTGTGGCAGTGGGAGGTATATTACACAATACTGTGGCAGGATTAGGTACCACTGGAAATTTAGGCTCCTTTTCACTGGGTATACAGCAGTATTGCAAGAAGACTCTGATGGCACTATTACTCCCTGCTGTTAGGACTCACCGCCTAAACCTTGACCAGTGTGGTAGTATCACCGCACAATGGACAGGAGTCGCTGTAGAATTCTTCCCACAATTGTAACCACCTGCTGTGTAAGGTTAACAGACAGAAAGATCCAATAGTTGGAAGAGGAGACACACCCACGAAATGCCAACTAGAGAAAGGACAAGGGAAACTAATCAATACCAGTGATCGCATGAAAATGACCATACAGTAAATAGGGATTAGGCACCAACCTGATAGAAGATGGGTAGCAGATGCATAGAGGAAGGAGTGGGTAATGTTGACAGTGCTCCCCAGGGAATTCGAAGACTGAATACCTAATAAACGAATACAGAATGTAGAACCCTCTATTGACTGACCAGCATAAACAAAAAGGGTGGAAAAAAAACAATACGTGATGAATCAAGTGATAGTCTTACCCCGAGATTGGTAAAGTCCTGCTGAAGACCAAGTCTTTGTAGGTTCCAGAGCGTGACCCGACGGCACGAGGACGCCTGGCAGTTCCTTGATACAATCCCAAGACCTGGGAAGCCTACCCCGACGGCACGAGGACGCCGATGCAGAACACACAGCAAGTGTCTCTAGTCTCTGCGGTAGTCCAGGCAGTGTTGGTCGTTATGTTGAAAGGAGAGGTGGCGGATGACTTAAAAAACAATGAAACACCTCCAGCCGAAGTAGAGTAGTTGAAGCAATCTGTTTAACAGTCTTTAGGCTGGTACAGTTGATAAGGATGTCTTGAAAGGCAGTCCTGTATACATAAATGGGTTGGCAATGTGCGGCCGATGAAAGGTAAAGAGGCATTGCACAGGGCAGTCCTGTAGGCAGAAAAATGGGTTCGGCATTGTGCGGGCAATGAAAGGTACAGAAGCATTGGGCTAAGCGGGGGCTAAGACAAGATTGGATTCCAGATATGTAACCGTGGTCAGAAAACAAGGAATCAAGAAACAATAGCAAAACACTAAGTCCGCAACTTCAGGTAGAAGCACCGGATGGCAAGCTGGTGGCCGGCTTTATCCTCCCTGTGCTACATGATCTGGTATCACGTGATCGGTAGCTGGCGGCATTGTGACATGAGGAAAGCTTGCCCTGTCGCCATGACAACTGATAACGGGCCAGAAACGACGCTCTCCATTGCAGCATATTGGGGCTTTTGAACGTTGTTCTTCTGGGAGACTTTGTTTTAGCTGTTTGAGATGTTACGAGTGGCTGCACGTTTTTGGTGCATGTTTTGCTGCTGGGCCAGCGTATGGTGACGATTCCTAACAGTATCCTTCCCCGAAGGTACATCCAACCCCTGGAAGTGTGAAATCAAGCAAGAAGGCGAGGGGCATGTATGTTCTCAATGGGTTCCCAGGTCCGGTCCTCCGGGCCGTAACCTTTTCAGTCTATCAGGTAGGACCGGATTCCCCTCCTCACTCGTGTATCTAATATCGCCTTGACTTCATACTCTTCGGAGCCTTGAACAGTGATGGAGGAAGGACGGGTAGCAACACGTGTGCCCGACTGGAATGGTTTCACTGATGACACATGAAAGACGGGATGGATGCACCATGATTCTGGTAACGCCCACTTGACAACCAACAGATTGATCACATAGATGATGATTTGTAAGAACCTACAAAGTGAGGTAACAAGGTCCTGCGACCTGGAATCCGCAGATGTTTGGTGGATAGCCAAACCTTCATATCCGGTTGATATGCGGGTGTGGGTGAACGGTGTACATCCGCGTGGGTCTTGGCCCTCCTTTGAGCCTTGTGGAGGCAACGCTCTCAGTTCTTGTGTACGGCCATCAGATCTCTAACACAATCCGAGGCCACAGGGTTGATTGGCGACAGCAATAGCTCATTGAGTAAGGCCTGTGGATGCTGGCCATAAATTGCAAAGAACGGGGAGGTCCCTGTAGAAGTGTGTAACGAGTTATTGTATGCGAATTTGGCTGCAACCAACACAGACAGCCAGCGTAGGTATTGTTCTAGAGTGGCGTTTAGTCTCTGTCTGGCCGTCCGTTTGTGGTTGATAGGCGCTAGAGAATCGATCCTGAGTACCAAAGGATGCAGTAAGTGATTGCCAGAAATAAGATGTAAACTGCATACCGCGATCGGAGACTGACAGAAGGACGACCAAAGTAGCGGAATATGTGCTTCAGAAACATATCCGCCATGACAGGTGCCGATGGTAATCCACGACAGGGAACAAAGATAGCCATTTTCGTAAAATAGTCTACCACAACCCATATGGTGTTAAAGTTCTGTATCAAGGGCAACTCGACTATAAAATCCATGGACAACATTGTCCAGGGACGTTGAGGTACCGGAAGGGGTTGAAGCAGGCCCATGGGCTTGGCTGGGGTGGTCTTACACTGCGCACAAATGGCACATGACTTTATGTAATCGTGCACTTCTTGTCACATGGTAAGCCATCAACACCATCTCTGCAAAAGGTCCAGCGTCTTCCGCCTGCCGGGATGGGCCGAAAACATGAAGTCATGACACCATTGTAGAGCGACCTGGCGGGTTTTGTCATCCGGTAGAAACAGACGTCCCTTGATGTAGGGTAGAGAGTGTATCACCTCCAGATTGTAGTCGGCAATCTGGACAGGCTGGGTTGCTGGCCATTCTGTGAGAGAAGACCTTAAGGATGGTTGTGGAGTGCATCCACACACTACCTGGGTAGGCAGAAGCAATTGTCCATCAGTCTTCCCCCCACCCCCAAGGCGGAGCCATGCATGCGCGAGAGTGCGTCAGCCTTCAAGTGGAGGCGCCCAGGTCAGTAGGTTATTTGGAAATCAAACATCGAGAAAAACTCATGCCATCTAGCATGTCGTGAAGTGGAACATTTGACGGATTTCATGGCCTGGAGATTTCTACGGTCAGTGAACACTTGCACAGTGTGAGAAGCTCCCAATAAGTGGTGTCTCCATTCTTTAAAGGTGTCACGAATAGCGAGGAGCTCCCGTTCCGTTGTAGTGTAATTACACTCATAGGGGGTGAGCTTTCGAGAAAAAAAAGCAACGGGATTAAGAAGGCCAGTGTCATTGCATTGCTCAGACAGGATGGCCCCGATGGCAATCCCTGATGCGTCTGCTTCTACATGGAAGGGCAGTGCGGAATTAGGATGTTGTAGCACCGGAGCCAAAGTAAAAGCTTCTTTGAGTACATTAAATGCCTGTTGGTGTTCAGAAGACAAAACGTAGGGACGTTTACTGCTGGTGAGCGCAGTGAGAGGGGCCACTAGCCCTGAAAACGACAGAACGTAACGCTGGTAGATATCGCAAATCCAAGAAAGGATTGCAAAGTCTTCACACTGGAATGGACCGGCCAGTCCAATACCGCTCTCACCTTAGTTTGATTCATCCGTACTCCCATGCTGGTGAGATCATACCCCAGAAATTCCACCTCGGTTGCATGTAATACGCATTTCTCTGCTTTCGCAAAGAGATGGTTTTCACGTAGGCACTGGAGAACTGCAGCCACGTGAGGGGTGTGTTGCTGAAGCAAGGGGTAGTAGATCAAAATGTCACCGAGATATACAACTACATAGTGGTCCAACATGTCTCTAAATATGTCGTTCATGAAATTCTGGAACGTGGCCGGGGCATTGCACAACCCGAAAGGCATGACACAGTACTTGAATAAGCCATACCGCGTCTTGAATGCCACCTTCCACTAATGGCCTTTGCGAATCCTAACCAGGTTGTAAGCCCCTCATAAATCAAGTTTTGTGAACAATACTGAGGCTCCTAACTGGTCCAAAAGCATGGATATCAATGGCAAGGGGTAATGGTTTCTGATGGTTATGGCATTCAGGGCCCTGTAATCGATGCACGGTCTCAGGTCCCCCTCCTTCTTAGGGACGAAGAATAAAGGGGATGCTGCAGGTGAGCAAGAAAGCTGTATAAACCCAGTGCGTAAGGCATTGTCGATTTATTCTTTGAGTATGAGGTTCTCTTTCTGGATAAAAGAATAAATGCGCCCATTAGTGATTTCCGCCCCAGGGACCAGGTCAATAGGACAATCGTATGGTCTGTGTGGGGGCAGTATCTCTGCTCCAGATTTATCGAATAAGTCCATATAAGCCATGTATTCCGTGGGTATAGCGTGACTGGTGATGGAACCATCCAACTGAGCAGCGTTTGTGACCAGGCGACAAGGACCCCTGGGTTTATGATTATGTCCCTCAAAACAATGGGAGTTGCAGTATTCAGATGGGAAATACACCTTCTGGGTCTGCCAGTCTATACAGGGATTGTGCAAAAACACCCACGGAAGACCCAAGATCACTTTGTATTGAGGAGTGGCAATCGGGTCAAAAGAAATGGTTTTCGCATGGCCACCCTCCGTGACCATATGTAGGTCGATGGTGTGTTTGGTCACTAGTCCGGACACCAACGAAGTACCATCTACTGCATTGACGAGTTCAAGTCTTTTCTTTGGAACAACAGGTATTCCTTTAACCCGGGCATATTGTATGTCCATATTGTTGCCTGTTGCACCAGAGTCAAGGATGGCTAGAGTAGTCCATGGTTTCCCTGTGGAGTAAGAGAAGGACATCAGAATCTCGAACAGAGATAGACTCCTGGGGATGTTGTGGTCGTCCAGACTCAGATGACTCGGCAGACGGACCTCTTCTACTGTCGAGTCTTGGCGTTTCCTGTCTACTTGGTGGGTTTTTTAGGACATGAACGAATGAACGGCCAAACTATGGAATACTCTGCCTCCCAGCCTAAGAATTGACCAAATCTACCATAAGTTTAGATCCATCACTATCACATGGCTGAAATCCAACAACCAGCATTAATAACCAATACCTAGGACACGCGTAGAACTGCTCCGCCTGGTAATCACCATATGACCTGATACGTTCACTGCTATGATAGTATTTTTGTAAATTATCCCCTGCACCAAACTTTATTTTGTATATACCTTCTTTCTGGGAACTGCCTGCACATTCCCCTGCTGCATACTATGCCTGTAAATATGCCCTCTCTGTATATACACCCTTGTAATTTCTACCTGTATGTAAAATGTATATATTTTCTGTGTGACTAACCTTCGCATATATTTGTAACAGTTGCGCCCTGTTACCCCAGGGTATGATGCGCATTATAAATAATAAAGCAAACAAACAAACAACATAATGTTCTGAAGAGCCACAGTAGAAGCAGAGGTTGTTCAATCGTCTGCCCTCCCTCTCCACAGATGCGAGGGGACCCCTACCTGCCCCTGTTTGCATGGGTTCTGACCCATTGTCGCCGATGGCTGTACACGTGATGGAACAGGCACTAAGGGTCTGTTTTCGGCTTTTTGTTCTGCTCTTTGGGCGTCAATTTGCAGCACCAGGTCAAGGAGCTCAGGTAATGCAGCTGGTACTACCGGAACAGTAGCGAGAGTATCCTTCAAAGACTTGGATAAACCCTTATAAAACACAGCAGCTTTTTTGTCATTGGGCCAACTGGTTTCTGCCACCAACTGGTTAAACCTGGCCAAGTATGTGAGCAAAGGTGAATCACCTTGCCGTAGATTCAGAAGCTCTAGGTCAGTTGCTTGGGTCTTGTATTGTGTGTCGAAAACGCGAGCCATAGCATTAATCAAGGCATCACAATCGTATAACATGTAGCTGTTTTCCTCCAGGAGGGGATTGGCCCAAGCGGCTGCAGTTCCACCCAAATACGATAGGACAAAGCTGCTTTGGTGGTGGAATCCGGGAAGGATGTCGGCCGACATAGAAAATGGAGCCTACATTGGTTTATAAACGTCCGATAATGCTTGGGGTCCCCATGAAACCTGTCTGGTACAGCCAGTGGAAATTGGGTTGACATAAGCACGGGAACAGTTTCCTGACGCGGCACAGGAAAACCGGAAGCCAGAAGCCACCTGAGGAGCGGGCGTCCCCACCCCAACAGGCTTGGCAGACAGCTGTAACGCATCGATACGTCGAGGCGTGGCATCATGTGTGGCTGTCATGTCTGCACGTAGATCCGAGATTAGGCGGACCAGATTCTCTAGGGCGTCTGTGGTCTCCATATTGGGCTTCTAATTCTGTTAGGACTCACCACCTAAACCTTGACCGGCGTGGTAGTAGCACCGCACAATGGACAGGAATCGCTGCAGAATTCTTCCCACAATTGTAACCTTCTGCTGTTTAAGGTTAACAGACAGAAAAATCCAATAGTTGGAAGAGGAGACACACCCACGAAACGCCAACTAGAGAAAGGACAAAGGGAAACTAATCAATACCAGTGATTGCATGAAAATGACCATACAGAAAATAGGGATTAGGCACCAACCTGATAGAAGATGGGTAGCAGATGCATAGGCGAAGGAGTGGGTAATGTTGACAGTGCTCCTCAGGGAATTCGAAGACTGAATACCTAATAAACGAATACAGAATGTAGAACCCTCTATTGACTGACCAGCATAAACAAAAAGGGTGGAAAAAACAATGTGTGATGAATCAGGTGATAGTATTACCCGAGATTGGTAAATTCCAGCTGAAGTCTTGGTTGTCCTAGTGCACTCCTATTTCAATCTAAGATTTTCCAAAAATAAGCTCATTAAAGGTTAAGTAATGGAGTGCCGGGGAGAAAAACAGCCCTAACACTGGGTTGTGTTACTAGGCTACAAAACAACAGATGTCCACAATCTTGTGGATCTCTCACGTCCCCGCACACCCAATGACAATTGTATAGACAATGAAACACTATTTATTTCTTATGTTCAATTTGGACCTCTAATTAAATAATAATGTAAAACGCACACATGTCATGTTTATAAACCAATTTTTTAGTAAGTAAATATTGTATATATACTTTCTTAATCAACAATTGTACATTTTGTGTTAATCATCAACCTCTGTAATTCTTCTTACTTTTCACAGTTGAATAGAAAAATACAAATCTTCAGTATCATGTGGTTTTACGTTTCTTTAATTTAATTTTTACTGCTCCAATTCCTTTTAACAACCTCACATCATATGGACTGGTCGTCCATAGTGTGCCCGGTACCCTTGCCAGATCTTCTTCCATGAATGATGGTACTTTTCTTTTTCTTTTAATGAAACTTTATTTTAGTGCAGTGTAGAACATACATCCTCAAATACAATCTTCAACAGTATTATAGCATGTACATCCATCAGGGGTTTTAGTGCCCAGACATGTAGGTATTGTTTGAATCGCAAAATATAATATTTTTACTTTATACTTAGTTGTCACGGAACAGTTCTTCTTTTACATAAGAATTCTCGGAAAGGCTCCCAAATGTCCTTAGGCCTGCAACTCCGTGTTACTGGTGAAACATAGGCCTCTTCACACTCGTTGGCATACGTAATTTCTTGGACCCACATTTTAATGCCCCGAGCAGTCCTAGATTTCCATTTATGTAATATCCATTTTCTGGCCATCAAGTAGTTAAGGTGAAAAAGGAGTCTCAATTGTGAACTTTCCTATATCCCCAAACAGGTATTTCGGGAGTGGCAAACAAGGGGGACACACCCGTACATTCCTGTAAACCATCAGCAATCTCCTGCCAACATTGGGCTACTCGAGGGCAGCCATAGTACATATGGTGTGCATCGGCCATGTCTGCATTGCACTTGATACAGCCACCGTTTGCTGATGGGGCAAACCAGGCAAATTTTACGGTGTAGCGCAGCCTATTCAGTATCTTAAATTGTATGAGTTTGTGTCGAGCATTGAGGGATACCTCCCTGGTCAGGCGACACCATCGGGTCCACTGAGTATCGTCTAGCGGAGTTCCCAAATCCGCCTCCCATCTCTCTTTAGCTTTCTGGGGTTGGTTCTGTGACTCTTGGCATTTCTTATATAGTCTGGACACCAGCCCTCTGGGGTTTCCGCCTGTTACCACCATACCCAGCACCTCACACTCCTCGTGTTCACATGGGAACGATGGCCAGTGCCCCCTTACCGCTGCTCTTATTCTATTATATTGTAGTGTTTTAATTGAGCCAGTGCCCAGTTTCTCAGAGAAATATGCGTCTGTGACAAAAGAGCCCTCCGGAAAGAGGTTGTGTAGTGTCAATGCACCATCGGGATCCCACCCACTCTGAATGGATTTATCATATGTTGGTGGCATTCCTGGGCAGCTCCAGAGTGGGATTGCCCCTACGTAGGGCACGTGACGTTGAGCCTCTTGAATATCCTGGCCCAGGCGTTCACAGAGGTGCGGACCGGGTCGAATGTGCAGGTGTCCATGTGTCGATTAGCCAGAACTATTGTGCGCAGGCTAGATGGGTACGCGCTTTATTCCTCGAGGCCCTTGTGTAGTGGTTGATCGTGTGGGGAATACCAATAACCAGCAAACTGTGCCTGCGCCACTTCATAGTACAACTCGAAGTCCGGGGCTTGGAGCCCCCCTGCTCGTAAGGTCTGATCATGGCCTCCCATCTCATCCTTGGTGTACCAGCACCCCATGTAAATCCTACTCCTAGCGACCGTAGCTTATCAAAAAGTATGCGCCCCGGTATGTTGGTGAAGAAGTATAATAATTTGGGGACTACAATCATTTTTAGAAGGGGCAGCCTACCTTGTAGTGAGATTTGAAGCCTATCCCACAGGTACAATTTGCCTCTTAGTATGTGCATATTTTCTTCGGGGTTCTCGGTTAATAGTGAGTGGTGTTGGCGTGATATTACTATGCCCAAATACTTTATTTTATCCTGGACCCATCGAAGTCCTGCTAGATCAGGGGTGGGGGGTAGTGGCCTCATTTAAAGGAAACAGTTCAGACTTGGTTTCATTGATGTGGTATCCTGAATAAATAGCAAATTTGCAGACCTTGTCCAAGATTGGGGCGAGGTTCGTATCTGGATTTCTAATGTATAGTAACGAATCATCCTTGTAAAGTGATTTGATGTGCGTTGGACCCGTAAGTCTCGATGTATATGTTTGAGGTTTATGATGCAGGCCAAAGGCTCTATAGTGAGAGCGAACAGTAACAGGGATAGCGGGCAACCCTGTCTTGTGTCGCGTCTAAGCAGGAATATCGGGGATAGCATGGTCCCAGTGCAGACCCTAGCCGCTGAGGAGGAATACAACCAGCGGACACACTGAATGAAGAATTCACCCAGCCCCATGCGGCGCAGCACAGGGAACAGGAACTGCCAGGAGACCGAGTCAAAAGCTTTCTCGGCATCCAGTGAGGCTGCCACTGCTTGTGCATTCGGGTTCAGTTGTGAGATGATGCCAAAGAGTCTTTGCAAGTTAAATGCCGTCGACGGCCCGGAAATAAACCCTGATTGGCCAGAGTGCACTAGTTTTGCCATGTGTGGGAGAAGTCTGGTGGCTAATAGTTTGGCAAAAATCTTCGTGTCTGAGTTAATCAAGGACAATGGCTTGTATGAGACCATATCCGAGGCAGGTCGATTCGGTTTCAGTAATGCTGTGATCACTGCCTCCGATAGGGAAGTGGGAAGTGTGCCAGTTTGAAGCGGCGACTCCCATATTCGCAGCAAGTTGGGAGCAAGACAGAGCTCAGTTCTTTTTAAAGTTCAACACCTAGACCGTCAGGGCCTGGTGTCTTGCCAGACGGGAGCGATTTAATGGCTTCAATGATCTCATCAGTGGTCAATGGCCGATTAATGGCCAGTCGGGCCTCCTCCATGAGCATTGTAAGCGGTATCATCTAAATAAGCCTCAAGTTCTACAGTTGAGCAGTCATCTGAATTTGAATATAGGGATTTATAAAATCTATAGATTTCGGTGTTCACTGCTTCCGGAATATTCAGGGTGGTTCCGGTGGAACAGAGAATACCGGTAATATGTTGCACCCCAATTTCGCAGTTGGCGTCCTGGTCTTTCGGCCTCGCCGTATCTTCTCGCCCGTACAGTATAATAGAGCAGTTGGACCTCCCTGTCAGCAAGTTCCCTGAACTTCTGAAGATTCCCCTAAATGCAACCAAGGAGGGCACGATCATGAGTATTGCGTTATTCATCTTCCAGTCTTTTAAGGTCAGTTTCCACCTTTCCCATTTCCAGTCTGGTTTCCTGTAGTGTCCCAGAAGCCATGGAGATGACCTCCCCCCTAACCGACACTTTAAAGGCTTCCCAGACCGTGTTGTGGTGTTGCACAGTCCTGTCATTCCTTTGGAAAAATTCCAACACACCGTTGTGTAACTTCTCAAGGAAAACTGGGTCGGTCAGGCATGCGGGGGGCATACGCCAAAGTGGACGTGGGGTGGCCTATATGCTCCATTTCAGAGTCAGAGTGATGGGGGAATGATCCAAAATTGCGCGGGGGAGAATCCTACACTCCTCTACTTGTATAATGAATGAGGTAGGAATTAGCCAGTAATTTATTCTAGTTGCTGATCATGGACTGTAGAGTAGTATGTGTATTCACGTGATGTTGGGTTTCGCACTCGCCATGCATCCGTCAATCCAAGATGCCTTGTTACATTTTACAGCATCCGACCTGCATTGGACAGGTCCTGCTGCTTAGCCTTGGATCTGTCCTTGACACAGTCCAAGATCAGGTTGAAGTCCCCTCCCCAGATAATATGTTAGTGGGGGTTCCCCAGTAGGACATCTAAGATCTGGCCGTAGAACTGCAGGTGTTCACCGTTGGGATCATATGTGTTTAGGTTGTAGTAACACCTGCTAGTTCACCCCACAGGGTGACGTATCTGCACTGTGGGTCTATGCTGCGTTTGGTCTCTTGAAACGGTATGGATCGATTAATTAGTGTCAACACCCCCACGGGACTGTGACGAGTAGTTGGTGTAGCAACGTTGTGGGCCCCATGCCTTAGCAAATGCGTCGTTAATGGCTACCTGAGCTTGTGTCTCCTGCAGCATCACCACTTTAGGAGCCTGCCTGTTTATGTATGCAGCAACCTTCTGCGCATTAATAGAGTGGTTAAGCCCACGGATGTTCCATGACAAAAACATATTAGTTCCTAATATGTCTGGAGTATGCACAGTTGAAGCCCAGTCGTAGCCGGGCTATACCTAGGATGTAACTGTATTTCGTGATCGTGGAGCAGTCTGAACTGTTTTTCTAAATCAAACATTCAAACTTCGAACAATAAACCTATAAGGTCTAAACATTTGCAACCAGAATCAAACTCGTCCCTTCCCCCCCTACACACATCATTACCCCCAACTTGATGGTTGAACCCACAATACAATGTAATGTTTCAGATCACTCTTGGGGTGCACTGTGTGCAGTCTGTGAGGCTACTCAGATGGCCGCCTTCCTGCCACCAGCCCCGTGACTTGAGTTACCTGTGCCCATACTCATTTCGCAGTAAGGGCCAACCCACCAGAGGGGGCAGTCGTTTTCCATGTTGTCTGGTCTGTTGTTTCCTGCAGGGGTGCTGCCCCTGACATCACGATACTCGCCTCAGTAATGGTATCATTATTTTGGACTCAATATACGCTGTTGCTTCATCAGGATCCTCGAAGAAGTGAGCCCTTCTGCCATGCTGTATGCGCAGTTTCGCTGGGTATAACAGCGCATATTGGACTTGACGGATACATAGTTTTTTGACTGGGTCAAATGACTTGCGTTTAGTCAGAACATTTGTGGCAAAGTCCGGATATATATGAATATCTGAGGATTCATATCGAAGTGCTCCTTTTTTCTCTTGCCATGCGTAGGATTAGATCCCTGTCTCGATAGTTCAACAATTTGTCCAGAGTAGTACGAGGGGGGGGGGGGCTGCTGGTTTGGGGAGAGGGGCCAGGACCCTGTGCGCTCTTTCCACCAGGAAGAGTTGCGAGAATCTGGAGGAGACTTTTTTATTTATTTATTCACATTTTTAAAGCGCTCGCACAACCCAGGGGCATCGAGGCACTGTTACAGGAATATGTCTTTGTTGCTTATTTATAACGCGCCTAACACCCAGAGGTTTCCAAGCGCGGACCCGGGGATCGAACCTGCATTGCTCCGTGTCGTCTTGTTTCCAAGGCGTGCATGTTGCCGCTGACCTATCCTCCCAGGACATGAAATAGAGTCGAATAGTGTCTTCAACAGGCTTTCTACAAATTGTTCCATCAAGCCTTTACAGGCAGCCTCTAGGATCCCGACTATATGGATGTTATTCGGCCGAGATTGTGATTCTATGTTGTTGCATTTATTCCGGACTGTGCTAAACTGTTGCTGTAAGTGTGCGATGTCGCAATCGTGTTTCATGACTTTATCTTCCATTTCACTCACTCTTGTTTCCACTTCAGTGATGCGAGCCCCTTCCTTTTCGAGCTTAGACTTCAGAGAGCTAATGGTTAAGACGATGTCGTCCAGCTTCACATTCACAGCCATGAAGCCATTCTGCATTGTAGTGAGGAGGTGGTCGTCTCTGGTGGTGTGGGACGCAGAGGGATGCTCATCTTCAGTTGTTACCTCAGCAGGGTTTGAGTTCTCACCCGGGTACTAGTGGATGTGTCCTTTGGGCCCTTCTTTTTGGATCCGGATCCCTTCGTCATGCTATGCACCACTGAGTATCTGCACTGTAATCAATTAAGGGAGAGTTGCTTGTGGTTGCCTCCTGCACCGCTGCGTATTTCCTCCTTGTAGTTGGCAGTTTCTTACCTCTACTATGTAAAGGCTATGCGGTTTATTACCAGTGAAAAGTCAACCTAGGCGCGGCCGAGGCACTGTATGCCCAGCACAGAGGCCAAAAAGTTCACACAGCAAACCAGAGGTCAACTGGGCCAGCACGGCCACCCAGGAAGTAATGCAGATGTTATCCGTTCTGTAAATTGCCAGTAGGCTCGGGTGATATTCAGGGCCCATGGGTAGCTCTGCCGCGCTCGGGCAATGTGCAGCACTATGTCGGCGGCTCAAGGGCAGGTCGCCCCACTTGGCGCACACTTTATTGTTGCACCACGTCCCAGGGGTGCCTCCACGCAATGGTTCCTGCAGATAGCGTTGTTGTGGTTATCACTGCTGCTTATATTTGGTATTTGCCTACTGGCATCAGCCTCACACACCTCGATGGTCCTAGTGGGTGTCAGGGTACTATTTGGCACTAGTCTTCCCACCCTGGTCGTGCTGGCACCCTGCGTCAGAGCCCACCCGATCACCTGCACCCCAGCAGCCCTGCTCTGTTTAGGGTATCCCAGGAAGTGTGCCGAGCCCCAAGTTGCTTGTGTGCTAATGGGCGTGTGACTAGGCTTTCACCCCGCGGGCCAAGTTCCGCTGAGCATGGACACAAGACCCGGGTGTTCCATGTAATATAGTGCGCTGGCTCTGCGTTCACTGGGGGAGCAGAGCCTACCCTCCGGACCCAGTGTGGCTTATAGTGTGGCCGGTATTCCCAATTCAAACCCTGGGCTATGCAGCCCGCACGTCTCCGGTAGTGGAGCGGCCTCACGTGCATCTGCACATGCACCCCAGGGCAACCCTGTCTCTCACCCCAATCCTTGCACTGCCAGGACTTCTTGCGTCGGCGGTGCCAGCCGTGGTATAGCGCCTTACTTGTAACTGGTTCTGTCGGGTGAATTTGCAGGGCCGAATGCGTCTCGGTGGCCTCAGGTACCCCAGCCCCATCGTAGCAGCTACCGAGCCCCGGTCAGGGCCACAGTTCATTGTTTATAGTGTGTCAGCCACTGCCTGAGGTCGCCTCCTTGTATGGGGTGGCTCGTTGGGTCAGTGTCGGGATCAGAGGGACGGCCCAGGTCTCAGCATCATCAGTGACCTCCCGGTCCAGCACCTTGTGTCATCGGGCATATGTACGCAGCGGTGCATATGCCACGGCAGTCTCAACTGGCTTCAGCCCACGGGCCCCTCAGTCCAGTGTCTCCCACCTCAGCCCGGGAGAAGACTCACCAGTAGCTATTTATCACTGCACAGGCTAGGCAATCCACCGGCCGCCACAGCCACCTCTGAGTTTCCGTCAGCGGTGGGAGCCCCACCGCGCCTATGGTTTTATCCGGGTATTCAGCAGTCGCCCAGGCTGTACCCTTACAACTCCGGCTGCAGAGCAGCAACCCTGCATCATGCACTCCACTGTACGGCCATGAAGAGCCCAATCCGCCCCGCCAGTAGCCAGACCTCTCAACCGGGGCTGGAGAAACCAAATCAATTGGGTCGGCACCTCAGTTGTACCCGCTGCCATCCGAATTGGTAATGAATGGGGCGGCAATCGTCTCCGCAGAGGTGGAGCAACAGGCGGACCCCACCGAAGAGCACTCCGTCTCCTCCCTTCTTGTTGTGCAGTATGGACGGCAGTGAAGCTGAAATTTCAAACGCAACTGTGCCCAAGCTACAATTGATGTCCAGCTAGCAGCAGACTTTCATACAAATGGGCATAACCGGATTTCCTGGGATTATGGTTTTACGAGACTGGAGCTCCTCGTTCAGGCGGCCATCTTGCTTGGCTGCTCCACAGGACCCCTATGATGGTACTTTCCTAACTAGCATTATTTGTTGTGGCACCTCTGTATACTCTATTTTCAATTGACATGGTATATTTATCTCAAACAGTACCTCATCATCAAAGTCACTGCAGTGAAACAACTCATTATCTGTCAACTGGGTCAGTCTTTATGAAGCGTCAAGTGCTATTACTGTCCGCCAACTCACCCCTTCCTCATTGGTGCCGTGTAAATCACTCTATCCTCCCTCACTAGAGCCACCTCTAGCTCAATTGTAACCAGATCCCCTTCAGTTACATCTGTAGCTGGGGAAGCCTTGCTAACATCACTTGTACTCCATAGAAAAATACTTCCGGATCCACTGGTACTCCCCTCTGTATTTTCTGCCCATGAAAGGCTTGTATGTATTCTCTTGCTGTCTGGAAATATGCATGGTGTAGAGCATATTATGACATCCTCTGTGAATGATATTGACATATTGAGTTTGGCCACAAGATCTCTTCCCAATATGTTAACAGGTGTCTTCCTGGAATATAGGAATGGGATAGCTACCGTCTGATCTCCTACTGTCACAGGCAAATTGTCAGTGAATGGAACCGTACTTAAAAGCCTTGCGTGTCCATGAATATTCCTGACATCGGAAATCTGCCCTCTCTGACACAGGACTTTGTTGCCCCAGTGTCAACTAAGAAGGAACGGGTCTGGTCGCCTATAGATACCTCCACCCTCGGTTCCTTGTCAGGGTCTGTGGTTGCTGATCGGCAGGCCCGGCCTTATGGGGGGGCCAGCCGGGCGACCGCCCGGGGCACCACGACCCCCAGGGCGCCATTAGCCTCCGCCACGCCAGCTTGGGGGAGTCTTTCAAGGGCAGGAGAAGGCGTGGCAGGTGGGCTGTTGCTATCGCTCAGCACCCCAATGTCACCAAATGCGCCCCTACGCCACGGGCACCTTCAACAACAAAAGGCGCCATTATCCCCCCACCACGCCAACTCGGGGGAGTCTTTCAAGGGTTCCCCGAGCTGGCATAGTGGCAGAAGGCGTGGCAGGGCCTCACTGTTACCAAATCCCCCCGCGGCAGCAGTGCGCATTCAACAACAGGGTGCTGATGCACCCTATTCATATCATTAAAAAAGTGGCATTTCCTGGCCCCTCCCCCTGTTGACCAGGGTGCCAAGGAGGGGGTGCCAATTCGCCCAGGGCGCTGCTGCCCCTAAGGCTGGCTCTGCTGATAGGATAGGGCACATCAAGCTATTCTGTGGGCTGTCCTATTGGGGATACATTTTCAGTCCTGTCCCTGTAAAAGGGTCCCCCCCCCCCAACGGCTGTCACTCCTCCTATTCGTGGTTCTGTGTCTGTGGCAGAATATTGGTATCCCACTTTTCACTGCTTACTGTGATTGCACTACACTCTGCAGTTGTTGTGTCAGTGTCTGCTGTGGTTGTTGTGGCACTATCTGTGGCTATACCTGTTGCCCTTGGGGTTGTTACACATGCTGTGCTTGTGTCTGATCTGGCGAATATTGTGTGTAGTCATAGTACTCATAGTTTTGCTGTGGTGCACCATATGGTGCTGGATATGCCATCCCCCCTCTTGGCCCATACTGTATTGCACCTTGCTGATTTGCTCCTCTACTTCTACACACTCGTGAAATGTGTCCTATTTCCCACATGTCCAACATGATGCTCCAGTTCCCCCAGGTCCTCCAAAGCAGGGCTGTCCCCCACCAAACCCAAATCCTCTCCCTCTGTGAACAAATCCTATTCCTCCTCTGGGGTAAAAACTACTCTCCCCTCTTCTTGCAAAATAACCCCCCATGCCCTGCTGTGGCATGATATTTTGTCAAATCTGTCAGTGATCTCTGCTTCTGAACCACTGTGTATATCAAGATCCCCTTCCTCCTCACCTGATTGTTCTGTTGAAAACTGTGGCTTCTTTCCCTTCTTTCTCTGCTCCGTCTTCTTCGTGAAGAGGTATGGCCTTCCCCGGATGGAAGCCACAATGTCGCTGTGTAGACTGTGACAGACACTGGACCCCCGCCTGGGAACACCTGTACAAGAGGAAAAAGCTTGGAGCAGAAAAAACATGGCTGGACGTGTGTTAGTCTGTCTGAAGGGAGTACGTGTCTGACCAGGTTATCCCGTGGAGTAGCGCGGTCAGGAGACCGCTATCCAGGAAGGAGGACCGGAGCAGAGGCTGTGTCACCGGAAGACCGGGATCCAGGGAAGCGAAATGGAAGGACTGAGGAAAGGTAAAGACAAGGAAAAACAAAGAGGGAGAAATGGCAGAGAAGCACCGAACAAAACCGATTGGCTGCAGAGAGCGGCACGAGAGGAGAGAGGGAAAGAAATGAGAAGAGCGGAAAGAGTTAGCGGATGCCATAAGAGACGGCAAAGGCTAGAGGGAAAGAAGCAGGCGGCAGAAAGTGTACTACGAGGGAGGCACAGAGTCCAAGAGAGAAACGGACCGAGATCCGTGAGATACTGGAAGCGACAGCCGGAAAGGAAACGTAAGCTGTCTGGGAAGCCAAGAAGGGGAAAGCTAGCAGGAAAGCAGCCCAATGGCTGAAAAGCGGAAAAAGCTAGCGTCAGAGCCCAAAGCAAAGGTAGCGAAAGGGTTGCAGTGCGAAGACGAGAGTGAGAGGTGGGGTTAAGAACCCGAAAGAGAGAGACCAAAAAGACTAGTCCGGCAAACGGGTAAGCGAGCACAACGTGGTGGAACATTCTAATGGCAGCAGAGCCGCCAAGCATTCCAAAGGCGCCAGGATGGCAACCGCATGACAATAACTCCTTGTCCATTATTCCTGTCCCCTGTATTTAGCAATACCGCTCCTTCTACCACCATTTACGATAATTTCTTCTGTACCAGTTTTGCCTCTTCCTTTGCCTTTCCCCTGCTTTCTTTTGATCCTTCTATTGCTTTAGCCTACAGTGATGGATAATAGTTAATTGTATCGCTGGCCATGGTCTCATTTCAACCCCCACAATCTTTAACTGTCTCTGTACTTCTTCAGGTAGGCCCGGACATAGAACATGATAAAACACTGGTGTATTTGTATCCCAATGGTCTTCATTTTCCAAACGCCAACGTTCTTGAATGTAGCTAGCAGGGTCTTCAGTAGGCCCCATCTTCCTAGTCATTATGAAACTCATGTCAGATTGATCTGGGAATAGCACACTCAGTGCCTTCCATACATTAGCTGTACAATTATTAAATGGCGACCCGTCATATTTAGTGGTGTTATGTTCTGTCACTGCAAAATAGCCTGCTCGCTTCCACACGTCCTCTTCCTGTTCACCCAATATGGATGCAAATAGGCTTTTTATGTCACCTATAGCTAATGTTATCCCAGCTGTCTCTCGCTCCAGCTTGTAAATCCACCGGCCCACCCCTGCTGTCGGTGATGGCATCTTATCCATCAAGTTATTTTTGGTGTCTTATTCCAAGGAGTATAGTGGGGTTGCCCTAATCCCTCGTGAAGCAGTGGGAATTGTGTCACCTCTTTCTTGCGCAAAGGTGATGCTGAGCGATATTTCCTTTTCGATGTCTCTGCTAAACTGTGTCGCTGGCGTTCTGGCAAATTTCTTAAGAAATATGGAGACTTATGGTCTTCATTTATGGGCAGTACTGATGTGAGGTGTGGATACAGGCTTAAGTTTGGCCCCAATAGATCTGCTATCTCTCCTACGCCTGGCCCTGTGGTATCCATTTGTGGGGCTTGCGCTGCCTCTTCTCCCCCCTCTTCACCATCAATGTCTACCCAATCTGTCTCCATGTCACTTTCTCCACTCTCGTCATCCTCAAGTATGAGATCAAAACTCACTCCCTTAGCAGGCTCCCTTACAAATGTTCCACTCATTATCTCTGGCAACACATCTCTGCCCCTTGTCTCTAGTGTTGTTGTCCCATTCCCCTTTTCCCACATCTCTGGCATCATACTTCTGCTCATCCTTTGGCTCATCTCCTTCCTCATTTTTTCAATTTTTTTTCTCTTACCCTTCTCCTGTTCTTCGCATTTATACTCTTTACATACTCATCCCTTTCTCCTACCTCCCTTTTCCTTCTTTGTCTTTCTTGTTCCTCTCTGCATCTTCTCTGCTGCTTCTCTCCGTTACCTCTCTTTCTCCCTTTGTGCATTTTTCTCTATCTCTTCCTGTGTCTCCCTCCTGACTTCTTCCCTGGCTGCTTGTTCATTTCTTCATACTCCACTACCTTCACATAACTATTTTCTGTGCCTTTCCCATCGAGTTTCAACAATATTTTTCCTCCTACCCATTTCTCTGGTTTCATCATAGTCTCTCCACTATCCCCATTACCTACGGGTATGCTTCTTGCCCTGTTGTCATCTATCTGCATGCCTCTCACTCTCAGGAGTTCTTCCTTAGATGCCTTTAGCTGCTTTTCTAAGATCTGTAGCCCTCTATATTCTTCATCATCCCTTAACCGTGTCTCTGAGCTGTGGCATGCTTATTCTCTATTTACACTAATGGCGCCTTTCCTTTTACCACTTTCACCCTTCTCCTACTATCATCACTGTCCTCATCAGGGGATTCATACCTGGGGTTATTATACCCTACAGCTGCTGCTTGTACTGGGTATATTCCTGGGATGGTCGAGGCAGGTGTTCTCTCCTCATACAGAGACAGTACTGTGAATTGTGTGTGGCTGCCTGCCTCAGTTGGGGGTGGCAGGGCTTTTGGCTGTGTGTAAGCGCTTTCCTCAGAGGGAGGAGGCGGCGGTAGCTATGGGGGCTGCTCGCGCTCCCTCTGACAGATACTAAGCATCCATTCCTTCCTATGCCCCTCTGTTTCTTCCTCATAGTCCTTCCAGAGTTGAGTTTCCTACCCATGTGGGTGGCATGTAAGTATGTGCACATGGGTTGGGGTACTTTTTTTACAGTGAGTTCCCTCTTGTGGCCACAACGGGTACATCTTCCCAGCAGTCCCTTTCACCCACTATATCAAGGGAATGCTTTGCATAGGTGAGTTATTGGGGTATCTGACATGGTGACAACCTTTAAGTAGCACGCAGCTTGGCACTTGCACATAATAAACGGTTCCATGTCTTAAAATCGCGGCAAAAATAGCTGTGTATACAAAATATCGTGGCAAAAATGCTGTGGTTTTGCCGCCACAATCATGTAAAAGATGCGGGGGACACCCCTGCAAACCCGGACCCATTATACCATTTAAGGGGAGCGGTGGACACCCCCACAACCCCCACTCCCCTTAAATGGTATAATAGGGTACACCTTTACCGGGTCAAACCACTTTTGCCGTGAATTTATTTACCAGCGACATTTTTGCCACAATTTTATTAACCGATACTGAATAAACCATGCAAAATTAAGCAAGATTAAAAGCCAAGCTCTCACTCCAAAATTCTCCAACTTTTAAACAGACAACAGGAGTTTATATAGTTCCACTAAGCCATTCGGATGTCATCATGATCACTGAGTTATGAAAACCTATCGCTCCTGGTCATTGGCTCCCTCTACTAAGCTACATATGGAATCCTATATGTGCAGAACTAGGCATTGGACAATCGTTATCTAAGATCCCACCCATGAACGTTCCCTTACAAATGTGCAACTTATTCATATTTCGATATTAGTGGCAGGCCCTAAATTACTTCTGCGGTGAAAAAAAGACATGTGCTCATCGGTTAGAATGCGGTCACACTATTCATGAAGTGGCTACATGATGATATAATTATGTAGGTTAGAGAGAAAGCAAGCGTATTGCCTTATTTGAATTCAATCAAACAGCCCATGTTATCTCTTGCCATGGTCGCTGAGTCTCAAGGCCCTGTTTGCAACAGTGATCGCCATCCTGTTCTTGGCACATCTATGAATAATTTTGTGAGTTATTCTGCTTTCACCCTGCTAAGATTTTATTGGTGCAATTAGTTGTTTTTTCTTTAGTCGCACCTTGGGTCCTTCTGTCACGCCTAGCCGATCGCAGAAGCATTAATCTACCAACTCCTTCTGAACTTCCTGGAATGTATAAAGCAGGAAGAACGGCTCCCTTCATCCAGCTGCCTGAGCTGCTTACACGTAGCATCTGAGCTCCTGCATGTTTCAGTTTTGTGTGCCTTTTCCAAGATGGCCGATGCGCTCCCCGTCCTGCCTGAGGCTGAGATCAGCATCTTTTGGGCTACCCTGATATGCCAATCCCCGGTTTATTAGCCTATCAAGCTAACCGTCACGCAGAAGCGGGACCTACCTCTAAAGAGCTGCTCTTAAGGGCCTGTAGGTGCCTGTCTGGGCCATATGTGCTTTGGGCCAGCAACTCTGCCCAGTCGTTTTGCCTCCAGATCAGACAAATAGCCTACATCGCATCCGCCGTAAGTGAGTACGTTGGCTGTATTGTTTTACTGTTCGGAACCACTTTTCACTTACCACTGCAAATGACGTACTAGAATATTGTATTCCAACATAGCATTGCATATTTGCTATTATTTGCTTTGCATGCTGCTTATGACACCTACCTGTTTTGCCCTCATGTCTCTGACACGGCCCATGATCTTACTCTTGGCGTATTAGCAGCGGTTCAGTGCTCTCTCCTTCCAGGTAGCATCTCTGTGTTAACGTGCTTTCATTCTGCACTAACGTGGCGCTACGGCCAACACGCAAGAAATCTGTTCTCACTTCGTGCTTGTAAGTATCTCATTATGATGATGCATGCATTATAACGTTGCCTAGCACACAGTGTACATATTCAGCATCTTCACATTTCTAGGAACTTTTAAAAGTTAGCACTCGTAATTATTCTGCTGAAATGCTCAACTTTCACCTGTGCGCTTTACTTGCTTTACTGTCTGTGTTGGGGTACATCTGCTTTTGTTTTGCTAGACTGTATGGCTACGTTAGCGTAACTGAGTAACCCCCAAGCTTGCTGTCCCCTGTAACGTTGTGGTCCTAGTTGGTTGTGTCTGCGCCCCACCTCACCTTGGTTCATTATCTACTTCACTCTACAAGTGCTCCCGAGTCGTCTGGCTGCCCTTTCGCACGCCCATTAGTGCAAACTACCCAAAATCCTCACGAGTTACCACTACTAGTCCCATTTCCTGAGACTAGTAGTAATACAGCCTTTTCTCCCTCTCGCCGCTAACGGTCACACAGAATGGCTGGTACCCCACCTAACTCCGAGGACAATGTCCACACTCAATTCTTGCCTTCTTATTTCTGCAAAGCGTATGACCCGCTCGCTCCCTCTACTTGCACCTCTTCTCTCGCTTCCAACCCTTTGGTGAGCAGACTTAACAGGTTAAGGAGCCACACCTACCCCATCTCTCACGGTAACTGCCCCAGACCTACCTACACTAGAAACCTACTTTTAGGTTCTTGCACGCACCCTGTCTCAGCAGCATACAATCTTAAGCGATCTATAGGTCACCAGTTCCCTGGGTTCCCTCCCATTTTGTGACTCCCAGCTCTAGGAGGGACTCCAGTTTCTCCCGTCGTCTTCCAGCAAAAAATTCATGATCTAATCACCAACCTGGACCTGGATGCTCTAGCAGTGACCAAAACGTGGCTTCACGAGGCATCAGGACCATCCATTTCACTAGCCCTCCCTTCAGGATAAACAATCCTGCGTCAAGACAGGCCTATGGCGAAAGGTGGGGGTGTTGCCCTCATAGTCAAGGAAACACTTGCAATCAGGCAAACCTCTTATGTCTCAGTGGCAATGTAGACTCCCTCTCTATTAAACTGGCAATCTCACCTAATACCACGACTGCTATTCACATAGCATACAGCCCTCCTGGCCCACTACTGGCCCACTACTGGACTTCCACGATAATTTAATTCACCTGCTAGGGGAAAACCTAAAAAAACACCCTAAAATCTGTTCTCCTTGGAGACTTCAACTTGGGCTTCAATGACCACAAAGATAAACCAGCCAAGGCCCTTGCAAAAGCCCTCCAGGATCTAGGCTTCCAACAGAAAGTGGCGAACCTCACCTACTGCAAAGGTCGCCTCTTGGACTGGGTAGTGGCCACAATTGCAATGTGGACATCAGCTCCAACACCCCCTTCCCTTAGACAGACCACCATCCTATGCACTTCTACATCCCTACCACCAGCAATGTACCCAAATCCTTGAAGCCTGTCCCTCCGGCTCTAGTCAGATTCTCACATAACCTCACTAAGGAGAAGATACTCCCCTTCCTAGATGTCCCCACACTCAAGCCTCCCTTTCCACTTGACCCCTCTGTGTTGGCAGAGCTGTACAACTCTACTGTGAAAACTGCTGTGGAAGCCACTGCCCCTCTTGAGAATAAGAAAGCAAAAAAGATGAAACATGCTAACTCATGGTTCTCTGGCAAGCTCAAAGACCTATGCACCCTCAAGCGCAAAGCACTCAACAAATGGCAAGCCGCACAACAAGAATCTACCCAAACTGCCTACAAAACACTTGCCGCACAATATAAAAAAAGAGATCATTCTTGCGAAATCAACATTGTATAACACCAGGATTACGAATGCAACCTCGGAACCTAAAGAACGTTTTGCCATCTTTAAAGAACTGGCCTCACCAGTCACAAGCACACCTGTATTTGTGAAAGATCAAACTTGGTGCACAAAGGTCCAAACAGCCATGATTAAAAAAATGGTACTCTTGCAGGACAAGATCAATGCCCACCACAAGGCCTTGACTATAGCCAGTGCACCTGCGCTGCCAGCAACCACTTCAGAAAGCAAAAAGGATATTCTCTTTTCTTTCAGAGAAGTTACAGAGACAGAAGTGCTGGCCACTATACAGAGACTTTTACATTGATAACACTATCATCACAGTGTCATCAGCAGTCAAAATGCCAGGGGTATTCCTTGACTCCTCTCTTTCCATGACGCTAAAAGTCAGCGCCATCGCTCTACTTATGGGCACATCTGCCAAAAACCTCTACAGGTTACAAGTCATGCAAAACGTTGGTCTTAGAGCAGCGCTAAGCATCCCCAAAAGAGAACATCTCTCTCAGGCAGGAAGGGATGCTCACTGGATGCCATCACACACAAGTGCCTTTCCCTCTCAGCCCCCAGGTACCTATCAGAAAATCTTTTACCTGCCTCCTCCTCTAGACCCATTTGTTCCCAACAAAACCAACTTTATCGCTGTCCCCACCTTCAAAAGAGCCAAGGCGTGTGGTGCTAGTTTCCAATACCTAGTGCCCAAAAATTGGAATGCGCTGCCCACTACTCTCAGGAATGAAACCTTGTACGCTGTCTTCTGTAAAGCGCTCAAGACAAAACATTTCAACTAGATAAGTACGTTAACCTTCCACCCCGGCCCTACTGCTCCCCTTCTCAACGAAATGATCGTAATTGTATACTAAATGTCTTAGCTTCTAGTATCAGATTCCACTGTAACCAAGGAACCCTTAAGCCTCACGTCTTATTACTTTCATTGTAAATGTTAAATGTAGTGTCTCACTGTGCTTCACACTGCATTCGTTGTGTCCTGACAGCTTAGTAACAAGACCTTGTTCACCTGTAACCACTGAACTATTTGGTCTAGGTCACCATGCAACTGATCATGTACTATCTGCTTTCCTCAAGTAAATCTACTGTAACAGCGCCACGATGCCCTAGGGCCGTTTGTGCGCTTTATAAATACAAATAAATAAATAAATATAAACTTGAAACGGTTTGCTGTGTCTTCGCAACTTAATTTATCTGACAGCTGAACCCACACAATAATCTCTGGTTGCGCTATAGTTTCCCCTAGAAAGCCTTGGGCTTTTGACATTGCTTTTAATGTAGTTACCATCTAGCTGGCTACAGCATTTTCCCTGAATTAACTGTATTTGTTCATGTGTGCTTAACTGGGTTTTTTCTTAAAACTGCAAAGCTGCCTCTGCAGGACACATTTGTTCTGCATTTATTTGCTGTCTACCAAGGCCTGGTGCATGCCTGTCACATAACATTCCTACATATGGGTACGTTGCAACCTCATCCCTACCTATTAGCCATGCTGCCCAACATGTGTAGTGAGACCATATCTTGGTACACGCCTCCCTGTCACCTAGTCTATTTTATTTAAAAACACACTACTTGTGCAAGCTAATGCCTCGTCTGTCCCTACTTGTGTAGCAAAACTAACTATTCTTTGTGCCAGCTGCATTTCCAAGTGCAGTTTCAAATGTGTCCTTTCTGATTTTGTAGTTCCGTTTTTTTCTGAGGAAGGCAGGTGGGCACATTCCCTCTAGTCAACAATTGCCCCACTACAAGTTTTATTCCTACTGTATTATATGCATATATATATTGTGACGAATTGAGGGAATCCGTCCCTTCTCCACAAGGGTGAGCCTCCCCGTTTGAGGCTAGAGAGGTGAGCCTACTTCGCAAGACCCTCCCTGAGTGTCTGGGCTAGTGCGACCTAATTGGGAGAGATCGCCCTAAGGGATATGGGACGATCTGATGTGCAAAGCACGGCCACATTCCGAACATTGGCTGAATACGAGAATAAAGAAGGTCCTTTTCATCAAGAGAAAGGCTCTGTCGCTTTAAGAAAAGCATTGAATTAGCTGGGACGAGGTGGTTGAAGGGAGAGGGCATGCCAAGTGAGGGCAAAAGAGAGGAATGCATACACAGCAGGGGAGGCCCCCCTATGAGTGTAACACCTGATGGAGGCAGAGCCGCGGAGCCCATGAAGTTCAGATACAATCTGAACATGACAGACAGATGCTGGAAAAGCAGCGTGTGCAGGCAGAGATAAGCCAAGAGAAGGAGAACCCAGGTACCATTGGCGGAGTGACCTTGGCGACTCCGTGGTCGGCATGCTGCCCGATCAATGACGGTGGCTCTACCCGGTTGAGAATGCTGTAACCAGTCCCGATAGCATAAGGAATACCGTGACGTCGAGTGGAACGGTAAAAGGACACCGATGAGAGCGAGCCGACAAAGAAGTGGAAGGAAGAGAACGCCCCTAAGCGAATGCAGGCCCCAGACACATTCCCCCCGTAAGGATAGAGGTAATTGGGAGGACAGGGAGGCCATAGGGGACCTGTTATGGATGGAAATAAACTTGTCCTAGTGAAATTGATGAAACTGTTAAAAATAAAATTATGAGAACCTCTTCCCAGTGAAATTGATAAAACTCTGAATATAAAATTGAAGGAAACTGGTCCCAGTAAGGTTGACAAAATGCTGAATATAAAATGTATCAACTTGAACTATAATAACACGAGAAGGAGAACCCTGAGTACATCAGGGAATAAGTACATTAACTCTGGGGTAACACTGCCATGGGAAGAGAGAAAATACCATGAAGTGAAGGCAAGAGAAGCCTATGAGATAAAAGGTACACAGGAAATAACACAGCTGAGAAGGGGGAACATTAGTTATCCTGAAGAGATACCCCATCCAAGAGAGTATATCTTTCAAGAATGATATAAATAAATTAAAATGCTGGGCATCATTGACAAAGGCAAGACCGGTATACTAATCCTACTTGACCTCAGTGCAGCCTTTGACCTGCTAGACCATCGGTTATTGCAGCAGGCCCTGGAGAAAATCGCTAACTGCTCTAAAGAGGCCATCGGCTGGTTAACGTCTTTCCTTGCTGACAGAATATCTAGAGTACACTGGGGTGACACATTTTCACATGAGTCTAACATCTTCTGTGGTGTCCCCCTGGGAGCTAGCCTCTCACCACTACTTTTTAATCTCTACCTACGCCTCCTTTGCGAAGCCCTGGATAACATAAACGCTTTCTTCACCAACTATGCTGACGATACTCAGCTGGTGGTGGAATTAAGCAGGGATTATGAAAAAGACAAACCTATAAATGACCTCTATCACATCATTCAATTGTGGATGAATCAAAACTGGATGTGTCTGAACGGATCAAAGACCGAGTTGATGGTCTTCAGCTCCAACCAAGCTAGGGCGAAATTACCATCCGACTAGGACTCATTCCTGATAAGACTCCTCCATCAAAATAGTGGGCCGGGTCAAAACCTTGGGTATTACCTTAGAAGCCTCCATGTGCTCAGACGCACAAGCCTCATATGTCAGTAAAAACTGCTCATATTATTTGAGGCTGTTGAAAGCGATTAGACCCCTACTCAACAAAACCCACTGTGCAACTATAGCTAGAGCCACCATACTTTCACACCTGGATTATGGTAATGCACTATTATTGGGTGCAAGCAAACAATGCTTGATAAAATACCAACGTATTCCAAACCATGCAGTACGGATTATCAAGCAAAAAGCGAGGACAGATCACATCAATGAAGCCAGAAGAGAGCTACACTGCCTTAGGGTTGAAGACCTTGTCATGTTTAAGTCCTTGACACTCGCCCATAAGTGTATGTACGGAAAGGCTTCAGTCTACCTGAAGTCTGAAATTGTTGGTTATACACCTACCCGTTAGTTAAGGTCTGAGGCTCAAGGACTCATTGTAGTGAACCCCCATAAAAAAGCAAACGGCTTAGGCAAAGCCTTCCCCAACCAGTCTGCCGTCAGTTGGAATAAACGTCAGCTGAGTCTGAGACTTGAACCTAATCATCACCAATTCAGAAAACATTGAAAACCTTCCTGTTTAAATGAAAATAGAACGTTAGCGTAGTAACTGTCCATCTTTGTCTTGGCATGCCAAGTGTCCCGTTCTGTACGTAAGCTGGTTATTCTCCCAGCACTTGTCCATGTCTCACTGTTGCGCCCTGATGCCTGCAGGCTTACGGCGCATTATAAATAAATAAATAAAGAATACCCACAACCCAATAGCCTGGAGCAAAGGACCAAACAAAGGTCAAGAAAGGACTATCTGAAAATTGGATTGTAAGAGGAACTCTATAAAGAAGACCAGTACACCATCAGGAGAATGGAG
Source organism: Ambystoma mexicanum (assembly GCF_040938575.1). Lineage (NCBI taxonomy): Eukaryota > Metazoa > Chordata > Amphibia > Caudata > Ambystomatidae > Ambystoma > Ambystoma mexicanum. The sequence continues at coordinate 1,254,705,261 of NC_090933.1, read as the reverse complement.
GAATTATCCTGACCGTACTTTGTTAAATCAGTGGTTGGGTCAGTCAGGGTTAGAGGTTTGGACAGATGACTTTTTCATTTGGACATTTCCTCAAGACTGGCGAGCCCCTTAGTTATTCCTATAGGTCGGGACATTAGGGAAAGATGGGCCGTATTCCTAATATTTAATAAATACGTATTGGAAATGTCATTAGTGTCCACGTCCTCCTTCTGACCCGCCACAATATTTATACACAATTTAATTTTAAAAGTGACCATCTAAGTAAGTTTACATTAAAACTTCATCTACATGACAAATCTTTGAAAGAATCTAGCAAAGATTGTGCATCTCTGCAGGGCTCTTGTCTCCAGAGAGGTTTGTCCACTATGTGCAGGTTTAACTCAACACAAACTATTATGAAGAGAAGGATGTACAGCAGTGCCTCTACTCCTCCTTCCCATCTGGTGGCCTTGAACCACATGAGCAATTCCTACAGAGAAACCTAGAGACAAAAAGCATCCTTTATGCTGTCAAAAATATGCTACCAAATAATTGGTTTGAGCAGGGCCATCTTAAGGGTTTTTGATGCAGAATCCAGTTACTAGGGGAAATCCAGACGTGGACCCCTTGCTCACTATTCTTAGAGAGGCACAGCTCCTCCCTACTGATGAGGTCCAACCAGACCCAAACACGTGTCTGGGGATGCTGTTGGTACTCTTGTTCATAGGAGAATTGCCTAGCATTTCGGTGCTGGACTGCCCCAGGGCAGGACAAAGACTGATATGTTTGGGATATTTCTTCTCTGTGAAAGATAGTGAGCTAAAGACTCTGGGTAAGTCTCTCGTAACCAGGACTAATGTCTGGCAGAGGGACTCCCAGGACCCCCATTGGTAATTTGCGGGTTTTTGATGCAGACACATTTGGTGCCCCTCAAAAATAAAAAATAACAAGGCATTCAAGAACCTCTGTTCGCCACCTCATGCAACCCGATATGATCCCCAGCCCAATATCCATAGCTTGATATTCTCCCTTGGGAGTGATCAAAATATACATGGGATCTTCTGTCCCCCTTCATCTGTGCTGGAATCAGAATAATAAGAAAAGTGCCATTACAAGGCCAACAAGGTTACTCTCCTTGTAACCTAAGCTGTAAATATCCTTATGCAATCGTTGCGCCCAGTGTTAGGGAGAATTCTCATCTCATGGCTAATTTCCCTTACCTATAGAGTCCCCCAGCAGCTTTGCTGGATTTGAAGGTTTTTTTTTTTTCTCCTAAGAGTGAGACTCTTTTTCCCACTCTTAGGCATTCTTGCTATGTGTGTTCTATGCTATTTTTGTGTTTAATGCCTATGGAGTTTCTCTTCCCTCCATAGGAACCATCTGTATTCACATGTGTTACACAGCACCCTCTGTCCAGTGACACAGGGGTGTCATAGTGACCCCCCAAACATAGAATTCATACCCTGGGACTGACTACTGTCTCCCAGGGCATGTAAAGTCCCCATTGACTTTACTAGTCAATTTTTGTGAACTAACCCAGTACAACCCATCTTACTATGGAGGTACTGGGAAGGGTTAATAGTTTTTCCCTTATGTTCATTTTCGAGAGGGTACCGTACAGTCCCTCTCTCAAAGGTTTCTGGCTGGTGGCAGTGGTTACTATCGTAAATATTCGACTGCAAATATTTTCCTATGGGATTTTCCCAATGTTCGAGGTTACCACATTTTCTGACAGCCTCTAACATACCGCCGGTGTATTTTAATATTAACTTTACTCCGGTAGGTTTTATTTGCCAGAACTTTAATATAACTTCTTTCTCTAAACTCCTAACCCAGGTCGGGGATCCTTTGTTCGTCCTTTTGGCGGGCTTCTGCCGAGAAGCCCTCCTTTCGGCTCCACTGAGTCTGGGGTAGGTCCATTGTGTGGGAGGGGGAGTAGGACCCCTGGACAGGGTTGCCTCAGCAACCCATGTCGCACTCTATCCTGATAGGCTGGATGGTCTCCCGCCTAGATGACCACTCCACTGTGTGAGTGACAGCTAGGCTGTATGAATGGGGATCTTTTTGCATAAAAGCAGGGTCCTGAGGACTGGAAGAGCAATACGTTGCCACTGGAACTAAGAAGCCGAATAGGAGAGAAGCCAAAGACATCTGCAATGACTGAACCACCGGTGAAGCCCTGCTGCAGAGTCTCACCACTTTTCTCCACACAACGAGAGAAGATCTTCTTCTGCAAGAGCCTTCTTTCCTTGAGCTGGTGGGGCCAACCAGTTTGCCATTCGCCTTCCCGGACTTGCCTTGGTCGAATCGCCAGTACCCCATACTTGGAGACCGAATAGCCAGGCACTTGTCCACCCGGGCCGCGATTTAAAGGAGCGTATCTTTTATTCGTCGGTCAACACCGTGGCTGGTTTCATCCCTGGGTAGTGCAGTAACTCGAACCTTCCTCCACGACGAGAGACTCTATTCCTCTGCTGGATCCCCTGAACTGCAGGAACAACCGCCACCGCAGGAGCCACTTCTTCATTTTAAAGGTACATTGTTCCGCCAGTCCGCCCTTTCTTCGCGGTAGCCCTAAAGGTGTTTTAAATCCTTTACCTACCTGTTGGGTTGGCCGCCCCTCTTGCTTAACATTGTCTTTCAACTTCTGCATCCACTTTTTCAAAATCGTTAACCAAAGACTTGATTGCAGCTACAAGAACATTTTGCTCCTGGGCCCTTGCCCTGTACCGCTGACTCTGGCACAGGCATACTGACTCTGGCTACATTTGTTAGAACTGCCTTCTTTAGATTGCTTCTCAACTAGAACTCTGTTGATGCACTTACTTCTTATAACTACCCTTTTCTTCCCCTTTCTAAACCTTGTGAAATGCCATTTTGCACAGTTTTCATTTAAGTATTTCCTATACTGATGCACTGTCTTGCTTAAACTGGTTCACAAACTTATGGGAAGTGTTGCTAGGGCGTGTAAGAAGATATTTCTATATAACTTGTGCTTTCATTCCCTTGTGAGAAATTGCTAGAGTATCCCTTGTGTGTGATTTTCACTGTGCCGTTTTGCTCAGTTTTCACTCTGGTTCACTTGTTCTACAATTTAACTAGGGAGTGTGTATATTTTTCTTTGACTTATTTTAACCTGCTTGATGACTGTGATAGATGTGTTTAACTAGATGTGTATAAAAACAATATATACCTATTTTTTAATACAAAGCTTTGGTCAGTGTTTCCTTGTGCCATAGTACTGTAGGCCTATTGTGTAAACCCTGAATACTGTTCATCTCCCTCTTGAGATAAGTCTGACTGCTCAGCCACCGCTACCAACTAAATCTTTGTGGTACAGACTGATACCAAAGGGGGTTTATTGCTCTCGCCTGTAGTCCTAATCTTCTGTAGTGCTCCCTAAGGGAACTGCACAGGATTCTGCCTAACACCCAGTTACCTCCGGGTAAGGTGCGCCCTACAAATAAACAAACAAACAAACTCCATGGGAAGTTGTATTCTAGCATAGGTACAAGTGCAATAATAGCAGCTACGAAGAAGTTGATATATTGTCTATGGACTACATGCAGAACACAGATCCGTAGCCCTATGAAAAGGTTACATATACCCCAGCATATATCCCGTACAAGCCTGGGATCATCTCAACATCACCTGCCACTCTCTTCACAGACTGGGCTTTCCCTCAATTACAAGAAGTCCCATATGACACCTCCTCAAAAGCTCCAGTATATCGGAGCTGTACTAGATACATCCTTGGGGAAGAGCTTGCCACCCGAGGTGAGGGCTCAAGACATTCTTCAGATGTTTATCAATTTTCAGAATGCCCACAGTCTCCCTTGCCTTCGATTTTTTGAGGTTGTTCGGCCTCATGGCATCCTGCATTTTTCTAGTGCCAGACGCCCATCTGAGAATGAGATCCCTTCAATGGGCTCTCAGAAATCAATGGTCCCAGTTCTCAGGAAAGATGTTGGACCTAATTCAGGTTCCAACCAGGCTCTCACAGGATCTTCTGTTATAGGCCTGCAAAGACAATATTGTGAAGGGAGAACCCTTTTGGCAACCATTACCGGAGATAACAGTAGAGTGGGGAGCCCATGCCATCGATCTTACAGTCAGCGGCCGTTGGTCTCCATCAGAGTCCAAACTACATATAAATCTTTTGGCGCTGAGGGCAATCAGACTAGCGCTGAAGGCCTTCCTGCCCTTTGTACGGGGAAAGAATGTTCTGATAATGACGGACAATACAGTGGTCATGTACTACCTCAACAAGAGATGAGGTGTAGGCTCACTACCACTGTGCAGAGAGGCAATGCAGCTCTGGTACTAGGCAATTCAAGAAGGAATCTACCTAGCCTCAGTTCACCTAGCCTTAGAGGAAAACACGGCGGCCGCCGCTCTGAGCAGGCAGAGCACAGTCTCCCACTAGTAGGAACTAGCTCAGGAAGTCCTTCAGGAGATCTTCACCCTTTTCGGAACCCCTCAAGTAGATCTGTTCGCGACCCGGGTCAACCGGAAGTGTGAACGGTATTGCTCCAGGGATATTTCCCCCAAGAGGAGCTGTAGGAGATGCGTTCGTAGTGGACTGAGAGTTTCCACTCCTGTACGTGTTTCCTCCAGTCCCCGTCATTCCTCATGTGATAAGGAGGTTGAGAAGGTTCGGGAAACACATGATCCTAATTGCCCCGGATTGGACCAGGAGAACGTGGTACCTGGACCTTCTGGACATATCGATCTGTCCTCTGATGCGTCTACCACAAAGAGAAGACATTCTATCGCAAGAAGAGGGTTGGGTTCTACATCCAGAGGTCAAGACACTCAACCTTCACGATTGGTTTCTGAAAGGCTGAGATCTAAGGAGTGGGACCTTCCGGATGATGTAATGGAGGTTTTGCTTTCAGCCAGAAGGCCAGCAACAAAGTCTTTGTACCGTTGCCATTGGAATACATTCTGCAACTGGTGCAGAGAGAAGAATGTAGATCCTTTTCTATGTAAAACACTGGATGTTTTATCCTTTTTGCTATCTTTTGCCAATCTGTGGCTCCAGATTGTTACTATTGAAGGCTACGTGGCGGCGCTATACATCTTTAAGTGCTCGTCAGACGATTGTTCCTACTTCAAAATTCCACTGGTAACACCAATTTATAAAGGGACTCACCAATGTGTCCCCCCCCCCCCCATCTCCTTTCCAGGTTCCAGTTTGGGACCTTAATCTGGTTCTAAAATTCCTAATGCGTGCACCTTTTGAACCTCTACACTCATGTCCTTACAGGTTGTTAACATTTGAAACCATTCTATTTATAGCTCTAACATCAGCCCGTAGAGTGAGCGAGTTGCAGGCACCTTCGTCCAAGCCACCCTTTACTATCTTCCACAAGGATAGGGTTTTTTTGTAGGGTCAAACCTTCATTTTTGCCCAAAATAATTTCTGTTTCAAATAGGTTAGAAAATGATTCTGCCTTCTTTCTATCCCCCAACTCATCCTGGCGAGGAGGAAAGACTACATAGGTTAGACCCTCAGAGAGCTTTAAGCTTTTATATTTTTACAATGTCTAAGCTACGCATTGATGACCAACTTTTCATTGGATATACAGGACATAAGATGGGTCAGGCTGTTACTAAACAGACCTTATCCAGGTGGATAATTCTGGCCATCTCAGAATGATGTTACAGGGTAGCAGGGAAAGGCCCTCCTGAATGTTTAAGAGCCCAGTGTAATTCCCTGTTTAGGCTGAATTTCCTAACCTAGTGAGTCCTAGTGGGATTTATTTTTTTCTCCTGCCAAGAGTGAGACTCTTTTACCCTCACTCTTGGACATGATTTGAGTGTGTTTCTTTGAATCTAGATGTGTTTAATGGGCTATGGGGTCTTTTACTCCATAGGGTTTCATGTGTTTTTGTGATGTGTGTTACACAGCACCCTCCGTGCAGTAACACAGGGGTGTCATAGTGACCCCCCAGTATAGACTCCATACCCTGGGACTGACTACTGTCTCCCAGGGCATGTAAAGTCACAATTGACTTTACTGGTCTTAAATTCTGAACAGAACCAGTACAAACCATCATATTGTAGACGTACTGGCTGGGGCAATTCGATTGCCCCAGGGTCTGTTAATCGAGGGGGCACGTCTCCGTCCCCCCTGATCGAGTTTTGGCTGGTGGCAGTGGATACTACTTTTTATTTTCAACCGCGAGTATTTTCCTATGGGATTTCCCATTGTTTTAGGCTACTATCTTTATTTAATTATTTAAGGTAGCCTCGAACATACCGCCGGTTTATTTAATTAATATTAATTCTCCGGTTGGTATTTTTTGCCAAAACTTGATTCTAAAATGGCGTTTGTGTTCTCTTCTGTGACTCCAACCCAAGTCGAGCCCTTTGTTCCACTTTTTGGCGGGCTTCTCCACAGAAGCCCTCCAAAGTGGTGCCACTATGTCTGGGGTACTTAGGCGGGGTGGAGGGGAATTTAGGCACCCTGGACTGAGTTGCCTAGGCAGCTCAAGTCTCACTCCGTCCTGATTGGCCCAAGTGGTGAGCCGGCCGGCTCACCACTTAGCATGTTTGAGTGACAGCTAGGCTGAGTGAATGGGGGTTTGCTGCATAAAAGCAGGGCTTTGGGGACTGGAACTTCAGAAGTCGCCACATGACCTAAGAATCCGACGAGGGAGAAGCTGAGCCGACCTGCCACGACACCACGACCGGTGGAGCCCTGCTGGACCGTCTCACCACTTTTCCCAACGACAGAGGAGATCTCCCGCCGGAGAGTCTTCTTCCTTTGACTGGTGGGGATAACCAGTTTCCCCGTCTTTTCGCTTTCCCGACGTATCTCGTGGCCGCCTTGCCCGTGCTAAGCACCCCGGCAACCGGGATACCATGTTTTACCACGACCGCGAGATAAAGGTACCACCTTTTACCGGAAAACTCCGCGGCTGGTTTCTGCCCTGGTAGTGCAACGACCTGCATCTTTCCTCCACGTCGAGATCTTCTCTTCCCCTGGACAACGCCACAACTTGCAACCACTACCAGGAACAACTGCCACCGCTGGAGGATCCTTCCCCCTTAAGGTACCGTGTCCCGCCTGGCTTCCCTTGCAACCGACTGTACAGGGTAGATTTAGCCCCCGGCTTTCGAACCTGGGTTAGCCTGGGACACCCTGGCTAAACTTTTCTAAGCCTCTCTAAACTCTTTCCTGAACCCTCTGCAAGACTTTCTAAGCCTAGTGTAACTGTGTGATCTTGGGCGCATTTGTGCTCTGCTCTCTCTAAGAGTGGGCCCAGCCTTTGGACTTTGGCTCACCAGTGACTTTTTTGCTCTCTGCCTTGCTAATAGTGCTCCTGAATCGTGGAGTGGTGTAATCCTGCACATTCTGTCTTTTTCCCTCCCTTTTTCACAACCTTAGTAGAGTGCAATCTAGTTAAGCGCTCACCTCTGTATGAAAATAAGTGGTGTCTTACCGTGATTTTCTAATAAGGGAAAAAGGGGCGTATATATCATAATAGTAACTGTGTTTAGAATATTTTACAATAAGAGTGCTGGATTGTTTCAACTGTGTGTTTATAAATAAATAATAATAATATACTTTGATACCAAAGCTCTGGTCAGTGTTTGCTTGTATTATTGTATCTGAGTACCTATTGAGTATACTTTGCATACTGCCTAACTCTTCTTGAGGGAAGTCTGACTGCTCAGCCACAGCTACCAGGTAAATCTGGGTGGTACAGACTGCTACCAAGTGGGTTTACTGCTAACACCTGTAGTCTTAAATCTTTTGCAGTGGTCCCTAAGGGAACTGCACAGGTTTCTGCCTAACACCCATTCCACCAGAGGCATGGCTACCTCTACAGCCCTGCAAAGGGGCGTTCCAATTAAGAACATTTGTGAAGCGGCAACGTGGTCTGCCATCCACACATTTACAAAGCATTATTGACTGGAATCTTCCCTCGGTGTGGATGGTATATTTGGCAAGGCAATCCTGCACTTCTTCCATGAAAATATATGAATTCAAATTCTACTCCCTCCTCCAAACCAAATACTGCTATGGGAGTCTGTCAAAGATGAGGAATATGTGGGAGGACACAATCCATTCGAAGAACAAGTAACTTACCCCTGGTAACGTTCTTTCAACTGGATGCTGCTCCCACGTAGTCCTCATCACCCTCCCAGCCTACCCCTCAGTAGATGACCCTGTACTAATACAGCTTCCGTTCCATCAAGGCTGAGTAAGGTCACTCCTGTGTTTTGAGTCGACACACAGTGCCCTCTGCCGAAAAATATTTTCGAAGCAGCTGAAGCTGGAAAAACATGTCAAAGATGAGGAATACGTGGGAGAAACATCCATTCGAAAGAACATTACCAGGCGTAAGTAACCTGTTAATCTCTGGTGAGCTGGTGGGAACCTCATTGATAAGACCTCTTTTACTGAATGGTGTGTACATTTCTGTAAACTTTGCTTCACCGCCTTCTCGCGTGACCGGTGTTAGGCTGCTGGCTGTGTGCTGCGAAGAAGTATGAGCTGCTGCTGTGTGGTGGCTTCCCTCTGCTGCCTCCCGCTGCGGTTTTCCTCCCTCACTGTTCGCCATTATCATAGGTAAGGTGGGGATAGGAGGTGGTCTTTACCACTTGCACAAACACCAACAAATGTTTGGGGTGGACTCCCTGCTTTCCATGACACGGCCTGTAAGCAGGCCTTGACACAGAATACCGACATGGAGCTGCAGGAAGGCTCCTCTCCCACCCGGCGTTGCCCCACATATCTCCCTGAGACCCGGGGCAGTTTGCTCCTCTGGTACCGCCCTCGTGACGGCCCTGAGTGTGGGTGATAGATAGGGCTGACAAGATGAGCCCCAGAGGTTGAAGAGGAGGTGCTGATGGGAGAACAGTTTAAGGGGGTAGAAAGGAATTGAGGCATTAAGAAGTGTGCAAGATGGTAGAGAGGAGGTGTTAGCAAACAGCTCAACCCGAGGATATAGAGAGGAGATGGTGGCATTGAGAAGCGTCCCGATTGGTAGAGAGATCAAAAGCAACCCAAGATGGGAAAGAGGTGGTGGTGATATGAACAGCCCAAGATTGTAGACCGTAATAGGTGATAAGAACCTCTGATATAGCCCGATTTGCTTGATACATGTTGGTGGCCAGAACAGCTCGAAGCAGCAGGGAGGAGTCTGTGATGAATAAACTAACGAAAAAGAGTTCTATTTGATATTTCTCCATTTTAAAGGTTTTAACGGCTGAACACAAATAAGCCCGATTTATTATCTTGTAGGGTTTTTTGGACGTTTTTGTGTAGCCTTTAAAATGCCAAAATATCACATGTGCCCCTCGCACTTTCACAAGGCAATCCCATCCCCCCACCCTCTCCCGCTGGTTGTCCTGTAAATCGGGGGGGAATTTAACCCCCCGAAAGCCTCCATTTCCTCAGCCAACACTCCTTTCCCATCTCAACACACACTCCCAAACACATACAGAAACGTACTTACCTCCCTCAGTGCGCCTTTCCTCTCCTGCCTGTGCTTGTCAGCCCTTGTGCGCAGTCGTGTGCATCCTGTGCTTGTCCGCCCCTGCGCACAGTCATGTGCTGTAGGGGCATGACAGTTCGATTTAGAAAAACCGCTCTGTGCGGTCACAGAGCGGTATTTCCAAATCAATCTTTTTTTTCTCGAATAAGTGAAAACTATTCTTTCACTTAATACCGGAATAAGACGTTGGATATTGAAAGGAGGTAGAGGAAGAGAGCAGGGATGAAAAAATTATCTTAGGCTGAGGTAGAGGGGTAAGGTGAGGGTGATAGAGACTGCGTCATTATCAAAGAATTTATCTGTGCGGCGTGGTACTGGTGAAAGTTCAATCAGCTAGAGGAGGAAGGTCCCAGGGGGCCAGGTCAGGCCATTGGTAGGTCCAGAAGGCAGGAGGAGTTTCTAGTATGTGTCAAGGAGCTTAGCTTTGGCTTGAAGCCAATAGGGTAAGAACCTGCTGAAAATGGGCAAGTAGGGACTGATTCTTCTACCTCTCTCCTGGCTCAACCCTATGTCATTGTTGAAGAGACCGGAGAATATTGCTGGCCTTACAGAATGTGTTAGTCGTGGGGTATAAGACTCTGGAAAGGCCACAACTAGCGTAGACTTCATAAAATGGTTCAAGTCACCCTTAACCCTGCAGCGGAAAGGAGGTGAAGTAACTTCTTGTGCGATATATAGACTAGAACTCTTGCTGCATAGGCGCAAAGGCCTAACTATCTGCAGAGAGAGAGTGGGAAACGCACACAATTCATTTTGGAGAAGGCCATCTTGGTTTGACTTGGGCAGATCGCAGGTTTTGAATTTAAGTTGGCCCCTACTTATACCCACTCCCCAAATAAAGTGTCAGAACCACACTGTTGGGTTTTGGCATCCGTCCTGATTCCATGTGTCCTGCATGACTTTGTATATACCCTAATCTCTGAATGGTGGGATTCAACATACTAAATCTGCATGATACCGTAGAGCAGGGGTCTGCAATCCTTGGCTCTCCAGATAGTCTGGACTGCAACTGCTCTCATCCCAAGCCAGCATGGACTATGGTGAGAGGCATGGGGGTTGTAGTTTATAACGGTTGTAGGTCAAAGGTTCGAATGTAAAGCATCGAATGACAAAGGACTCAAAAAAAGGGTCAGATTATTTGTTATAACACCTGTAGCGCTGCAGACTGCTCCTTCTTTAAAGTTTAGTGTGACTTAGCCAGATTGTTATTTTTCAAAGAATCTACCTTTGGCCTACCCCCACATGGGTGACCATTTGTGGAACTACAACTCTACCTCAGGGGGGGTGCACCACTTTGGCTCCCCTGCAAGTATATCTCAGGGGGGTTGTGCACTGTATTACTATGTTACTGCAAATAGGACATACACACCAAACCAAACACTAAGAAATGACACGAAATGAGATAACAATAAAACCACTTTTATTCATGCACAGCTATGCATGATGCAAACACTACTAGCAAAACGAATTCGCAACCCTCTCTGCATGGGTTCTAACTATAATGCAATAATGCAAATCTATGATGCCACTACAATGCTAATAACAATGCATGCCTAATAACAACACATGCGGCCTAGTAACAATTTGCAAGTGTCAGCATTTCTCTCTCTCATCACCACACATCACACTCTCTGTGTGTGCCTATCTCCCCTTCTGCCAGTATGTCTACAAACCATCTTTAGTGTGTGCAAATCTCAACAACACAGCTTCCCACTCAACAGGCCTTTACTCCCCTGTGTGTGTGAGAGCTTCTTCCCAGGCAGCCTCACTGCTCTCTCCTCTCCAGTTAACTCTGCCAGCCCTGCACAGGGCCTCTTTGCTTGGCCCCTCAGTGGTCTGTTTCTACCAACTCTGCTAGATCGATCTCGAACTCTGCACTCACCTGCTCTCCCAGAATGCGCTCCCAAGTTGCATGTCAGCCAAGCCATCTGATTCCGCTGCACCCAAAACGCTTCTCCAAAAGCTTCTCAAAGTACATCACTCCTTCTGCTCATTTCAGGCTCACAGTTACAGTGTCAAATCACGTCATACATCTAGTAACATCCTCTTCTGCAATCATTCACTCTTTCTGCAAGCAAGCATTTCTAATTCTAGGCAAGCATCGAAATGTCTGCGCATACGTGTAATGTCCCCAGTCACTTTGACATTACAAACCAGTTCATACTACTTTCAAACTGCGCCTCCCCTATCTATACACAGACCATCCTCCCATCCAGCTCTGTGCTTCAGCTATAAGCTTGCTCTACCGAAAACTGTGCAAAGGCCTCACTCCATTCAAATGCCTCCCACCTTTCTATCTGTCTGCGTCTCAGAGCAGGCCCAGGGTGCTGATAAGCCAGCCCGTCTCATTCCCTGCGTTCGGGCAAGAGTTATGACCTTCCTTCAAGACTATTGACATTCTTCGATTCACAGTCTACCATAACAATCCTTCCGTGCACAAAGTAGAGCTGCTCTCTGTGTCAGAATGGCATCACATAGGCCAAAATTCAGATTCAGAGCACTATCAGGCTCACTCCAGCCATGCCATTCCATGCCACTCCCCGCTCTTCACATGAGGGACCAGCCAACGTTGGATGCAAGTGCTGATTTCTTTTTTTTTAAAACTTTTATTTTTGTCGGCTGAGGTTCACAAGGCACAAACATCAAGGCAACAAGCATATAAACCAAGCATAGCATAGAACATCATAATGATTACAATATCTTAGTTCCAACAGTGGTTTCAGAGCATCACCAAATAAAGAAGGACACAAAAGAGATCACGATGCATGGGTGGAGACTGGAGACAAGCCAAATCCGGGCGAGTTCTCACTTTGGTTGTTGAGATACGTATTAAATTTGCTCCAGATGTTCCTGGGGCGAGATTGGGCGGGCAGCATAGTCAGGTATTCCTCCTCACAGTTCCGTGACCATGTGAGCATACCCAGCCATTTCTGAGAGGCCGGTTGGGAGGAGCGCTTCCAGCTCTGGAGTATACATTTTTTGGCAATCATACAACTTATATTCAAAAACTTTTTCAGGCGCTTAGTTTCGTCAGTCCTCCAGACCCCAAACAGAACTGCCAAAGGATCGAAGTCAATTAGAGTTTCAGTTACTGCACTTAGTGTATTTAGAACACCATCCCAAAAATCAGACAATTTGTTGTAGGTCCAGAACATATGTAAGTGATCAGCATCCACTGCCCTGCAACGCAGGCAGAGGTGCACCTCAGAGCGAGCAAACCCCGAAGTCCTGCGTGGAGTGTAGTAGAGCCTGTTAAGAAGTTTATATTGCATTGGCACGAAAACGGAAGTTGAGGGAGACTTTTTGGGTGTGACAGCACATATCCTCCCACAATTCATCAGGTATTTCTAGGCCTGGTTCAGCCGCCCATCCGTCGTGCGCCCCGAGAGCTGGAGTGGGGATGATGTCTTGTAGGATTTGATAAAATGAAGAGACGACGCCCCGTGCACCGCCCGAGTTAGCGATATATGCTATTGCCGGGTTATCTGGGGGCTCATCAGGAAAGGAGGGCCACATGGCGCGGAACGCGGCGCGGAGCCTGTAGTATTGAAGAGTCTCTAGGGGGGATCTGGTGTGCCCCAGTCTCCAAGTTTGGGGATCTATGAAGGTGCCTTCAGGATTGAAGTCGGATAGCGCCCGATACCCCAGTGCACCCCAGTGTCAGGCCAAAGCGGTATCCAGCGTGGGCTCCAGGCCACGGAAGGCCCACACGGGAAGCCATTTGTAATATGGGGAGGGCCCACTTGTCGAGCATAGCAGACGTGACCAGGCATACAGAGTCGCAGTGTCATGATCTCTGCTTCCAAAAGGTCAGGGTTTTCCCAACTCCCTTGGAAGCAGATCCATAACCCAGGTTCCGAGTGCCAACCAGTCCCAATTGGGACCTTTTGGACCCAGTCCTGGCGCCAGTGGCACCAGGCTCATAAATATGCCCAGTCCCAGCGCTGGAAGCGCCGGGCTCATAATGCTTGGGTGGACTTACCTGCAGCAGACCATGCTGCTTACTTGCCTGCCAGTTGAGTCTCTGATCCTCTTCTGTTTGGAACTACTTTTCCTGTTGGGTGGGGCAGGAGCCACTCCCTAGATTCAGAACACTGGAACTCTTCTGGAAAGCAGGAACTCTTTTCTTACCTAGGCGTGGCTGTGGAAGGAGACACCTAAGCACTACAGGAGGCTATTTAAACCACACCCGATGGATGAATCTTGCTTTGCGTTATTCTGCATCCTCAGCAGCAGAACGCTCATCGTGTCTTCTGCATCTGATCCTGGGCCTAAGGAAAAAGGCTTACCATTCTGAATCCAGTCTTCAGCAACACCTATAAAGACAAGAAAGAACAGGTTAGCATTACGGTCTTCAGTGACAGCTCTTCACTTACCTGGTCCATCGGCTGTCACCAACGCCTCGCGCTGCATTCCGGCATCTGAAAGAAAAAGGCTTACCTACTCTTCGTGCTTCCGGAGGTCTTCACACTGCATTCCGGCATCTGAAAGACAAAAGCTTACCAACTCTTCGCACGCTCCGGAGGCCTTCGGCGCTGCATCCCGCATCTGAAAGACAAAACAAGGTGCGTTTAAAGACATTGGGGAACTTTAATACTCACGTGCCATTACTCCTTTCCACATCTAACCCAGTGGGTATTCCGGCACCCTGCAGCCGCCCCGAACTTGTACCTGCAAAATAAAAAGACAGTTGGAGTGCATCGTGAAGCAGGCAACAAGCGCTTACTTACGTGCTTCCAGGCGCTTCTATTCATCACACGGGCTCCATCTTCAACTCACTTCAGCCCGCCATCCGCCATCGCCGGAAGCCTGCAAAACAAGAGACATCATTACTAAAGACTTTAAAGACATTAGAATTACTCGAAACTTACCGTTCGTGCAGTAAACGACGGACAGCAGTCCTCTGAAGTCAAGAGGCCTGCTCCCCTTATCCAGTGAAGAAACTGGTTACAGCACCCTGCCTCGAGGCAGATGGAGAGCACGGCGTTCACTTACCTAAGACATCTTACCCTTCGAGCCAGACATACAGTGCACAGAGGTCCAGCCCAAAGAGCCAGCCGTGTGTTACACATCACCTTTGAAGATACGGTATACGCCCAGTCAAGACCGGCGCCTCTACGGGAATCAGGTGAGCGTTACACGCAGCAATGGGGTCGATGAGGGAATCGGGTGCATAGTGTCGATGTAGTATTAAGGACATTAAGTTGATACCAGCAGACGCAAGCCGCTCCAGTTTGACATGTGGGTGCACTGGGGAGCCAGGGTACCAATGAGTAGCATGCTGGGCCTGGGCCGCGATCCAGTATAGTACTAGGTCCGGAGCAGCAATACCACCCCGTTTGTATGAAAGTGCCATGTCAGTCCACTTCTTGTGCACTGCACCGGAGTGCCAAAGGAATTGTGCACAAGCGTATGCAATTTAGTGAAATATGCCCTCCCAGGCCATATGGGTATATTGCAAAAGGTGTATAAGAGCTTGGGGACCAAGATCATTTTAATAAGAGATAGTCGGCCAGCAACGGACAACGGAAGAGTGCGCCATCGTGAGATTTTGGTCGCAACTGTTCGTGCTACAGCTGAGTAATAATCGGCAAGCAAGGTGGGTTTAGTGAGGGATATCTGCACCCCCAGGTATCTAACACCCTCAGGGGCCCGGCGCAGGGGATATTCGTCGGTGGGCTGTAGGGTAGCTTTGGTGAGCGGGAAGGTCTCCGATTTGGAATAGTCAATCGTAAATCCGGAGTGGGTGCCGGCATGGGTGATATCTCTCAGTATGGGGTCTAGGTGGGTTGTGGGATCTCTGACGTATAGTAGGACATCGTCAGCATATAGAGATATAATTTCAGGATCGTCAACACGTCTTATTCCTTTACGCGAGTGTCGTGCACGGACAAAGTCCGCCGTTGGTTGGTTCTATCACCAACACGAAAAGGATCGGGGAGAAGGGGCAACCCTGTCTGGTGCCTCTGAATAGCGTGAACATCTCGGATGTTAGTGAGTTAACTCGTACTCGCGCAACAGGGGGAGTGTATAATAGTTTGATGAACCCTATCATGTTTGGGCCAATGCCCATTGTTTCGAGGACCAGCCACATGTATTTCCAAGAGACCATATCAAAGGCCTTCTGAGCGTCCAACATAACCGCTACGGCCTGGACGTCTTGATCTATACGGGACATGACATTGAACAATCTCCTGATATTATGGGAGGTGGAACTGCCAGGAACAAAGCCTGCTTGGTCTTCTTGTACCAAGTGCGTCATAATAGGCAGAAAGCGATTAGCAATGATCTTAGCAAAGATCTTTGTGTGAACATTCATGAGGGAGAGAGGTCTATAGGACCCGCACTCGTCATCAGGTTTACCCGGTTTGAGCAGCACCTTGATGACCGCTTCCCGGATGGAAGGGGGAAGGATGGAGGTACGGAGTGCCTCATTCCAAACAGCCAGAGGGCCAGAATAGCTATGTGCTCTTGGTAGAAGTCCGCAGTGAGCCCGTCAAGACCCGGCGCCTTGCCTTTGGGTAAGTCCGAGATAGCCGTTTCTATCTCGTATAGCGTAAACGGGGCGTCCAACTGGTCCCAGGTCTGTGGGGAAATTTCCGTAGTGGGGATCTGAACGAGGAGTTCTCGCATATGTTGCTCGGTGTGCTCTACGGGCTGTGAGTAAAGGGAACTATAGAACTCAGTAAATATATCCAGTATTTGTTGGTCCGCCCATTGAGCGTCACCATGTCGATCTTTAATGGAAATGATCTGCGTTCGCCCCAACTCCCCCCTCACAAGTGTCGCAAGTGTTTTCCCGGGTCTGTCTCCCTCTCCATATTTCCTGGCGGCCTGCGGGCGGCTGAAGTAATGAACTTTGCTGGTAGCTAGTGTGTTAAATACTTGGAGTTCATCCGAGATTTGGGCAAGAATGGTGGGGTCAGTACCGGTGGAGCAACATTGCTCCAGTCTTTTCAGTTTGGCCTCAGATCGCCCAAGGGTGGCTCTAATGGCTTTTAACACCCCAGCCTCCCGGGAGATAGACATACCCCTAATGTAAGCCTTAAAGGCCTCCCATCTAACCGCGGTGGACGTGTCCTGAAGAGAGTTAAGTTCAAAGAACGACTCAATGTCAGCTAGTATCTCAGCCTTAAACACAATGTCTTTTAGGGCTTCAGACTTAAAGCGCCAGGTGCCGAGTGTTGGAATGGGAATTCCCAATCCTAAGGACTGTATGATTGGAGCGTGATCCGAAAATGTGCGGGGCAAAATGCATGTATCCTCCACCCTACCCATGACCTCCCTAGAGACCAAGAACAAATCTATCCTGGACGAGCTATCGTGTACAGATGAATAATAGGTGTATTCCCGCTGCTGGGGGTGAAGTGTTCTCCAGGCGTCACAGATGTTGAGCGACGGCATGTGGCCATGCAGCCTGCGCGCCGCACCAGACAGAGCTCTGGCAGCCGTGGCAGTTCTGTCCAGGACAGTGTCCAGAATAAGGTTCAGATCCCCCCCCCCCATATAATCTGCACCCCTTCGAAGCCGAGCAGTATGGTAGTTACAGTATCAAAGAATTCCGGCGAATCTACGTTGGGACAGTAAGTGTTAACCAGCAGATACTCTTTCTTGACAATTGTACAGTGTAGTATGACATAACGACCTTCAGGGTCGATGTAGCTTTTATGCAGCACAAACTTAATTGATTTGTGGATCATCGTGAAAACGCCCCTGGATTGTGTGGAATAGGAGGTAAAGAACCTGGCGGAACCCCATGACGGGGCGACAGCCCTTGGGATGAGTCCATTGGAATGTGTCTCTTGTAGAAGCAATATTTTGCAATTGTGTCTGTTGGCATAGGCCACGATCTTACGGGCCTTAGTGTGATTGCTCAGCCCCCGAATATTCCAGGACATGACAGTAGCCATTTCAGAGGTAGGCATCTACACACACAGTACCCATATTTCAGTGAACATCCCAGCTCCAGTGATGGTGTGAGCTCCCAGAGTTGGAACAGCAAGTGGGCATGTGGCCCTTCAGTATGCGCGCCGCGAGACCTCGTGTGCCTTTTCGAAAAAACCACCCCTTTCCCACCCCCCCACCCTCACCACTAACCATGGATCAGCAGTGTAAACATCGCCCACCCGTAACTGCGCGCAGTTGGGCCGTCCCGCACCTGGCCCAAACTGCCCTAAGGCCCAAATGGGGCCAACACATACCAAAGGTTTGAAAAAAAACAGTGCAATCGCAATGGGGTGCGCCGTTGCCGTGCGCTAGCACGCTTGGAGCCAAATGGCTCTGTTGCAAAACGAACAGTGGTGGCGGACACATGACGCAGGCCCCCGCCCGTGGAGCGGGTAACCGGGGACTGCGCACGAGCCCCTGCGGTTCCGTAACAAACCAAAACAGTTTCAACAGTTAAATAGTGTTCATCCCTATGTCCCATATATGGGGACCGGGGCTTATCGCAGAGAGATTAAAGACCTGTATTTGAACAACAGGAAGACAGAAATTGCAGTAGGACAGCAAAACAATGCAAGATTAGCTCTGTGGAGTGCCTCACTAACACGCCAAGAATGATGTGCACATTAATGTGCAAGTAGCTCGTAAAAACTGCAGAGACGTGATTCATCGCAGGAGCAAACAGCACCCGGTGAGACGTCCGGCTCCCAAGCAAGCGCAACCCCATAGTGGGCGGCGGTGTAAATTGTCCCAATGTAATCAGCCTTATGGTCATGCCATGAGCCAGCGTGCCCTGAGTGGGGCGCGCCACCTTAGTTAACAGATTGCGCGGTCGATCCCGGAACCAGCCACCACCCCCCCCGGATCGACCAAGGATTCAGGGAAAATTGTTGTGAGCGCTCAGACCCGGGTAGGGGGAGTAGTAAATGGCCAACGCCGACATTTCGTGGCCCACAAACGCCCCAGGCGCGCGCTGCCGGGAGCCAGAACGTTACAGTGAACAAAGCAACCTTACCAGTAACGCATTGCAAGTTCAATAAGTGTCTACAATCCGTGCCACTCGTAATCAATTATCATCAGCACAGCCGTCTCCAGAACCCTGAAGCGTTATTTGCATCTCAATGAATTTCACCGCATCGTCAGGGACGGTGAAAAAGTACAGTTTGCCCTTATGGGTGATTTTGAGCCGTGCAAGGAATAAGATGGCATATGGAACATTACGTTCCTTGAGCATTTTCTTGACGCAGAGGAATTGACGTCCCTCCTGCTGCACCGCCACCGAAAAGTCTGGGAAGATTCTGATAGTGTGAGACTCCAGCCGCAGCTCCCCCTTCTCCCGTGACAGGCGAAGGATGAGGTCCCTGTCATAATTAAGAATCTTGGCTATAATGGGCCTGGGGCTATCGCCAGGTTTGGGTCGCAGGGAAAGGGCCCGGTGAGCCCGCTCAACCGTGAAATAAGGGGAGAGGTTCGGATCACCAAGCAAGTCCTTGAGTAGTTGTTCGACTGCGTCCTCCATGCGCCCCTTCAGGACAGTTTCAGGGACCCCAATGATGCGCAGGTTGTTTCTACGGGAGCGGGACTCCAAGTCATCGCATTTTGCCTTTACGCTCTTCATGTCGCGCGATAAGGTGGCCACTGTGTCCTGAAGTGCGCGTATCGCACCTTCATTGGTGGAGATCCGGTTTTCGGCTTCAGTAATTCTAGATCCAGCCTGGTCAACACGGGTTTTGAGTGAGGCAACGTTCGCATTAATGTCGTCAAGCTTCTCGTGAAAGGAAGCAACGTTTTTAGCCATTGATTCCATCATGGCAGTGAGGTCTGGCACCGCCACCCCCGGATTAGGGTCGTTGTGAAGTTCTTCCTGTGGGGGCGACGTGTGGCCCACCTCAGGCCGAGGGACCGCCTTAGTAAATTTGTCCATGGCACCCGCTTTAGCAGATCCTTTGGAGCGACTCGACATAACCGGAACCAGAGGGGAGATGATAAGATGGAGGAAGCAGGCTCCGGTGGCGTTAGGGGCTACAACCTGGCAAATTGAGAACACAGCCCCCGCGGTCAGTCCAGCTAGTGAGTCAGGTATTGGGGAGGCCCTGTGCGCGGTAAGTCTAAATATATAGCTCCGCCAAGTATGAGGCTAAATGGATCATCACAGTCTCTATTGCGGTTCCCTCGGAGGACACCACCACAGGGAGCAGTGTCAAATCTGGGGAGGTTACAACTCCCAAGCAATGTATGGCAGGGCGGCAGAGGGAGATTCCAGCGGGAGAGGCACCCCCTATAGACGGCTGAAGTGTGGGTGATAGGGCAATCCACCGTAGAATGACCGTGTCCCGGTGCTCCAAGGTAGGGACCAAGTAATGCACACGCCGCCAGCTAGTGTCAGGGGAGAGGGTAGAAGAATCGCGGATACATGTAGGGCCCAGGTGGGGCCACCCCCTCAACTCCTCACCTGACTGGCACCGGATCGGCGTTGAGACAGAAATCCCTTAGTAAATGGACACACCATTTGGATTCAGCTGGGTTACAGATCAGCAGCGATGCAGGAAACAGGTTGCGACAGCGGTCCCCACCGGTCCGTATCAAGCAGCTCATCCCAGGCCTCTCACGACCGTAGACGGGCAGCCGACGCGCCGCGGGCAGCTGCGGCCTAAGCCCTCGGCGGAAAGGACAGTCAGGCGGGGCCGGAACAGGAACGGACCGGCCCACGAGTGTAGTGTATGCCCGAAGGTGCCAGGTGCAGAACAGCCAGCAGCGAATCCGGCGGGAGGCACCCGATCAGGCCACGATGGGGACAGTGCCCAAGGGCGGCCCTCAGCAAGACACAGCGGGACGAAGATCTCCGGCTCCGAGGGTCCGATTTCTCCCAAAATTCGACGTGCGGGTAGTGCTCGTTGGCCACAGTGCAGGGATCGTAGCAGGGACACAGATTCCAAAGCAGAACCGCAGATGTCGACGGATAAAATGCGGCTAGGCACAGAGCTCTTGCACTAGGCAGCCATTTTGCAGGCTGCTCAACAGCGCCCCCGGATGCAAGTGCTGATTTCAAAGCACTATGGTGTCGGATCAGTGACTACTTGCTCACTCCCACAAGAGACAAAGAACTTCACTGCTCTTCAAAACTGTCTTCATAGCACCAGGAAATCAAAATGCGTTACCAGACCGTGTCTTCCTGCTCATTTGCATTTCTCCTCTGTTCCCTTCTACTCCGTCCTCGGTCACAAGGTAAGGCTTTCAGATGGATTCTCTCCCCTCGCTGCAGATTACAAAGCAGCCCACAAACGAAAATGCTGCAAAAGCTGAACATCTTTCATCTTTGGCACAGAATTCTGCAAAGGTGTCGCCTTTCAAAATCAGTCAGGATCTTCACTTCCCATTCAATTGTCAGCGAGGAAATCGGTTAGCAAACAGTCTTCTGCGTACTTTCTCAGAGCACAGACATTGACAAAGCCATACCCCAAGGCCTCAAATCGGAGACATTCCCCAGAAGTGCTGCTGCAATTTGTAGGTGTCAAATGGTGTCACATCACAAGGTGACAAAAGCAATGTCTGTGCTGCTTCAAAACAGCCGAACCCAGGTGAAACAAATTTCAGTGCCAGCCATCACGAATCTCGAACAGACGGCATCAAGGTCTGGTCAATCTACTCAGTTACATGCAATGCTGTTAATCATGGTCTGGTCAATCCATCAAATGCGATCTGGTCAGTGATCAAGGTCTCACGGTCTGCAAGTCTCGGTCTGGTCAGCAAGTCTGCATCTCGGCATCTTTTCTCCAGGTGTCATGCAAAGAAAACAAAAGGTGCACGCATGTCATGATGCCTACCTCCGGGGACCCAGACCAGGTACAGCAACCCCGGAAGCAGGCATCAGGTTATTTTGGGCAAGCCCAAAAACCCCTGCTAGAGGCTGTTTGGGTGCAGTCCTGGCGCCTATTGCTATAGGCGCCAGGCTCATAGAGTAGAACTTACCTGATGCAGACCATGCTGCAAGCTTACCTGATGCAGACCATGCTGCAAGAGCTCCAAGCCAAATGAGGCTTGGAAGGGACTATTTTACCTAGGGACTATTTTTTACTCGGGTGGGGCTGAGGAGGAATACTTACCTGGGACTACTTTGGAGGCTATTTAAACCACGCCCGAAGAGCAGCACACGCTTCGCGTTATTCTGCATCCAGCAGCGTAACGCTCACCGTGCCTGCAAGTCTGCATCCAGTCTTCTGCCACGCCCGCCTCGAGTTTGGAGCTCCTAGAAAAAGGGAGAAAGAAGGTGAAAAGGTTAGAACAAGAGCAATACCTTTGATCCTTACCTGAATTCCCGATCCATCGTGCCTTCGAGATGGAAGAAAGAAGTTATTTTATGCGCGTCGCCTCACCTGCTGCAGCGCCGCGCTGAACTCACCGGCCTTCGCAGCATCTTCACATTCCACCGCATCCTCCTGCATGTTCCCGCCGCATTCCGGCACCTAAGAGTAGACAAGAACAGCAAGGTGAGCCAAGGGAATACACACAGGAATATTAGTTACCCCCCCCATAGACTTACCTGATTTTACCACCGGGGGTACTATTCCTCTTCACGGGTCGGCGCAGCTTCCACTGCATCTTCGCCGAACCCCGTCCCCTAAGGGGAAACAAAAGGACAGCAAGGTGAAACAAAGGGACTATCAAGGGGAACCCTCCTCTCCACAATAGACTTACCTGATTTTACCGCCGGAGGTATTATTCCCTGAGACTTCATACTTTCTCTCAGCATCTGAATAAGAGAGAAAGCAACAGGTTACATATTGACAGTATTTATCGAACTGTGTTGGAAATACAAATCCTTACCAGAATATTACCGGTTGCCACGAGGAACTCTTCACTAGGGTCAAGCTGCAATCTGCAAGGAATCGGACAAGAGTGAAAGTCAGGCATTTGAACTCTTACAAACGACATACTTTTCAGAGTCAATACTGTTCTGGAACTCACCAATTCCTTCGAGCCAGTGAAGCAACTGGTTATCAACGCGCCCCTGCGCTCAATGCAGGATGGAGAGCGCATCTTTTCAAACCATCAGAAGAATATTCCTATGGGCCAAGCAAACGAAGCTAGGTGGGCCAGTCCAGTCCGTCATCTCGGCCCTACGCGTCACATTCGTGGAGACCACAGCTGTCCAGTTCAGATCGACGCCTCTGTGGGAGCCAGGTGAGCGTAACAACGCATCAGTTCAATCAGATTTGAGGTGTACTCAAGCCAAAAAATCAAAGGCTGCATTTCTCAACGTGCTTCAGTGCACTGCTAGGTATAAACTCCCAATGTCTCTCAAAATACATCAATACTACTATCTCAGTGTCTGCCCAATGTCAGTCAGTGTCTACTTCAGTGTACCAGTGCATCTGTCTAACCAAGCCTGTGTCTCTATGCTGCATGATGCATTTCTCCAGCTGCCATCTCTATCTTTCTCAAAACAAAAGGAAACAACCCATTTCAAATAATTCAAAAATTGCAAAACTGCATTATTCTCTGTGGCAAAACCTTCTCTAGCCACACAATCCATATCCCTTTTGAACATCAATGATTCACTCTGAATCCATTCATGTTCACAAAACAGATGTATTTCACTCAATTGCACTCCATGACCTGCAAAAGCATTGTTCTTCATACTCAGTAAGCATTCATTGTTCTCGCGGCCTATTCCCTCAAAACAGTCTGCTGCTAATGTCGCACACTTCAGTGGCATTGCTAATCTCTCATAAACATTAGTTCTCTCCATGTGTTCTCTCACCAAACTAAAAATATTCAAAGAATGCAACATCTCAAAACAGCCTAATGTGTCACGATTCATTCTCCTCGATTCCATTCTGCTTTCTAAACAAGTTACAAAGTCGGCAGGTAAAACAAAATGTTCACTCCTAAACGTAGGCCAAATGCTGCTGTCATCAATTCTGTCAAAAATGCCATTATGACATGCTACATCAAAGATCTTAACCATCTCATCCCTTCCCCTAAACCCAGAATGCAATGCTAAATGCTGTTCACTGTTTCTATGCAAATGTGCTTTCAAAAAGACATCTCCATGACTGAACCCTTCACAATGCAAATCTACAAAAGGAATCCCTCTATGCATTTCTCTAGGCAAACTGCACATGTCCAGATTCTCTACAATCACTTCATTCTTTTCATTCTCTTCATTCTGTTGCCCTGCTGTTGTGGCAATCTCTTCAATCACTGCACTGTCAGTGGAACAAGCTGCCTGTGTCACACTACCTTACTGTGCTATCCCATTCATTTCACGCAAATCCACTCCCTTAGGTAACTCTTTCTCCCCAAGGGCAATATTGATTATTTCCTCTTGCACTGGCCCTCCTGGGTTTCTCATAGGAACTCTGTTCCCTTCCATCACTATGGTTGTCAATGCTTTCAATGGGTCTTTCAATGGATCTCTCAATGGGACACTATCCCCTTCACATATTGCTACTGCTGGACTATCCCAGCTATCAATCATATGTCTGAGACGATATATTATTGCTCGCAAGTCAACAATATATAGTGTCATTTCTGTTCCTGAAGCTTCAGTATTCACTCTTAACCGTTCGTTTTTCACAACAGTCAGTCTAATCTCACATCTCGTGGTGTAAGTTTTCAAACCAGCTTTTGACATCTCTAAACACTGTAGATCTCAGTCAAAGCTTGGCGAAATTGTGCCCAAGTTCCAACAAATGAATCCAAACAAAGGTCGGATTCCAATTCAAATTTCCGCGGCAGACTTCCAACAAAATACCTCAAGCATCTACAAGAAAAAACAATTCTCTAGTTTGGCAAATATATGTACATGTATTTTCAAAACAAACGCCAGTTATAAAAAAACTACTCTGACAATTCAATTCAAAAACAATCCAGATTTCTCAAAACAAGTCACAGTCAGAGAACTAGGTTCCCCTCCTACCGTGAACAAAGCTGTGGACAAGCATGCTCTCTCTAATACAAAGGATCCCCAAGACAGAACATCAAACATAAACATAAAAACACTCCCACAAACTTAATAATCATGGACAGAAAATACAGCTAAAACAAGAATGCAAACACAGCCAGCTGTACACGATGTTCGAATCTTCGACGTCAGCTCATCGATTAGTGGAACAGATGCCAGCTGCAAAACTCTGCAGACTAAACCCTCTGTTCCCAATTATCAATCAGCATCTGGAAGGGCCACGCGGCCGGGCGCCATTTGTTAGTTTTCAAAGAATCTACTTTTGGCCTACCACCACATGGGTGACCATTTGTGGAACTGCAACTCTACCTCAGGGGGGGGTGGACCACTCTGGCCCCCCTGCAAGTATATCTCAGGGCGGTTCTGCACTGTGTTACTGCAAATAGGACATACACGACAAACCATACCAAGCACTAACAAATGACACGAAATGAGATAACAATAAAAACACTATTCATGCACAGCTATGCATGATGCAAACACTACTAGCAAAACGAATTTGTAACCCTGTCTGCATGAGTTCTAACTATAATGCAATAATGCAAATCTATAATGCCACTACAATGCTAATAACAATATATGCCTAATAACAACAAATGCGGCCTAGTAACAATTTTCAAGCGTCAGCATTTCTCCCTCTCTCATCAACACACATCACACTCTCTATGTGTGTGCCTATCTCCCCTTCTGCCAGTTCGTCAACAACCCATCTCTAGTATGTGCAAATCTCAACAACACGCTTCCCACTCAACAGGCCTTTACTCCCCTGTGTGTGTGAGAGCTTCTTTCCAGGCAGCCTCACTGCTCTCTCCTCTCCAGCTCCCTCTGCCAGCCCTGCACAGGGCCTCTTTGCTTGGCCCCTCAGTGGTCTGCTTCTGCCAACTCCCTGCTGGATCGATCTCAAACTCTGCTCTCATGTGCTCTCCCAGAATGCTCTCCCAAGCTGCATGTCAGCCAAAGCCATCCGATTCTGCTGCACCCAAAACGCTTCTCCAAAAGCTTCTCAAAGTACAACTCTCCTTCTGCTAATTTCAGGCTCACAGTTAGTGTCAAATCACGTCATACATCTCTATGGTAACATCCTCTTCTGCAAATATTCACTCTTTCTGCAAGCAAGCATTTCTAATTCTAGGCAAGCGTCGAAATGTCTGCGCATACGTGTGTAATGTCCCCAGTCACTTTGACATTACAAACCAGTTCATACTGCTTTCAAACTGCCTCTCCCCTATCTATAAACATACCATCCTCCCATCCAGCTCTGTGCTTCAGCTATAAGCTTGCTCTGCCAAAAACTGTGCAAAGGCCTCACTCTATTCAAATGCCTCCCACCTTTCTGTCTGTCTGCGTCTCAGAGCAGGCCCAGGGTGCTGATAAGCCAGCCCGTCTCCTTCCCTCTGCTCGGGCAATAGTTATGACCTTCCTGCCAAGACTCTGTTGACATTCTTCGATTCACAGTCTACCATAACAATCCTTCTGCGCACAAAGTGGAGCTGCTCTCTGTGTCAGAATGGCATCAGAAAGCCTGTTTCATGCATTATAGTGCCTAACACATTCACTCAAACCAAAGCGCTACATAATGTGGACTCAATGCATACTAAGTGCACACATCCATGCGTGTCTAAATGCATACATAATTACATAATGTCTAAACAAGGCCTCTTCATATAACAGCCTATTTCTCTAGCAAAATGCATCTTTCTCTCCAGCATAACATATATGGATATAATGGATAACTAATGTCACTAATATGAATGAAATGAATTAGTAATGATGACATAACAGGCAAACATAATATCTGGTTTTAGCAGGGATCAGAATTCAGATTGGGTGAGGAGGAGCTAAAAGCATCTTCTTGGTATCCAGCATTAACCAGTGACCAAGAACTACCATTAAGGAATGAGGAGCAAGTGTAAAGCGTTCCACAAATGTAACTTCAGCATAAGGTGCAAACATATTATTTTGTCCATTATTTATGAACCCTTATGCTTTAAATGTTGTCCAAATGTTTATTTATGGATTGGCCAAATGCAGAGAGTGAGATTCAGATAGGTATGTCTGTTCTGCTGTTTTGCATCAGGTGGTGTCGGGAGCCAAATGTAGCTCCTGGTAGCTATTGGTGTCAAACTAGCCAGACTCCTCTTTGCTATAACCAGGAGCAAAATAGCTCCCAGCTCCCCTCAGTTTCAAACTCTGAGATAGTATTTGTTCCCTTTTCTATGAAAGGAAATGGGTGAAGCTATATATGGTCTTGACCTTTGCCTGCCACAGAAGGGTGAGGACAGGAGAACCAAGAACCAGTTCTGTCTGGATACTTGAATGGTATCATGGATTCCAGAGCGGAAGCTACACATCTTGAGTGTTTGCTGAAATCAATATCCCTGGAAAGTTTGAATATAGCAACCAACCACCTGTCATTCAATGGCCAACACATGATTCAATGGAATCATCACCATGATCATAAGTTGAGTTTGCCTTCCTATAAAACCTGGAACACTGCTACATTACTTTGTTTAGCCATTGGATGAGCCCCAAAGCCTGAGAAGATGAAGCCAAGCCAAAAAAGATTATGAGTAAGCCTTGCTTTTGCAACGTTCCCAAATAAGGCAGACTATGAAGCTAGTCGTTAAAGCTAGGTTGGAAGCCTCTAAGGAATGCTGCTCTCCGAGAAGCCTTGCTGCTTGTTTTTGTGAAGATTAGTCAGAATATGGAATCACTAGAAAGCACAAACGATCTTGTTATAAAACCACAGAACTACCAAGAACTCAATATGTTTAATTTGGACCAAGAGGAGCCTATTTCGTACCTGAACTTTGACTGCTGAAATACATCTTCATCAGTCCGAACCAAAAACATACCTTGTGTCAGCAGCACAGCTGCACAGTACTCCAGCTTCAATAGTTAATTCTCCCTTTTGTTCTGCACCTTCTCCAGTGAGGCTAGTGGTCATCCAACTTGGATAGAGCATGTTGTGTGTTCTCACCACAGAATACTGGCTTATGTGATTGAGACCTATTCACAACATTGGCCCTATGCTTACCATTAAAGGCTCACCACCGCATCAGGACCTCATCATTATTTTCCATTCAGAGCCTGGGCCCTCTCTCTCATATTTTTCTATTACAGACTGACCTCTGGTTGAGAAGATTCAGATCTGGAGGCAACCCCCGGATGCTGAGCACCAGACACAGAATCTGCAGTATCCACTAGACATTGGACATTAGCTGTATCCCTAAGTAGTAGACTCATGGCCTTAAAGCACTAAAATATTGTTATAAAGATTGCTTGCCATTAACTGCTCAACAAATAGTTACCTTTACGGAAGATAAAGCCATATTTTCATAAAGTCATTGTATTATTTTTCACTATCGGGCACATTATCACTAAATGAGCCCAGGAAAGCATGTTTCAAAGCTGTGTGTCTGTCCTAGCTCTCTCAACCCAGACCCCTCCTCGCTAGGCACAGAAAGGAAGCATGTTGCAAAGCTGTGCGTCTGTCTTAGCTCTCCCAACCCAGACCTCTCCTCGCTAGACACAGAAAGAGAGAAGCCATCATAAAAATGATGTAACAAGTGGTAAGGGAATAGTTTATTGCCAACAAATTGATCTATTTAAGAAATACAGGCCCCCAGTTACTGATACTGTGCGAACAAAAGCAATATTTACACACAACAATGTATCATGTTCCTCCCACAGATTCTGCATCACCGTCCCAACCTTCCCCTCTTGACAGATATCTGCCCTGCTGTCCCTCAGTGACTGAGAGCTGGGGAAAAGGGTTTAACCGAGGTCATTGGGCGCAATGGCTCATGTATACTGGCCCTGATGTTATGTCCAGGGCAGGGTTGTAGAGGTGCCAAGCGGAGCTGACACAAAGCGGCGCTGTGCTCCCTGGTGGCGAAAAAGCTTCTGAAGGTTGCTGGCACTGGAGATAGAATATCATGCATGAGTAGTCTGTGGGAGGAACAGCTGTTAGAAAGAACATTTGCAAGAGGTAAGTCATTTGGTCAACTTTACATAAAAAGCATTGAATTCAGGTAACCCTCTTTAAGTGCTAAGCATAGTTTTACAAGAAATTCAACTGAACCATTTTGTGGCTCTAGGCATGGACTTAGGCCTCCCGATGATTGCATACCGGGGCCTCCCAGAAGCTTAATCCAGCCCTACATTGTGAGAAAGGGGTGTCTCATGTAATAACATGTCACCTTTGAAGAGTGTATGCCACTATGTGATTTACTTTTAGACCTTCAAATCCTTTCACTCTGGATTTTATATTTGTTCACACATCAATTGAGCATTCCATGGGTCTGGTCATGATTCAACAGTGTTAGTACTAAGCATTCTTTCTAATGGATTCTTTCCTTACACAAATTCCTCATCTTTGATATTATTTCTACACTTATGCTGTCCATCAGAAATGTTTTTGGCCACCACCTCTTTATGTACCCAATGCCGGAAATAACGGCAGGCCCAATATATAATGATGCACTGTACCCCATCATTTCAGTGTGTATTTAGTATGTTATTCATAAACTTAGCTTCAAATGGATTTTCCTCCCACGTATTCTTCTTCTTTTGATAATTGCTTCCAGCCTCAGCTGCTTCTGGAAAAGATTTCTCGGTTGAGGGCGCCATGCATCATCGACTCCATGTCCCTTGACAGCCTCCTTCCACTCTTACTGACAGTACATATAGCACGCACCGCACCCATTACTTCAGTTCTGTTTTTCCGCTGCACAGTTCGCTTTGGATACAGTGCAATTTTTGTCATTCATTGACTGTTGCTTTGATAAAATATTGACTTGTAAGACAGGATTAAAAAAATGCATGGATTGTGGGTCCAAGATGTCCAGCACGGACCCACAACGCATTTGCCTCTAGTGTCTTGAACTGAAACACAAAACGGCAGATTGCCATTCCTGTCAGTTGATGACAGGAAAGGCAGTGAAAGACAGGATGGGGAAACACACCGCGGGTAGGCCCCACCCATAAGTCACCATCATTGTTTCCATCGAAGAGAATATATTCTGGCGAGTGAGGGGAGAGTCTCCTCTGAGAAAGTGCTCTAAAAAGCACTTGCATTCTCGTAGCGGCTCCCATCCCTCGTCTTCGACATCTCGAAAAAGATCCAAAAGAGGCCTCACAGGTTCAGCTCGACAACCTCAGATTCCTCTCCCGACTGCAAAGTGTCCTGTTTCGCCTAGCAAGGCTGATAAGATGTCTGAAAAGGTTTTAGTTCTCGAGCCTGATCGGTAAACCGTCAACCCCTCGAGAGCCTTTGAAGCCTCGGGTCGAGGAGAGGCCTACACCTCTTTCTTCAGTGACTCTTTCAAGTCATGGGTCGAATCCATCAAAGGTGAAGCCTTCGACTTCCAAGCCGTCAACGACTTTGAAGGATTTTGATGAGAGCTATAAGCCCTTACCTAAAAAAGACATCCTTAAGTCTCTCTCTTCAAAGAAGCAGAGACTTCTGACCAGGATACACCACCATTTGGTCCTGAATATGGGACACCAACTGTTCCAGAGGCTCTGGTTTCTGAAGAATCCAGAATGGAACACCTCTTTCATACAATGAAAAATGCAAATGGCATTGACACCTCTCCTGGGGTAGATTTTGCAACACCTGACCCTTCTGAACATGCTGAGGCTTCTTATAGACAGATGATGAATAGGGTCACAGAGTAGCTAGGATGGGGAGGCCAGCTACAGTTAATCAACAGGACGCCCTCACAGACATTCTGGACATGGTTCCACAAGAGGATCCAATGTTATGTTTTCACTCTGCCTTGCCGAGGTTGTGGCAAACTGGGAGACCCCAGATACTAAACCGGCAGTCAATAAGAGCCATAATCGGAAGTACAAACCTTCTATGGTGTATCCAGCCTTTCTTTCATATCACCCAACTTCTAAGAGTTTGATAGTACAAGTTGCTATGTCCACATCCAGGGCAGCCGCTTATCCAACTATCCCTCCCGATAGGGATGATAAACGTTTTGATACTCTTGCTAAGAGGGTCTTCTCGGCCATCAGTATGGACCTTAAATCTAGCAATACAGAATGTGCTCTGGCCAAATGTACCCATATACTATGGGATGTTATTGCTATGACAGTATCAGCAAAGCTATGGCGACTAGTACGGTGACTCGCAAGTTTGCCAGGTTAAGGAAATCTGTTTTTGCACTTGATGTTCAATCCTGGCTTCTCAATATGACATTTGATGGGTCACATCTTTTTGGGAATGAGGCATACGAAAGTCTTGAAAAACTTCAGACTTCCAAAGCAACCGCAAGAAGGCAGACACAACCTTTGCATCCGACGTCCCCGGGTGGAGGGGTCAGCGTTTGCGCTATTACACTTCCTTCAGAAGTGCAAGGGTCATGCCAGCAAAATGGGGTAGAGGACATTTCCTCGAGGTGGACAAGGTCGAGGTGCAAAGTCTGCCCAAGCAACATTTGCCTTACCATCAGCCGCTGCATCAGCTGCTGCAAAACCTCTCTGAGGCCTTAATTCACAGGACTTTGTTGGGGGGCAGGCTCGGTCAGTATTTGGAAGAATGGCATGGCATTACTTCCGATGCTTGGGCCTTGCAGACAGTAGCCCAGGGTTACTGCCTCCCTTTCTTAAAAAGTCCTCTGGATCATCCGCCAAGGAGCCACTCTCTCAAAGTTTCAGTTCCATTCCTTCTGGAGGTCGTCTCCATTCTGCTGGAGAAAGGTACCATAGAGCTGGTACCTGTGATAGAGATGAACCGCGGGTGGTCATCCCCTTACTTGTTGATCCCCAAAAAGGACAGAGGATTGAAACACAGTTTAAAGTTGAGATACTTGCACAAACAAGTTCCTCAAGAAGGACAAGTTCAGGCCCTCCAACTCCATGATTGGATGGCATCATTGGACCTTCAGGATGCTTTCATGTGCCTATTCATCACAAGCACAGGAAGTACCTATGGTTCGCCATTGGCAGTTCTCACTATCAGTTTCGGGTTCTGCCATTCGGGTTCACCTCTGTCCCAAGGGTTTTCACCAAGTTGATGGGGATAGTGGCAGCAAGTTTCAGGAGGAGGGGGATTCACATCTACTCCTACCTGGCTGATCAGGGCCCATTCTTCCGAACCCACCTTGGAACATCTCAGCATCGCCTGCCACTCTCTCCACAGACTGGGCTTCTACCTTAATTTCAAGAAGTCCCGCACAATACCATCTAGGAAGCTCCAATTCATTGCAGTGGTCCTAGATGCTTCCTCAGGGAAAGCTTTGCCACCCGAGGTATTTGTATTTTATTTCTAATTTAAACCAAAGTGTTGTACAGAGGATGAAGAACGGTACTATAAAAATGAATAAACAATTAAAATCCGAGAACAATCCTCAGGGATGTTGGAGTAAGTAGGACTTCGGGGAACCACAGAGTAAAGAGTAGACAGAGATGGAACGTAGAGGAAGAGCATTCCAGTGAAGACGGGCAAGGAGTTCAAAATAGCGAAAACGAGATTGAGCACAGGGAGGACGGATGGCTACCAATAGAAACTGAGACGAACGAAGCGAATGAAAAGGAATATAGAAAGATATTAATGCAGTAAGATAACTAGGAGCCAAACTATGAAGAGATTTGAAAACAAGACAGAAAATTCAACTTGATTTTAGAATAAAAGGATAACAATCCAAGAGTTGCAAGGGAAGAAGAGATAGAATCGCGAAAACGAGAGAAAATACAAAAGACGAATGGAGGAATTGAAAAATGATTTAAGAGTAAGACAAGAGCTAGGAAGTCCAAAGAGGGCAGTAGAAAAGTCTGGACAAAAAAAGAAGAAATTAGAAGTTTAGATGCTTGAAAAGTAAGAAATGTGCAAGCTTTACGAATGTTGAGAAGATGAAAACGACAGGAACGAGAAGTTAATGAAATTCGGTAAGAAAATGAAAGATTAGAGTCATAAAGTGAAGGCCAAGATTTCGTGCCATGGGTGAGATTGAGAGCTTAGATGGGGGAAACAACATAAAAGAAGGTGAAGGATGGGGAGGAAGTATTAGCAGGGGAAAAACAATAATTCAGTCTTCCCAGCATTGAGAGTCAGATAGTGTGAAGAGATCCGAGATTTAATAGCAACTAAGCAAGCAGAGAGAGTATGATGGATTTCAGGAGAAGAAGAAGAAAAAGAAAGAAATAGTTGGGTATCATCAGCATAAAAGTGGTGAGATAACCCAAAAAAGAAAATAATAGTAGCAAGATGCGAAGTGTAGAGAGAGACTAGAAAAGGACCCAATCCAGACCATTGAGGCACCCCATCGGCAAGCATAAACGATTTAGAGGACTTGCCCGCCCAAGAGACTGAGAATGTTCTATTGGATATATAAGAATGGAACCAAGACAGAACAGACCCAGTAAGATCGAAAGACGAAAGTGAGACCAGAAGTAGAGAGTGATCAACAGTGTCAAAAGAAGCTGATAGATATAGAAAAATAAAAAAAGAGGAGTATTTAGAGTATCGAGTAGAAAGAAGAGAATTCAACACAGAAGAAGAGCGTGAGGTGAGGGCTCAACACATTTGATTTGATGTGATATTTTCTATGCGCCTATACACAAGTATTTCAAGACGCAACCAGGCAAGGGAGGGGGAACAAGGGAAGACAAGACAAGCGATCTTGCAGGCGAGAGGGCATTGGGGGAAGTGCAACCAGAGCAGCAAGGATTTGGGTTAAGTGCAAGGAAGGCTGGGACTACAGAGAGCAACCCAGCAAGGTAGTGCAAGGTAAGCCAGGCGGCACTGTAAGGTGGGCCAGGTGGCAAGTGCAGGGGGACTGGTCAGAGGGGGGGCCAGGTGCCCTGTAAGACTCAGAGCACACCAAGCGGCCAGACAGCAGACGGCTGAAGGAGCAAGGGTACGGTAGAAGGGGAGAGGGAGGGCAGAAGAGGAGGAGAAAAGAAAGGTCTTGAGCTTCCGGAACGTAAGGAGATCCAGATCAAGGTGGAGAGAGGCACGGAGGCCCTTCCAGAGCAAAGCACCTGCAGAGCAGAGAGATCTACCCCCCATTCTCTGCTTGGAGAAACAACTGACCCACAGAGAATTGGAGGTAGACGAGCGGAGGGCTCTAGAAGGAAGATTTCAAATGGATTGTGTCCTCTCATTGTTAAGGAAACCATCCCATGGACGCTGCATATCTGAGCTTCCTGAAGAGGGGCACGGAGAGGTAGCCAGTCTGGCCAGAAGGTTCAAGAGAAGGTAAAGTAATGCTAGTAGCCAGTCCAACACGCACCTGTAGAAACACTAGGTCGGAAGTGGACCGGCTCCCAACGCCACGGAAAGGTGCTTCCCTGATTAGCGTAGCGTCAGGACAGTGCATGCACTGACAGGGAAGGCTGGCATCTTGATGGACGTGGTATGCTGATTCCGTAGTCAGATGCAGGTCTCAAGAGGCAAGGTGCGATGCAGGAATGGCAGATGATGGTCTTCAGTGGCACGGTACCCAAGCAGAAACCAGAGGCAGGGCAAAGGTGATTCCAGAAGAATCAAGAACAGAATATCAGACTGGGGAGGCTGGACAGGAGGGCACCAGGAAGACTGGGAACCAGGAAGAACAGAGAACCCTGGGAGGCAAAGGGAACCAAGGAGAGCGCTGAACCCAAGGAGGCCAGGGAAACCAATGGAGCCCAAGCGACCAGAAAGCCAGGGAGTACAAAGGAACAGAGCGCCAGAGAGTCCAAGGACAGAGAGCTAGGGAGACCAAGGACCAGAGAGCCAGGGAGAAGCCCAGGAGGGGCAGAGATCAGAGGCTCAAGGAATAGCAGGGACAGGAATGAAGCAAGCATGGCAAACGAGTGTTGCAAGCGGTTCAGGAAGCAAACCGCATTGAGACGCGGTTTGCTTCGGGGATCGGAGCCCTAATGAAGGACCGTCACTAAAACGAGGCTTGCAGAGCGTGTTGCTCCAGTGCTGACCGTACCGCGCCTGTGCGTAAGGCTGGACACGGCCGCCCGCGCATACGCATATCCGAGAATACGGCGGCACCCAAGCGAACGGAGGCCGCGAGAGAATGCAACCTCCATAAACGGTACTGCGGGTAGACCCTCCACGATGGGGGTCTGCCGGACCTGGCTTCCCCGTCCCGCTGACCAGGTAAGTGGCATGACACTATGATATGATATGATATGATATGGCATTTATAACGCGTCTATACACAAGAGTTTCAAGGCGCGACGAGGCAAGGGAGGGGGAACAGAGGGAAGACAAAGACAACGATCTTACTAGGCCAGGTGACATTGAGAGTGCAGGGGAACGGGGAAAGGGAAAGGGAAAGTGCGGGGGAAGGCGGTAGTGCAATGCATAGGATTAACAGTAAAGAATACATAAATAAAAACAATAGGTAAAAGTGAGGCCAGCTGAAGCCGCCAGGGAGCGCTGAGATGTCCTAACGTTTCTCGGCCGGTCTCCGTCCCGGGGCGCTGAATTAGTGGGAATTGAGCCACCCAGCCCCGATGTGACTTGGCCTGGACCCCCTTGACAGAGGTCCGAACCTGGAGTGAGCCTGCGGAGAGTGGCTCCGGAGTCCGTCGG
Source organism: Ambystoma mexicanum (assembly GCF_040938575.1). Lineage (NCBI taxonomy): Eukaryota > Metazoa > Chordata > Amphibia > Caudata > Ambystomatidae > Ambystoma > Ambystoma mexicanum. Next base: position 1,254,670,316 of record NC_090933.1, on the reverse strand, counting down.
CCCCGAGAGCTCGGAGTGGGGACGGTGGTGTCGGAGGCCTATAGTCCCCGGCAGGCGCGCGGGAGATGTTCGCCCTGCGGTGGGGGAGGGGCATCCCCGGAGGTGCGCTCGTGGCCTGGATTTCGGGGCTGGAGTGGTGTGGTTGAGGGTGGTGGGGGTCTGTCTGTCCCCCCGGAGGCGGCCGGTAGAGAGGTGCCTGGAGCGCTTTGGAGTGGGGAGCGCTCAGTGGTCGGCTGGAGCTGAGTCCGCGGCCGTGCTGCGACAGTGAGGATGGCAGCGGCGGTTGCTGGAGCGGGCTGCCATGCCTGGGAGAGAGCATCTGTGCGGCAATCCTCCTGTACTGAGAGTCCAGCGAGGTGTTGTGGCTGCCTCGGCACTGGTGATCATCTAGCTGCAGCGTTCTGCTGAGGCGGAGGAGCTTGGGCTGTGACGGTGAGTGGAGCCGGGGGTGCGCCAGGAATAGGTGCTCAGTGGGGGCTTATGAACAGTGAGTTGTGGATCCCCACCCTCTCCCCCCTCCCCGGAGTCCAACCTGGGCCTGACATTTACTGGACACAGGGTCACGTTTGGTGAGCCTTTTTTCTAAAATTGTGCAGTCCTTTCTGTAACCCGTTGCCCCCGTACTGCAGTCGCTCGGAAGACCTTTTAGGTAGCTGCTCACACCGCCTGCACCAACCCCCATAAGGACAGCTTCAGTGTCTTTCAACGGTATACTACGGAATAAAGGTCACTATCCAGGCTTGAGAGTTGAAAACGTTGGATTTCCTTGTGCACGGTAGAGCCCATAGAGACACATCCTTCTGTATGTTGGGCTGCCGGTGTTGTGTCTGTGCAATAAGTTAGCTGTCAGCTGGGCCGGAGCGGAAGTCTGTCTGTGGGCCGTGAGTTGATCTATGGCTGGCTAGGGGGGAGAGGCCTCCTAGGCCTGGTTGTGGGCCCTAGAATTATATCCCCAGGAGGTCGCCCGTTACTCTGTTTGAAGTGCCCAGTGAGCCCCCTTTAATGGACTTGGCGCGAGCCCTACAAAAGTAACGTAGAGTGGTGGCAGAGAAGGGGGAGGACGCTGCCATGCAGGCCGAGGCCCAGTTGGAGGCATCGGAGGCTTTATCAGTGAGCCGTAGCATGGCGGTCCTCCTGGAGGAGATACGAGGCTTTAGAGCTCATGTCAACAAACGCCTGGATTCTCTGGACAAGAAAGTTGATGCTGTGGAAGACCGTGTTCAGGCCCTCGAGGCCAATCAAACCTCGGCAGACCTTTTTGAGACACAATTTGATATGAGGCTGGCTGAGCTTGAGAAGTGGAAGGAGAAAGTTATCCTCAAGTTGGATGACTTAGAAAATAGGGTACAGCGCTCTAATCTACGTTTTTTTGGTATGCCTGAATTGGAGGGGGAGTCTCAGGCGGACATTGTGCAAGGGGTAAAGGCGATTGTAAGTAGCCTCTTTGGTGGGGAAAATACCAGTGAACCCACAATTGATAGGGCCCACAGGGCGGGGGGTAGGGGGGGCGTGCGGGTGACCACCATACAGTTCTTGTGAAGTTTCACTACTTTGCTGAAAAATCCAAGATCCTAGACTTAGCTCGGAAGAAGGGTCCTATTGACTGGAAAGGTGCGCAAATAAGATTTTTCAGGATCTTTTGGCGCTCACCCTTGCGCGACGACGTCTTTGTAGTCCCTTAACGAGGTGGCTGCAGTCTAAGGGAGTGCTTTATAGATGGGGCCACCCGTTCTCCCTTACTTTTGAACTTGATGGCTACAAATACTCTCTCTCCTCCGAAGCTGACATTCATCGAGGCTCTCGTGAACTTTTGGGAGACCCCCCTTCTAAGGACGATGTGGAGGGGGAGAGGGAGCCAGGTGGAGTCCACCCTGGCCCATCGGATTTTGTGGGCAGGCGACGTGTACGGGGACACAGGAAATTCAGGAGAGTGCCCCCCCCCCCCGTCACCGAAGCAGCCAACACCCTGACGTTTCTGGTGGAGATTGGTGTGCTGGTTGCTATTGGGTTTTATAGGGTCGCTTGTCTAGTCCGGCTCGGACTTGGCTGACCCCCGGAGTGACTGGTTCCTTGCTTTTCCTGAAGTCGATGATGGGGTCACAGGATCGGGGGGTGGCTTATACAGGTGGTGGTGTTAGGGGCTTGTTTTTGTCTGGGGATGGGGGGCTCAAACTGTTATTTGTTTGTACCTTGTGGGAGGCGCCCAGGGGGAGGCGATCTCTGATGGTCTGGTAGTGCGGCAAGGCGATGTTGCAGTCTATCCAGGCACACAAAGGGGGGGAGGTGAGGGTGGGAGGGATTTGGGGTTGCTGGGGAGGGTTTAGGTGGGTAATGGGGAGTTTGGTTGTTGTCTTTCTAGTCTTGGGGGTAGGTTTTGGGTTGCTGGGGTCTCTGAGAAGTAGGGGGTAATGGGGTCCTTATTTGATGTCCCTTGGTGCGTGTGACCTGGAGGAGCGGTCACTCTGATGTGGCCTGGAAGGAGGTGGGACAGTTTTTTTGGACCTATTTAATGGCAGATTCCATGGAACGGCTGATGGTGGGGTCCCTGAATGTGAAGATTGAATTCTCCTAAGAAAAGGTCCCTGGTGGTGAGAGAACTTACTAGGCTTCAGTTGCACTTCCTTTTTGTGCAGGAATCTCATTGGGTTAGGGGGAAGGAGCCACCGTTTCGAGCTAAAGCTGTCCAATATTTCATTCCTCGTATGTGGCGAAGAAGCGGGATTTGTGTTGTTGGTTTCCCCTAGGGCTCTCTTTGTTCCGAAGACTCATAGGTCTGATCCGAAAGGGCGCTACATTATGGTTAAGGGGACAGTGAAAGGTAGGTTGATTACCCTGGTAGGGGTCTATGCCCTGAATGAGGCACAGGATCGTTGTTGGGAAAAGGTGGGGGGGTCCATTCGGGGTTTTGCAGAGGGTGCCCTGATAGCGGGTGGGGACTTTAACATGGTCCTTTGGCCGGACAGGGATGAGAAGTTGCATGCCCCAGGCCCTGATCAGCGGGTTCAGATGAAACTGGCGGATTCATTTCGACGAACTAATGAGGGGCTGGGCTTGGTGGACGTTAACTCTGTTGCAGGGAACCGGGACCCTCTATTCACCTTTTACTCGGCGGTGCATGGGGCATTCTCCAGGATAGATCTCGTCTTGGTGGATTCAACGCTGCGGGAGGGTGTCTCAGACTTTGGGGTGGATGTTGTCCCGTAGTCTGACCATGATCTGGTTTGGGTCTTGCTGGGGGTGCCCTCACAGACGCCGACTAGGGCTATGTGGATATGTAATGATTTGTTGCTCTTAGACAAGGAGCTTAAGGAGTCGCTTTTGGGCTCAATTAATGAATACTTCCTTCTTAATGACACAGGAGAGGTGGATGTTCTAAGTATCTGGGATGCATTTAAGGCCACGATTAGGGGCGTACTCATTGAGATGGGTGCAAGAAGAAAGCGGGAGCGGGGCAGGGAGGAGCTTAAATTGAGGGGGCAAATAGCTGCCATCCAGCCGGGAGGAAAGCTGAAGTCCCAGATGGCCCCGGGAAAGTGGGAGGAACTTCAGAATCTTAAGGCCAAATTGTCTGCTCTACTCGTGGGCCAAATGGAAAGAAAGCTGGCATTTTTGAAACAGCGGTATATGGAGCGGGTGGAGAAGGCAGATAAGATCCTGGCGTGGCACTTAAGGGAGCTTCGAAACAGCAGGAGGGTGAATCGTATTGTGGATAGGGAAGGGAAGGGAATTTTGCAGGATCATATGATAGCAGCAGAATTTGGGCGGTATTACGAGGGTCTATACTCGGAATACTCAGGCGACGGGGCTGATGTGGACCATTTCTTAGATTTGTTACATATTCCTCGGCTTTCGGAGGAGGGTGTCGGTGTGTTGGAGCTCCAGATCTCTCCCCAGGAGGTGGCAGATACTATCTCCTCCTTGAAGTGTGGCACAGCCCCAGGAGACGATGGCTTCACTGTCCGGTTTTATAAGACATTCCGGGCCGTAGTAGCCCCGTTTTTGGCTAAGGTGTTTAACTCGGCTTTGGATTCTGGCTCCCTGCCCCTCTCTATGATGTCGGCACTCATTGTAGTGCTTCCAAAAGGTGGGAAAGATCCCGCGCTCTGTCATTCATATAGGCCTATTTCCCTCCTTAATGTGGATGTTAAAGATTTTAGCTAAGCTCTTGGCGAATAGGTTATCTAAGTTCCTTCCCTCCCTGGTGCATGGGGATCAAGTTGGATTCGTCTCTGGGCTCCAGGGAACGGATAAAGTGAGGAAGACCCTTGGACTAATGCATGAGGCGTCGAAGCAGGGATTGGAGGCCTATCTTTTGTCGTCAGACTCTGAGAAGGCCTTCGACCGTGTGGAATGGCTTTACATGGGGAGGGTGTTAAGGAAATGGGGCTTTGGGGGCAATTTTTGTAAGTGGGTTGCTGCGCTCTATAATGGTCCCTCGGCTAGGGTGTTGGTTAATGGCTGCCTGTCGTTGGGGTTCTCGCTCTCTCTCGGCACGCGTCAGGGATTTCCCCTCTCACCTCTGTTACATGCACTGGCGATGGAACCCTTTGCCATTGCGGTTAGAGCTGACGGAGGTACAATGTGGAGACCATGAATTTAAATTATCCCTGTTTGCGGATGATATATTAGTGTACCTGACGGGTCTCCGGATAGCTCTTCCGCGATTGCTGGGTCTGATTCGCCGATTCGGGTCTTTTTCGGGGCTAAAAGTTAATCTGTCCAAGTCGTGCATTATGCCCATGGGGGGCAGATTCTGAGATTAAGGGAAGAGAAGAAATATATGGGGTACGAGTGGAACGAGTATCAACTAGGTACCCGGGCAATGATATTCCTAGGGACCTTGGCAAAGTCTTTGAGCTGAATTTCCCTCCGCTCCAAGCAAAAATGCAAAAATTCAGAGCGATCTCGCAAGGTGGGCCCCTTTGACCCTTTCATGGTTTGGACGTATGGTAGTGATTAAAATGAATATTCTTCTGAGGCTCCTCTACGTTTTCATGTCCCTTGCGTGTTTGGTGCCGGATTCCTTCTTTGCTGCCTTGCAATCGCGTGTCCTCTGTTTTGTTTGGAATGGGAGGAGACCCAGAGTTGGCTTAGCAACTTTGACTCTTCCCAAGTCTTTTGGGGGATTCGGGTTCCCGGACTTTAGAGGGTATTTCAAGGCGGCCCAGTTAAAAGTTATGTTGGAGCATTTGAGGGATGATATGCGGACATATTGGACGTATGTGGAGGATGTTCAAGTTCACCCAAGAAAGGTTAGGGACTATTTGTGGGATCCTCCTAGCTCCATCCCAGAACCCATTAGAACACATCCGGTTCTTGCTGTCGGTTTGGAAGCCCTCTAGAGATAATAGGCTTCTCTCCTCTTGGCCTTCTCCCCTGTCATCTTTGTGGGGTCCGCTGATTAATTTGGACGCGAAGGGGTTCTGGGACTCGCAGGCCTGGTCTGATCTGGGGTTGGAAAGAGCTGCTCAACTGTTCGATGGAGGTTCTTTCTTGGAATATCCCCAGGTGGTGGAGGGATTTGAGGGGAAGCCTCCCTCGGTCTTTGAGTATTTGAGACTTAAGGGAATTCTTAAACAAGCGCGGTGGGTGGCTGAGTTATTGCGCCCATTGACTCCTTTGGAGAGGTTCTTTGTGGAGGCTAAGTCTAGGAAGGATTCCCTCTCCAAGATTTACAAAGTGCTCATCACCTCTAACCTGGCGGGTAGGCAGTCGTTTAAGCGTATCTGGGAGGAACGATTGGGCATGCCCCTGGATTACCGATCTTGGCAATTAGTGTTTAGGTCAGTGTTTTCGGGAGGGCTGTATACGGCGGCAATGGAACATAATTTTAAGGTTTTGCATTCCTGGCATCGTTCTCCGGTTGCCCTTTCTAAGATGTTTGTGGAAGTCTCCCCGTGGTGTCCCAGACTGTGTTCCAATAAAGGTACGTGGTTTCATATGTGGTGGGAGTGCCCGGTTATTCGGACCTACTGGACTGAAGTGCTCAGTTGGATTAAAGACATCCTGGGAATATGTCCATCCCTGCACCCGCTGGAGGTTCTTCTGGGCACTCACCTGCCTGATAAAGAGGTGGGTTCCTTTTCGAAGGTAATGGGGGCCATGTTGAGGGCAGGGAGACTGGCTCTGGCTCAGAAGTGGAAGAGTCTCCTAGCGCCCTCTAAAACAGAATGGTTTACCAAGTTAATTGCTATTTTCGAATATGAGAAACTTTCTGCTATTGGCCACGATTCTATGTCATCTTTTCTGCAGGAATGGACTGTGGTTATACTCGATGTGGACTGTGAAGCCTTGAAGCTATGAACTGTTTTGGTGATTTTACTGTATCATGGCACCAGGGTGGAGCTGCTGAGGCCGTATAGGCAAAAGCAGGTTTGGGTGGTTGTGGGGGCTCTGCCATTTGCGTGGGCCAACTATATTGTTGTGTATGTATTTTGTCCTTACCTATAGCCACTAGCACCATGGAGTCTCGGAGGCCTAGTTAACCTGGGGCTAAAGAGGGGGGGGAGGGGTGTCGGGAGGGATTGGGAGGGAGGATAATGGGAGGGTTTACTTGGAGTTTGGAGTCTTTTGTGGTATTTGTTATATGCTCTTTAAAGACTTTGTCTTTCATTTGCTGAAAATTTTCAATAAAAATACAGTGGAAAAAAAAAGTGCAGCCAGCTAGTGCCAAGTGCAGGATGCCCCCTTCCAGAAAGGCCAGGAGACCCAGGCTTCCATTGGTGTCGGAGATAGAACTCACAAATTAAACGAGGGGCATGCACAAAACTACGTGGCTCCCAGGTGCAATCACATGCAGGGTAGCTTTTCCAATTCACCAGGAACTGGAGCACCCCAAATTGAATACGCGAATAACAGATCTCCTACACCTCAAATTCAGGAGTACCCTGTACCTCAATAGAGGCAGGACGGGATCAAGAACGACTGTAAGTGTCCGGCACATACGGTTTGAACAGGGAGACCCCACCAAGATGAGGGCAATTGTAAACAGAATGCCATGGAAGGCAAACTTTGGTGATCTTAAATGGCCCAAAGTAGAGAGGGGTGAGTTGGGTAGGTAGATTACGGACAGGTAGGTTCTTCGAGGACAACCATACCATATTGTCATGCCCGCGCCGCTGGCGCACGCATTGGCAACCATCATGGACTACTTGGTACTCATTTATCCTCCTAATACTCCTTGAACAACTCCTTTTCATGCCTTGGTCTTTTATTTCCATTTGCTCAACTTTGGTTCTTTCTTATTTTATTCAATTAACTACATTTACCATAATGCAGCTGGCTGCAGTCCTCAATTCTTGGCTATTCTCATTCATCGTTATTGGGACCACAATCCCCAGAAGCCCTAGCGGCCAGTGCTGCTTCCACCTGCTCAGGACCAGAGAGGGAGGAGGCAGATTGTCTTTAGGTGTGCTGCTACAGTTGCTGTCAATTAGCCTGCCTCAGAACAGGGCAGGGCTGTATATAAGCAGCTGCCTGCAGGAGCACAGCGTCTTGCATCTTGAGATCTCCCCACTCTTGTTTGCCTTGACCCGCTACTTTGTATGCTGTTCCTGTTGCTGCATTACCCTGTTTTGATCCAGTGCCCTTTCCGGGCTCCCTGCCTTGCAGCCGATCTCGCTCCGCTGCCTTCTACCAACAGCCCTTGTCCTCTGGGCTCCCTGCCCTGCAGCCTGCCTCACTCTGGCTGCCTACGGTCCTTGTCCTCTGGGCTTCCTGCCCTGCAGCCTGCCTCACTCCGGCTGCTTACGGTCCTTGTCCTCTGGGCTCCCTGCCCTGCAGCCTGCCTCACTCCGGCTGCCTATGGTCCTTGTCCTCTGGGTTCCCTGCCCTGCAGCCTGCCTCACTCCGACTGCCTACAGTCCCTGTCCTCTGGGCTCCCTGCCTTGCGGCTTGCTACACTCCTCTGCCTTACAGCCTGTATTACACTTAGCTACATACGGCCCTGCTCCTTTGGGCTCCCTACCTCGCGGCCCTATTCTTTTGGGCTCTCTGTCTGTCGCCTTCTACTAATCTCTCTCTGTCCTGTTCTTCTGGACTCCCTGCCTTGCAGCCTACTACAGTCCTCTGCAGTCCACTACAGTTTGCCTGCACCTAGTGCCACTCTTGACTGCAGACCTGCTTCCTACTTTGCAGCCCTTCTGTTTTCCTGACTGCTGCTACCTTGTTCTCTTCCTTGAGTCCTCTGTACTCCACCTTAAGTTATCTACTTCAGTCTAACTGCCTTTCCTTCATTTCCTCCTGCTAGATTGCTCATTGACTTCCTTTTCGCTGGATATATCTGTTCTTGTCTTCTCATGTGTCTTATGTAATCCCTTTGTACAGAGCTTGCCTGTTGGTTTCCGGCAGGCAACCTCTGCCCCTTCCCTTGTCCCGTTTTCAGTGTTACAGACACCCACTGCTGTTGTTCCCAGCCATGAGCATACAGCGTGGGCCTCGGTTATAGCAATCTGTGCAGAAGGCTGGAGTTTCCTAAGGTTCGTGGAACACTCTTTCCCATTTCAGCATACACCCCAAGAGGGAATCCAGTTTGTTTGTACCTTTGTATCTTTTGCCCCTTTTGGCTCACAGTTACAGTTTCCTACTCTTCTGTCTTGTAGAACTTCCTGCTGTGTGTGCTTATCTGCTACCTTACTTCAGCAGAGCCACCCAAAACCTACCTGGGTACCCTGTGCCACTCTTGACAGAGTGCCATTAATGACACATATCCCCAACCTGAAGTATGGGCTCGGGGGTGTGCCTCCTGTCCGCCTGTGCCTTCATGCGCTCCTGTGCCTCCGTGAGGGTACCAATTGCCAGGGTGTGTTGCTACTGGATGGCTGTAACCAACTGGTGGGCAGATGGAACGGCGCTGGGCAATATGGGACGAAAAGGAAGTTGTTTCGGATGTTGCCCAGAGGAACAAAAAAAGGGCTAAGGCCCTTAGCTGCATGTACCGAGTTGTTATAGGCACTTTCGGCTACGTCCAGATGGGTCAACCAGTTGGTCAGGGAGGCATTAGCGTAGCTGCGCAGATATTGCTCCAAAGTCTGGTTGGTCTGTTCAGTCTGACCATTGGTTTGAGGTTGGTAACCCAAACTTAGAGCTCTGTGGCTGCCAAGATGATTACACAACTGGTTCCAGAAAGAGGAAATGAATTGGGATCCGAGGTCAGATAATATCTTTTCTGGTAACACACAAAGTCGGTATACTTTGTGCAGAAACACTTGTGCCATCTGGATAGCAGTGGGGATCTTGGGGAACGGGACGAAGTGGGTCATCTTCATGAAACAGTCCACAACCACCATGATGCAGGTTTATCCTTCAGACAGAGGAAGATCGGCTATAAAATCGATGGCGATAGTATGCCATGGGTAAGGTGGTATTTCTGTGGGGTAAGGTGGTATTTCTGTGGGGTGAAGCAGTTCCAAGGGTCTTCTTCTCAAGGTCTTCGTCTGAGCACAAACGGGACAACTCTCCACATATTGTTTAGCCTGACCAGCCCAACCTGGCTACCAAAATTGCCTGGCGATCAGCTCCTGGGTGGCCCTGACTCTGCGATGTCCGCTAACCTTGGAGTCATGGAATCCATGCAGAATTGCAGTCTGAAGAACTGACAGAGGGGATGTACAGCCTGTTCCGAAAGAATAGTAATCTGTTGTGTTTGCTCACTTGGGGCTGGCTCAGTAGACCTGTTCGGCCTGGGTCAGACAAGGTGTACTGCAAGATTGACTGCAGATGGGGAGAGGGTGTGAGCAAGAAGTGCTTCGGGGAAATCAGTGGCATGTCCAGGTGGCTTCTCTAGACATCGTTCTCCAGAGAGCCGGACAGTGCATCGGCTTTCAGGTTTTGGTCGCTGGGAATGTACGTGATGACAAAGTCGTAATCGGAGGAGAAGACAGCCCAACAAGCCAGTCGAGAAGTGCTGCACTGGAGAGAACGCAGATACTGCAGATTCCGATGATCAGTACCTACTTCCACAGGGAACCTTGCTCCCAGCAGATGGCGTCATTCTGTTCGCTTGCACTTAACTTGTGAGAAAAATATGCCACGGGATGTTCAATCCCTGAACCTGGGTCTCTTTGTAGCAGAACAGCTCTAATGGCAAAGTCGGAAGCATCTGCTTCAATGACAAAAGGTATTCCATCATTGGGATGCCGAAGAATAGGAGACATGCTGAAAGCCTTTAATTCCTTGAAGGCCGCCGTAAGCCCTGCAATTCCAAATGAAGGGAACCTTGTTGCTGGTCAGATGAGACAAGTGCGCTGTCAGATGTGAAAAACGGGGTATAAAGCACTGATAAAAATTGGCAAACCCCAAAATGCGTTGAGAGATTTCAGATCAAAAGGTTGGTTCTAGTTTTGAATGGCCTGTGCCTTGGCTGGGTCCATGAGGATGTCTGTGCTGCTGACCACATACCCCAGAAATTCCATACTCTCCTGGTGAAAGAGACACTTCTCTGTCTTGGCAAACGGTTGATTCAGGGACAACCGTCTGACACCTTGACGTGTGGTATGTGTTCTCCGAGCTCTTAGAAAATGCTAGGATATCATCAAGATACACCCGAACAGAGGTTCCAGTCAGGTCAAAGAAGATTTCCATAAAATGCTGGAAGACGGCAGGCGGAATTGCCTAGACCGAATGGCTTTACCCGGTATTCGTAATGCCCAAATGGTGTCTTGAAGGCCATCTCCACTCGTCACCTTCCTTAATCCGGACCAAGTGATAGGTCCCACAGAGGTCCAGCTTGGTGAAAAAATTTGCCGAATGGAGAGATTCTAAGATGTTACGGATCAGAGGCAAGGGGTACCTGTCCTTCCGGCTAAGGTTGTTTAATTGTTGATAATCGACACAAGGGAGCAAGGTTCCTTCTTTCTTTTTTACAAAAAAAAGGAAATCCAGCCGGAGACTTTGAGGGCGTGATGTATCCCTTCTTGAGGCAGTCTTAAAGATACTTCTTCAATACCTTCCGGTCATGGACACTGGCCAGGAACCACAGACCACACAACATAGAGGGTGCAGTTGGCACTGCACACTTTTATTTTTGTGCAAGGTGCTTGTCTCCCCTGCAGGAACCTCCACGTGCATCCAGTTTGGGCGTGGCCTTGAGTAGGAGCTGGGCGGCACGTGCAGCATCCTTTAGGCGTGGCAGGGTTTGGCGATGAGTCAACTAAGGGGCGTGGCCGGAGCCAGGCTATTTAAACCTGCTCTGCCCGCAGGCAAGCACTTCGTGTTAATCTGCTTATGGCAGCGTAACGCTCATCGCCGCCTAAGCACATCCTTACCTGCTTCCAGCTACCGCAGCCTGAAAGCATCCTTACCTGCTTCCAGCTACCACAGCCTGAACGCATCCTTACATGTTTCTAGCTACCGCAGGTGGAGCGCATCCTTTCCTGTTTTCAGTTTACAGCCAGCATCATCGTAGACCCATGCAATCTTCATCCGCTTGGAGACTTCCGGAACCAGCGTTGACGCCGACATCATTCCACCACCAGAAATCCATCGGAAGACGGAACCTGCAAGAGAAAGAGATAAAGACAGGTTAGAATTTGCAAAAGACATTACGTTTAAGATCGCGCTTTGACAAATCCTTGTACTAGACCCTAAATCAACACTCACCTTCTGTCGGAGCATTGCAAACTCCATTCTCTTCTCATTCGGCCCTGCTTCATGCACCACAACTACCGCTGGGGCGCATATCACCTATTGGGAGAAAGCGGAGGAAAAGACATTATCAAAAGGATACGGACAGTAATCAAGAATCAATACTACAATAGCCAAAAGACACTTACCTTAAGAATGGTTCAGCCACAGCTGGTCTGGACTGCTACGCACATGGGCCAGTGAAGGAACTTGCGCCATCAAACGCGCCCCAGCAGTGAGAAGCAGGACGGAGAGCTCGCTATTGTCACTAAACAGGTGAGACTATATGGGTCGGCGCATGCTCACCACATACTGGGAAGAAGGGTTTGAGAGAGACCGCAATCATATCGCAGCATTCTCACGCTCTCTCATATCCTCGCAGGGGCAGTGCCAACAAACAGCACAGTCCATAGCACACGAGCAGGGGAAGAAGCCTGACAAGGGGATTCCACTTCGAGGGAGGGCTGCAACCACGCCCCAACGTCCCCGCAGAGACCAGGTGAGCGTAAATGAACGCAAAACCTCCAAGAACCTCTGCCTGGACGTTATGGAAACCTCGGAAACAGACCAGTTGACCCAGCTACTGGGGGAATTTACGGGCTGAAATCCATGCCTCCAGATAAGAAACCAATGTTTTAAGGAGGGACATTATTATAGCTTGAGAACAAACTGATGACTAGGCAAGACAAATGCTTCTGACCCACGTGGGTCAGGTTCCATTACCTGGGCTTGTCCAACCTCCCATGCTGCAGCCTACACCACCTGTTCAAGTGGTTCTTCCAGGTGCAGTGCCACTGGCCCCGCCCGAACGTTTTACTGGCGACCCCAATAAGTATGCTACATTCATGAACCCATGTCGCCTTCATTTTTTGTGCTGGCCTGGGGCTTTTCCTAACGATCAAGCCGGAGTCGCCTTTGTACTTTCATATTTAGGAGGTAGCGCAGCAGACTGGTCGATGCCATTAGTAAACCAGGATGATTTGAGACTTTGGGGAATTTCAGCGGGAGATGGAGAAATTTTTGCTAGGCATACTCAAGGACAAGCTCTGGACAATTAACTATTGTCTCTCAGGCAGGGAAACCAAGACCTGCTGACCTACATCACAACTTTTAATCGTCTCGTAGCACAGACAAATGGGCCAGAAGAAAGAGGACCGCACTCTTTTATCAAGGGTTGCGTGGGGAACTTAAGCATGTTCTAGCCCAAGTGGTCAATCCCCCTGTGGTTTGTGCGGAATACATCAACCTGACTGCCCAGCTCGACCATAGATTGCAGAATCGAAAAATGGATCGCACAAGAACTGAAGGGAGGTCGGTCTATATGCGACCCCGGGACAACCAAACCAAAACCCACGAACAAACTGAACCAATGCAGATCTGTGGATTACGGAGTCCTATCACCAAGGCAGAAAGAGAGAAAAGACAACAGCAGCTCTGTTTATACTGCAGGAGAAGTATACCTCCAAGAATGTCCGGTAAAACCACCCAAGAAATTAGTTGTCGAAATGGGCAATGGCAACGATGAAAAGGAACAAAATCTGGAAAACTCCAATGCCCGACAAGCATAGGGATCCACTTGTAGAGCGAAAAGAAGGAATCTGTACAGACCTCACATCTGGTCATCCCAGTACTTTTGGTCAACCACCAACAACCGTCAAAGGTACATGCCTTGGAGACATACATTGACAGCGGAGCGGAGGAAATTATATTGATCCAGATCTGGCTGTACTAACGGGCCTTCCTCAACGACAAAACCTGAAATCGGAAAGGTCACAGCAGTGGATGGTTCTCAGTTGTCATCCGGCCCAGTGACGCAGTATTATGAGAAAGTCAGACTGATGGTCATCAAGAAGACATCTCCTTCGATCTCATCAGTGCTCCTCAGTTCCAGATGATATTAGAAATGCCTTGGCTGGAAACCCACAACCCTAGGATCGACTGGCGAAAACGAGTTCTGACCTTCCCTCAAGAGTGTGTTAACATCTGCTACAACAAAAATGTGTGTAACCTGAAACCCAAGACAAAAACTATTCTGGGACTCTCTGGTTCCCTACCCCCTGAATATCTGGATTACCAGGATGTTTTCCAGAAGGAGCAAGCGAACATCCTGCCTCCACACTGGCCTTACGATTGCCAAATCGATCTGGTGTCCGGAGCCCAAATTCCCTGCAGTCGAATTTACACTCTAACGGAGCAGGAAAACCAGCATCTAAAATCTTACCTGGATCAGTACCTAGCCAATGAGTTTATCCGCCCGTCTTAAGTCCCCTGCCTCCTCGGCTCTCTTCTTCGTACCAAAAAAAGAAGGCGACTTAAGAACTTGTATTGACTATAGAGCGCTTAACCAAATCACGGTAAAAAACAGATACCGTCTGCCACTTATCCCACAGCTTCTAGATCAGATAAAGAATGCCCAAATGTACACAAAACTAGACCTGCGAGGACCCTATCACCTTGTAAGAGTTAAAAAGGAGGACGAGTGGAAGACGGCATTCCGAACCAAATATGGGCTTTTCGAGTACCAAGTCATGCCTTTTGGATTATGTAATGCCCCGGCGGCATTTCAATTCTTTATTAACGATGTGCTTCATGAATTATTTGACGTTTGCGCACTTGTCTACATAGATGACATTCTTATTTACTCGGCTTCCAAGGAGGACCACGTTGGCCATGTAAGAGCAGTTTTGGAAAAACTTTGACAGCATCGCCTGTTTGCCAAATTAGAAAAGTGTTTCTTCCATGTAACAGAAGTTGAATTCTTGAGCTTCCTGCTCACAACCACGAGGAGTACACATGGACACACGCAAGGAGGATGCTATCCTTCAATGGCCATCACCAACATCCACAAAAGGAGTACAAAGTGTGCTCGGATTCGTCAATTTTTATCGTCGGTTTATTCCAAAGTTTTCGCAGATAGTTCACCCAATTACCTCACTGTTGAGAAAAAACAAGAAATTCTTCTGGTCCCCTAAAGCGGAGAACACCTTCCATGAGTTGAAACTTGCTTTCACCACAGCACCAGTTCTTCGACACCCCCGACCAGATCTGCCATACGTGGTCGAAACAGATGCCTCGATCGTAACCATTGGAGCGGTATTATCACAGAAGGACTCCGACACAGGACAATTACATCCCATAGCATTTTGGTCACGTACGTTTTCTGCACCAGAGTTGAATTATGCGATCACTGCCAAAGAACTGCTAGCGATTAAGGGAGCGTTTAAAACATGGAGACACTATCTTCTGGGGGCAAGAGACACGGTCGCAGTCATCATGGATCACCGCAATCTACAATACTTGAAGACTGCCAAGGCCCAATCATTATGACAACTTCGCTGGGCTCTCTTCTTAGCGAAATACGACTTTATCATCACTTACACACCCAGAGTACGCAATGGGAAGGCAGGCGCTCTGTCACGCATGAGTGGGGACAACAAAGCTTTCACCACGTCTGAGCCTTTGGCCATCATTCCTGAAGAACGAATCCAGAACCAAATCGCTGCAACCACATGTTTGGATGACTTGAAAACCGATCCCCAATCTCGGGTATACCAAGCAACACAACAGGAGTGGCTAGCCAGAGGAGACCAATACACTATTGAAAATGATCTACCTTATTTTCAAGGGAGACTGTACATTCAGGACAAGAAATTACAAGACCAGATAATAGCAAACTATCATGATTCACTAGTGGAAAAAAATCCAGGGATTGCGAAAGACTCAAGCTAAAATACAAAAGGGCTATCTATTGGTGGCCAACCTGGAGAAAAGATATTTCCCAATTCATTGAGACCTGTGGTGTCTGCGCGCAACACAAATCTCAGAAGTTAAGCCCAGCCGGGTTACTGCGTCCATTGACAGTAACACCAGCACCGTGGCATACGTTGTCAAATGGCCCATTTTATTCCATTAAAGGGACTTCCCACTGCTTCCGCCCTTGCCACTGTGTTTTTGGAACAGATTGTCAGGTTACACGTATTCCCATCAGTACTAATCTCAGATCGCGGAACACAATTTGTCTCAGCACTCTAGAGGAGGTGCTGAAACAATGGCCAAAATTGACCTCCGGTTATCCACTAGTCATCATCGTCAAACTGATGGCCAAACCAAACGGACCAACCAGACCTTGGAGCAAAACCTGAGGTGTATGTTGCAACAAAGTGAGGAGTCCTGGAAAAACATCCTTTGGTTGACCGAATTCGCCTACAACAATTCCATCCACACTAGCACCGGACAGACCCCATTCTACACAGTGCATGGACGACCTCCTCGAACGTCCACTTTTGATTCACTTGACGAATTAGAAATGCCAGCAGTTACAACCTTGCATAAAACCATCACTTGAATCCTTAAAGAAGCAGCTGAAAATCTGACTAGAGCCAAAGAACAACAGAACAAATGTGCAGATCGACATCGAAGAGAGGCCCCACATTATCAGGTCGGAGACAAAGTTTGGTTGGCATCCAAAAACATTCCATTGAAAGGACCATGAACCTTCCGTCCCACGTACCTGAGACCTTATCCCATAAAGGCCATAATAAACCCTGCTGCCATGAAATTGGATTTAACAGCTAATATGCAGATCCATCCGGTATTCCATGTTTCTCTCCTTTCCATCCCCCACCTCATCCTGGTAAGGAGGATGAGAGATTACACAGGTTGGACCCTCTGAGCTTTTATATATCTAGGCTGTCAAAACGTCACATTGATGATCAGCTTTTCATTGGCTGTACAGGCCACAACTGGGTCAGGTTGTTACGAAACAGACCTTATCCAGGAGGATCATACAGGCGATTTTGGAATGTTGCAGACTGGCAGGCTAGGATCCTCCTGAAGGACTAAGATCCCATTCCACCAGGGGCATTGCTGCCTCTACAGCCCTGCAAAGGGGTATACCGATAAAGAGTATTTGTGAGGCAGCAACGTAGTCTACTATTCACACGTTCACAAACATTACTGCCTGGAGTCTTCCCTCCGTCAGGATGAGAGCATTGGAAAAGCTGTCCTGCATTTGGTTCATGAAATCCTTTAAAAAACTAAAATTCTTACTCCCTACACCAAATCTAATATTGCTTTGGAAGTCTATCAAAGATGAGGAATACGTGGAAGGCACAATGCAGTTGAAGAACAAGTTACTTACTGTCAGGTTTCCTTTATTTATTCCCCTTTATTTTCAGGTTTCCTTTATTTATTTCCTTTATTTAGAGGTCTGTAGATTAGTTTGGTGTGGGTTGGAAGTTTTCTTCTTTATTTGGTTTGGCCTTAACTTCTCAATACAGAATCCTGGTTCTGACCCAAGGCAAGATGGAGTTTCTCAATAGAAGCTTTGATTGGCTAGAGAGGTCAGCAGGACAACAAAGAACATTCTAAACTGTAACTCTCTGCCTTTCACCATCATAACCCCAGATGAGAGGACGTGTATTGTAGCTGCTCCTGCTGAAGTCTTGGGCCTTGTGGATTTGAACTTTCAGGTCCCTGGCAGTCGAGCGGCTACTCTTTCGAGGGTTCAGGAGAAGTATCCGGATTGTCAGGAGAACTTAATAAAGCCTGGAATTCCTGAAGTTCTTAGAAAAACCTTTCAAACGATAAGTGACTTTATTTTGGATGTTTTAATCTGTTGCTCAGATTTTCTTTGAGACATTTAAAGTAAGAAAAAGCATTTGGGAGTTTTGAACTGTTATTTCGCACTGTCTAAAAGTGTACTTGGAGTTTGGCTTTCATTTGAATGCACGCGCGTGGATTGTGAACGGTATGTACTAGCACATGTAACTTGTTTTCCTTCTCGCGTGCGATTGGACTCCTGCTCGTGCCAGAACTCTTCAACTGCTGCTGCAAAAAAAAAATCTTCAGCGCTAGTGTTCTTCAGCGTGTGTTCTCCAGCACTTGTATTCTCCAGCGCGTGTATTCTACAGCGCGTGTTCTTCAGCGCGTGTTTTCTACAGCACATGTGTTCTTCAGCGCGTGTTTTCTTTAGCGCGCGTTCTTCATGAAACAACGTACTCAATCATCGTGTGCGTGTTTAAAATCTCTGGAGAAGAGTATAAATCTACATTTTACTTGAACTAAAAACTGTTTTAACGACAAAGATCAAGAGTCAGCTGTTTTACTTAATATAAAGGAGTTGCTGTCTTTCTCAAGAGACTCAAGAATAGAGGTAGAAAGATTTTCAGCTATTTCTTCAATCTTCTCAGTGATTTCTTAAAGAGAAGAACCAGGTATGATTCTTTACACTACAGTTAATGATTTAGTCTTTCAACCTCAATGTTAAGTAAGTAATATGAGGATTTGTATTTGTTTATGTATTCTCTGCAGGTCTAGCAGCAGCTAGTCATGACATCTCTAACCTGGTGTTTTTTATGTTAGCCACTCCCCCCTTTCCCTTTGGGGTGTAGTTAACAGAGCTGAGTTTAATATAGTTCTGAGAATTACACTTGAGGGGGATTGTCGGCGGTTCAGCAGCTTCCGCGGACACAGGAATACTCTCAGCCTGACACTTAACCCTGGTAACATTCTTTCGACTGGATTTTCCTCCTCAGTAGAATTTCCCATGCTATTACAGCTTTCGCTCCTTCATAGTTGAGTACGGTAATTCCTGTGGTTATGCAGGTATTTCTACTGTAAGAAAAAACAGAACTGAAGCGAACGGGAACTGCCCTTGCTATAAATGTCTTCAATGACATCATCCTCGAGACGGAGGCCCTCAAGGGACATCGAGTCGACTGCATCGACGCACAGCACCCTTTGCCGAAAATGTTTCTGCATCTCTATTTCACTGACCTTTACTCTCAACGTTTTACTGGTCTGTCGACCCCCTGGATCTGATACTGCATTATATACCGAATTCCTGTTAAGAGCTATATCACGGGAGTGCTGCGTACCTGTTTGTCTTGCAGAAGATCTTGGATTGGAAGCCAGACTGTCTGTATTTCACCGAGGTAAGTGTGGCGTGAGAAATCAGCCCAAACCTCAACCAAAGATTAAACAGGGCAGAGGGTGAACGACTCCCAACGTCACGGTGTGCTCACCCCTGATTTTCGTGACGTCAGGACAGTGCAAGCACTGGCAGGGGGAGCGTAAAGATGTCAGTCCTTCAGCAGCTGTAGATAGTCCCAAGACAAATCCAACAGGGAAGGGAAGCTGAAGAGTCTTGTCCACGGTGGTAAGCAAAATCCGGCAGAGTAAGTAGCTGAAGGGAAGGTTCCCCAAGGAAACCCAGCAGGCTGGAGAGGAGAAGGAGGCAGGACCATGAAGGCAGGCAGGAGAGGTAGAACACGAACTGAGAGCAGGGAGGAACCAGAGAGGGCAGGAAGGAAGGGAACCAAGGGCAGGCAGGACTGAAGGCCACCCCGGGAGCAGAACAGGAACCAGGCCGGGAACCAGTGGGGCAAGGGACCCAGAGAAGGACCAAGAGAAAGAAAGGCAACGGGCAGAAAAACAGGAAACAAATACGGAGCGGGAACACAATCAGAAACTAACCGTGTTGAGACGCAATCAGCTGCTGCTCGTCGCTCCTCTTATAGCGCCGCCAGCACCAGAGAGGCCTGGAACGCAAGCCGTCTCGTTCCCAAGCGCTGGCAAGCCCATAACGAGGCCTGAGAAGCAAGCTCTCGTAACTCTGAGTGCCCAATCCAACGCGCATGCGCGGAAGCGTGGACGCGGTCGCCCGCACATGCGCAGAGGAGCCTAATTCCGAACAGTGGGACCCCAAGCGCAGAAGCGCGAGTAGACCCGCCAAGATGATGTTGGTCGAAAAGAAGAGGAAAACCCCGGTCCCCGGGCAAGTGGCGTGACAATTCCCAGCATTTACGACGGAATTACAAGTGAAATATCCTGAGCTGATTATTATGGGAGACTTTAATCTGCCTATTAATCCTGTCACTACCAAACTGGCCGCCAATTTCACCACGCTGATGGCTGATCTAGGCCTCCTACAAGGGGTCCTCGTCCCGACTCATAGTGGTGGCAACATTTTAGATCTAATTTTTACCTCCCCCTCTTACACTGCTATTGACACTCCTATTTCTCTTGCATGGTCAGATCACCTTCTGGTGCTCTTTTCCATTCTTTTTAAAGTCCCCTTTTCAGCTACAGCAAAACCTGCTATTCACAGACGCAGTTGGAAAGATGTCCCCAAGTCTAAACTGATCAGTACGTTACAATCTCACTGTAACTCGGCGGAAAGCTGTTCTCTTACTACATTACAAGCTGCATTCATCGCAACTGCTGATGCACTGGCACCCTATAAACTTTGCAAACAGCGTAGTCGGCCTCCGGAACCCTGGTTTTCTCCAAAGCTTAAGTACGCCAAACTCTGATGTAGGTAGACTGAAAAAGTGGCGTCTCAGCTAATCCATGGACTCTAAAATCCTTTATCGGAGTACTCTTGCTAATTACCATAGAGAAGTGGTAAATGCTAAAAAGCCTATTTTGCACAAACTATAGAGGAGGCTATCAATAAACCCAAGGCTCTATTTGATTTGGTTCACTCTCTCTAAACCGAAATTAGGACAAGATGTAGTCCTGCCTTCTCAAGAACTTTGTGACTCCATCTCCACTTTTTTTCTCTCTAAAATAACCACCATTCAGGATAAAAATGAAAGCTGATGCAGCGGAAATGACTGCCGCCCCGATTTTTCTGAAACCCACCTCTACTGGAGGGTCCTGGTAATCTTTCCCCCTCTTCTCTAATACAGAAGTTTTATCCACCATTCAGAAACTTTAATCTGCGTCTCCTACAGACGCCATATCACTCGCTCTCTTGCAGGAGATGTCTGCTGACCTGATCAACTATATTACATCAGCAGTTAATATCTCCTTCTCTACGGGAGAAATTCCGGGACCAGTTAAACCTCCGCTAGTGATCCCTTTGCTTAAAAAGCCCTCCTTGGATCCTGAAGTGATGGCCAATTAACGCCCCATTTCACTTCTATCATTTCTAGTGAAGGTTTTAGAGGCATTGGTATGCCTGCTGTTATCTATGTTCCTGGAATCATCTCAGTTCCTTGATACATTTCAATCTGGTTTTCGGCCTGGTAGAGGCACTGAATTCGTTCTTAATTCAATGACGGATGATTTATTGCATTTTGTGGATCAGGGCGGTGTCGGAGCAGTCCTAATTTTAGATCTGTCGGCTGCTTTCGACACCGTCGATCACTACCTTCTCATTTCCCAGCTATCTGAAGCTGGAATCTCTGGCCAAGTTCTTAATTGGTTCAGAGCCTTCCTCACTGATCAGTCAGTCTCTCTTCCCCCCCTTTTGTTCTACTCCTGTTCCTCTCTGCTGTGGAGTCCCCCAGGGCTCGGTACTGTCTCCTATCTTCTTTAATATCTACATAAGATATCTTCTGCTTCTTATTGAATCCTACAGGTTCTGCTTTTACTCATACGCCAACAATACCCAGATTTTGGTCCGTTTAGACATGACAAAATCTGAAACAGCCAGCAGGTTAAAAAAATGTCTGGAGGAACTTGGAACATGGATGACATTGAATTAAATAATAAACTAAACTAAACTTAATTGGCTTAAACTTAATGGTGCCAAAACGGAAGTCCTGGTTGTTGGTACTTCCACGCCTCAAGTGTTCTGGCCGGCTGATTTTTGGCCCCTGTCATTAGGTCCTCTCCCTATACCTGTGCTATCAGTTAGGAATTTGGGAGTGCGATTTTCTGCTACTCTTGACTATGGGTGAGCAGGTTGGCGCATTATTCAAATCTGGCCATTTTAAACTTGGGGCTCTCAGGAAAGTTCTTCCTTTTATCCCCACTGCCAGTCAAGCACCAGTGGTGGGAGCCTTAGTCCTCAGTGTACTGGACTATTGTAACTCATTATATCTGGCACAACCTGGCTATCTCATTGGACGTCTGCAACTGCTTCAGAACGCCGCCGCTCGTTCCATCATCCGCCCGCCTTTGGAATCCAGATGACTTCTCTGCTGAGACAAATACATTAGCTCCCTGTTGCCCAGCGGATCCTGTTCAGGTCCATGGGCCTCATTACGACCCCGGCGCTAAACCATGGTGCTACTAGCACCATGGTCCATGCCGGGGTCCGCCATGGTGAAAGGCGGAATTACAGCCCCATTCCAAGGTTGGAGGGGCGGTAATTCCCCATTCACCATGGGCCCTTCTCCATTCCCATTTTTGCCCCATAGGGCTCAATGGGAATGGGGAAGGCGCTAAGTACAGTGCCGCAAATTGCGGTCCCTTTGCGGGTTGGATTTTAACGCCTGCAAAAAGCAGGCGTTAAAATCACCAACCCGCAAAGGGACCTCGTAATCGGGCGTTAAGGGGTTAACGGCGCAGCCACCTTTTGCGGCGCTGTTAACCCCTTAACGCCAGGGTTGTAATGTGGCCCCATGTGTATAGTACATCGGGCCTTTTATGGTATGGGAGCAGAATATCTGCAAGTAAAGTTTATTCCTTACCAACCCGCTTGCACTCTTCGTTCTCTAACAACACGGCGGCTGGCTGTACCCCGTTTTATGCTAGCTCGTAAGGGAGGTTGTGCTTTCTCAGTTGCTGCTCCAAGGGCATGGAACAACCTTCCCTTCCAATTGCGCAATACCCCAGATCACCTTGCCTTTTGTCAAAGTCTAAAAACTCTGCTTTTCTAAATATGCTATGGAATTCGTCTTGCCTCCTCAGCGCCATGATGCCTTCGGGCGTACGTGCACTTACATACATTTCCGTAACATAACGCGTGCTGCACCATAAAGCCATCTGGCTCTACTTACCTGATTCACTTACCAGAGTTGGCGCGCCGACTATCCCGGTCACTCCCCCTTATCTCTATACATACCGCTGACCTGCGATTTGCAAATAGTGTTACGCTCACCTGGCTCCCACGGGGGCGTCGATCTGAACTGGCCAGCTGTTGTTTCCACCAGTGAGACGCGTAGTGCCGAGATGATGGACTGGACTGGCCCACCCAGCTTCGTTTGTTTGACTCGTAGGAATATCCTTCTGTAATGGAGAAAGGGAACTAAACACCTGTGGAGTTCGAGCGCTAACCCCACCTTCCCCTCTCCCGTTGTTCTTCCCACAGGTCACTTTTGGATTCCCTCTATGCTCTCACCTGATGGTTTGGAAAGATGAGCTCTCCATCCTGCTTCGAGCGCAGGGGCGCGTAGATGACCAGTTTCTTCACTGGCGTGGAGGAGTTGGGAGTTCCAGAACGGTATTGACTCAAAGAATGCCGGCGAGACACCGAAAGTCTGTAGTTCGTAAGAGTTCAAAACACGTCTGACCTTCACTCTGTCCAATTCCTTTTAGGTTGCTGTATTGCCCTTATGAAGAGTTCCACGTGGCAACCGGTAAGATGCAGGTAAGGGTTTATATTATCCGGCTCAGTTCGATAAAATGGTTTCAATGTATAACATGTGGCTTTTCCCCCATTCAGGCGCTGATGTGGTATGAGGTCTTGGGGATTGATGCCTCCAGCGGTAAAAACCAGGTAAGTCTATTTGGAATAAATCGGTTTCCCCTTATTGCGCCTTGCTATTCTGTTGTTTCCCCATAGGGGCCGGGGCACGGCGGAGATGCAGCGGAGGCTGCGCCGACCCGAAATGAGGTAAGTACCCCCTGTGGTAAATCAGGTAAGTCTTGGGGGGTAGCTTGTACAGTCTTAGAGTATCCCTTGGCTCACCTTGCTGTTTTTGTCTCCTTAGGTGTCGGAGAGCGGCCGCGAGATGGAGAAGAGCGTGATGGAATGCTGAAGTGCTGCAAGGCAGGTGAGTACAGCGCGGCGCTGCAGGATGCGAAGTAAGGCGTTTTTAAAGACTTCTCTCCAGCTCCGTGGCGTGATGAATCAGGATACAGGTAAGGATTAAAGGTAAAACTCCTGTTCTGACCTTCCCTTCTACTTTCTTCTTGTTTCCAGGAGCTCCGGACTCGAGGCGGGCGTGGCTGAAGACTGGAAGCTGCTGCAGGCACGGTGAGCGTTACGCTGCTGGATGCAGAAAAACGCGAAGCATGTGCTGCTGTCCGGGCGTGGTTTAAATAGCCTTGGAAGTAGTCCCAGGTAAGTATTCTTCCACAGCCCCACCCGAGTAAAAAGTAGTCCTTTAGGTAAAATAGTCCCTCCTAAGCCTCATTTGGCTTGTGGCTTCTTGCAGCATGGTCTGCATCAGGTAAGTTTGCAGCATGGTCTGCATCAGGTAGGTTTTCTACTATGAGCCTGGCGCCCATGGCGCCAGGACTGACTCTATTCTTATGAGACTGGCGCCATAGGCGCCAGGACTGCACCCAAACAGCCCCTAGCTGGGGTTTTTGGGCTTGCTCCAAATGGCATGATGCCTGCTTCTGGGGTTGCTGGGCCTGGTCTGGTTTCCCGGGGGCTGGCATCATGACATAAAGAGAAGAAACGTTAATCGCACAAGCAGTTAAAGACAAAACATAAAGAGGCAAACAAGACATTAACAGGACAAGAGGACAATAAAGCAAGGCGTTAACAAAGACACTGAACCTCGAGAAGGAGGGTTCTCATGCCCCAGCGCCACGCATGTCGCAGCAGGTCTGGACAGCAGGGATCAGTGAAGCAACTGGTACCGGTGCAAGTTTCAGTAAAACACATGGTGAGTCCAGTCCTTCCCAAGTAGTCTGTGGGGTGGGAGAACGGTGGGGAGAGGCAGTCAACACGGTAGTAATTGTCCCCTTTATTTTTAGATATCACAATTGGGGCCAAGGCAAAACGTCCACCAACATTCTTATCCCCCCTTTCGCTCAAACTACTACAGGGTTTATTCATACCACACTGTTCGTTTTTGGGGAAAAAAGTTGTACAACACACACCAGTCTCGTCCCAGAGATGCAGAGGAGGGAGAAACACAATTATCCATTGGAGATCCAGGCGCTCCCACAGGGCATCAGGTAGGCATTACACAGATAGCCATTGAAGAGCCAGGGTTACAGGATAGAGCCCTGGGGAACACCAGTTGTAGAAAAAGAGGTGGTGAAGAGAAAGGCCCTAAGTTGAACCGGGGAGGGTCGGTCCAAGAGGAAGGAGGTCAGCCACGCCAGGGCCTGATCACTGATGCCCAGGGTCTCGCAGAGACGATTAATCTGAATGGCGTGGTTAACCATGAGAATGAGGACAGATTGAGAGCTGGAGTCAAGGTGGGAGAGCAGGTCTTCATGGGTGTTCAGGAGAGCAGTTTCCGTGCCTCTGACTGCTCTGACGACAGACTGATGGTCATTGAGACAATCAACAGATTCAGTGTGGATGGTTAGCTGGGAGATAGCCAAGTTCTCCAGGAAAGGGGTAATAGAGATTGGGCGATAGTTTGCTGGAATCGAGGGGTAGGCAGAAAGCTGTTTTAGTAGAGGGTGCACAAGGGAGTGCTTGAGAAGAGAGGGGAAGGAACCAGTGGCGAAGGAGTGATTACAGAAATCAGACAAGGCTGGCGCGTGAGAGACAATGTTGTCCTTAATGGTTATGGAGGGGCAGGGGTTCACCATTTTGGATGAGACTTTCATAGACCGGTCTAGTCTAGAAACATCATCAGGTGTTAGAGAAAAGAGGGAGGAGAGAAGGAGGGGAGGGGGCACTAAAGGAGGGCCAGAGACTGGTAGAGGGAGAGAGAGGAGAAGAAGAGGGGAAGGTGGACAGGATGTCCTGGGTTTTAGTGGTGAAATGAGAAACCAGAGTTGTGCAGAGGGCCTGGGTGGGTGTAGAAGAATTAGATACTGCAGTAGGATTGTCCAGCTGCTTGCAGATTTTGAAAAGTGTGTCTGTTTTAGAGGCTGCAGAGATGCAGGCTTGAATATGGCCTTTCTTCTTAGTGAAGGTGGGCAGGCTGTATTGCCTTGGAGCAGGCGGCAGAACAGTTTGTCAGAGGGTGCATCTGATGCCCGCCACTTCCGCTTAGCTACTCGCACTTGCGTTTCAGAGCGGCCAGATCGGAGTCGTACCAAGAGTTGCACTTGGTGGCAGGCTTCAGGCGGATCCTCATGACAGGGGCCAGGATGTCCAGAGTGTTAGAGATAGAAAGGTGAAGGTTGGAAAGGGCTGTGTCGCAGTGGGAGTCAGCCGCAGGAGTAGGTGGGGGAGAGGAATTCTAGGCAAAGGCGGCCACTGACACTCGCTTCATAAGTCGAATGACCGCAAAGTAAGGTGGCAGTGCTCGGTGGGGCTTTGCCAGGGGGACAGGAAGCTTCAAGTGAGAAGAAAGAAGAAAGTGGTCAGTCCAGGAGAGAGGTGTAGTAAGAGAATTAGAGAGAGCGATGTCTGAAGAAATAAGAACATCCAAGGTGTGTCCGGCTGAGTGTTTCGGACCAGAGGGTAGAATGGAGAGAGAGAGAGTGAGAGAGAGAGTTCCATAGTTTGCAAAAAAGCCCAGGGAAGGAGCCTGAGAAGTCCTGTGGATGTTGAGATCCCCCAAGAGGAGAAGCTGAGAGGTAGAGGAAAGGAAGAGAGGTGAGGTCAGCCCATTCAGAGAGTAAGAGGGTGACCTGGGCAGGTGGCCTGTAGATGGTGGCCAAGGTCAGAAAGAGGCTGGGAGACATAGAGAGCCTGAAGACCAGGCATTCAAAGGAGGAATAGTGGGGGATGATGGAAGCAGGGATCCACTCAGGAAACATCATAGCCACTCCACCTCCAGGCCTGTTGGGCCTGGGTTCGGAGTGGATCTTGTAGCCCTGTGAGAAACCTAATGTTATTCTCCTACCTACTCCCCCGGGATCTTCTATTCAGGTGGTCAGGGAAGGGCCACTGCTTTTGGATCCCGACCCTGGGGGTAGACAAGCAAGGTAGACTCACCTGAGTGGAGGCTCACAGGGGATTGGGAGGAGAATGCCCAAAGGTCAGACATAGTATTCCCCCTTTCCTCATTGTACATCTAAACACTATCCCTCAGATTTTATGGGGTATTTTCAATCTCATCCTATCTCCCCCTTTCCAGCAAGTACTGGGAGGAGGAAGAGGCGAGCGAGTGTCATAAAGATTACCCATTGGAATAATGCTGGGATTCAGGGAGAGGCCTATTATATTTCACCACTAGGCTGTCCCACTAATAGTCGGGCAAGGTCAGGCACTTCACCTTAACAATGCACACCTGACTCCACTTGACTCTGTTAGGGTGTAAAGGTTGTGGTTGTGTCAAAGGAGATGAGCGAGCTGGGGTTGCTGGATGGAACGCGGAAGCAAGAGAGCAAGAGGCTGCAGCAGGAGGAGCCTGGAAGATCTGGTGGAGAACGGGATGCCAAAAGGCTGACCCGGTGTGTCAGAGGGGTTGCAGCGAGGCGAGGGAGCCGTGTCTCCAAGGAGCCGGAGTGGGATGGACTGCAACCTGCCAGCCGAATCCAGGCCAGTTCTGATACTGCTGGGACATGTGCCGGTCCCAGGGGTTTCTGACGGGCAGGTAGTGAGACCCTGACCCACATATCGCGAGGAACTGCTCGGCAGCGCTGCGCTACTTGTGTGGGTTTTGTGAGAGAGAAACTCAGTAGCGTGCGGGTGGCTGGAGCGGGAGCAGAAGGAATGAAAGATACAAGCGGCACAATAAGGGCAAAGTAAAAGAGGAAACACAAGAGAAAGTGTGCTTGCGGCGCGACAACGGAAAGGGACAGAAAGAGTGAGCAAAGAGAGGGTTCGAGCGACCCAAAAGCGGGAAAAATGGCAGGAGAGACCCGAAGGCAGAAACAGAGTGCAAGAGGCGCGGTATAGTGAAAAGAAGGTGAAAGGGTGACTTGCTGCTAGTGCCCTACTTGGAAGGTACCATGGGCAACCCTTTTGAGTTTAACTGTTTTTGAGACTTGGCAGAACTACACCTGATGGTAAGGCTACCTGAAACCAGCTTTGGTTCACATTTCTTTTTTATCCACCATTTTCCTTTAAGAAGACCTCATATCACATTTGGTTTAAGAGTGAGGGCAAGCATAGGTTTTGACACAGACAAACTTTGGTTTTGAACTTACGAACATCGACGGCCCTTAGAAGCATCAGTTGAGGGAACAACCCCCTTAGAGTTAGGGCCAGTTAGGCATTACACCAACCCAACAAAGTGTTATAATAAAGGTTTTCAAACGGTTACTTTTGAGCCTGTGTCTCTTGATACCATGCCTGTATCACATCCCTCAGGGAGGAGTGTGTCAAAACTTGTGGCAGAGCTGGCCTTGAACGGACGATATGAGCAGGCAGAACACGAGTCGAAACTAGCTGAGGAAGTCCTTCAAGAGATCTTCACCCTTTGGGGGACCCCTCAAGTAGATCTGTTAACTTCCAGTATCAATGGGAAGAGTGACCTGTTCTGCTCCATGGAATTTCTTCCAACAGGAGCTCTAGGGGACGCATTTGTAGTGGGTGGGATTTTCCACTCCTGTAAGCATTGCCTCTAGTCCCCGTCATTCCTAACGTCATCAGGAGGTGGTGGAAGTTCGGGAAACCCATGATCCCGATTGCTCTGATTGGGCCAGGAGTACATGGTACCTGAACCTTCTAGATAGGTCCATCTGCCCTCCAATGCATCTTGCACAAAGAGAGGACATTCTCTCACAAGAAGGAGGTTGGGTTCTCCATCCAAAAGTCAGGACTCTCAATCTTCACAACTGGTTTCTGAGAGGTTGAGATGTAAGGATTGGGATCTCTTGGAAAATGTAATGGAGGTGTTGCTTTCAGCCAGAAGATCAGCAACACAGTCTCTGTACTACTGCCATTGGAATAGGTTTTTCAGCTGGTGCAGAGATAAGAATGTAGATCCTTTCCTGTGTGTAACACCTATGGTGTTATCCTTTTTGCTTCATTTTATCAACCAGGGGCTCCAGGCTGTTACTGTAAAAGGATACCTGGTGGCGTTATATATGTTTAAGCGTGCGCCAGAGCAGTGATCCTATTTCAAAATCCCTGTTGTTGTACAATTCCAGAAAGGGCTCACTAATGTGTTCCCTCCAGTCCCGTTTATTCTACCTGTTTGGGACTTGAACTTGGTACTGAAATATCTTGCGTGTGCTCTTCTCCAGCCGCTTCACTCGTGTCTTCTAAGGATGTAAACTCTCAAAACAGTTTTCCTGATGGCCATTACATCAGCATGCAGAGTCAGCGAATTGTAGGCTCTTTTGTGTAAACCGCCGTTTACCACCTTCTTCTGAGGGTCCGTCCCACCTTTCTTCCGAAGGTAGTATCGGAATGTCAACTTTCGCAAAAAATAGTCCTACCTGCATTTTATCCTCCACCCCATCCTCCTAACGAGGAGGAAAGACTTCATTGTCTTGACCCTAAGAGAGTTTTGAGTTTTTACCTCTCGAATGGCAAATCTTAGGCAAGACGACCAATTTTTTATTTGTTATACTGGACACAAACTAGGACTAGCATTGACCAAATAAACGTTATCCCGCTGGATCATCCTTTGCGTTACTGAATGCTATAACTGAACAGGAAAGGGCGTTCCGGTAGAGCGCAATCTACAAGGCATGTGGCCACTTTCGCGCCTTGAAACACTTGTGTATAGGCGCGTTATAAATGCAATATCATATCACTTCATCGGCTTTGCTGAGAGGGGTACCAGTACAAGATATTTGTGCCGCTGCCACTTGGTCCTCTCTGCATACTTCTACAAAATATTAGTGCCTGGTCTCTGCATCGGGACAGGAAGCAGGATTTGGAAAGGATGTATTTCACAGCATTTATGAAAAGAAAAGTTGTTATTCCCACCTCCAACACATACTGCTTTGGGAGTGTATCAAAAGACGAGGAATACGTGGGAGGATACAAGCCATTCGAAGAACAAATTACCCCTGGTAATGTTCTTTCGACTGGATGGATGTTCCTCCCACGTATTCCTCATCGGCCCTCCCATCTTGTCCCCCAGTAGAATTTGTGTGTGTTACACCATCCTCTCTTAAGTGACTGGTCTTTTGACCTCGCAAATGCCTGTGCTCTGAAACCAGAGAGGAAAAACTAGAACTGAAGTAAAGGGTGCTGTGCGTGCTATATGTACTGTCGGTGAGATCATGCTCGAGAGGCAGTCGAGGGGCATCGAGTCAACGACGCAGCCTTCTACCGAGAATTTTCTTTCCAAAGCAGCTGACGCTGGAAGGAGATGATCAAAAGATGAGGAATAGTGGGAGGAACATTCAGTCGAAAGAACATTAGCCGTGGTAAGTAATTTATTCTTCTGCACCATGCCCCACTCCAGTAAGACTTAGGGTGTTATACCCTGCTTGGATTGTGGGAGACAGATGACTCCGCCCCCCCCCAACCCCCCCCCCCCCCCACATGGTTTTTCTTTACTGCCTCAAGATTTTGCAGGAACGTGCCACAAAGCTTTTTACCTTTTGCCACAAGGACAAGAGGACTTCTCCGAAGTCGCCGAGCATGGATCGGGTCAGGGAGGAAAACCAGTCTCTGACATCGATGGAGAAGAAGAAGCAACCTAAGAGATCCCCATCTCAGAGCGGTTCTTACAAACATTATTCTTCAAAGAAAAAGATGAACCACCGATCCAAGGACTCCTCAGAGGATTTGGCCCAGCAAGTACCATTTCCCACTCAATCCTCTACACCGGACCAATGGGATAAGCTAGACATCTTCGCCAAGTCATTGGCACTGGTAGTTTCGACTGAACTCTCCACCATTAGACTAGTTTATGTTTATTTATTTATATTGCGCACCAGACCCGCAGGTATAAGGGCGCAGGAGCAGCAAGGTTATCCTCAGCTTGGTTACAGTGCTGTACAGTAATTACAGAGTGAGCATAGGTACAACAGTTACAGCAGTGATAAACAGTTACAAATATACATATTTACAGGTATACATAGGGAAGGCAGGTGAGTTATTGGTCATTGTCCTTTATCCACTGAATGTAGTTGTGTCTAAAGTGGGGGTAAGTTTGCGGTGCCCTTAAGGAGCGTGGCAGGGAGTTCCAGTGTTGGGCTGCTTTCACCTGGAAGCTGTTGCCACCTGTTTTGGTTTGTTTGAACCTGGGAACTAGGAGCAGGTTGGCATTGGCGGTTCTGGTAGGTCGGTTGGGGGTGTATCTTTTTATTCTGTCGACTAAGAAGCGGGGTGCTGCATTGTTGAGGCATTTGTGAGTTAAGGGGGCTACTTTGAGCAGGATTTTGTCAGCGGTGGTGGGCCAGTTATGGGCTCTCCTGATGTTGGAAATGTGTGGTCTCTTGGGAATGCTAAGCGCTGCTGTAAGAGCATTGTTTTGCAGAGTCTGGATTTAGTTTGTAGCATATTTGTTGGCTCCTACGAAAAGGGCATTACAATAGTCCAATTTTGATAGTATAAGGGCTCTGGCTAAGGTAGTACAGCTCTGGCTGGAAAGGAAGGGTTTGGCTTCTCTTATTAGTTTGCAAGTGTGGGCTGTGGAGGAGGCCATGGAACTAACCTGTTTGCGGAAGGAGAGGCAGGAGTCTAGGTAAATTCCTAATGTTTTAACTTCCTTGGCTACCTTGATAGAGTTGCCATCTATGATGAAGTTGGTGTAGTTATGATCCAATTTGTTTAGGTTGGGGGGTAGAACCGAGGATAATGAGTTCGGTCTTGTCATCATTCAGGCATAGACTGGGAGGCCATCCATGCCTGGATGATGAGGTACACCCTGTTCACCAAGGCCAAATCCTTATTGTAATCTCCCGTCAACGGGATGAGGATCTGGGTATCTTCGGCGTAATTAGTGTAGGTGATACCCAGACCATCAAGATCAACACACAGGGGCTTCGTGAACACGTTGTGCAATGTGGGGGAGACGCATGATCCCTGGGAGACCCCGCAGGTGATGGGGATAGGGACAGCGGATGCTGAGGTAGAAAAGACACGCATACCTGTTGTTCAGGAAGGATTCAATCCAACCTATGGCTTCTTGGGAGAAATGGGCTGCCGCATCAAGGTGGTTGCAGATAATTTTATGATCTACTAAATCAAATGCTGCAGAGAGATCAAGAAGAAGTAGTAGAGCAGTTTTCCCGTTATCTGTAAGGGTATCGATTTGAGCTTTGAGATCGATGAGGGCAGTCTCTATCCCGTGTTGGGGTCTGAAACCCAATTGCCGGATTCCCAGGAGATGGTTTAATTCAAGGTATTGTTGTATTTGTAGGTAAGCTGTCTTGTCTAATATTTTTAGTAGGAAGGGGACGGTTGTGATGGGTCTGTAGTTAGTCGGTATAGATGGGTCTAGGGAAGGTTTTTTGAGTAAAGGGAGAACCCAGGACTCTTTAAGATTATTGGGGGCAATGCCTGATGAGAAGGAGGAGTTGATGAGTTTGGTGATGAATGGTGAGAAGTCTCTTGCCGCGTCCTTAATGATTTGTTAGGGGCAAGGGTCACCCTGGCAATTAGAAGGTTTGAGGGTGAGGATAATTTTTTCCACTTCTAACGTGGAGACTTTAGAGAAGCTGAAGCAGGAAAGTGGGTTGGGTGTAGGGTTGTGGGGTGTAGGGTGGGGGGGTGTTGGTAGAGTTTGTGGAGTTGGTTAGGGATTCTTTTCTGTTTTTAATTTTGATTTATAGGCCTGTGACTTTGTTGGAGAAGGCGCTTTGGACACTGGTGCACCAGTGTTTATCTTTCACACGTGTCTGGGCCAGGGACTGGTGTTTCCAGCTCTTTGATGATGTTAAACAGTTCTTTGGTGCTAGAATTGGCTTGTGATATTCTCTGGTTATAAGATTCTTGTTTAGCGATTACGATTTATTTTTTGTATGTGCCCGCTATTTTATTGAGGATCAACTTAAAGTTGTCTGTGGGAGATTGTCTCCAAGCTAGTTCCTTTTTACGTTTCTCTGATCTGAGAGCTTTTAAGTGGGTAGAGAACCACGTGTTCGGGTGTTTTTACGGTTTGCTTTTTCTCTGTTTTAGTGGAGCAATGGTGTCTAGTGCTTATCGCATGATTTTGTTGTAGCCTTCTACGAGGTGGTGAGGATTGGAAGTTACTGGAAGTTGGTCAGGGTCGGGAGAATAAGGGGGATACATTTTTCCGCTGTAATGTTCTTCTTGTTTCTAGTAGGGATGGCTGTGGCTAGAGGGTTGTTGGAGATGCGGCTTGAGGCTTCAAGGGTGACGGTAAGGAGATTGTGGTCGGACCATGGTTGGGGGGAGATGGCGATGATGGAAGCCACACAGTTATGGTCTGCGACCCAGTCAAGGGTTCTCCCTTTGTTGTGGGTAGGGGTGGACACTCTTTGGGTAAAGCCTAATTCTGACAAGGTATTGTCGATAAAGGTAGCCTGGGGGTCTTTAGGGTCAT
This sequence comes from Ambystoma mexicanum, assembly GCF_040938575.1. Taxonomy (NCBI): domain Eukaryota; kingdom Metazoa; phylum Chordata; class Amphibia; order Caudata; family Ambystomatidae; genus Ambystoma; species Ambystoma mexicanum. The sequence continues at coordinate 1,254,637,515 of NC_090933.1, read as the reverse complement.
TAAGGCCTAGGTTAAAATCTCCTAAAATGAGGCTCTGTGAAGTGTTCTTTAGGTTGTTAGTAAGGATGGTAGTGAGGTCTTCCTCAAAAGAGCTTAAAGGCTCAGGAGGTCTGTAAAATAGATGAATGGTGATGGTTTGGGAGTTGGCAGTAGGCAGCTTAGCTGAGAGAGATTCGCAAGATGTGTGGTTATCTGTGGTGTCAAGTCTAATGTTGAGGTGTGTTTTGGCAATTATGGCGAGACTCCGCCTCTAGATTCTGTTCTGTCCGCTCGGAGGATAGTATAGTCATCGGGGATAGCTAACGAGAGAGCTGGGCCAGCGGCTGCATGGAGCCAGGACTCGGTGATAGCTAGGAAGTCTTGTTTTTCATCTAGAATGAGGTCTGCTATATCTGTGGCATGGGCTACTACAGAGCGCGCATTAATTAAGGGGCCTCTAATGGGCCGGGTGTTAGTTTTCGTCTGAGTAGGTATGGCTGTGTTGTGAGGTTTATACTTGGTTGTAGTATTAGTTAGGGTATGTTTAGGTCTGTTCATGGGACGGTTGGTGGGAGTGACTGTGTGCATACGTGGGGTCCGGTTATTTAGTTTGGACTGGGTGGAATCCCTGACACGAGGTCATGTAGTTTGGGTAGTCTGGCTCAAAGTCTGATATTTCTGGTAGATGGGCTACAAGGCGTGGACAGGTGGGGCAGCATGGGTATGATGGTGAGTGTAAGTGGTAGAGGGTCGGCATAAGACATGATGTTAGGAAGAGTGGTGCCTATGGAGGCAAAGCTAAAGGTGCTGCTTGAGTAGCTGGATGAGTAGATAAGGTTGAGAATTACTCTCAGCAGTACTGAGAAGATGCTTGGTAAGTACATTATGTTGGGTGTAGGTAGTACTAATGAGTCTGGATGGCAAAATGTGATAAATGTCAGGGCAGATAGATGTTAAATGCAACAATGAAATGGCAAGGCAGATAGAGGCTAAATGCAACTATCAGATGGCAGGGCAAATAGACTAAGTGCCGCGATCAAATGGCAAGGCAAGTAGAGGCTAAATGCAGCTATCAGATGGCAGGCAGGTAGCAGGACAGGCTACATGCAGCAGTCAAATGGTAGGGTAGATGGAGGGTGAATGTGACAGTCAAAGGTATTAACAATACATTGGGTATGGCAATGCAAGCGTGTGAACAGGGAGTGTTAGATGAGGGAATGCTTGTACTGCCAGTTAGAGCGTTAGGCTGTGCAGTCCCAGGAAAAATTGGTGCATTCAGTAGATGGGAGCTAGTGGGCTTGTTCCGGGCAATATAGGCACATTGAGAGGCATAATCAGTTAGGAGGCTAGAGGTAGTATGGGAGCAAGCAGGGACTACTCACATTTAGAGTTATACCTGTGATATAGCCAGCAGGAATCCCTCTGAGACCTCAACTGCATGCATATGGGCTCGTCCCCAGCTCCAAATGTTTCTGACCCAAAACTGCTCTGATAGGCTGAGCCTTCTGATGTCGAGTCATCAGCGCTGGCACCTCAGGACTATATCCCACACACATTTGGGCAAGTTCATGTCAAGCATGGCTGAAATCTTTGATGAGGAGGGTGACCCCATTCCTTTTGGATTGGAGCCAATTTACTACAGGAAGAAAAGAGCTTTCACACAAAGTCCAAGCGAAAGCAGAGGATTTGTTGGAGTTATAGGCCAGTCGTCATGATACCACCCCGGAGTTGGACATCCTCCCAGCGCCAAACCCAGGAAAAGCCTCATGTATCCTTCCAAAAATGATAATTGGGAAGGTTGTGTACACACTGGAACTATCCGCCCCCACCAGACCCAACACTCAATTCGAGCTCACGGACATCCTGGATGAGAGGCCCCAAATGAAACCTTGCTGTCCTTTAACCTGGCAACTGAAGCACCAGTGTTGGTTTCCTGGGGGAAGCACACCTAGGTCCCTGCAGTGGACAGGGTCCAGGCCAGGAAACATTGTCTGATGACTTCAGACCCTGTGTTTCTCTCCTCCTATATCTTTTCCTGAGAGCTTGATGGTGCATGCCGCTGCAGCCAACCCGAAACCCACGTCTTTTCACTCTGTGCTCCCTTACAGGACGATGTTGGACACCCAAGGAAATAAGGTTTTCGCCACTGACAGCCATGCCCTGTGCACCGACCAGACTTTCTTGGGCTTTGGATTGTGTTGTCATAAGCCGGTGAGACTCGCTTGAAGGGACATATGAGACAGGTTTTCAACATCCTTGTAAAGGATGTGAGAGAGGCGTCACATCAGATCCACAGTCTACCCTGGACACAGCTAACTGAGGGGCACAGTCAGCAAGGGGCACACATGGATGAGGACAACAGGATTTGACCAGACATGCAGTTAAAACTTTTGGACATGCCTTTTGATGGGCACAACCTCTTCTCGGCTCGGACAGACTACTCCTTGCAAATGTTCCAGACTTCCAAGGCCGCTGTAACATCTGTGGGCTCAGCTGTTCAACTGTCTTCGGCTCCCACTCCTTGGAGTAGAGGGTTTTGACCCTTCTCATGTAACTACTGCAGCAGAGGACAGGCACCCTCAGTTAAGCAACAGATGTGCCTTCCTCACCGTCATGCTGAATACCATGAAGCCCAGAGAAGGGGCATTGCCTCCCCTGTGGTTCCCAGTGCTCCTCGAAGCAAGCCACTGTGAACATGATTGCATACACTGTACCCCTGTTGAGGGTGCAGGGAGTGGGCAGAATATCCCTGTTCAGCATCACACCATGTCCAAAGCTTGGGCCTTGCAGACCGTGAACCACGTGTATTGACACACTTTTCTTCAAAGCCCTCCAGAACAACCATCTGCAAGCTCCTGTCCCCTTCAGGAGGGGGCCATAGAGCTTGCGCTCCGTATGAGCGGACTGGTGTCTCTGGACTTTCAGAACACCTACTTCCGTATGCCTCCACATCTCAAGCACAGCAAGCATGAAATTCGCATTGGAGTCCTCACACTACCAGTTTAAGTGTCTGTTCTGCCTTTCTTCGGCGCCAAGGATTTTCAACAAACGTTTGACATAGGTTGCGCCTCCCCTCAGTAGGCAAAGTATCCATATCTTTCCTTACCTGGACTACTGGTTCATCTAACCTTGTTCCCCCGACCAGGCGTTACCACACCTATACCGCACATTCAGCATTTGGGCTTCTCCCGGTATTTCAATTAGTCTCAAGTTTTGCCTTCCTAGTCCCTCTGCGGTATCAGTGAAGTCCTGGATACTCGCCTGGGTATGGCCTTTTGGCCTGAGGATCGAGTGGCAAACATCTTTCAAATGGTTTTTGTCTTCCAATGCCAAGCGCAGGTTGCATCCTTAGCCTCCCTGTGTGTACTGGGCCTCATGACCTCCTGCATTCTGTTGGTGCCGAATGCTTGGTTGTGCATGAACTTACTTTATTGGCTACTGTGACGAATCTTCAGACGTCGTCCCTTCTCCCCTAGGGGGAGACCTTTCTCGTGGGGTCAGGTTGGCGGTCCACAGTACAATAGTCACCCTATCAACTTGCTGTAATTGATGGCGATCAGGCTGGCCTTGGTTGCCTTTATCCACTCTATACAGGACAAATGAGCAATTGTCCTAATGGACAACACAGTGGCCATGCATTACCCCCAAGGTAATAGGGTCCTTGCCTCTGTTCAGAGATGCAATGTGACTGTGGTTCTGGACCGAGATCTTCTCATTCTGGGGAACTCCTCAATTGGACCTCTTCGCCTCCAGTGTGAACAGGAAGTGTGAGTTTTTCTGCTCAACGGAATTTCCTCATCGGGAAGCTCTGGGTGATGGACTGACGGTGGATCTGCTGTATGCGTTCCTGGTGATCCCTGTCATACCTTTTGTTCTCAGGAGGCTATGCCTGTAGGTCCACATAGATTCTGATCGCTCCAGACGGCCAGGAGGATATAGTACCAGAACCTCTGGACATGTCCATTTGCCCTTTCAGATGCCTCTCTTCCAGGGTGGACCTGCTCTACCAGTCGGAGGGGAGGGTGCTCTATCCGATCCTCGGCAGCCTGGACCTTTGTGTTTGGCTACGGAGTGGCTGAGGTACAAGGAGTGGGATTTGTCAGACAGTCCTGAATGTGCTCCTTTTAGCAAGCTAGGTGTACATTCTAGGTCTTGTTTTGGGACAAAGAACTAGACCCTTGTACTTGTTTTGGATTATCTGCTTCTTCTGGCCCAGAAGGGCCAACAGAGAGGCACTGTGAAGGGCTACTTTGGGCCATTAGGAGAACTCTGGAACAGTGCTCTCTTCTTACAATCCCTACCCTTATGCAGTTGGTATCGGGGGTGCGCAATCAATTTCCCTCTCACCAGTTTGTTGTTCCAGTATGGACTTTTTATTTGTATTTTGTATTCAGTTGATATTTATAAAGGGCCTTCTCCAAAGCGCTATACAGGATTTACAAAATACGGTTTGTGTTTGATAAGAAACAAAAATTAATAACCAACATTTAGGAATTAGCAGAAGGAGAGGAGAGGAAATGGGCTTTTGACCTGGTACGAAAGATGTGAAGTAAGGGAGAAGAACAAATGTCGGGAGCAAGAGTGTTCCAGAATTTAGGTGCATGATGAAAAAAAGAGCAGAAATGAGAATGGGCACAGGGAAGCTTTGCGACAGAGAAGATGCAAATATTGTGAACGAAGAGTATGGTAGGGGCAATGAGGGGATACAAGAGAGCTAAGTTAGGGAGGATCGTGACTATGGTGGCATTTGAAGACAGTTGTAAGAAAATGGAAAAGACGAGATTCAAAGGAAAGGAAGGAAAGGCTCGAATGGGGCCCACCGTGTTCCCACAAACCGGCGGAGCTCTGAAGGGGGAACACTCCCGCATACCTATGGGCTTGGGCCTGATAGTGTCAATACGCAACAGCGCCGCCAGGATCCCCCTTCGGGTGCCGAGGCCCCAGCACCAGTGGAGCCAGGGCCTGCTGCCTCTAAGACACTCTGTTTAAAAAAGACCTACAGACACTTCCCTGAGCTTGACATTTTGTCAGCTCCGCCCTGGGAAAACCTCAGGCTGTCTTCGAAAGACTCATGGGCAAGGTTTCTGCGGCCTTCAATCTTTTTTTCCCTATCCAGGACTAAAGTCCAATGTGAATGCGTCTGTGGAAGCCCCGGTGCTAGAGGTTTAGGAAAGGCCCGGCTGTGTGTCTTTGCGGATAGAGAACTGATGAAGAAAAACTGCTTATCCCCTTCATCTCTGGCCTTCTTGTCCACCCCCGCCTCTCCTAAGAGTTGTTGGTACAGGCCACTTCGGCCAACCTAAAGACGTCCACTTTCTCAATTCTTCAGCCTGACAGGGAAAGTAAAAAGTTGGGATGCTTTGGGCAAGAAGGTGTTTGCTTCAGGAAGCCATGCTCTCCGGGCGGTGAACGTCTCCAGAGCTCTGGGAAAGTTCTCGTTTGGCTCTGGTCCACTGTGGGCTCTGTGGCTGATCACCTTCCTGAAGATGGCACAAAGGAGGACTTCCTGCTTCTTGTCCAGGATTAGCAAGGAGGCATCCTGCTAGATTTTGCAGTCTGAACTAGACTAGACACAGCAGACTGTGTGGGTCTTGTGCCTTGGGAATGGTGATTCGTCGCCATTCCTGAATGCTAACGTCTGGCTTCACCGAAGACGCACAAGCCAAACTCCTGGACATCCCCTTTGATAAGATTAACCTGTTTGGTTCGTTTGGTTCAGACGCTGATGATGTCCTGCAAAACATACAGGCCTCCAAGGTGCTGACGAAGTCTTTGTGCATGGCTTTATAACAACCCACTTCACCGTCCAGCAAAGGTTAGGGTTTTTGCCCCTATTACCCATGAGGGAGGGGTCAATCCACTCGAGTAAGATTTCAGGGTAGATGCTTCCAACCTGGTAGATGTACGCCTAGCAGTGATGCGGCAGCAGTAGCCACAGTGTTCTTTACTGCCCTGGGCGCAAAATCTCTGTGAGACGGAATTATGCAATGTTTCCCCATTGTGGGCTGGGGGGGGGGGATTTCTCTGTTCAGCACAGAATGGTTGAGAACCAGGTCCGATGCTTGAGCCTTGCAAGTCATACAACAGGGTTACTGGTACCACACCTGGAACCAAAGGCTTGGTACTCGGCTTACTTTCTGGTGTGCAACAAGGTCAGAAGCAGGACTCTTGACTTTTGTTTATTAAATGTATGTGTAAAGCGCTGGGGCAAAGCTCCTATGCATGGAAGCGCTGGGGCATAGACAGACAAACATAAACAGTAAGTTAGTTAAAAGAGCAACAGTCACCAGTCCAGACAGAGGTTTATTTAAAAAAGGATGGTCTTCAGCCTTTGCTTGAAGAATGTTCGGGAAGAGCAGGATCTGAGGTCTGGAAGTAGAGCGTTCCTCAGACGAGGGGCTGCTGTGGGGAAGCACCCTGCTAAGACTAGACACAGTTTTGCTTTTGGAGTCTGCTAGAGGCATGAGTTGTTGGACCTCAGAGTGTGCCTAATGGGAAGCCAGGAGAGCCGATCGGAGAGATAAGCTGGACTCTTCCCGTAAAGGCAAGTGTGTGTGATACATAAAGTCCTGAAGGTGATCCGCATACAAATAGGTAGCCAGTGTAGGGATCTCCTCGCAAACGTAACATGGTCCCTTTTTTTCGGAGTCCCTTGACCACTCGAACTGCATTGTTTTGTACCACTTCTAGGCGATTTGTTAAGCCTTTTCCAATGCGCTGGAGCAATATCCAGTTTTCGCAGTTTGGGTGCTGCGCTGACAACCATAATCTCAGTCTTTGCATTATATAGTGCCCGCCCATTACACATCATCCATTAATCTATGTAATTATAGATGGTATTGATGGTCATGGTGTTTTGAGTATGGTTGCCTGTGAATGGAATAAGGCACTGTGTATCGTCTGCGTAATTGGGATATATTATGCCTTTAGAATCCAACAGCTCAAAAAGAGGTAGAAGTGAAGAGGTTGAAGAGAGTAGGAGGCATGCAGGACCCCTGCGGCACCCGGCATGAAAGTACGTGCTCCTCTGCCATAGCTTCTTCATAATGGACTCTGGCCGTCCTGTTAGTCAGGAAAGAGTGAACCTAGGACGATAATCCACATGAAAATGATGCAGAGTATTGTAGTCTTGTTACCAAGGTGGCATGATCTACCAAATCAAAAGCCGCAGTTAGATCCAAAAGCATCAGAAGCGAGATGTCCCACTTATCGCAGTATTGCAGAATGTTGGTTTTCTGGCCCAAGAGAGGGGACTCTGTACAGTGAAGCCTGACTGTTTGGGACCTAAGATGTTGTGTAGGGCTAGTAACTCATGAATTTGACAGTTGGCAGATTTATCCAGTATCTTTAGGAGAAATGGTGAGTTTGTAATAGGGCGATAGTTGGCACGAAGGTTAGAATCCAGCAAGGGTTTTTTCAGGAGTGGAGAAATCCATGCCTGTTTTATCTCAGAGGAAACGTAATTCCCTTGAAAAGAGGCATTAACAAATTTGGTGAGGAGAGGAGTAAGAGACGTGGCACAGTATTGAATAATGCTGGCCAGGCAAACACTGCCTCTACAGTTAGGTTTTATTTTCTCAGGAATATGCAACATCTCTGCCTCCCCAACCTCCCTGAATTAAAACTGGTACAGAGATGATACTTCTGCCACCTTTGCCTGCGAGAGATGGATTGTCGGAGGCCCCTATTTTAGCTGAGATTTCACCTTTGATTTTTACACTTTTTGTACCATTGCATTCTGGATGGAAGTGCACCAATTTGCATCTTTGGCAACTATGGGAGCAATAGGGTGAGGGTCTTGCAGTTCTCTCACGATTTTAAATAGTTCCCTCGGTATTGTACAAAAATGTCTCCCTCATTTGTGCGCCCCGCAGTCACTGCGGCTTTGGGAGTGCATAAAATGAGGGTGACATTTACTGCGCCCAAGCAGAGCAGGGTTTGCGGGGGTGTCCCCCGCTTACTATTTCGAAAAGCGGGGGACACCTAAGAAAATAAAAATAAAAGTACCCTGCGGTGTCAGCTACAACCTACGTTAATGCAGGCCAGCGGAAGGGGGTATAGTGATCCATAACAACTGGCGTCTGCATTTTGGCCGTTGCAGTTACGGCCGGCGCAGTGATCACATAGATCCGTTCCCTAGAGTCGGATGAGGTCTCCTTGATTCTTTTGTCATGTGAAAACATTTTTGCTGTACAGATATCGACTTTATACTCCTAAGCAGCAATCCCATAGCTTGTTCTGTCCTGCAAGGGCAAGGGCTTTTTCCAAACACAGAGTGCTTTATTTTTCTGGTGTTTAAGTTCCAGATGTTCCTTAGAGATGCACCCTTTCGATAGCTGCGATATCATCAACCTAGATTTCTGTGGAGCTAATTTGTTTACTGCTCTGGACATTGTCATGGTAGATTGTGGCCGGCTCAGTGGCTGAGTTGTAGTTTCCCAGATTGTCCAAAATGGGTGTAAAGAATGGCAACATTGAGGACGGGGTAAGTTTCCGAAGATTGCGGCCTGTTACTTTTAACGGCAGACTTCTAGGTTGTCCTCTGAATCCTGTCCAAGGGAGCTGGAATTGAATAAAGAAATGATCCGACCAGGGACATGGAGTTATTCTCCAGCATGGGGTCTGGCATGGATTCACATGCTCATGAATATTCCCTATCGTCAGGCTGGGAATCCTTGGTAAAAGAAAAAACACTTTCATTTTCACTTAAAAACTGTATTTTTCCTGTAACCAATCACTGTCCTCTGGCTCATACTGCCTCAATCCAAGGACAGTCCTCTCCCTAAGCCCCTCTTCTGGCAGCCATCTTCAGATTATTACCGCACACTTCTGTGTTGGGAGTCCTATAGTATGCTCTCCGAGCTATTCGTACGTTTTTGAAGGAAAAGTTCTATTTTTGTTTCAAAAGAACCCTGTGTTCGGCAAAGATTCTAAAAAGCCTTTGGGTCTATTTTGTGCCCTCTGGCCATGACAGGGGTGGGGATGGGGAAGGGAGGAAGAGGGCGAGATATGTCTCGGTTTCTCCAAGAAGACAATGAAGGGCAGGCGTAGTAGGCTGGTGGCATGGCTTAACGCCAGAACACTTACCCGTGCTCTGAGCAGGGTCATGCCTCACCCAGGCCCGGCCTGTCTGAGGAGCAGTCTTCTAAGTCCATTGAGGGTGCCTCATCCGTGGGGGATCAAGATAAGGCCAAGAGCTGCAAGTCAGAGTCCACAGGGTTTTCCGTGGAAGCGGGTCGCAAAGTGGATAGGGTGCAATCAACATCACCTTCTGCCTCCATTGCCATTGCCAGCGGACGATTGAGCTCCTCTTCGAAGAGGAAGTCATCTACCCAGGCTAAACTACGTGAGATATCTGAGAAGCTGCGGATGGAGGAGAAGAAGGCCGAACAGCCCAGGCAGGCTCAACTGGCACAGACTAAGGCCACGTCGGCGACGACACTTACTGCCACAACAGCTAACAGCGCTGATCCTGCAAGGGCAGCCTCAACGGCTCAGAAGGTGTCCCTAACCGCAAGGCGCGACACAGCCGCAGAGACTTTGGCAAAATCTGCAGGCACGCCAGAAGGTGTGAAACCGGCTCAGGGCCCAGATCAAGACCCTGAGGGGGAAAAAAGGGAGGAGGCCCCGAAACAGCCCTCCCAGGCCGTCGCCCAAACCATGGAGGTATCGTCCACGGACAACAAAGATGAGGAGTCCTTACATACGGTCCACGAGGACGTTGAAGGGGAGGATGAAGGCGCAAGGCCTAGTTTTCCTGTTCTGCCTTCTCAGCTGAGGGACATTTCCTTGGATATTCTGTCGACTCTAAACACCCTGGTGTCAGAGATCCAGAGGAGGATGCCTCCGGCTCCGGTACCTATGGTCCCCCAGGTCCCCGATCAGCCTCCAACCAAGAAGAGAAGAAGAGGAAGTGTCATTCGACGCCCCCATTTCAATCTCCGCCACCCTGTCGGGTCCCTGCTCCCCCATTAGATTGTAAGGAACCCATGGTGGCAACAGTACAGACAGACACAAGTGATCACAATTCAAAGGTGTTTATTGAACAGTATTGGTAGGTTGTGAAAACGCCTAATGTAAACCTAAATCTAAGATGGGAGCAAGCTTCGACCATCAAACAATAATGCAGTCCGAGTGGCATCTTGTCAAAATAAACGTGCTTATACTATAAAAACCTATTGCCAATCCTTACGCTAAATACAAAATGAAGTGTAGGATAATGTTCTTAATAAAGAAGGAAGTGTTCTTAAATAATAAGTCAGGATGCAAATGTAAATCTGTTGTCGGAAGTGGCTGTTTCACTGAGGTGCTTACGAGATCAGTGTGCACAGTGCGGCTTGACACACACACAAGCGTCTCTCTGACCCTAAGGTCCTTTCCTCTACAGCAGGACCCAGGGACTCAGGCTCAGCACACAGTCGGGCAGCAGCTGTAGTAGTAGTAGCAGTTCCTGCACCGAAGCTGCGCATCGAAGCCCAGCAGTCCCTGCCCCCGTTTGCTTGTCCACCAGAAATCAGGTGACGGATTTGGGAGCAACATGGGAGTAACCTGGGAGCAGAGCGTCATCGCAGGGGGGGGGTGCTGTCACCGCCAGATAAGATAAGACATTTACCAGCCCGCCATAGAGTTTTTCTGGTAAGCAGCGCTCCCCTCACCCTACCCGCCGCTCCAAATCACTTTTTTTTAAAAAGGGGGGTTTCTCCTCTGTTTTTTTTTTTTTTGGAGGGGGGCTGTCAGTGCACCACACAGGGTTTCCTGACAGCCGGCTGTGCTGAAAGCCGGCAGTAGCTGCGGGCCCTCCCCCATATAAAGCACGCCAAAAATTTTAAAAGTTTAATCTGCTTCTCTATTATTGATGTCAGACATACCGCTAGATTTATCGTCCGGAGACAGTGGGGTATTTGCAGCTATTCTCTCACTGGAGCATTTTAGAGCTTTTTAGGAAGCACTAGCTGTGCATGTTTATCGGTATGTTTGGCTCAATCTAGAGAGGAACCTCTGGCTCAGAGACTGCGGGGTTAAATAACCCTTTGATCCGTTCTGCCAGGACACCTCCCCATCGCGTCAACCAAAAAGCACAAAGCCTAAAGCCCGGTACATTCATTTAACAGGGATAGCTACCAGAACTGTAGAAACCAAGTAAGGCCAATATACAAAAGTGCTGGGCTGTTCTTGGAAAAGACACCTCCAACACATTCTCATAAAGCCAGTAACTCTTTTGTAATCTACGTCAACTTCCCACTGCTATAATAGACCTTTTTTTACCAAGACTCCGAAAACCAAGCATGCTTCCCAGATACAATCTTGGAAGCGGCCCAGGAATAGACGAACCGAGAGTCCCTGGTTGGGAGGACACTCTCGTTGACATACCCTTTAGGCCAGAATTCCAACAACAATCGCACCTGCAACAAAGCATGCCGGCCGGAAAAAAAACATTTCCACCCAAGTTCAATTGCATAACTCTGCATTTGACAAAGGTTCAAGAGAAGACATCCATGCAGGATGGACAGGGGCCAGCCATCAAAGATTTGACCCTCACAGTGACAACTATGAAGGGTTCAATTAAACACTACTTTCCAAGTAAAAGGCATGGTAGGCTGACCAATTCACTCATTAATCTGCACTCAAGTCTGGCAATTGGGCAGAGGTATACCAATGGTGGGGATGATAATGAACCTTCCTCTTGGCTGATGGTATCACCGATATCCCCAAACAATACTCATAATCCCAAATCAAGCCAGAACACGATAGTTCAACAAAGAAGAAACTTATCTCTTCCCAAGACGGTCGGCCACCAAAGGGATAGGGATTTCAGTCCCCCTGTAAGGGAGACGCAACCATCTATTGCGAGTGAAGCAACACTGGTTGGCCTAAATTTCGTTCTTAACTCACTTGTTAAAGCCTTTGAAAATATCAAAAGTGATGTACAGACTCACACGGGTATCCTAATGGAAATGTCCAAAGAAATAGATCAGTTTGACTCAACAATAGTGGCCCTGAGAAATGCAATCAATAACACAGTTCCACTAGCTTTATAGTCCATCGCACAAGCTTTAACACTACAAAAAGAAGAGACACAACATCTAAAAGATGCATTAAGGGATTTTAAAACAGAAAGTTCTGAAGTCAAACATCTTTTCATGGATTTTGTTCAACAAAAAACAAATAATCAAATCAAGACACAGGAAAAACAATCAACAGGAGCCTCTCTAGAGGTCATCATATGTTCTCCATCTCTAACATCTTACTTCCCCTCAACATTTGAGGATACTCCCCTCTCCAAGACAATCATGGATGAATTTTGCCGTCTGGCCCAGTTGGCGGATACTATTTATTTTATTTTATTTATTTATGTATTTATAAAACGACGAAAGCTTGCAAGCATCAGGGCGCGACAGACACAAAGACGCAGAGTTCACATGACAATACAAATAGAAAGGCAAAAGAAGAAAAAGAAAGGAGCATTACAAGAGGGCCAGCATGGTGGAGGTGTTGATTATTTGAAGAGTATAGTCTTCAGCTGTTTCCTGAAAGATTGGATATTACTTTACAGTCTGATACTGCAAGGTAATTTGTTCCAAGGGGAAGTTGCCATGCTGGGAAATTCTCGACCTAGGCCTGTGGATTTACCAGGGAAGCTAGATTTAAGTAATCCTTGTTTTGTGGATCTTAAACTCCAGCTCGGCTCATACCAGCTGAATTCCTTCTTAAGGTATGCTGGGGCCGTGCCGTAAAGACAGCGATGGACCAAAGTCAGTGATTTGAAAGTAATACGTTCCCTCACTGCAAGCCAGTGAAGGTCGTTTCTGTCCTTTGTGATGTGATCACGTTTAGACTTTCTTGTGATGGACCTAACTGCGTTATTCTGAATGATCTGGCACTGTTTTATGCAGTTGCTACTAGCGCCAAGCATCAAGGTGTTGCCATAATCCAGACGAGACAAAATAGTGGCCCTCGCGATCGTGGCACTATTTTTGATATTTAGTAAGGGTCTAATACGGCAAAGAAGCCTCTGATAGTTGCGCTTCAAGTAAGCGGTTTGGGCCTCGGCTCCTAGTGATGATTGTAAGTAAATGCCGAGGGTTTTGACCTTGTTTGACACTGTGATAGAGGAGTCTTTTATACAGAACGAGGAGTAGTCTGAGCCTAGGTTATTTAAGGCTTTTGCAGTGCCAGATGTCATAAGCTCCATCTTCGAGCTATTGAGGCACATCCAATGTGTTATCTTCCAGTTTTCGATTGTATTATAGATGGCGGATAGCTTATCATTGTCGATAGTACGGTTACCACTTAGCTCCAAGATGAGCTGTGTATCATCTGCAAAGTTGGTACAAAAGATCCCGAGCTGTGATAAGAGGCTACAGAGACAACGGATATATAGATTGAAAAGTAGAGGGGAAAAGCTGGCTCCCTGAGGGACACCGCAGTCCACTGGTTTCGGAGTGGTAGAATGCCCTCCCCAAGTGATTTTAGAGTTCCTATCTTCTAAAAAGGATGATACCCATTAGATAGCATCTTGAGAACAATTTCCAGTTGTACCTAGTGCCTCTCGGAGTTTCCCATGATCTAGCAAATCGAAAGCAGCCGAGAGATCTAAAAGGCTTAGCAATCCTGCCTTTCCTTTGTCAAGGATACTCAGCATTTTAGTTTGCAAATCCAACAGTGCTGATTCGGTGCTGTGTGCACTTCTAAAGCCTGATTGTTGTGGGTCTAAAATGCTATGCTGGTCTACATATTCTTGCAGCTGCTTGGTAGCGATTTTATCGAGTACTTTTAATAGGAAATTACAATTTGTAATAGGCCTGAGGTTTGTCGGATCTTGTTGGTCTAGTCCAGGTTTTTTCACCAGGAGGGTGACTGTGACTGTTTTAATTCCTACCTGGACTTTCCGGTCCCTAAAGGAAGCGTTTGTCATACAACATAAAAAGGGGGTGAAGATTTCTGCGTTATCTAGGATCAGTTTCGGAGGTAAGATGTTTTCAGAGCAAGTAGTGCAGTTCAAAGATGAAAGAGTATCCCGCATATCTTCGGTCGAGACTGGCCAAAATGTAAATTTATGAATTTTGGGCTCGAGATTCACTTCCTTGGATTGATAAGGTGATAATGGATCTATTACTTTGCAATTTATGATGTTATCTCTAGCTTTTTTGATTTTATTCGAGAAAGCGGTTTGGACTAATTCACAGTCAATCAAAGTTGGCCGGAATGGCGAAGAAAGAGTAGGTGGTTTTTCAATGGATTTTAGAATTTGAAACAGTTTACCGGTAGAATTTGAGGCACTAGTGATTTGATTATTATAGTAATCCTTTTTAACTTCTGCCAATTAGGCTCTGTATAAGAGATCACATTTTTTCCAAATTTCTTTGTTTTGTTCAGTAGAGAATTTATGCCATATTCTCTCTAGTTTCATTTTCGCTGTTTTGAGTGTACTCAATTCAGACGTGTACCAGTTTTGGTGGTTTGGATTTGGACGAACCTGTTTGTTTTTGAGAGGAGCGTGTCTATCAAGTATGTCCTGGAAGTGGTTACTATTCCTGAGAGTATATCCCCTATTCCAGAGGAACCCTCCAGCCAACAAGGGCACGAAGAAATCATAGAGTCGGAGGAATGGAAGGATGGCTCGCAACAAACTTCTAAGCGTAGGAGAAGACTGAGAAAAAAGAAGAGGGGAAGAAAGCACAAAGTATCCGAGCCACTGAACGCCAAAGGGAAAAAGCCAAAAAATAGAAAGATCAACAATCTGGGTAACAGTAAGACGAATAATTTTATAAAAGCCTTAACAAACCCAGTGGTAAATTCTAAAGCCCAGGAGAAGAAGGGAAAGGATAGTCAGACATCTCCAGAGAGTCAATCTGGGTCACAAAAGTCAAAACAGGAATAAAGAAAGGCCGCTAAGGAGAAACACTCACCGCTAAGTAAAGAAGTAAAAATTACATCAATAACCATAGGCTTACAAACTGATCCACCAACAAATAACCACAAAAAGGGGAGTAATTAGGTCCCGGCAGTCGGGACTATGCCATCGAATGGAGGGAAGCAAATGAAGTGGGCACCGATCTTTCTTTTTTAAAAAAAAAGAATACTTCAAAAGCATCAACTCAAATCCAAGAACCAACCTTAAAAATTGCACCTATTTTCTGCAAGACACAAAAAAAGATTTACAATACATCCACAGAGCCGTGCTCAATAGAAGATACTCGAGCAAGATCAGGAGTAGCTGCTATAGAAGTCAAAACTGCACATCCTCTGCCAGTGCTGATTGATACAGTGGGTCAGAAGGTTGAGATCCATAGACAGGAGGAAACATCAACCAATTTAAAAGATCACAAAGTCCCCGACAGCCTACAGGAGGAACAGGTATCTTTCGCCATTCCAAAGTTATGGTTCACTTGTAAAAAAACACATATTCAATCCAAATATTTTTAACCGAGGAGAGATTTTGTTAATAATCAAAAAAGTTCCAGCCCTATACCTTTTCTCAACGAGAGACATAGAATATACTAAGTTCCCTAACCCCAGTAAGCTTCAGTTGGCCGAGGTGGGGTTAACCTCGAGAGCGGGGGCCAGAGCAATCGTTACTGCGGCAGACCTCCTTGGAAAACTTGGTCTGCTGGTGCATGATTCCCTACCAGGGGCAAATGAGGAACAAAATAAAGCACCTACTCCGGAGGGAAAGGCAGCTCAGGGAAACGCTGGTTGCATGCACGGAGGTCAAAACCCCCCTCCAAAAAGTGACTTAGACCATGCTGTTCTACTATCCTTAATTCCGCAAATTATTACACAAATCTGCTCAAAGCTAGGTACAGGCCAGACTATACTTTAGCAAGGACCAGATTAAAATAATAAGCTGTAATACTAGGGGATCTTAGTCTTTTAGAAATGCGAAGGTCAAATCGGAAGTATTTGGGGGCAATGACTTCATCCTTTTTCAAGAAACCTTGTTAAGGTACGCACCAGAACTGGAAGGCTTCACAATGGTGAGTCAAGCAGCAAGAACAATGAGGATGGGTAGACCAAAAGGGGGCTCCTTATGGCCTGCAGATCAGATTTCTTTAAACAAGTCCAAAGAATACCAAGTAACCAGAAGGGCATCCTAGCTTCAAAATTGGAGGTACCATCAACCACTGGCATGAAAGACCTGCTGGTGATTAACCTATAATGGAACCCCGCAGAACAGAACTATCGGTCTACCAAGATTCCTTGAGTGAACTTCTCACATATATTAAAGGATAGTTCCGGGACTTTTTTTTTATTGTCCCTACGGTTCGGCCATGTGTTTTTAAGCATAAATCGGTAGATCGTAGAAAACTTTCCTATGGACCTTACCCGACTTTTTGTCCATTAACGCACTCGAAATCTGCCGCCATTTTGTGATAATCCTATCATTTACCACCATCGCCCTGGCTCACCTGCGTTTGCGGCACTAAATCAAATCCCCCGCCCCTGAAACAGACATCAGCAGACGCGTACCGCCCATTTCCCAACGCCAAAGCACGTTTCGTGTCAACAATCGCTGCGCCTCAGCTAATGAAGTGTCGCCATGGAAATGGCAGGACGCTTCTTTCCTCAATAAGTATAAACACACCGTTTCACAACACACAGTAGCCGATTTCCGATTCCATTCCTCTCTCTGTGTTACTTTGAGTATTCTGTGACTCGTTTCAGTGCTCTGGTCAGCTACCTTCGCCGCTTCTAGGCCTTGTGAACACCTGTACCATCTCTGTAAATTATTTTACTTTCTTTACCACACAATGGCTACAATAATGCCGTATTTGTACGAGCCCGAGTACACCGAGGAGGAACTACTGGAAAGACAAGCACGCGAAAACGATGGGGATTCGGACGGCAGTTGGGAGGACCAGTCAACGGATGAAGAGCCTGGACCATGTCGCATGGACGGCGACTCCACCTGGTGCACGTGCAATCGGTGCGAGCTAATGCCAACTGAGGAGGAGAATTGCTGCTACCGTGAAAATTCTGGGTGCTTTGCCTACATTTTGGAAGGCGAGCCAAGTCCGCAATGCATCACCGAGCTGCCAGAGTTCAGGGAAGCCTGCCTCTCACGGACCGTGTTGAGGATGATGATGGTGCTTATGCACGAACTTCGCGGCACTGTTCGTCCGCGTAATCCGAGTAACGAGTAAGTATACTCTGGTTGTGATGTCAGTGATGCCACTACTATTTCATGTTCGTCTCCCACATATAAAATTACATCTACATATCATTCGAACGCATGTAAATTGGTTCCATATTGTGCATTTTCTAGATAGAATTTTTTTCAAAGCAGAATGACATTTTTTACCTGAATCGACATTGATAAGAAAGTTTTGTCATTTTAATACAGTTTGCTTCTTTCTTTTTCACAGGTGGTACAGGCTGGTGGCCTATCGTTGCTTCACTTGGTGGCTTCACGGGAGGCTCGGACACCACGTTCGGAGAGTAATACCTGCCTGTGCGGTACTTGCCATTAGACAACATTTCCCCAGCGACAGTGGACAATACCGCGGATTTTCCCTGGATGTGCTGCAACCGGAACTTTACAATGTGTAATGTTTATTATTTATGTTCAATTGAAATTAAGATCTAAAATAAAACCCAACATATATTTTACCAATGGTTGTTTTGATTTTTTAAATGAATCTAGTGTGTCTCCATTGAATAGTCTTCCTGTACCTTGTCTTGTCACACCACATGTCTCCGGCCAGCATCCTCCCTCACGCTGGCCGCCCACCTTCAATCCACATAAGTGTGTCTCCATTCACAAGTCTTCCTGTGTCTTGTCTGCACGACCACCGCCCCAATCCACCCCCCGCCCTATCAAAGGCAGTTCGCACCGGGGTACTTGAACTGGCAAACGGATCTGTCAGGGAGCGATAAAGGCCAAGAGGTGCCAAAGACCATGTACACTTCAAAGGGGTCGATAGAGCATGGGTTGTTGTTCCCATTTCTACCTCCAGACCCCGTGTCTCCTGCCAAGCATCCTCCCTCACGGTGGCCGCCCACCTTCAATCCACATAAGTGTGTCTCCATTCACGAGTCTTCCTGTGTCTTGTCTGCACGACCACCGCCCCAATCCATCCCCCGCCCTATCAAAGGCAGTTCGCACGGGGGTACTTGAACTGGCAAACGGATCTGTCAGGGAGCGATAAAGGCCAAGAGGTGCCAAAGACCATGTACACTTCAAAGGGGTCTATAGAGCATGGGTTGTTGTTCCCATGTCTACCTCCAGACCCCGTGTCTCCTGCCAAGCATCCCCCCTCACGCTGGACGTCCCCCTGCAAACCGCATAATGCCACGACATATACACGTCATGCATTCACAAACACACCCCTGTTTCGAATTCTTTATAACCCACTTCATATTTCTAATGAGAACTTCTTTGCGCTTTGCTAGTCAACCTGTGAAGGTGCTGGTTATCTGCTCTTCGTCTCTGTGAACTTCCGTGACCACTTCAAGCAAACTCGTCAGTTTGCAACCTGTGAACTGCTCCCTGTTCTACGACAAGAAACTACTCTGATCCCTGCATCTAACTGTTTGTTTGTCAAGGTAAGGAAGTACATGCAAGGAACTAGTCACATGTTCTGAGTTTAGTCAAATTATTTTTCTATTATTTTAAAGTTATTCAAATACTTATCCGCATGTGAATAACGTGTTCCAAGAACCAAAACGAACCTTGCATTGAACCTTTTATGTGTAATTTAATTTTTTAACACATTGGTATTCATTGAGAATTGTTGATCTTTACTTTTCAGAACTTTCCACAATGCCTGCCTGTTCCATTGGCGGTTGCCCTTCGAAGACCCATAATAAATCTGAAGGTACTATAATGCATGTTTTCCCTAAGACAATAGATCAGATAAGAGAATGGGTCCAATATTGCGGATATCCACCATCTGAGCTTGAAAGTAGAGTCCTAGAAGTCTTTGCGGACAAGAGGGGTGATCGATACCGCATCTGCAGCAGGCACTTTAGCTCAGACATGTACTCCACGTCATTGCTAATAAAGAAGAAAACACCGCGAGCGACGCGAAAATTGCTCTCAACCGCTATTCCCACTCTATTCGTCCACATACCTCCACTGGTGAGTCAAGTTTACGGATTTAGCTCTCGGCCTTGCGGTAGTGTGTAGCATTAGCTAACAATAATTTCCCCATTTATGTATCCACTCAATATGAAGGCGGAAGATTCTCCATCCTTGTCGTTATTGCAGTCATCAGCCACTTCAAGCGCCTATCGGGTAATCTTACTTAGCTATTCTGCCACTGACTTGTTTTAGGCATGTAAATCAATAGTTTTAATTTATCGTGTAATTATTTTACCTAATGGTACACCCTAGTACTCGTCCTCTAGTCTTAGTTTTCAGTTATAATTATTGTTATCCAAAATAATGCAAGTACTGTCTTTCAGGGAGATGCTGAGGAGCCCAACGCATTGACGACAGCCGTTGATGTCACTCAGATGCTCGAGGTACGTTTCCGGACAGTTCCATCGATGGAGATCATCAGATCTTGCATTCTTGTAGCGTGATTGTTACACACAATGTTTCTTCCGTTTTTAGCCATTGATATTTCTTTCTGTCGTCGCCCTCCTATGTGTCTTCTTTTTTCAATATTGTGTTCATTACTAATGAAAGTCCTATGTTTCAGGGAGTCGATGGAGCATTGGTCCAAGAAGAAGGGGGAGCATGCAGTTACGGGTCGGCGCAACAGCTTGCAGAAGTGTGCAGCGCAGTTACAGCATCCCTTGATGTTCTTATGCATTTCGAGGTATGGATACTGACAGTTCGATCGAGCGAGATCATATGACGTGATTACATCCGCTATACTTCCTTCTTTATTAACGCAAGTACTATGTTTCAGGGAGATGACGGAGCTTCTTCTACAAGAACATCACCCCTAGTAGTTGATGCAGATCTCTGGGTGGTGACACTTCCAATGATCGAGCAAATCGAATCATATTTAGATATCCATTATTTATTTTAGACAACTGATCATTTGTGCAGGTCTATTTAGAAGAGCCGTTGACGCCTGCACAACGTTTATGTTCTTTTTAACAAAATAGAAAACCATACTAATGCAATTACTGTGTTTCAGGGAGTTGCTGAAGCGTCATCTTCAATAATATCATCAATGGAAGTCTATGCGGAGCCCGAGGTATGGATCTTGACAGTTCCATCTAACTAGATCAACAATGCGTGAATAATCGTCGTTTGAATGTTCTACACAATGCGTTCATTCGCGTTTTGCTATTGAGATGTACGTGGGTATTGGTCCCCAAGTACATTTTGTGTTTTCAATATTATTATACATAGTAATGAAAGTTCTATGTTTCAGGGAGTCGACGGAGCGTCAGTGCGTGATGGATGTGCTTATCAGGAAAATATAGTCGTTGCAGCGCAAGAGGAAGTGGAGACATGCACACACGAGTCGGAGCAACAGCGTCCAGATGTTGAAGTTCGAGGCAAGAAAGTTTCAAAGAAAAGAAAGCAAAAGAAGGTTAGTGTCCTGGTCACTATATTATGTTGTTTTTCACTGTTAATAGTTCAATACTTGAAGTTGTGTTTAAACTGAACATCCCTTTTCCAATCTGTCCTCTAGTTGCAAGTGGGTGTACGAACTAGATCTACACAGACAGTGAAGCGAACGAGAGATGTTGCTTGTCAAACCTTTTGGCAGGGACTTGAGACTGGAGATGCATCGTGCCAATGGGAAGAATATGAAGTGATTGACAACGGAGCTATACCACCACCAGCCATTCATAGTGAATGTCCTCCTGGTAGTTCGGATGCAGTCGGAGATCAATTCACAGAATCCACACCCGCAAAAAATAAGAACGCGAGAAAGTTGAAGAAATTGTTTTATTCTCCCATCGCCGGAGAAGGAACAGATGTTGCAATGGAAGAGAATGAAATGGACGACAATGAAACACCATCAATATCACTGAACATAGCGGAAGACGATATCAGAGATTGTACCTTTAATGTGAGTGACATGTCCTCAACGTTACAGGCCGAACCAGCTGGGATGCAGAGTGACAGTATAAGGAAAGAGGCCAAATTCATTGTATTCGATAGTTGTTTGATTGATATTATTGTTATGCTGAAATGTGGGCATTCGGTTGGTGGGGAAGTATGTGGGGAGCCATTGATTAATGTGACTCGTGCAATTGGAGGCACTAACCGTAAAATACATGCCACCTGTACACAATATCATCCGTTCTCATGGTCTGCACAACCCATGCTGGGGCAACTGCCAGCAGGCAATCTACTTTGTGCAGCGGCCGCACTTTTTAGTGGTTCAAGTTTTAAAAAGTTAGAGTATTTCTTTCAGTTTGTGGGAATCCATTTCATTGCGAAAACTCAGTTCTACAAATACCAAACAGATTATCTATTTCCAGCCATTAGCGAAGCTTGGAGAATGGAAAAAATGTCTATTGACAGTACATTCGCGGGCAAACGGTTCAGGCTAGCCGGTGATGGACAGTGCGACAGCCCAGGATTTTCAGCCAAGTACTGCACCTACCACTTTCAGGACATGGAAAGTAAGAAAATTGTGAGTTCAGTGGTCGTGCAGGTGTCACAAAGTACATCCTCAGTGGCCATGGAGAAAGTTGGCTTTGTAGCATCATTGCAAGAACTACAATCGCGGGGAATGGTGATCGACCTGATAGCCACGGACAGACACGTTTCAATTGCCAAGACAATGAGAGAAGAGTACAAAAATATAAATCACCAATTTGACGTATGGCATCTTGCAAAAACAATCAATAAAAAAATGGCGGCTGCAGGTAAAAAAAAAAGATATGCAAGGTATTTCACAGTGGTCCAAGTCAATCAGCAACCATCTTTGGTGGAGCTCAAAAACATGTGAAGGGTCGTTGGAAATTCTACTGGAAAAATGGCGGTCAGTAATGCTACACTGTAGCAACGTTCACCGCTGGACCACGAACCAACATTTCCACAATTGTGAACATGGCCATTTGTCCACAGAGGAGGCACGGAAGAAGAAGTGGTTGATTCCTTCATCACCCACTCACAAAGCCATTGAAAAGATTGTATTTGATAAAACTATAACAAGAGATTTGAGGGGACTCACGGAATTCTGCCACACAGGAGATTTGGAGGTGTTCCACAATATGTGCCTAAAGTACAGGCCAAAACGATTGCATTTTGGCATGGAGGGCATGATAAATAGGACTCTTCTAGCGGTCTTGGCACATAACCATAATGTTGGCCGTCAACAAAGTAGGACGACCGAAACTTTAGGGACGCTTCGCTACAATAAGGCCTTCACTAAAAGAAGTAAACAATGGGTGATCAAACCAGTGTTTGAGGATATGCAATATGAGTTTATTGGGAGACTTATTGTTGATGTCCTAGATAGGCACATACATGGAGTTGTGAACGAACCTGTGCAGGGGACAACTGCATTGCCACCCAACATTGCCTCTGTTCCATGTCCACCTAAAGCAGAGCTCATTGAGAAATACACATCACGGTTTAAATGATTGTAATTTGATTGTCTGTTCTCTCGAGTCTCCTCAAGTGGCAGGACCATTGAATATGTGTATCTATGTAATGTGTAAATAAAAGTGATTGCTCAGTGTACATGCAATGTGTCTCTCCACCCTTGCCCCTCCCTTCACCGTGCAGTAGTGCGAACCACCCGGGTGTCACCTGTGACTTTGCTCTCGAGTCTCCTCATGTCGCAGGACCATTGAATATGTGTAGCTATGTATTGTGTAAATAAAAGTGATTGCTCAGTGTACATGCAATGTGTCTATCCAACCTTGTTCATTTGCGCATTAAATTAAACCAAACAGTATTATAAATCATTTTTCAAAAAATATAGAATGTCTCCGTATTTATGGTTCTCTGGGGCTGGAAAGCACGCAGACAAAATGCAAAGATGGAGTGTAAATTTCAAGTCCTGTGAGATGGCCTTACACTGAATGTAGCTAACTAGGAATGTGTGCTCGTTCAAAGTGAAGGTCAGCTGCTTTGATTTTTTGCTCGGGTGCCGGAATGGCCCACGACTACGCACAGACACAATGGATTAAGTTGGACACAAACGGGTTAAGTTGTACCCAGTACAGGGGTTGACAGGGAGGCAGTGCAGGTGGAGAGTGGAAGGGCCCAGGACCGAGGTCGCAGACAGTGGACCAGTTGTAGCAGGGGAGAGGGAGAGAGAAAGCAGAAGCAAAGAGGAAGGTTTTGAGGTGCTTCCGTAAAAGGAGATGGTTCTCCTCAAGATAGTGCGCGGTACAAAACAATATGCCACATAGAACGAACAAGTACAACTTAACCCGTCTTTAAAGCTACTGTATAGTAATTAAATTGTGGTATAAACTCATCTAAAGAGTTACTTACATTATATTTGCATTTTCCATTGTGTCTGTGCGTAGGGCAGCCCCGAAATACCACTCCTTCTATGCCGACGTTATTTCTTCTAATGAACGAACATTAAATGGCTTTCGTTTCTGAAATTTTATTCATTATCGTTTCTTACGTTATTGCACCACACCCCCAAAAAGAAGTCTTTCGGGATGGTCCCGGCCTGTCAAGGTCAAATAACAATAGAACCTTATACTGAGTCGTGGGCCATTCCGGCACCCGAGCAAAAAATCAAAGCAGCTGACCTTCACTTTGAACAAGCACACATTCCTAGTTAGCTACATTCAGTGTAAGGCCATCTCACAGGACTTGAAATTTACACTCCATCTTTGCATTTTGTCTGCGTGCTTTGCAGCCCCAGAGAACCATAAATACGGAGACATTCTATATTTTTTGAAAAATGATTTATAATACTGTTTGGTTTAATTTAATGCGCAAATGAACAAGGTTGGATAGACACATTGCATGTACACTGAGCAATCACTTTTATTTACACAATACATAGCTACACATATTCAATGGTCCTGCGACATGAGGAGACTCGAGAGCAAAGTCACAGGTGACACCCGGGTGGTTCGCACTACTGCACGGTGAAGGGAGGGGCAAGGGTGGAGAGACACATTGCATGTACACTGAGCAATCACATTTATTTACACATTACATAGATACACATATTCAATGGTCCTGCAACTTGAGGAGACTCGAGAGAACAGACAATCAAATTACAATCATTTAAACCGTGATGTGTATTTCTCAATGAGCTCTGCTTTAGGTGGACATGGAACAGAGGCAATGTTGGGTGGCAATGCAGTTGTCCCCTGCACAGGTTCGTTCACAACTCCATGTATGTGCCTATCTAGGACATCAACAATAAGTCTCTCAATAAACTCATATTGCATATCCTCAAACACTGGTTTGATCACCCATTGTTTACTTCTTTTAGTGAAGGCCTTATTGTAGCGAAGCGTCCCTAAAGTTCCGGTCGTCCTACTTTGTTGACGGCCAACATTATGGTTATGTGCCAAGACCGCTAGAAGAATCCTATTTATCATGCCCTCCATGCCAAAATGCAATCGCTTTGGCCTGTACTTTAGGCACATATTGTGGAACACCTCCAAATCTCCTGTGTGGCAGAATTCCGTGAGTCCCCTCAAATCTCTTGTTATAGTTTTATCAAATACAATCTTTTCAACGGCTTTGTGAGTGGGTGATGAAGGAATCAACCACTTCTTCTTCCGTGCCTCCTCTGTGGACAAATGGCCATGTTCACAATTGTGGAAATGTTGGTTCGTGGTCCAGCGGTGAACGTTGCTACAGTGTAGCTTTACTGACCGCCATTTTTCCAGTAGAATTTCCAACGACCCTTCACATGTTTTTGAGCTCCACCAAAGATGGTTGCTGATTGACTTGGACCACTGTGAAATACCTTGCATATCTTTTTTTTTACCTGCAGCCGACATTTTTTTGATTGTTTTTGCAAGATGCCATACGTCAAATTGGTGATTTATATTTTTGTACTCTTCTCTCATTGTCTTGGCAATTGAAACGTGTCTGTCCGTGGCTATCAGGTCGATCACCATTCCCCGCGATTGTAGTTCTTGCAATGATGCTACAAAGCCAACTTTCTCCATGGCCACTGAGGATGTACTTTGTGACACCTGCACGACCACCGAACTCACAATTTTCTTACTTTCCATGTCCTGAAAGTGGTAGGTGCAGTACTTGGCTGAAAATCCTGGGCTGTCGCACTGTCCATCACCGGCTAGCCTGAACCGTTTGCCCGCGAATGTACTTTCAATAGACATTTTTTCCATTCTCCAAGCTTCGCTAATGGCTGGAAATAGATAATCTGTTTGGTATTTGTAGAACTGAGTTTTCGCAATGAAATGGATTCCCACAAACTGAAAGAAATACTCTAACTTTTTAAAACTTGAACCACTAAAAAGTGCGGCCGCTGCACAAAGTAGATTGCCTGCTGGCAGTTGCCCCAGCATGGGTTGTGCAGACCATGAGAACGGATGATATTGTGTACAGGTGGCATGTATTTTAAGGTTAGTGCCTCAAATTGCACGAGTCACATTAATCAATGGCTCCCCACATACTTCCCCACCAACCGAATGCCCACATTTCAGCATAACAATAATATCAATCAAACAACTATCGAATACATTGAATTTGGCCTCTTTCCTTATACTGTCACTCTGCATCCCAGCTGGTTCGGCCTGTAACGTTGAGGACATGTCACTCACATTAAAGGTACAATCTCTGATATCGTCTTCCGCTATGTTCAGTGATATTGATGGTGTTTCATTGTCTTCCATTGCAACATCTGTTCCTTCTCCGGCGATGGGAGAATAAAACAATTTCTTCAACTTTCTCGCGTTCTTATTTTTTGCGGGTGTGGATTCTGTGAATTGATCTCCGACTGCATCCGAACTACCAGGAGGACATTCACTATCAATGGCTGGTGGTGGTATAGCTCCGTTGTCAATCACTTCATATTCTTCCCATTGGCACGATGCATCTCCAGTCTCAAGTCCCTGCCAAAAGGTTTGACAAGCAACATCTCTTGTTCGCTTCACTGTCTGTGTAGATCTAGTTCGTACACTCACTCGCAACTAGAGGACAGATTGGAAAAGGGATGTTCAGTTTACACAACTTCAAGTATTGAACTATTAACAGTGAAAAACAACATAATATAGTGACCAGGACACTAACCTTCTTTTGCTTTCTTTTCTTTGAAACTTTCTTGCCTCGAACTTCAACATCTGGACGCTGTTGCTCCGACTCGTGTGTGCATGTCTCCACTTCCTCTTGCGCTGCAACGACTATATTTTCCTGATAAGCACATCCATCACGCACTGACGCTCCGTCGACTCCCTGAAACATAGAACTTTCATTACTATGTATAATAATATTGAAAACACAAAATGTACTTGGGGACCAATACCCACGTACATCTCAATAGCAAAACGCGAATGAACGCATTGTGTAGAACATTCAAACGACAATTATTCACGCATTGTTGATCTAGTTAGATGGAACTGTCAAGATCCATACCTCGGGCTCCGCATAGACTTCCATTGATGATATTATTGAAGATGACGCTTCAGCAACTCCCTGAAACACAGTAATTGCATTACTATGGTTTTCTATTTTGTTAAAAAGAACATAAACTTTGTGCAGGCGTCAACGGCTCTTCTAAATAGACCTGCACAAATGATCAGTTGTCTAAAATAAATAATGGATATCTAAATATGATTCGATTTTCTCGATCGTTGGAAGTGTCACCACCCAGAGATCTGCATCAACTACTAGGGGTGATGACTCTGTAGAAGAAGCTCCGTCATCTCCCTGAAACATAGTACTTGCGTTAATAAAGAAGGAAGTATAGCGGATGTAATCACGTCATATGATCTCGCTCGATCGAACTGTCAGTATCCATACCTCGAAATGCATAAGAACATCAAGGGACGCTGTAACTGCGCTGCACACTTCTGCAAGCTGTTGCGCCGACCCGTAACTGCATGCTCCCCCTTCTTCTTGGACTAATGCTCCATCGACTCCCTGAAACATAGGACTTTCATTAGTAATGAACACAATATTGAAAAAAGAAGACACATAGGAGGGCGACGACAGAAGGACATATCAATGGCTAAAAACGAAAGAAACATTGTGTGTAACAATCACGCTACAAGAATGCAAGATCTGATGATCTCCATCGATGGAACTGTCCGGAAACGTACCTCGAGCATCTGAGCGACATCAACGGTTGTCGTCAATGCGTTGGACTCCTCAGCATCTCCCTGAAAGACAGTACTTGCATTATTTTGGATAACAATAATTATAACTGAAAACTAAGACTAGAGGACGAGTACTAGGGTGTACCATTAGGTAAAATAATTACACGATAAATTAAAACTATTGATTTACATGCCTAAAACAAGTCAGTGGCAGAATAGCTAAGTAAGATTACCCGATAGGCGCTTGAAGTGGCTGATGACTGCAATAACGACACGGATGGAGAATCTTCCGCCTTCATATTGAGTGGATACATAAATGGGGTAATTATTGTTAGCTAATGCTACACACTACCGCAAGGCCGAGAGCTAAATCCGTAAACTTGACTCCCCAGTGGAGGGATGTGGACGAATAGAGTGGGAATAGCGGTTGGGAGCAATTTTCGCGTCGCTCGCGGTGTTTTCTTCTTTATTAGCAATGATGTGGAGTACATGTCTGAGCTAAAGTGCCTGCTGCAGATGCGGTATCGATCACCCCTCTTGTCCGCAAAGACTTCTAGGACTCTACTTTCAAGCTCAGACGGTGGATATCCGCAATATTGGACCCATTCTCTTATCTGATCTATTGTCTTAGGGAAAACATGCATTATAGTACCTTCAGATTTATTATGGGTCTTCGAAGGGCAACCGCCAATGGAACAGGCAGGCATTGTGGAAAGTTCTGAAAAGTAAAGATCAACAATTCTCAATGAATACCAATGTGTTAAAAAATTCAATGACACATAAAAGGTCCAATGCAAGGTTCGTTTTGGTTCTTGGAACTATACACGTTATTCACATGCGGATAAGTATTTGAATAACTTTAAAATAATAGAAAAATAATTTGACTAAACTCAGAACATGTGACTAGTTCCTTGCATGTACTTCCTTACCTTGACGAACAAATAGTTAGATGCAGGGATCAGAGTAGTTTCTTGTCGTAGAACAGGGAGCAGTTCACAGGTTGCAAACTGACGAGTTTGCTCGAAGTGGTCACGGAAGTTCACAGAGACGAAGAGCAGATAACCAGCACCTTCACGGGTTGACTAGCAAAGCGCAAAGAAGTTCTCATTAGAAATATGAAGTGGGTTATAAAGAATTCGAAACATGGGTGTGTTTGTGAATGCATGACGTGTATATGTCGTGGCATTATGCGGTTTGCAGGGGGACGTCCAGCGTGAGAGGGGATGCTTGGCAGGAGACACGGGGTCTGGAGGTAGACATGGGAACAACAACCCATGCTCTATAGACCCCTTTGAAGTGTACATGGTCTTTGGCACCTCTTGGCCTTTATCGCTCCCTGACAGATCCGTTTGCCAGTTCAAGTACCCCGGTGCGAACTGCCTTTGATAGGGCGGGGGTGGATTGGGGCGGTGGTCGTGCAGACAAGACACAGGAAGACTCGTGAATGGAGACACACTTATGTGGATTGAAGGTGGGCGGCCAGTGTGAGGGAGGATGCTTGGCAGGAGACACGGGGTATGGAGGTAGAGATGGGAACAACAACCCATGCTCTATAGACCCCTTTGAAGTGTACATGGTCTTTGGCACCTCTTGGCCTTTATCGCTCCCTGACGGATCCGTTTGCCAGTTCAAGTACCCCGGTGCGAGAACTGCCTTTGATAGGGCGGGGGGTGGATTGGGGCGGTGGTCGTACAGACAAGACACAGGAAGACTCGTGAATGGAGACACACTTATGTGGATTGAAGGTGGGCGGCCAGCGTGAGGGAGGATGCTGGCCGGAGACATGTGGTGTGACAAGACAAGGCACAGGAAGACTATTCAATGGAGACACACTAGATTCATTTAAAAAATCAAAACAACCATTGTTAAAATATATGTTGGGTTTTATTTTAGATCTTAATTTCAATTGAACATAAATAATAAACATTACACATTGTAAAGTTCCGGTTGCAGCACATCCAGGGAAAATCCGCGGTATTGTCCACTGTCGCTGGGGAAATGTTGTCTAATGGCAAGTACCGCACAGGCAGGTATTACGCTCCAAACGCAGTGTCTGAGCCTCCCGTGAAGCCACCAAGTGAAGCAACGATAGGCCACCAGCCTGTACCACCTGTGAAAAAGAAAGAAGCAAACTGTATTAAAATGACAAAACTTTCTTATCAATGTCGATTCAGGTAAAAAATGTCATTCTGCTTTGAAAAAAATTCTATCTAGAAAATGCACAATATGGAACCAATTTACATGCGTTCGAATGATATGTAGATGTAATTTTATATGTGGGAGACGAACATGAAATAGTAGTGGCATCACTGACATCACAACCAGAGTATACTTACTTGTTACTCGGATTACGCGGACGAACAGTGCCGCGAAGTTCGTGCATAAGCACCATCATCATCCTCAACACGGTCCGTGAGAGGCAGGCTTCCCTGAACTCTGGCAGCTCGGTGATGCATTGCGGACTTGGCTCGCCTTTCGAAATGTAGGCCAAGCACCCGGAATTTTCACGGCAGCAGCAATTCTCCTCCTCAGTTGGCATTAGCTCGCACCGATTGCACGTGCACCAGGTGGAGACGCCGTCCATGCGACATGGTCCAGGCTCTTAATCCGTTGACTGGTCCTCCCAACTGCCGTCCGAATCCCCATCGTTTTCGCGTGCTTGTCTTTCCAGTAGTTCCTCCTCGGTGTACTCGGGCTCGTACATATACGGCATTATTGTAGCCATTGTGTGGTAAAGAAAGTAAAATAATTTACAGAGATGGTACAGGCGTTCACAAGGCCTAGAAGCGGCGAAGGTAGCTGACCAGAGCACTGAAACGAGTCACAGAATACTCAAAGTAACACAGAGAGAGGAATGGAATCGGAAATCGGCTGCTGTGTGTTGTGAAACGGTGTGTTTATACTTATTGAGGAAAGAGGCGTCCTGCCATTTCCATGGCGACACCTCATTAGCTGAGGCGCAGCGATTGTTGACACGAAACGTGCTTTGGTGTTGGGAAATGGGCGGTACGCGTCTGCTGATGTCTGTTTCAGGGGCGGGGGATTTGATTTAGTGCCGCAAACGCAGGTGAGCCAGGGCGATGGTGGTAAATGATAGGATTATCAAAAAATGGCGGCAGATTTCGAGTGCGTTAATGGATGAAAAGTCGGGTAAGGTCCATAGGAACGTTTTCTACGATCTACCGATTTATGCTTAAAAACACCTGGCCGAACCGTGGGGACAATAAAAAAAAAGTCCCGGAACTATCCTTTAAAGCCACTTATCCGGACTCATGTATTTTGGTTGCAGGGGATCTAAATTCTCCATGCGTTCAATACAATTCTGGGAGTCAATTGCACAAAGTAAGAACAATAAGTGCAAATGGCAAAAATGGTGCTCTTACTTCAAAGAATGGGACTTAAGGTTCCTGAATGAAAATGTAGAGGGAGATGTACTGCCAGTATACACCTGGTCACGCGGGAACACCAGATCCACCCTGAACTACATTTTTGTATCTCCCAGTCTATTCCATCTGTGCGACGAGCTAGTGGTGGGTGACTCCAATTCCAGTGATCACCAAAGACTAAAAGCCTCATTCTGCTGGAACTCCAAACTTAAAGCAGTATTACAGTAGTCTAAAGGTAAACAATCAAAGGAATAGAGTGGCTAAATACAGCAACGAAGGCCATCGGTTGAGTAAGTAACTCGCGCATAATGCTATAGCTTCAGGTCCTGAATTCCGGGAAGGAAATTGTCATCCATAGCACTTTCACAATTTTCTTTGGACAATAGGTGAACCTCAAACTGTACTTCCCACCAAAAAAAACTAAATAAACAAGTATTTGATGAAGAATCCATGAGGAAAAAGTGGGAAATTTGTCGTTCCATCGCAATAGCAAAGAAAGATATACTGGATAGCTCCACCCTATGGAAAGAAATAAAACTTATTAAAAACTCATATAAAAACTTGTCCAGGCAGCGGCGTTTTAAACGCCTGCAGCAGGATGGAGAATCCATGCTAAGAACTTTGTCAGATAACAATTCCCGCAATTTCTGGTCCCTGATAAATTCTCATGGTCATGTTCAAGAGTCGATCCAAACAAACTGCGTCCCGGAAACTCAATGGAGCAACCATTTTTCCAAAAAATATTCGAAGTCAGACAAAGGGCCATTGTCATGGGCATTCGAAATTACAGTGGAGGACGTACTCAAGTTAATTAATAAATCATCCTCCTCTAGAGTCGCAGGACCCAGTGGACTCACCTATCAGTTTCTAAAAGCAAAACCAGATTTGTGGGCGAATATTGTGCCAACTCTTCCGTGAAATTCTGAGGACCAAAATCATTCCACAATCTTGGAAGACCACTCTAATAATACCGATTTACAAATAGGGCGACCGAAAAGATCCCAGTAACTATAGGCCTATTACATTACTGGAGATTGAGAGTAAGATCTTTGGGAGAATTCTCTGTTTAGGCTGAATTTCCTAACCTAGTGAGTCCCCCAGCAGCTTTGCTGGATTTTTGGGGTTTATTTGTTTCTCCTGCCAAGAGTGAGACTCTTTCACCCTCACTCTTGGACATGATTTGAGTGTATTCCTTTGACTCTAGATGTGTTTAATGGGCTATGGGGTCATTTACTCCATAGGGCTTCATGTGTTTTTGTGATGTGTGTTACACAGCACTCTCAGTGCAGTAACACAGGGGTGTCATAGTGACCCCCCAGTATAGACTCCATACCCTGGGACTGACTACTGTCTCCCAGGAGATGTAAAGTCACCATTGACTTTACTAGTCTTAAGTTCTGAACAGAACCAGTACAAACCATCATATTGTGGACGTACTGGCTGGGGCAATTTGATTGCCCTGGGGTCTGTTAGTCGAGGGGGCACGTCTCCGTCCCCCTTGATCGAGTTTTGGCTGGTGGCAGTGGATACTACTTTTTATATTCAACCGCAAATATTTCCCAATGGGATTTTCCCATTGTTCGAGGCTACTATCTTTATTTATTTAATTACGATAGCCTCGAACATACCGCCGGTTTATTTATTTATTATTAATTCTCTGGTTGTGATTTTTTGCCAAAACTCGGTTCTAAAATGGAGTTTGTGTTCTCTTCTGTAATTCCAACCCAAGTCGAGCCCTTTGTTCCACTTTTTGGCGGGCTTCTCCACAGAAGCCCTCCAAAGTGGTGCCACTCTGTCTGGGGTAATTAGGAGGGGTGGAGCGGGATTTAGGCACCCTGGACTGAGTTGGCTAGGCAACTCAAGTCGCACTGCGTCCTGATTGGCCCAAGTGGTGAGCCGGCGGAGTGAATGGGGGTTTTCTGCATAAAAGCAGGGCTTTGGGCACTGGAACTTCAGAAGTCGCCACAGGACCTAAGAATCCGACGAGGGAGAAGCTGAGCCGACCTGCCACGACGACACCACCGGTGGAGCCCTGCTGGACCGTCTCACCACTTTTCCCAACGACAGAGGAGATCTCCCGCCGGAGAGTCTTCTTCCTTTGACTGGTGGGGATAACCAGTTTTCACCGTCTTTTCGCTTTCCCGACGCATCTCGTGGCCGCCTTGCCTGTGCCAAGCACCGCGGCAACCGGAATACCACGTTTTACCACGACCGCGAAATAAAGGGTTATACCTTTAACCGAAAAACTCTGCGGCTGGTTTCTTCCCTGGCAGTGCAACGACCTTCATCTTTCCTCCAAGTCGAGATCTTCTCTTCCTCTGGACGACGCCGAGACTTGCACCCGCTGCCAGGAACAACTGCCACCGCTGGAGGATCCTTCCCACTTAAGGTACCGTGTTCCACCTGGCTTCCCTTGCCACCGACTGTACGGGGTAGATGTAGCCCCCGGCTTTCGAACCTGGGTTAGCCTGGGACACCCTGGCTAAACTTTTCTGAGCCTCCCTAAACTCTTTCGAACTCTCTGCAAGACTTTCAAAGCCTAGTGTAACTGTGTGATCTTGGGCGCATTTGTGCTCTGCTCTCTCTAAGAGTGGGCCTAGCTTATGGACTTTGGCTCCCCAGTGACTTTTGCTCTTCTGCCTTGCTAAAAGTGTTCCTAAATCTTAGAGTGGTGCATCTTCACATATTCTGCCTTTTTCCTCCCTTTTTCATGATCTTATTGGAGTGCCATCTATAGTGAAGCGCTCACCTCTGTCTGGAAATAAGTGGTGTTAACTAAGACTTGTCTGATAAGGAATAAGGGTTGTATATATTATAATAGTAACTGTGTTTAGAGTGTTTTACCATAAGAGTGCTGGGGTATTTCAAACAGTGTGTTTTTAAATAAATAATTATATACTTTGATACCAAAGCTCTGATCAGTGTTTGCTTGTGCTATTGTGTCTGAGTGCCTATTGTGTATACTTTGCATACTGCCTAACTCTTCTTGAGGGAAGTCTGACTGCTCAGTCACAGCGACCAGGTAAATCTGGGTGGTACAGACTGCTACCAAGTGGGTTTACTGCTAACGCCTGTAGTCCTAAATCTTTTGCAGTGTTCCCAGAGGGAACTGCACAGGTTTCTGCCTAACAGCCGGGCTCCTATTGAAAGAACTGGAGAAATGGGATAAAGTGAAGAATGTCATACCAAAACAACAAACAGGCTTTAGAAGGGGTCACTCAACGGGCCTGAATGGTATTACTCTGGCAACTATATGTTATGGGAAAGTAACAACAAAACCACAAAAGTATTTGCAGCCTTCATTGACTTATCCAGTGCCTTTGATTTAGTCGACAGAGAAAGACTCTGGCTGAAGCTTACTGCAAAGGATGCTCCTAGGTACATATTAAATATTCTAACAGCGCTGCATGACAACAATACAGCCGTTGTAAGGCTGAATTGCAAAGGCCTTCTGTCGGATGAAATCCAGGTTTGTTTGTTTGTTTGTTTTATTCACTTATAATGCGCACCAGACCCGAAGGTAGCCGGGCGCAGCAGTACAGAAAATGCGAAGCTTAGGTTGCAGGGTGGGGTCATGGGATACATACACTGTACAAATACAAAATACAAATATAGAATGCAAAATATCACAGTAAGGCAGCAGTTGCGGTTTACATGCAGAATAAATACAAAATATGATCAAGACAGTCTATGTACAGGTACTGTGTGGGCGAAAGCTCATCGGTCAGGTGGGCAAAGTGAGTGGGACCATAAGATCATGATGAAATGTATGTTCTAGGGTGGGGTGAAGGATAAGTGGGCGCCAATAGGCTATTCATTGGCAGTCCTTAGCAGGTTGATGTAGTTATTTCTGAATTTAGGGAAGGGATGTGCCTCGCGTAGAGGATTAGGCAATGAGTTCCATAATTGAGCTGCTTGCACCGGGAAGCTACTACCCCCCGCCTTAGATAACCTGAATCTCGGAATGATGAGGCTGTTGGCATTTGCAGTTCTGGCAGGGCGCGAGTGATGTCTTTTTGTGAGTTTATTGCGGAGATAGCTTGGTGCTGCATTGTTCAGGGCTTTATGAACCAGGGATGCTACTTTAAGGTGGATTTTGTTTTGGGAGGACAACCAGTTGTTTTGACGCCTGATGTTTGAAATATGTGATCTCTTAGGTACACCAAGGGCGGCTCGTAGGGCATTGTTTTGAAGAATTTGAAGTCGGTGGGTAATGGATTTATTCGCTCCGATGTAGAGGGCATTACAATAATCAAGCCTCGAAAGGATTAATGCTCTCGTTAGGATAAGGCAGTTGTTATCGGAGAGAAAATGCTTGCCTGCTCTAATGAGCTTGCATGTGTAGGCGGTGGCAGATGCCAATGACTTCACCTGCTTGTCAAAAGAGAGGGTGGCATCCAGATAGAAGCCAAGTGTCTTCACATCTTTGGAAACCTTGATAATGTTCCCGTCAATTTCAAATGAGGTATAGTCCTGACTGAGTTTCTGTATGTTAGAATGTGTCCCTAGGATGAGCAACTCTGTTTTGTCATCGTTCAGGCATAGACCGTGGGTTGCCATCCATGCCTGGACGATGATATACACCCTATTCACCAAGGCCAAATCCTTGTTGTAGTCCCCGGAAAGTGGGAGGAGAATCTGGGTATCATCTGCATAGTTGGTGTAGGTGATACCAAGATGGTCCAGATCATCAAAAAGGGGCTTAGTGAATATGTTGTAGAGAGTCGGGGAGACGCATGAGCCCTGAGGGACTCCACATCGGATGGGGATTGGGTCCGCCGCTGCCGAAGGGGAGAACACCCTCATGGTCCTATCACTGAGGAAGGATTCAATCCAAGATATGGCCTCCTTGGAAAAATGTGCGGCTGAGTCTAAATGGCTACAAAGTACTCCATGGTCTACAAGGTCGAATGCCGCCGAGAAGTCCAGCAGCAAGAGGAGAGCCATTTTACCTTTATCTCTTATTTCATCTATTTGTGCCTTTAGGTCGATAAGGGCAGTCTCTGTACCATGTTGTGGACGGAATCCTGATTGGCGCTCTCCTAAAAGTTTATGTTGTTCCAGGAAACTTTGGATTTGATTGTAGGCGATCTTATCCAGGATTGAGGAGTAAGGCAGGGCTGCATGGGTGCACCATTCCTTTTTGATTTTTATCTTGCCGACTTTGGTGAGGAAGTAGATTCAGCAGGCCTAGCAAGTGCGAAAGTGGGGCAGGAAGCAATCAAATGGCTCATGTATGCAGATGAAACCGTGCTCTTAGATGGGCTTGCAAAGGATGCTTTCTACCATTGACATCTGCATGAAAAAAAATGATCTCATTGTCAACCCAAATAAATCAAAAATAGTTGTCTTCGGCGGCAGCAGAAAGGCTGACCGATTCCCCTGGAAGATAGATGGCCATATCATCCCTGTGGTAGATGAGATCAAGTACCTAGGATTCACATTGTATGCCAAACCAAGAAGGGCACAAATACTATCAGACATTATATGTGTGACTAAAGAGCTAAAAGCGCAACTGCAAAGAATTGTTGGCCAATATTGTGAATTCTCACTAATTCCAGCGTTGAGATATTACAAAGCGAAGATCATTCCAACTCTGCTATATGGAATAGAGGCCAAACTCCTGGCCTGGGACTTGGACTGGGATAAAATCGAAGATTTCATATGGAAAAAAGTTCTAAATCTCCCCCAAAAGCCTGCCAATTTCTCGCCTCCGCTTTGAGTTGGGTTTAAAATCTTTAACATCATAAATGGACTGGAAACTGCTTTCATTATACACACTCATTTTAGCTCTTCTAAGAAATTCACTGTATGAAGATCTTAAAAAGCATCTGCAACAGCACCCGCCAATCCTGCTCAAACTCACAAATCTGGTAAAAGAAACTTTGGCAAATTGCGATAGTGATGAAGATCTCCTGGTGTTAAACCCGATGAAGTCAAAGAAACAGATGGAAACATCAGATTGGATCAAGACAATTGGGGATATGAGAGCATCATCCTCCTCAACCTCTCTATCACTACATGAAAAAAAACTGGGTTCTTTGCCGAGATATCTAATAAAATTCCCAGATCACAAAATAAGACACACTTGCTTCAGAATGCGGCTCAACCTAGTTCACACAGGAGCTGTTCAAGTTACAAGGGGTCTAGAAAAAACTGCAGATCCTTATGCTTGGGCTGCAGAGACTTAAAATATCAGACATTAGAACATCTTCTGAGACACTGCCAAGGCACTTTAAATGCCAGAAGAAAACAGCTGGGGAAATTCGTCTCTAATTCAGCTGTAGAGACAGGCCTTTCATTACAGATGTTCTGGAATAGACTGATCACTGGGCAAGAGACGGCATTGACGATAAATGTAATCAGAGTTCTTGTAGATATGGAATTCATTTTACCTAAATATTGTTAATACTTAGACATGTAGTTTTGTAGTTTCTTAAAATTTAAAAAAGAATTGCATGAATTGTTTTGTTAATAATTGTAAGATTCTTTAGTTTTTTCTAGATTTTCTTCTTTTTTTAATATCTTTTTTTTGTGAAAAGTAACATTTTTGATTATAACACAATAAAAAAAACTAAAAAAAAATAGTCAGGATGCGGTAGTCAGGTCTCCCTTCCCCATGTTTTCAGCATGGGACAAGGTAAGAATTTGGAGCATAACACACGCACGAGCTTTCCCAGCACGAGCTAACAGTTCTGCTTTCAGCAATCAGGATCTTCGTTGGTTATGTCTCTTTTCTACAAAAAGTCTCTTGCCTACATAGTCCTGATGTATCAAAATAATAAACAAAGAGTTCAGTTTTCACATATACACTGGATGATGCCTTTCACCCCTGGATCCCCCTCTTCTGGGCGCAGATCCCTAGAAAGTTCCTTAATGATTCCAGGACCTCCAGTAGCTATATTCCTTGCTTTCAATGGCCTGACAAGTTCAGAGTAAAAGATTCAACAAAAAGTTCTAGAGTTCTTCTAAGGTTTTATTTGGCTGACAGTTCTTCCCCTCTGGGTTCCACATCTTTCGGGCTCAGACCCCTCTCGAATATATGAGCTTTTCTTTGTCTGAATGTTTTCTGGCATGACATGCATTCGAAAAGCTTTCCCTCTTGTACTTTATTTT
Organism: Ambystoma mexicanum; assembly: GCF_040938575.1. NCBI lineage: Eukaryota > Metazoa > Chordata > Amphibia > Caudata > Ambystomatidae > Ambystoma > Ambystoma mexicanum. The sequence continues at coordinate 1,254,599,899 of NC_090933.1, read as the reverse complement.
GTTGCATTCGTGGGTGGGTGGATGTTGGCTTCTCACCCTTGGGTCGCCCTCTTCCAGGTGCATCTCCGACTCGACTATTCGCCATCCTCGATCGGATTCACTATGCTTTCAATCCAACTTTGTTGTGACCTTGGCGAATCTTAATGGTTTTTTATACACTTTATTGTGGCCATCCCTCGGCCGGGTTCACTCTGGTCAACACAGTGTATTTCGGGACTTTAGACTTCGCCTCCTTTTATCGGCATCCCCCTTTTGGGTTCACTCTTGCCAATCTTGTCAAACATGCCTTTCTCGTTCAACTTTTACAATACGGGACTCACTTCCCTTAGCTTCACAATCATCTGTCGGTCAAAGACCTTTGACTGTGCAAAGGATTTTGCAAAACCCTTGTATGACCACTTTGACCCTTTTCCTTGCCTTTCCCAAGGCCTTCTTGCTATGGTAGTTTCAACAATCGGGTAATTGCCCAGAGCTTCCTAAGTGAGCACCCTGGTGGTGCCGGGCTCCTCTGTTGCTGGTTTTCCCCCTTCTAGCATCAATAGCTCTTTATGCGTTTACACTTCAGTTAGCCGCTTGCTACGTTTCGCTCAACACTCTCCCCTCAATCCACCGGTTGTGATGAACAGCTTGGCTTTCATTCTCTTTGGAATCAAGGTTGCCTTGAATCCCTCTGCCCCCCTGTAAACTCCCCAGCACAGAATCCCCCCACCCTCTCAGAACACCCCAAAACAGTGCTAGTGAGTCCATGTGTCCAGGGCTCTGCACAACTGTGCCATTTCGATCTAGGATGTACGTGGGCGCCTCCCACGGCCGTTTCCCTCTGGTCAACACAGTGTATTTCGGGACTTTAGACTTCGCCTCCTTTTATCGGCATCCCCCTTTCGGGTTCACTCTTGCCAATCTTGTCAAACATGCCTTTCTCGTTTAACTTTTACAATACGGGACTCACTTCCCTTAGCTTCACAATCATCTGTCGGTCAAAGACCTTCGACTGTGCAGAGGATTTTGCAATACCCTTGTATGACCACTTTGACCCTTTTCCTTGCCTTTCCCAAGGCCTTCTTATTATGGTAGTTTCAACAATCGGGTAATTGCCCAGGGTTCCCTGAGTGAGCACCCACGTGGTGCCAGGCTCCGCTGTTGCTGGTTTTCCCCCTTCTAGCATCAATAGCTCTTTATGCTTTTACACTTCAGTTAGCCGCTTGCTACGTTTCGCTCAACACAGTTCGGTTTCTTATCGACTTTCCCCTCAATCCACCGGTTGTGATGAACAGCTTGGATTTCTTTCTCTTTGGAATCAAGGTTACCTTGAATTCCCCCACCCCCCTGTAAACTCCCCAGCACAAAATCCCCCCCACCCTCTCAGAACACCCCAAAGCAGTGCTAGTGGGTCCATGTGCCCAGGGCTCGGCACAACTGTGTCATGTCGATCTAGGATGTACGTGGGCGCCTCCCACGGCCGGGTCCCTCTGGTGAGCGGCGGGTGAGATTGCGCAGGGAACTGCGCCTGGACGAAGCTTCCAGGGATCTCTGTGGGTGTTGTAGAGGCAGATGGTATTGCTCCCGAGACCTGCAGCTGCTGGTGGAGCAGATTGTTTGCCTCCCGCATCTGCTCAGCATGAGCAGATTGGCCCTTGCACAGCTCCTGTACCCTTTGTCCAAAACCTGTCAGGGCCGCTGTATAGCCCTCCACGACTCTACAGGTCCGCGCATTGTCACGTGCCATGGTCTTGGCTGTTTTCCGTATAGCACAGCTGATAGCACTGATGTGATGGTTGTGCTCAGTTGACATGGCCTCAATTCTCAGCTGTCGGGCCTCCATCACATCCAGCCGTCGCATCACAGCAGCTCCCGTGACAATGGTTCTTTGAGGTGTGCTGGGGATCGGGCTGACAGCTCTGCCTGGCATGGAAGGGGAGCTGGCGGGGGACATGGCGCCACCTCTGATGGGGCTGCTGCGTTTGGAGTGACTATCCTCAGGGGAACCATAAAATGGTGTGTCCACATCAGGCTCAGGTATGCGGGCACGACACACACGTACATGTGGAGTGTGTGCATCCACTGGCGCCTACTCCAGACTTCCCTGGGGTGTGCCCATCTCATGTGTGTCACTGAGGCTGGGTGACGACATAAGTGCAGTGTGTCGTGCTGCTGTGGATGTGTGGGCCTCATCAGAGTTAGACCCGCTGGTGGCTCCCTCCACATCGTGAGTGCCCGTGCTGGCCTCCGGTGTTTGAGGCGCTGTCGCACTGCGGCCTTTTGGACGCTGCACCTGTCTGAGTAGGCTACAGTGGGGTGAACTTGGATGTGTCCTGCGCCTTGTTTTTTCTTGCTGGTCCCTTTGCGGGGTGGTGGTGCTGGTAGAAGCACGCCGGGACCTGCGGCTGGATGTTGTTGCTTCCTCCCCATCATCGGACCTGTGGTGAGCGCTGCGTGCCTGTGGGGAACATAGGGTGTTTTATGAGTTGAGGGCAGCTTATATTTATATCAAGCATTTCATACCTTACAATGGGTTTGGACACAGTTTCTATCATGCTTGGCCATTGCATTTTAGTGAGTCCCCATGTTGTGATTGGTGGAACGTGGTACAAGGGAGGGACACTGCTTGGACATGTTGGTGTGACATCTTCAGATGTCTGTTGAGGATGCACAGCTCCCATATTGCTGTGCGGGGGGTGGTGGAGCTTTCGTACACACCCACACATCACATTGCTGTGCCATGGTCATGGATGTCTTTCCCATGAGCCTAGATGAATTGTACATAGTTATGGTACAAGAGGGCGGTAGGGTACGGTGGTACGAGGGGCCAGTAATGGGTGGCTGTGGTGCCTCACACACATTGCATGCACATACATTCATTCAGGGTCTGGAGGCGTGGGCCTTACAGATTCATACATTTTCAGGGGTGGGGGGTTCTCACCTGCAGCTTCCTGGGTACCGGTGCCAGTCTCCGCTCCTCCAACTCCCTCAATAGTGCCCATGTCGATCAGGGTCGTCATCTACTCCTCCCAGGGGGTGAGCTCCGGTGGTGGTGGTGCTGGCCCTCTTCCAGTCGCCATGCTCCCACTCCTGTGCTGGGCCAGGAGACCAAGGACACAGACCCTCAAGTCATTCAGGCACTTGCGGCAGTCCTCCCTGTGCACATGGCCCACCGTAGAGAACTTCTGGCTCACTTGACTCCAGATCTGTGCTCGCCACTGAGCACTTGACTTGCACTTCTGGGCGCCATACAGCTCTTCCTGATGGCCCAGCACCTCCTCTACAAGAATGGCAAGCTCCTGGTCTGTAAACTTCGGTTTTCTCACCCTATCCAGGGCTGACCTGCCCCTGGTGCGTTCTTGAGACATGTTGCTAGGTTAAGAGGAGTCGAAGGCTTGCAGGGGCCGCTGTTTCGGCAGTTTGTGATTTCCAAAATGGCCGTCGCTTTATTTCCAGTTCTGGCAGTGATACGTTTCCAGCACGCTAATAGTGCCGCGGCTCAGCGGTAGCGCAATGTGTGCTGGATTTACGGGTTCCTGGCCACTTTTTCCGCCAAGCACTATTTGCATTAGCGCAAATAGCGCTGGATGGAAAATAGACCAGAATACTGCCCAACTCGTGTTGAGGCCCCTAGTGTTTAAAAGGCAACACTTTAAGGTTTTTCTAGGAGTGTCTTCACCAATCACCTCAGGCAGACCAGTGTAGAGCTCAACATGAGTTTTATTTTTATAGTGCAGTCTGTTTTTTCTGCCCTTTTGTCTGAGGAAGCCATATTCTGACTAGTAATAGGATCTACATGGATGTAGACCTCAGCAGATGCTTTACCATTTGACACTGAAGGGACTGCATTCATAGTCATCCTTATTTAAGGAACCATTTGCACTCTGCATGGCGTCATGTGGACAGAATGTCCTTCATGGTCATGATAGCCAGACCGACTGCTGAGGGTTGTTGGAGAAATGAAGAGTCTTCCTGTATGTCTGATACATCACCCCTAGTCTCCACAAGCAAGGAAGAAAGGGGGAGAGCAATGGCTGCTGAGAGTCAAGGTTACAAGTAGTAATACCAACACACTGCCTACAACCAATATTATCATAAGAGCGGTGTTGAGCAGACATTGCAACCTGTGGGGTACGCGTGTCGTCAGAAGGCCTAACTATGTCTGAACCAGAATCTGTGGTTATATTAGGTAGTTAGGCTAGGTATTTGTCAACAATAGCAGATGTCCTTGACCCAATGCTTCCAGTTGTCATGATGAGATTACTACATGCACACTGTTATACTGAGGAGAAAGAGCCGAGATCTTACCCAGAGTTTCCGGCCCCAAGCCCGGCCGTGCCCAGATGAAAACCGTCGAAAAACAGGCCTCGCTTGCGCGCCGCCACTCACGGGCAGCTGGCGGGTAGATGACCTGCAGGAAATCTGGTATTTGTAGTTCTAAAGAACTACTGGTAAGAATTCAACCTAATCCCAGCAATGGTTAAAGAAGGTGCTCACGTAGTACAGGGGCACGTTATACTTTGTGGGAATAAGAGATACGCAGACAACATTTCAGGGTTCAGTCAACTTTATTAACTTAAAAAAAAATGGAAAAAATAATATTGCAATTGTGGAAATCCATAAAGAACAAAAAATACTGTAGCTTGGAGAGATCTCCTGACTTGAGGATTATAGTAACTTCTCAAAATGAAGTCCAGGAATGTTCGCATCAGTTGTGTTTTCTCAAGAGAGGTCTTCCCTTGATTTTCACAGTTAGGAAAGTAAGTTGTTATTTGGTACGAATTTTATGGGAACACTCCATGGATATCTTGAAAATTTCCACTCGGGGCTCACAAGAGTTCAGTCTTTGGAAGTTCATATGACTCTCTCCTGTTAACCTTCTTGCATCACTCGAGAGTAGTCTACTTCTCATTTTTTTCTCACTGAGGCGGCATTCATTGCAGAATGTTTTCCTCCCAGCTTAGCCCAGGTTTTCACAGTTTCCTCTTTCATTCACTCGCACGCTTCAGTGAGCGCCCCGCCTCCCCTGGCTTTTCTCGCCTTGCTACAGAAACTCGCGGTTCATGGGGGCTGCGTAGCTTGAACAGCTGACGGGCCGCGCCTCCCGAGAGAGAGACACACGATCAGCTTCGAAGGGCCGCTCCTCCTCTTCTGCACCTCCTGACAAAGCCTTCGCTTGTTAAACGTTGGATCGGAAGGATCAGCTGTTGCGGTCTGGTCCCTTCGGCCTCTTCTATGATCGGCAACCGATGACAGGATTCATACGATACGGCCAGCTGGGCAGCCCGGCCCCTCCTCCTCTTCGATCCGCGGTTTCACCGCCGTTTAGCTTCCTCAGCCATACCAATGGATAATTATATCGGAAACCTTTCCGCAGCTCTTTCAACTTGTAACTAATTAAACAACGTTCTATAAACAAGCACAATGGCGCTTTTTTAACTTCGGTTTCTTTCTTTATCTCACGGCCTCCTAATATGCCCAGCAGTAATGGACGTCCTTCTCATTCTCTCCGTCCGGCGTTTCCTAGCAATGAAAAACACAGCCAACCTTAGTGAAGGAAAGCACCTTAACCCCTTCCTCACCTGCTATTACCCTTGAGATAGGTTTGAAACTATAGGCTTGCCACTACACCCCATTACAGGCACTCAATACACATTACGAGAAGGACCAAAATAGTTATCCCAACTTTCAATTCCTTAGATTCTTGTTAAAAAATAAGAGATTGCTCAAATTTCAAACTATGTGCACACACGCACTGAATTTGCAAAACACACTTTTGAACAATAACAAAGTATGAAAGTTCAAATTTAGGAGCAGTAATACACAAATTTTGCAACTAGAATACTGAATAATATTCCACGCAGCTACAAGCCTTGGTGAATAAAATATACATCCTCATCCAGGCATGGATGGCAACCCACGGCCTCTGCCTGAACGACGATAAAACCGAGATTCTACTCCTCGGATCCGACTCTAACTTAAAAAAACGAACACCAAACTACGCATCCTTCAACATTGACAACAATATCATTAAGGTTATGCCCGAGGTAAACACCCTAGGATTCTATCTGGACTCCTCTCTCACCCTGAAAAAGCAAATTAACTCTCTCTCCTCCACTACCGCTTACACCTGTAAACTAATCCGAGCTGCCAGACCATTCCTTTCCAATGCCAGCTGCATCACTTTGGCCAATGCTTTTATGTCTAGACTGGACTATTGCAACGCCCTGTGCTCAAGAGCCAACAAGTATGTCACTGACAAACTCCAAAGATTGCAAAATAACGCTCTTAAGAGTAGCGTTGAACATCCCACATAGAGAGCACATCTCTAAATTCAGGAATGAGCCCCATTGGCTAAAATAAAGGATAGAATCCTCCTTAAAACTATATCTCTCTAGTTCTCTATACTTCTTAATGTCTCAACACTCTAGCGCCACCTCATTTATCAGAAAAAATCATTAGGAAATCCACCTCCCGATCCCTGAGATCTGCCAATACATTCTTGCTCGAAATCCCTAGATTTAAACTCACCACGGCTGGAGGAACTAGCTTCGCAGTTAAAGCCGCACAAGCATGGAATATACTCCCAATAGACTTCAGACGCCCCTTACCCTATGCCAGATTCAGAATCAATGCTCTCAAATGGCTTCGTTCTAACGACCCATAACCTCTACACCTTGACAACCTCTGCACCTGACAGCACTGCTGAGACTTACTCACCAGACTAGTTCGTCCATAACCGCAACCATAGGCTCTCACTAATTCACGCTATGCTAGTCTGACCCTGGTCCTGTGTACCTTTCCACGCTCCATGAATGGCAAATGTCTATACTGCTTCACTCACTGTATCCACATTGTAGTCAAATGTTTGTACTGTTTCATTCATTGTACTACACACTGTACTCACATGTATGTACTAACTTGTAACAGGCACTGTAACTAAGCTTTGAGAATTCTTGTACTGCTGTGTGTGCCCGGCTGCCCAAGGGCTTGATGCGCATTATCAAATTAATAAACAAACAAACAAACAAGGCGCATGCCAACGTTTCTTATGAGGAGAAAGCAGACTCACGCTGGTCAAACATGCATAGACAACCCAATGCTATTTCAACAATCACGCAATGTGTACACACGGAAAAAAACCAAGCAACCAGCCTCCCAGGGGAGACAGGCTTTAATGTACCAGATTTAATTTTGTGATACCTTGCTTTAAGACCTCCACAAATTCCTTAGTAGTGGAAAACAAATCCTGGGGTCAGGAGACCCACACGCCCTCTCGTCATACGAACTTCAAGGTAACCCTCTGGTCAGGGCAGAGGCTGTAGAGGTAAGTTGTTGGTCGTGTTGAAGTATGGGGGTTTGTCTCCTTGAATCTGTTAAATAGGGTTTTATGCCCCACTGACCTATATAGGGGGTAGCTGGTTGATGGGTTTCCACATCTAAAATGTTTTCCCTTTGGGTAGGTCTGACACTATCAGGTCAAGAAGAATCCCACTCAGACACCACTTGTGACAAGGTCAGAAGCAGTACTCGGACATGTCGGTACAGTTTTATCTGACTTTTACTGTCTTCAAAGTCAGAAAGGACTACTCTTCTCCAGCATGGGGTCTGGCATGGATTCACATGCTCATTCCCCGTCGTCAGGATGGGAATCCTCGGTAAAGAAAAAATCAGTGTAAGTTTTGTTTCTGATCTGTCTTTCTTAGTAGTAACCAATCACTGATCTCTGGGTCATACTGCCCCCAGCCAATGACTGCCCTCTCCCTAAGCCACTCCCCTGGCAGCCATGCTCAGATTTTTACCGCACGCTCAAGTGTTGTGAGTCCTCGTGTTTAGCTCTCAAGCTTTTTGCTGCATTTTCGTGCTTTTTCAAAGAGATTTTCTCATTTTTCAGTCAAATAGAGCCTCAAGCTCCACCGTGTCTACATCCACACAACGGGGACCCGTTTCGGATTTTCTACGCCCCTCAAGGGTGAAGTTTTCGTCGAGTTACGCTTCTTGGAGGAGTCCAGAAGTGCGGCCTACCCGGACATGGCCCAGGAGAAAGGAAGCTTGACGCCCGGAAAGCTGTTCAGGGTTTGCCCTGGATGCCAGCTGCCGAATGTGTTCAAGGAGGACGAGCACTCAAAATGTCTCTACTGCCTTCATGAGGACAAAACTCTTGTGGAGAAGGGCTGTCCGTTTTGCGGGAACATGTCGGAAAGGACCATCAGGGACCGACACCTTCGTCTCTCCAACTGGCTGGAAGGAAAGAGCCCGTCAGGTGAGAAGAAGAAGAAGTCTGAGCGGTCTTCTAAGTCCTGTGGGGGCGCCCCGGCGACGTGGGCCCAACAGAAGGCAAAGCACCGCGAGTCCACGGGCACCGGGAGCGCCGAACGGTCGGGCTCCTCGGCTGCCAGGCAGGGCGCATCCTCTCCAGCGCCATCAACCACAAACCAACGCTCTGGCTCAGGGAAGAGGAGGGCTGAGAACCGGCGAAGCTTCTGGAGAGGCCCCGGTCAATCTCAAAGGATCCAGCCGAGGGGGACCGAGGCGGTGACCCTCCCCCCAAGGTGAAGGCCACAGGCCCGCAGAAGGTGGTGAAGGCCTTGATCCACCCGGCCAAGGCCTCTATCGAGGAAGTCGCGGCGGCCCTGGCGCAGCCTGAGGAGGCTACACCAGTGGAAGCGACCTCGGGGCCTAGAGTCTCCCTGCCACCGCTGAGGGAAGCCTCTTTCAGGCCCATCGAGAAGAGCCCCGTGAAGACCCCGGCGGAAAAAGAGGGGGAGAGCCGGTGGCCATTGTGGACACGGAGACAGCCTCCGAGGAGGAACTGGTTGAAGTCTTGGAGGGCCTTGACGAGGGCGTCGAAGAGGCTCGGTCCCACGGGAGGGATCCCGACGAAGGGGACGGCGAGAGCGACGGCGGCGCCGGCGAGGTTCCTAGTCAACCTTATGTTCGGAGATAAGGACGAGATTGCCCCTACCACCGACGGAGGAGCCGGAAACAGGCCCGACGGAGGAGCCAGAGCTAGGCCCGTCGAGAAGTCCCCCAAACAAGAGAAGGCGGACTCATCCAGCCCCGCTTTTTCAGCCCTTGCGGCCCGCTCGGCCTTTGCCCACGTCCCCCGTACCTGGGGATGACACGGGAACGGACACGGCCACGACGGGTACGGATGACGACGACGGCGGCGACGACGGGATGGAGCTCCCGTCGCCTCCAGCCCGGGCTTCCCCGCCCGACGAGATTGGGTCTTTCCGCGCTATGATCGCCAGGGCATCTGAGCTTTTTCAGCTCTGCCCCGAAGAGAAGAAGGAAGGTTTCCTTTACCAACGGCGCAAGGCCAAGAGGAAGACAGTCCTCGCCATGCCTCTGCTGGATGACATCTGGGACGAGGGTCTCACCCTTCTCAAGATCCCGTCTACGACGCCTGCCAAGAAGGATCGGTACGAGAAGAAGTACCGGGTCCCCGACGCGGCACCTTTGTGCCATAGGGCGCAACCGACCCCTGACTCGGTCGTCTCAGCGGCGGCCAAGAAGAAAGCGGGGGGCATCGTCCTCGATGTCAACTTCCCCGCCGGACGGCGAAGGAAAGAAGCTGGATGCAATGAGACGACGAGTTATCTCGTCAGCGGCAACAACGATTAAGGCGGCCAACACCCTTGCGATTGTGGCCTGCTACGACAGGGAGTTATGGTACAAGATCGCCACCCTGTTGGACTTCCTACCGGACGACAAGAGGGCTGAGGCCCTGGAGATCTTGCAAGAAGGTGAGGTGGCGTTGGACCACGCCATAACGGTGGCAACGGACATTGCTGACACCGGTTTCCGCCAGCTAGGCAGCAGCGTTTGCCTCAGACGACGAGGGTGGCTCAAGACGACAGATTTCCACCAGGACATACAAGCCAAGGTTTTGGACATGCCGTTCGACGGGAACAACCTGTTTGGGAAAACAGTGGATGAGTCCCTCCAAGCCATCAAGGCGGACACGGATGCAGCTAAAGCCCTGGGAGTTCTCCAGCAACAAAGGCCGTCCTTTCGGAGCTCCGGAGGCAAGCAGGGTGCCTCCAAGGGATTCGGCAGTGGCTCCTCTACGTACCGCCAAGCGGCCCGCTCCTCGTCGCAGAAAGCCTATAGAGGACGAGGCAAGTCGGGTGGATCCCGCCGTCGTCGCCAGGGAGGCCAAGGCGGCAAGGCATCCTCCAAGCAAGATTGAACCGACCGTGGCGTCGGGCCCCCACCGAAGCACCCCAGTGGGAGGCCGGCTGGCGAAGTTCGTCAGTGTGTGGGAGTCCATCTCCACCGACCGTTGGGTGCTGGATGCCCTGGCCCAGGGGCACCCCCTCGAATTTCTAAAAAAGTGCCCCCGCATTCCTCCCGTGGCCAGGAGAGAAAACCACGTCCCTCAACTGCTGTTGGAAAGAAAGGTGCCATTGAGCTCGTCCCAAAGAGGCTCCGGAGTATACTCGAGTTTCTTCCTCGTGAAAAAGAAGACAGGAGGGTGGCGACCCATCCTAGACCTGTGACGACTGAACAAGTACATCAAGGCACAAGAGTTCCGGATGGTCACCCTCCAGCACGTGCTGGGACAGCTGGAGGAGGGAAATTTCCTGTCACCGTTGGATTTGGAGGATGCATACTTTCACATTCCCATTCTAAAAGGGCACCGGAGGTTCCTCGGGTTCGTAGTTCAAGGCCCTCCCGTTCGGATTGACGTCGTCACCCAGGGTTTTCACCCCTGCGCCTGCAGGGGATCCATATCTACCCCTACCTGGACGATTGGCTCATCCGCGCAAGGACAAGGGAGCTCGCCGTAGAACACACAGCGAAGACCGTCCAGCTGCTCACGGACCTGGGGTTCTCCATCAACTTCCCCAAATCCCACCTGGTCCCCTCTCAGGTCGCTCTGTTTCTGGGAGCCAAGCTCGACACAGTGGCACATCTGGTCTCGCCGTCGGAGGAAAGGACAAAGGCCATCCTAGGCAAGGTGCAGCGTCTGCTGGCCACGGACGTGGCCAGAGTGAGGTCCATCAAGTCCCTCCTCGGGATGATGTCCTCTTGCATTTATCACGTGCGCCTGTGCAGGCTTCGGATGCGCCCTCTACAGGAGTTCCTCGATGCCCGCTGGATTCAAGCGACGGGCAGCTTTGAGGACAGGATCCCTCAACGACACCTTCCGACGAGCGATCCGGAGGTGGGGCACCCGTGCTCATCTAGCGGCGGGGACAGACTTTCAGACCCCGGCCCACCAGGCGACGGTGACAACGGATGCCTCCCTGGAGAGGTGGGGAGCCCACACCGGAGATCTTCACGCAAGAGGCCTTTGGCTCCCGGAGGAGAAGCCGCTCCACATCAACATCCTGGAGCTCCGGGCAGTGTTCTGGGCCCTCAGGTCCTTTCTCCCGTCCCTCAAGGGCAGGGTGGTGAGGATCTTCACCGACAACACCACCACGATGTTCTAAATCCAGAAGCAGGGCGGAACCAGATCCCCGGCCCTATCCAAGGAAGCCCAGGACCTGTGGCATTGGGCCATTGCTCAAGGGATGTTTCTGGTGCCGTTTCATCTGGCAGGGATTAAAAACACCATCGCTGACTCACTCAGCAGAGAGCTGCGCTCATGCCACGAGTGGGAACTGCACCAGGATCAAGTGGACAGACTCTTTCAGCGATGGGGCAAACCCCAGATCGACCTGTCCGCGACGGTGACGAACTCCAAGTGCCAGAGGTTCGCCAGCAGGTTTCCCCAACCGAGGAGCATGGCCGATGCTTTCTCGTTCCCCTTGGACGGCCTGTTTCTATATGCGGTTACTCCGTTGCCATTGCTGCTCCGACTCAACCAGCTCAAGAGGTCCTGGTGCAGAATGATCCTCGTCGCACCGGCGTGGCCGAGACAGATCTGGTTCCCGGACCTTATGGACTTGTCAGCGTCCCCACCGGTCAAGCTGTCGACGGACGCAGATCTTCTCTCCAGAGAAGGAGGCGCCATCCTTCATCACGACCCGGAGTCGCTGAACTTGCAGGCCTGACTCCTGCAGCACTAGAGTTTGGAGGGTACGATATCCCGGCTGACTGCAGAGAGGTTCTTGCAAAGGCCAGGGCGTCCTCAACTCTCAAGTGCTACGGACATAAGTGGAAGAGGTTCTCTGCCTGGTGCCGTGCACAGAAGATTAACCCTCTGCGGATTATGACCCCTCAAGTACTGCCGTACCTACTGTCGCTGGCCAAGGCTGGACTAGCTCACGCTTCCATCAAGATACATCTGGCTGCGATCTCCCGATACACCAGAACTACGGGACGGGCGTCCTTGTGGTCTCATCGCCTGGTGAAGGAATTTATGAAGGGACTGTTCCGATCGTTCCCGCCGGTGAAGCCTCCTGCCCCGGCGTGGGAATTCAACGTGGTGCTGTCTAGGCTCATGGGGGCACCATTCGAGCCTCTGCATTCGGCGCCGTTGAAGTTCCTGTCGTGGAAGACAGAATTTCTTGTGGCCATCACCTCCGCACGACGAGTGGGAGAGATCCAGGCCCTATCCTGCAAGCCTCCATACTTGACGTTTCACGACAAAAGGGTGGTGCTGAGGACACACCCCTCCTTTATGCCCAAGGTGCCGTCGGACTTCCACCTCAACGAGCCCTTGGTGTTACCAATTTTCTTCCGGTCGCCTTCGTCGCCGGCCGAGAGGACTTTGCACTCGCTGGATGTGGCTAGAGCGCTGAAGTTCTACGTGGACCGCACCAAGAGTTTTCGGAAGACGTCACAGCTGTTTGTGAACTTTGGACCTGTGAACCAAGGGAAGGCTCTCTCAAAGGCTTCCATTTCCAGATGGCTCTCCGGCTGCATCATGCACTGTCACCGGTTGGCAAACCGACCGCTGCCCGGCCGTTCGAGAGCCCATTCGACCAGAGCGATCGCTGCTACCACGGCTTTCTTGTCTGGTGTGCCCCTGCTGGACATCTGCAGGGCTGCTACGTGGAGGTCGACGCACACCTTCACGAGATTCTACTGCGTTGACCGGGATTCGCCTGAAGATGGGCCTGTTAAGGCGGTAAGAGTGCTTAATGTTGAGTTTATGTAATGCTTAATGTTGAGCCTTTGCCACCTCCCGTGGTTGTGCATGTGTGTACTGCCATGTATTCTTATATTCATGAGCATGTGAATCCATGCCAGACCCCATGCTGGAGAAGGAACAAGTTACTTACCTGTAACTGTTGTTCTCCAGCATGGGTCTGGCATGGATTCACATGCGAACCCTCCCTCCTACCCCTCTGCGGCTCTTCACTTGGCCATACTGCCACTTTACATGCTACCAAATTTGAGGATGGCTGCCAGGGGAGGGGCTTAGGGAGAGGGCAGTCATTGGCTGGGGGCAGTATGACCCTGAGATCAGTGATTGGTTACTACTAAGAAAGACCGATCAGAACTGAAACTGATACTGATTTTTTCTTTACCAAGGATTCCCGGCCTGACGACGGGGAATGAGCATGTGAATCCATGCCAGACCCATGCTGGAGAACAACAGTTACAGGTAAGTAACTTGTTCCTTTCCCATTATCTCTAAATGAAAGCCCTACTCTATAACAGAAACAGGAAAAAAGAGAAAAAGAATGCTTGTCAGGATGTCAGAATGTCTAAACATAAATTAAGTCCTTGGTCCAGGCTCCTAAAGTCACTCTCCTTACTTCTCAAAGAAAGTAACACAAAAACAAAGGCATACTTGTGGGGACTACCCACTGAAAGGGATAGCGGCTGGCTTCTGATCCTCAACTTCAGGCCTCTTTACCCTAGGCCCTTGGTTATGTTTACAGTTCCAGTTATAGAGTTCATGGCGTACTGTAGTGACCTGCCTGGACGTCAATCCAGGCCTGTTGGTGGCTGTTCCCAGTCTAGCTTTCTGTCTGTCTTTATTCCTTTTGGGAGACTTTAATCTTTCTTGTTCACCACTCTCTTCCTACTCTGGGGCTTTCCTCCTTCTCAGTCCCATACTTGGGGTTTCTTACAGTCTCTCCTCACTCTGGGGCTTTCCTCCTTCTAAATCTCTAGTCTGGGGTTCTCTTATTTTGAATGTGACATTTTGTCTTTCTCCCCACTCTGCTGTCTCTTCCTTTTATTCCCTCTCTGGCGCTTGTCTCTTACTCCCCACTCCAGGGGGGGTGGGGGAGGGGTTTCTTTCCTCCCCTCTCTGGGGATTGTCTTTTACACACTCCTCACTCTGGGGTTTCTTCCTTTTCTCCCCTTTTGGGGGCTTTTCTTTTCACTTATCCCTCTGCGCTTTCTTCCTTCCCTCCTAGGGCTTTTTTAGATCCTTGCTCCCCTCTCTGAGGTTTGCTTCTTTCTTATGCCCTGCTCTGGGGTTTTCCCATTCTTTTTACACTCTGTGATCCCTCTCTCTTTTTCGCTTTGACGCCTGCTACCCTGAAGCCACCTCGTACCTGGTAAACCACAACATCCTGATGTTGGTAAACCACAACATCCTGATCTCCTGTCTCCGTGACACCCTGGGCGTTACAGACCAGGCCCTGGTGTGGCTTGCCTCCTTTCTGTCTGAATGTCCTTTGCGGGTAAAACGTGGTCTTTTCTCTCCTATATTACCCTCTCCACTTCTGGTATCCCCCAGGAATCTAACCTATCCCCCTGGATTTTCAATGTCTACATGGCCCCTTTGGCCTGCAGTATCTCTGCCTTCACATCCAACTTTCAGTGTTATGCGTATGACACTCGGCTCTCTTTCAGGCTACCCTCAGCCTTCTCCTCACTCATTCCTGACTGTCTATACTCAATTCAGTCTTGGTGTGCTGCGAACGATCTCTGACTCTATGTCAGCAAGACATAGATTGTCCTCATTGGGACCCCTGCTCCCCCTTTCCCCTTCTCACTCTGGCCGGCCTCCCTTGACCTTGCACCTTCACCCATTAGTGAGGCAAAAGTTCTGGGTGTCATTTTCGACTCCACTCTCTCCTTTTCCCCCACATCTCGGAGATCTCTAAAAAGTCCCACTACCAGCTGCACCTCTTCAGGGGTATTCTACCCTTTCCCACTTTCCCCCAAAGGTTCACCGTTTCCAGAGCCCTGGTCCTCTCTAGACTGGACTACTGCAACAGTCTCTTTCTCAATCTGCCTACTTCCCCTCTGCGACCCCTACAACTCATCCAGAACAGGACCACAAGACTTATCCTTGGCCTCAAGCCCAGGGATCAAATCTCTCTGGTGCTGAAATCGTGCCACTGGCTCCCTGTGGCTGCAAGGATCAAGTTCAAGACCCTCTGCATAGTCCACAATGCCTTCTGGAGCCGGGCCCGCACTATCTTCAACTCTCTTTTCCGAAATACTCTCCTTCTAGAGCACTCCGCTCGTCCTCTTCCAACTCTCTGCAGGTGATCCGTTTTTCCAAACAGAGATTTAGGGGTAGATCTTTATCCTCTGCAGGAGCTTCACTTTGGAACAACCTCCATCCCCTCTCCGTCTTGAACCTGATCTTATTATTTTCTGGAAACTCCTCAAGACCTTCCTCTTCTCTTCCTCTTTCTCTCTCCCTCTCCCCTGCTCACCTCTATTGCACTTCTGGAACTCTCTCCATGAGAATGGTAACCTCTCTGCACTTAACCCAGGTCACTGCTTCACTGTGCGCGCCTGTCCGCTTCCCCCTGCCTTACACTTACATTACCTAGAATGCACTAGATCTAGTTTGCCGGGCCTAGTACGGTAGTTTTTGTTTTTGTATGTTCCTCCTCCCCCCCCCGCCCCATCACCTCACTCTTTGTCATGCATGTGCACTATCTGAAACATCGCGGCCGAGTATGGTAACCTATGGATTGCATGTCTTCTCCCCCCCCCTTCACTTCCTTCCTGTCGTGCACTTCACTAGTAGTAATGCTGTCGGGCCAGTATGCTGGTCAGTTATTGTAGATCATTCGGAAACTTCAAGGTCTAAGAATGACCCTTGTTCCCCTCCCGCCTTGAAGTGCTTTGAAGCATTTAATTTGTGTATAAGCGCTTTACAAATAATTAAAATTACAATTTACCTGGTTTTGTTGAGCGGTGCTCCTCGGGAGGGGTGTGGCGTCTCCTCGCTTACACGACTCATTAACTGGGCTCTGCAGCACTTCCCTTTTGCTCATTTGTTATGGGGAAACTGACTAGTTCTTCCAACTATTGGTACTGGGAAACTTTGGTTCCCTTTTGAAGTCTTGTAATTTTAGATTGCACACAGCAACTTACTGTGCAGTGCAATGGGAGTCCATTTGAATCACCCTAACTTCTTACATGTCAGATTTTTGGTTACTTTTGATGACACGACCCTGTATGCTCATGCCAGAATAAATATAACCCGCTAGGTGAAAAAGGGCAAGAGATTTCTTGCAAGGATTACAAGTTTTAATCGCACAAAAATAAGGATGCAAGCAAAAATCTCTACTGCGCGAGGACGTTCTACTGAAAATTAGTACAAGCAGAAGCTTATAAGACAGCACATCTTCATCATTTTACATTAAAAACCTGCGTGGCTGGTTGGCGAGACCCTATACATGGGCCTGCTCCATAGGGGATACCAGGCTGAGATTGGTCCCAGCCTCATCCGTCCGTCTTCCATCACGTGGAGTCAGCTGGGCTCATCTCTCCAGGGACTGAAGGTCATGCTCCTCGTAAGTTGTTACAGAGTTACTATTGCAAGATTATTATCATTATGGCATGCAACTGGGAAACTCGGGGACTGGCACAGGGGAAGGAACAGGATCACGCTGACCCACACATTCTTTGCTCACTTCATATCGCATTCTACGCACCCAAGGCTTCCACCGTCGCTTTGGACTATAATTTATTCCTCCCTATACCTCGTATTACAAAATGTGTCATTATGGGATAAGGTGAAATGGTCGTGTTCGTTCAGATTTTTTATGACCACTGGTTTTATGGTTGGTGGTCTGAGGTCACCTACTATCGCGAAATTTAGGGGTCTTGGACTGGGTCATTTGTGGGGGCCATTACTCCTGGTGGGCTGGGTGGGGGTTGGGGGTCTGCTGGTGGCCTGGCTGTGATGAATGCATGCAGCGAGGAGCCTGGTTCTGTCTTGTGGCCTTGCAGGGCACATTCCTTTTTGGCATAACAAGTAATTGTAACAGTTAAGGAACAAAAGGAAGCTTCTATGGGAATTAGCAGCGCAGGTCCTTCTACCATCAATGCTTGGGCCTGATTGGGTTTCTCCATCGGGCCTACTTTTACTGCACGGCCATGCAGGACTGAATGTGTCTACCATAACTACAAAATGGCGTCTCTTTATATGCGCTCACTAAGTCTATACGTCTGCAATTCATGCAATATTGTGTTCGTGCAATGTTTCTTATCATGGCCCACTCCCCCTGGTACATTGCACGTCGATCTATGAGACTCGCCTCACTCTAAAGCACCCAGGGGCGTGGGGAAGGCTAATATCCTTCCCAACATTCCCCCCTTTCGTTACTTCTGCAGGAACAAATTCCTCTACATACTTGAGTTCATTTTCTCTCCTTACCGCAGCTTCATATGGTGTGTTACCTTTATTGGCATTCTACCTCATCTCCATAGGGTATGGGGTCCATGCGGGGGATAGGATCGTCAGATTGTATTTCTATCTCTTTTGTATTATGAGGTCATTTGAAACGCCAATTGAAGCCATCATCATTGCGTTACTAGGCACTGCTTTGGCACACCAGTGGAGTCCCACTTGACACGTGCAAAAAAGAGGATGAACGCGATGACAGGAACCAGCATCTTCACAAGTGCTCTTAGCCACGATGGTGCCCAGTCGAAAATTGTATCAAACCATTCTCCAGCATTGGATCTTTCATGGATTTACAAGCTGTGAATATTCCCTGTTGTCTGGCTGGGAATACCCTGGTAACTTTAACGTAATAATTTTCCTATGGAAAAAACATTGACACCTTGAGTGTCCCATTAACGACGTTGTGGGTGCTTTCAGCAGCACCAATGGGACGTCGAGTGCATAGCTCTGCCCCAGCAGCTTCCCCTTAGATTTCAACCATCTTCCAAGCTGTTGGGATTCCTCACGTTTCTCTCCTGAGAGAAAATGTACATTACTTCAAGAACTGTTTTCTTTTTGTTTTTCTTCAAATTTCATTTTTTGGGTCTTCCGACTCCGAAAATACTTTGATTTCCCGCTCCACCATAGAAACTTGAGGAATTTAAAAGTCCTTGTTTAGGCCATGTGAGACCTGCGCCCTGAAGAACGTTTATTAGGGAGACAGTCACTCGGAGTGCCTTTACTGTCTTTACCCGAACCATTCGGCTGACGGATGCGACATCTGTCAAGTGTTCTCTCAGAAGGCTCTAAGGGAAAGAAATAGACACCTTATCTGTTGGCTCAATGAATGCACCTACCCGGCGTCTGAGGTTGGCTCGTCACGGAGAGGGAGAGCAACCAATCCCTCTGACAAGAGGTCTCCGTCACGACAGAGGTCCAAGTCCAAGGAGCCCGTGGTTAAAAAGCAGAGGACAGGTGAGGCTAAATCGTCTTCGAGCCATGACAAGGTGAAACACTCTTTGCCCTTAAGAAACCACTGTCTAGTGGAGAAAAGTCCCACGCAGGGCCCAAACACTCTTCTAAGAGTACTGCGTCGAAGTCGCCGTCATACAAGCCGAGAGAGAAGGGCTCGCACACGTCCTCAAAATCTGCAGACTCCTCCTGGAAATCTCCATCGTTGACGGACAAACATAAAACTAAACCGACTACAACATCCTCCTCAACCTCGTCAGTGAAAAACCTACATCAACGAGCACCAAAAAACACACTCGTCGTCAGGATCACACAGATCTACCTCCCGCCACGAGTCCTCTTCTAGACATCACTCGACGACCAAATCATTGTCAACACCCTCTACGACGGCTTCGACCGCGACGATGACAGCATTTTCGTCACCGTCTGCGGCTTGTCTCCAGTCGACGACCACCTCGACGATGACTACCTCGTCGACCACCACCTTGACGACGACCATCCGGTCAACGTCCACCACGTCGAAGACAAAGCTGAGAAGCTGAAGCATATATTGTCCACCGGGCTGGAGGTTTCATAAATGGAAGCCAATGTATTGTCCCCTAAAGGTATATTAAAAACCCCACCTGGGGCCACAGTACAGCAGGACCAGCCTTCCCTGGAAATGTCACCAATTGTCTTGAGAAGATATTCTGTAGCACGAGATCACGTCTGACTTCGAGCCCTGTCCATATGAATGCTAAGGGGTGTTTGGATCGGATCCTGAGGAAGAAATATCAGAGGTTCCCATTCAGGGACCATCTACAAGGATGGACATGCCTCTAAGGTCTCAGACACCTTATCTACCATCTACATCAGCAGGAACAGGAGGTATGCATACGCAGTACTCTCTCATAAATCCTCAATCCCCGCTATCAATGCAGGTCCTTTCCAAACTACAATCTCTACTGGATCAGCTTGACGCCATACTTCCTCTGCCTCGGGCTCCAACAATGCATCCTTAATGTGTCCCACAGGTTATCCCTCTACAAAGGGAGGCATCTTACCCCTTTCAAGACCAGGGCACATGCCTTGAAGGCAATCTCCTCATAGACCTCCTCCTCCATCTTCACGTACTTTTAGTCCACGAAGGAGGGAACAAGAAGAGGGTGAATTGGCCGACACGGTACAGGACACTGATCCGAGAGATACGACTTCCACTGCCTCCTCATCTCCAAGGAAAGCTGACACATGGGACACGTATCCAGACCAA
Organism: Ambystoma mexicanum; assembly: GCF_040938575.1. Lineage (NCBI taxonomy): Eukaryota > Metazoa > Chordata > Amphibia > Caudata > Ambystomatidae > Ambystoma > Ambystoma mexicanum. The sequence goes on along the minus strand of NC_090933.1, from coordinate 1,254,580,208 downwards.
GATGCACTGGGTAGCCCGGCTCAAACTTCACCCCCAAACGCTATTGGAGCATTTCACTCCATGATGGCGAAAGCCTGCCAGGAGTTTGGCAAAATTCTGGAGGAAGAGAAGGATTGTTTCCTCTTCTACTATATAAGAAAAAGAAGGAACACAGTTTTTTCCATTCCTGCTCTCGATCATGTGTGGCAGGAGGGTCTGTGTACCATGAAACATCCCTTTACGGAGCCGGCGGTGAAAGGGATGTTCGAAAAGAAATGTAAGGCCCCAGATTCCACTCCAAAATGACTTACTTCACAACCAACGTGGTCTCAGCTGCAGCAAGCCGCAAAGCTCGAACACAGCATAAGTGTGCCACTCCTCCAGACAATAACAATAGAAAATTGGATGCCTTTGGTAAGAAAGTTCTCACCATTGGAGCGACTACGGTTAAAGCAGCCAATTCCCTGGCTATTATGGCGCGATACGAGTGTGAAATGTGGCACCGTTTGGCCCCTCTATTGGGCTTTGCCATCAACTATACGAAATTCTGTACAGTTCCCTTAAAGAACTTGGTTTTCCTGGGAGCACAATTCCTTACAAGCCACAATCTGGTCAAATCCTCTGCAGAAAGAGTCAAAAGATTGCTAGCTCTAGCAGGCTCATTTACACCGAACAAGCTAGTCACAGTCTGCTCTTACATGGCTCTTCTGGGAACCATGTCCTCTTGCATTCCTCTCATTCCCCACTATCGCCTTCGCATGCGTCCAGTGCAGAAATTCCTCGCAACCAGATGGTCCCAGATCCAGGGTTCCTGGTCAGACAAGATAAACATCTCCCGAACTCTGTCAGACACTCTGAAATGGTGGACACACCCCTGCAACATCACAAAAGGAATTCCACTGGTGGAGCCAAATTTCCACCACACCATTGTGACCAATGCCTCCCAAATGGGATGGGGCATGCATTTAGACCAGCACCAGGTCAAAGACCTCTGGTCACCCGAAGAAACCTTACTACACATCAGTTACTAGAGTTGCAAGCAATACACTGGGCTCTCAAAACCTTTCTCCCCCCTAATCGAGAACTCAGTGGTACGTGTCCTCACCGACAACACAACCACAATGTTTTTACCTACGAAGCAAGGTGGGACGTGTTCAGACACCTTATCCCAGGAAGCACATGCCATCTGGTACTGGGCCGTCCAGCACAATATTCGGAGCCAGGGATACAGAACAAGCAAGCAGATACCCTCAGCAGGGACTCCTCACAGACACACGAGTGGCAACTGCACAGCATCCAGATAACCAGTATTTTCTCAAGGTGGGGTCGCCCCCCATACCTCTTCACCAGCCCCGACAACAATGCCAAGAATTTGGCAGCAGGATTCCGGATCCAGACTCTCAGGGGGGGCGCATTCTCCTTCCCTTGGAACGGGGTGTTTGCTTACGCATTTCCTCCCTTTCCTCTCCTAAGAAAAACCTTACAGTTGATACTCAAGCCTCCTTGCAAGATCATCTTGATAGCCTTGTATTGGCCCAGGCAGACCTGGTTCTCCGACCTGCTCCAGTAGACAGTGGACAAGCCGATTCATCTAGGCTCCCAGGCAAATCTTTCATCCCAGAACAACGGGATGATCTTTCATCACAACCCAGGCTCTCTCAAGTTGATGGCATGGCTCCTGACCACTCTGAATTCGGAAATCTGAATATCCCTCAGGACCACATTCTAGCAGCAAGAAGAACCCCATCCACCAACATCTCCTAGAGCCGAAAGTGGAAAAGATTCTGTGCATGGTGTGCACAGCAACCTAATCTGCAACCGCTAGCTGTAACCTCTCATCAGCTCCTTCCTTTCTACTGAAATAAGCTGCAGAAGGTCTGGCGGTCCCTTCCATCAAAGTGCACTAATCAGCGATCTCCAGATTTACACGGAAAATAACATCTTCTCCACTCTACTGTGACAAGCTCATTAAGCATTTCCTGAAAGGCCTTTTTCGTACCTTTCCACCAGAGAAAAGGATTCCACCTGTATGGAGCCTGAACCTGGTCTTGACAGGGCTCATGAAGCCTTCATTCGAACCCATGTTAACAACCCACATCAAGTTCCTCACTTGGAAGGTGGCTTTTTTAGTAGCAATTACGTCCTCTAGACGTTTTTCAGAGTTCCAAGCCTTGGTTATTGATCCTCCCTATCTCCGGTTCATGAAGGACAAGGTGGTCCTCGAACCTGCATTTCATTCCTAAAGTACCATATGAATTTCATAAAAATGCAACCATCACTCTACCCACATTTTTTCTAAATGCCACTTCTCCAGCAGAAAAGGCGTTGGATGTCAAAAGGGCATTGAAATATTACTTGGATCACACAAAATCATTTAGATCCTCAAAACAACTCTTCGTAGCCTTTGGGCCATCCAACAAAGGAAGATCCATATCGAAACAGTGCATTTCAAGATGGGTGGCTTCTACAATATCCTTCTGCCATGCAAAGGCCAACAGGCCATTACATTCAACCCCCATTTCTCCAGCGTTGGTATCTTTCATGGATTCATATGCGCCCTCTATCCTATCCCCTGCAGGCAAACATCGGTTATAGTACTTCCTCCAGCTGGAGTGGTTAAAATCTGAGGGGAAACTGCTTGGGCGGAGCTATGCACTCAACGTCCAATTGGTGCTGCCGAAAGCACCCACAACAATGTTGATGGGACACTGAAGGAAAATTACTAAGTCAAAGTTACCGGAGTTTACCAGCCTGACGATGGGGAATATTCACAGAATGTGAATCCATGAAAGATACCAATGCTGGAGAAATGAAGTTACAGGTAAGAAACTACTCCCATTACCTCCTTGGATGCCAGCTTATTTTTTCATGCGCAACCGTAGGTCGTGAACTGCCGCCACTATGTGGGTCAACAATCCATTTCCTGCATCTTCGGGAGGCATAAATGTGCAACATGGATCCCCAATCTTTTTGCACCCGCCACCTTCCATCGCCGTCAGCAAATCCAGAACGAAGCGGTTCTGCATATCAGCCTTAGGGCACGCAGCTCGACCTTTATGATGTCGAACCCTTGCTTGGTGTCATTCGTCAGCGGGACCAGCTCCCAACATAAGATCTGCAGGCACTTAGCATTGGCTCGTGCTTGTATGCCGGGTAACAAGAGTGATGCAAAGAAAGTCTCTGCAGAGCTAAACAGTCGATATTCTTTGGGTATTTCTTCAAGCAGCTACAGCTGCTTCGGAAAACATTTCCGGCAGAGGGCGCTGTGCGTCGATGCAGTCGACTCGATGTCCCTCGAGGATGATGTCATTGAAAGCATATATAGCACGCGCAGCGCCCATTGGTTTCAGATCCGCTTTTCCAAGTAAGTTTGCTCTTCGAGAACTACGGTGCACTTCTATTGTTCATTCGTGAAAATGTCTTCATCTTCGACACCTACTACTCCGAAGACTGGGTTTAAAAAGTGTCAGGACTGTGGTTCCAAGATGTCGATAACCGACCCACACTGATTATGCTTGTGATGCCTCAGCCTGCTCGAAATGCCTGTCGATGACAGCAAAAGCTCTGAAGGAGCGAAAGTGGAAGTTGGCTGTAGGTAGAAACGCCCCCATCGACTACCCCGTCCAAGAAACCTTCTTCGGACAATGCAAGAGGCGAGGCGACTCTCCTCCAAGGAAAAAGGTGAAAAGGTCCAGGTCGAGGAGTGGCTCCCACCACTCCTCATCGCCCTCAACTCCAGCGGTGCATTGATGCCAGTGGTGCCATTGACGCCAGCTGCGCCATCGACACCGGCTACACCATCAACGCCATCTGCGCCATCGACACCAATGGCACCTTTTACACCATCAATGCCATCTGTACCATTGAAATCGACTTCAGTAAAAATATTGATGACTCCTCGAGCGTCGAGTTTAATGTTTTTTAAGCCTTTGATGCCCATCCCAGATAAGACCCATACTCCTTTACCTAGAAAGGATTATTTCAAATCACTAACCTCGATTCATGAGAAAAATGAGCCATCGGATAACAATGCGCCATTCGGACTACAATATGGTACACCAAATGTCCCTGATAGTTTTATATCAGAGGAGTCAAGGCTTAAAGATCTTTGACAACTTGCAAACAGCCAGTGGAGTGCAGAGCTTGAATTTGGTAAACCTGATACTCCTACGTCCCGTCCCCTTTCCTCCATACCTATGGGACATCTATCCATCCTGTGGGACGGGACCAGAGCACTTTGTAAAAAGCATCAACATTTTTTTTTCAAAAATGTGTTTCCCTTCCTCGCTTTCTTGCGCGGGGCCCGGCACGCGGCCGCAACCCCGCCCACCTTGATTCCGCCCCGTGCATCGCCCATCAGTCCTTTTCTCCGCTCGTTCGGGACTGGACGTACTTGCATCCTCGGAAGATTTTCTTCCCTTTTTTCCTCTCTGGCTCTCGCTAGCGATCGTGTACTAGTCTATGCAGTTCAAACTAGACTTTCCAGATTGTTCATCGTGTCACCGACGCTTCGCGAGGGTGGATCCCCATCCTCTTTGTTTAGTGTGTTTGGGTCCGGATCACCGTTGGGACTCCTGTTCTTACTGCGACTCCCTTTCGGTCCGGGCACTTCAACGTCGGTTGGAGCGGTGGGAGGAGGTGTTCCGACGAACTCCTCCTTCGCATTTTCAGGCTTTCATCGACGAAAAGAAGAAACGCCCGGTAAGTTCTTTACTTTTCAGAGCACCCCGGCCTGGGGATACCTTTCCAGGTTCCTCCAGGGCCGGGAGGACCGTTGATCGCTCGGTCACCGGGGATTGCCCTGAGTTGCCCGTTGGGCCTAATAATTGTACCAGAGTTTTCTCTGAGGGTCTTCGTAAGGGGCCTGTGAATACTGGAGCACGCTCCGAGGCCCCTCCTGTGGGGGCTGTTTGTAGACCCAGTTCTACTGAGTCATGGGGTACCGGAGCTTGCTCTGAGGCCTCTCTTTCGGCTTCCCTCAAGAATAAGACCGGGGTGCGCCCCGAGGCCTTGGTTGGGCTTGGTGTCACCGAACGGATGTTCGAGGCCTGAGCGGATAAGGCTGTTACCGGACCTGTGTCCGAGGTCCCTCATACAGAGGCTAAAGCTACCAACAGTTCTCAGAGGCCTGACAAGGCCTTATCAGTGAAAGCTGTTTCTCACCGTTCCCGCTCTTGCGGCGACACCAGATCTGTTGAGGGGGAAAATAAGGAAAGTTGTATTTGGCGGTTGGTATGTCGCAAAACATTCTAAGCCTCATAGTACCGGCTCTGCCGAGGTTCCTTATGTTAAGGCTAAAGTTAAGACCCCTGATCCATCGACGGGGACCCCTGCCTCAATTCCTCACGTGCCGCAGTTCCCCTCAGGCGATGACAAAATGGCGCCCGTTCCCGCTAGGACCGCGGCGGCCATTCTGGGTGCTACCCCTACAACTACGCCATCGGCCTCAGGTGTAGGGCTTGGTTCCGTGGGTGAACATAGAGTTCCTTGTGCGCATCCTTATCGGCCAGTTTATGATTGGAACGCCCGGATGCCCCTTCTGCACAATGTTTTGTTGCCTGCGGGGATCGGCACATTTGATTTATGTGGATACGTCGGTGGAGGGGCCAGTGTGGCACCCTTACCCGTTACGTCCCTGGAATGATCCTCCTCATGAGAGGCCTCCTCAGGTTCCAAAACAGTCCCCGGAGGACGCCTTTTTCGGTAAACTTCAAACGCTCATGCGTACCGAGCCCATGAGGGAATATTTCAAAGGGCTTTTTAGGGAGATATGTCCGCCTGCGCCTGCGGCTCCACCTGTTCCTCCGGTGGTTCCGCCGTTGCCTCCCTTGCCTACGGTGCCTTCCTGTGGACAAGGTGGCGCCAAAAACGGCTCAGCAGGATCCTGACCTGTCAGATGACGCGCAAGGCGATCAGGACAACAAGGACCTGCCCCACTCTATTAGAGCTTTTCATGACCAGGTACTGGACATGATGTGCTTCTTGGATGTTCCGGTGCCTGAGGCACCCACTCCGCAGGAGGGCGTGCTTTCTGGTGCATTCACCCTGTCTCCTTTGGAGCGTACCGGCCTGTTCTTGCAGAAGGACGTTCTAGCTGAGGTCCGCAGGGTCTGGGAAAAGCCACACTCTGGACTTTTCGTCAATAAGAAAATTGACACGCGATACAGGCTGCATTCTTCGGAAGAGGTGGCCCTGTCGTCTTGTCCGCCCCCCTCCTCCACAGTGGTGGCTGCGGCCACTTTGCAGTCCAGGCCTGCAGCATCCTTTTCCACAACGCCTACTCAGGTTTTGGGAAAGGAGGATAAGCTCCTTGACTCCCTTGGGAGAAAGATTTTCCCCAACTCGGCCTTGCAGCTCAGGCAGGCCAATGCTGAACTGGTGTTAGCGGGGGCTAATATGCGAATGTGGAAAGATCTGTCGGAGTTTGAGGAGTTCATCGAGGTCGAGAAGCTGGAAGACTTTAAGGCGGGATTATCCGATGCCAGTGTCTTGGCCCAGCATCTCCTGGAGGCTGCGGCTCATCACATAGACACCTCGGCTCGGGGCCTTATGCTGGGGGTTGATACCTCACGGCAGACATGGCTGCATGCCACTAAATTCTCAAAAGAGGTACAGGACAAGGTGTTGGACCTTCCGTTCAATGGTAAGGAGCTCTTTCTTTCTACAAAAGATTTAGAGCTCACCAAGATGAAGGATAGCACTCAGGCGGCTAAGTCCTTGTCGGTCCTTGTTAAGACCCCTTTCAAAACCCAGAGACCGTTGTCGCAAAGGCGACCATCCTCTGGCTTTAGGGGCTTCCTTGACCGGATATCTCGCAAAGTGGATACCCCCTCGGGGAATAACCGCCGTCAGCAACAACGGACTCGGTTTTTCTCCCGCTCCTCGGTCTCCTCCTCAGGTTCAGGTGGCAATACCACCGAAAAACCTACAAAATGAGGGTTCTCCGCGCTCGCACGGACCCCGGTGGGAGGACGCATTGCGTCTCATTGGGAGGCATGGCAGACCATCACCGAAGACAGATGGGTCTTGTTAGTCGCTCGGGCGGGCTTCCGCTTACCCCTACCACCTACCCCACCCTTCACCCCTCCTTTTCAGCTGTCAGGCTCGCTCTCCCTCAAAGCCGAGGTTCAGAAACATCTGGACCTCAGAGCTGTGGAACCCGTTCCTCTCGGGGAACGAGGGGAGGGCTTCTACTCCCAGCTGTTTAGGGTGCCTAAACCCAACCAGGCTGGCCTGCGCACCATCCTCGACCTTTCCCAGTTCAATCTTTTCCTACCCCAAGAGAAATTCAAGATGATCACGCCCAGCCAGATACGGTCCTCCTTGCAGATGGGCGATTGGCTCAGTCTGGTGGATCTTGAGGATGCGTACATGCATATTCTGATTTGGAATCCACACAGGAGATATCTCCGTTTCTCTTTGGGAGAGGAGCACTTCCAGTTTCGAATGCTTCCTTTTGGCCGCAGCTCGGGGCTGCGTGTCTTCACGAAGATGATGTCGGTGATTGCGGCCTATCTTCGTCTGCAGGGTATCCATGTGTATACGTATGTGGACGACTGGCTCTTACGCAGCCCTTGTCCGTTGAAAGGAGCGGGCAATCTTCAGTCTCTCCTTCAGCTCCTGTTCCATCTTGGGCTGTCAGTGAACTGGTGGAAATCTTCCATGACGTTCTCACAGGACTTGCTTTTCCTGGGTTTTCGCTGGAACACGATCGACTGCAGAGTGTACTTGACCGGGGACAAGGTGGCGGATCTGTTAGCCACGTGTCAGATGTTTGCGCAGTCGGAGAGCATGTCGGCCTGGTGGTTCCAGAGGCTTCTGGGCCTCATGGCCTTGTGTGTGTTGGCTCTTCCTCTTGCTCGTCTCAAGATGAGACGGACCCAGATGGCTCTTCAGAGTTCTTGGCATCAGGCTGTGGACCCGGATTCCAAGCTGATAATGATTCCTCCCTCCTGGGGTGGGGTGCGACGTTAGATCTTCTTCAGGTCTCGGATCTCTGGTCGCCTCAGGACAAGCTCTTCCACATAAATCATTTAGAGCTTCTGGTGATTTTCCTAGCGCTCAGGGCATTCAGACCGATCATAGCCAACAAGGTGGTCCGCATACGCACGGACAATGTGGTGTGATGTATTACATCAACAAGCAAGGAGGAATATAGTCTCCCCCTCTCGTGGACCTGTCCATCCAGATTTGGGAGTGGGCTGTGCTTCACAGTGTTTGGCTGCTTGCAGTGCACATCCCGGGCCAGCTGAATGTCAGCTACGAATGGGAGTTGAAGGCAGAGGTCCTCTCATGGGTGTTCTTGCGTTGGGGCACACCAGAGGTGGACCTCTTCGCTATGGCGGTAAACAAGAAGTTTCCTCAGTATGCCTCCAGAGGGGGGCTGGGAGCATCCTCTCTGGGGGATGCTCTCGAGATACCATGGCACAACATGATAGCTTACGCCTTCCCGCCTCTGCCTCTAGTCCATCAAGCAATTTGGAAGCTGAAGAACTCGGTGAACTGTTCCCTTCACTCATAGCCCCGTGGTGGCCGGCCAGGTTTTGGTTCTCAGAACTTCAACACCTGTCGGTGTATCCGCCGATCAGGTTACCAGTGACCCCCGATCGTCTTCATCAGGGGGAACAGCAGATGTGGCACCCCTCCCCCCAATCGCTCAGCTTGGCGGCATGGTGCCTGAGTTCAAGTCTTTAGAGCATCTTAACTTGTCTGCGGTTAACATGCGTATTATCCAGGCAGCCAGGAAACCCTCGATTAGATCCCAGTACAGAAGTAAATGGCTCAGGTTCTGTCATTGGTGTTTGGAAAAACAGTTGGACCCAAGGCGGGCTATGATTGACACGGTGCTGTCCTTCGTGTCCTTCCTAGCAGAGTCGGGTGTTCACGTTCTGTCATGCAGAACTTACACCTTTCAGCGGTCTCCGCTTATCTTTCTACGGATCAATGTTCTTACTCTCTCTATAATCCAGTGGTTAAGAGGCATTTTGCAGGCTTGACAAGCCTCTACCCTCCAATTCGTAGTCCGCACCCGCCGTGGGATCTAAATGTAGTCCTGACGGCGTTTTGCCATAAGCCTTTTGAACCAATGGCCACGGTGGACCTCTAGTACCTATCCTGGAAAGTGTCCTTTTTGGTCGCCGTCACGTCAGCGAGGCGCGTGAGTGAGCTCCAGGCCTTGTCAGTGGAGCATCCCTTTTTGGTCTTTCACAAGGATAAGGTAGTGCTATGGACGAATCCTGCTTTCCTGCTGAAGGTGGTAACGTAATTCCATCTGAATCAGTCAATCTCCCTGCCGGTCTTTTTTCCGAACCCTACCTCAGAGGCAGAAAGGGTTCTGCATTGTCTCGATGTCAGAAGGGCTCTTAAGTTCTATCTGGACAGAACATCCGAGCTTATGAGTTCTTCTGAATTGTTTGTGACTTTTGGTAACCCTCCGGGTAAGCAGGTGTCTTAGGCGACTATTTCTCGGTGGATCGTCGCCTGCTTTACGGAGTCTTTCACCGTCCAAGGGCTGAAACCTCCTAAGGGTATTCATGCACACCTGGTGCGGGGCAAGGCAGCCGCGGTTGCTTTTCAGAAATATGTCCCTTGGGAGTCCATCGCTAGGGCAACTACTTGGGCCTCCCTTTCTGCTTTTTGTAAGCATTATTGTCTTGACATGAGCTCAAGAGCTGACGCTCAATTTGTTCAGGGGTATTTCCATCCCCCCGTAGTTCCTGTTAGGAGTGCTTGGGAATCTCCCATAAGTAGGGAGGAAAGGGGACGCGACGTAGGAGTATAACCAGGTTACTCACCGTAGTGACCACCTTACTCCTAGTCTATAGTCCTCTTTGCTCCATACGCCCTCTCGCCATCCCCACTAATAAGGTTCCTCTGTTATTGCTAATAGGTCTCTGACCTAGCGATAGAAAAGGACTGATGGGCGATGCGCGGGGCGAAGCCAAGGTGGGCGGGGTTACGGCCGCGTGCCGGCTCCGCGCAAGAAAAAGAGGAAGGACCAATTTTAGAAAACAAATTTTGGATGTTTTTTACAAAGTGCTCCGGTCCCGTCCCACAGGACGGAGAGATGTCCCATAAGTATGGAGGAAAGGGGACTATGGACTAGTAGTAAGGTGGTCACTACGGTGATTAACCTGGTTAATCCGGTGAACATGCAGATGCATCATATAAAAACTTGATATCTAAGGTTGTAGATTACTTGGGATATAGACCTCCCATCCCCTTCGAGCAGGATGATCTAACAAACATCCTTGATATGGGTCCGCAAATGGATCCCATTTTAACTTTCCATATTGCACTACAAAAAAGGGTGTCTTCTAATTGGGAGACTTCGGAGTCAAGTCCGGCAGTAAACAAAAACTTGACAAGAAAATGCTGCCCATCCAGTGGTGACCCCAACTAGTTACCAAAACACCCCACCCCAGAAAGTCTGGTGGGGCAGGCAGCTACGGCAACCTCAAAACAGTCAGCTTACCCAACCATCCCTCCAGATAGGCATGACAAGAGGGTAGATGCATGAGCAAGGAAAGTATGTTCTGCGTGGAGCATGGCTCTGAAGTCAGCCAACTCCACATGTGCCTTAGCTAAGTTTTCATTCACTCTATGGGACTGTATTTCCCTGGTGGCTGAGCATATTCCAGAGTGGGAGGAAAGAGACAGTTTCTTGGCTATTGTTAGAGACGGCAAAGAAGCCTTGTGCGAGTCTTTTCAGTCGGGTCTGGATTCCGCTGACAGCATCAGCAGAGCCAATGCAACAAGCACCGTAATACCAAGATTTGCGTGGTTGAGGAAGTCTGGATGTTAACATGCCTTTTGACGGGTCTCACGTTTTTGGCAGCAAGGCTGACGAAAGCCTTGAGAAGTTGCAGACCTCGAAGGTGGCAGCCAAATCGTTAAGGTGCCACTATTAGGCAGCCCCAGCCCTTTCGCCCCAGTGCACAGTCTTGTAGGGGTAGATCTTGTCGCTGCTACTCCTCAGTTGGAAGCGTGAGAGAAATGACTGATCAAAGAGGCCAAAGAAGATTTCCTCGGGGTGGATGAAGGAGACGTGAAAAGCCCCCTCAAGCAGGGGCATCCTTACCAACAGCCACTGCTTCAGCCACCTCAAAGGTCTTGAGTCACGAAACACAAGTGGGAGGCAGACTGTCTCAGCATCTGATAGAATGGCGAGACAATATTTTGGATGCTTGGTTCTTGGAAACCATAGCCCAAGGTTACTGCCTTCCCTTTATTCAGAGACCTCAGAACCATCCACTGGGGAGCCATTCTTTGAAGGTTCCAGATCCGCTCCTTGTGCAGGACATTTTGACCCTGATAGAGAAAGGCGCTATAGAACCAGTGCCTGTAGCGGAGAGGAGCAAAGGATGGTGCTCTCCATATTTCCTAATACCCAAGAAGGACAGAGACCCATCTTGGACTTGAGATACTTGAACAATTTCCTCAGGAAGGACAAGTTCAAGATGGTCACACTTTCTCAGATCCTTCAGGCCCTCCAACTCCATGATTGGATGGTGTCATTGGACCTTCAGGATGCTTTTCTTCATGTGCCAATCCATCTCAAGCACAGAAAGTACCTGAGGTTCGCTGTTGGCGGTTCTCATTATCAGTTTCGAGTTCTGCCTTTCGGGCTGACCTCCGCCCCAAGGGTTTCCACCAAGCTGATGGCAGAGTGTCTCAAGAGTGGGGGATTCACGTCTACCCTTACCTGGATGATTGACTGATCAAGGAGTGTTCTCCCGAACAAGAACTGGGTCATCTCAACGTCACCTGCCACTCTATTCACAGTCTGGGCTTCTCCCTCAATTACAAGAAGTACCATATGACACCATCTCTAAACCTCCAATTCATCGGGCCTTACTGGATACATCCTTGGGAAAGAGCTTGCCATCCGAGGTGAGGGCTCAAGACATTGGGCCTAATCACGAGTCTGGCGGCAACCCTTAAATGCGGCAGTAGCGCTATTACTGCTGCATTTAAGGGTCTGCCAGATCATGACCTTGGCGGATTTCGCCCCAGCTCTGAGTTGGGGAGAAATCTGTGGCGAATTTGCTGATTTTTGGTGCGTTTACCGCTGGCGGGAAATCTGCCGGCGGTAATAGCGCAAATTTTCCCCATTGGTTCCAATGGGGAATGAGGAATTCCCGAATGGGCCCAATGGGGAATGGGCAATAACCGTTCCGCCAAACCCGTGATCCGGCGCTAATAGCGCCGGTGGTTTGGCGGTAGGGCTATTAGCGCCGGCGTTACCGCCCAACTCGTGATGAGGCCCATTCTGCAGATGGTCTCCAAGTTTCAGAGTTCTCAACTTCTTCCGCCCTTCAACTTTTTGAGGTTGTTTGGCCTCATGGCATCCTGCATTTTTCTGGTAGCAGAGGCTCGCCTGAGGATGAGAATCCCTTCAATGGGCTCTCAGAACTCAATGGTCTCAATTCTTGGGCAACATGTCAGATCTACTTCAGGTTCCAAGCAGGGTCGCACAGGATCTCTTGTAGTGGGCCTGCGAGGACAAGATTCTGAAGGGAGAACCTTTTTGGCAACCATGGCCGGAGATAACAGTAGTGATGGATGCCTCACTCACGGGGTCGGGAGTCCACGCCAACAATCTAACAATCAGCAGTCGTTGGTCTCCATCGGAGTCCAAACTACACATCAATCTTTTGGAGCGGAGGGCAATCAGACTGGCGCTGAAGACTTTTCTTTCATCTGTACAGGGAAAGAATGTCCTGATAATGACGTACAACACTGTGGCTATGTATTACCTCAACAAGTGAGGAGGTGTAGGGTTACTACCACTGTGCAGAGAGGCAATGCATCTCTGGTGCTGGGCATTTCAAGAAGGAATCTCCCTATTGGCAGTTCACCTTGCCGGAGAGGAGAACACAGCGGCGGACGCTCTGAGCAAGCAGAGCACAGTCTCCCACAAGTGGGAACTAGCTCAGGAAACCCATCAAGAGATCTTCACTCTTTGGGGAAGCCTTCAAGTGGATCTGTTCATGACCAGTGTCAACAGGAAGTGCAAACTGTACTGCTCCAGGGAATTTCCTCCAAGAGGAGCTCTAGGAGATGCGTTCATGGTGGACTGGGAGTTTCCACTCCTGTATGCTTTTCCTCCAGTCCCCGTCATTCCTCACGTGATCAGGAGGTTAAAAAGGTTTGGGAAACTCATGATCCTAGTTGTCCCGGATTGGGCCAGCAGGAGGTGGGGGCTGGACCGTCTGGACATGCCCATCTGCCCTCCAATACGTCTTCCACAAAGAGAGGAACTTCTATCGTGAGAGGAGGGCCAAGTTCTCCATCCAGAGCTCAAGACTCTCAGCCTTTACGCGTGGTGTCTGAGAGGCTGAGATACAAGGATTGGAACCTCAATGATGATGTAATGGAGAGTTTGCTTTCGGCCAGAAGGCCAGCAACAAAGTCTTTATACCATTGCCATTGAAACAAATTCTGCAGCTGGTGCAAGGACAAAAATATAGACCCTTTACTATGCAAAACACCAGAGATGTTATCTTTTCTACTGTACCTAGCCAATCTGGGGCTTCAGGTTGGAACAATGAAAGGCTATTTGGTGGCGCTATCCATCTTTAAGGGCTTGTCTGACGAACCTTCATATTTTAAGATCCCACTGGTAACACAATTTCTGAAGGTACTCACCAATGTGTTCAACCATCCCCTTTCCAGGTTCCAGTTTGGTACCTTAATCTGGTGTTAAAATGTCTTACCTGCGCACCATTTGAACCTCTACATTCATGTCCATTAAGGTTGCTAACGTTTAAAACCATTTTGTTGGTAGTACTAACTTCAGTCCTAGAGTGAGTGAATTGTGGGCACTATCATGTAAACCACCCTTTACAATTTCCCACAAGGTCAAGGTCGTCCTTGGTATCAGGTAATATTGTCCCCATAAATAATGTCAATTTGAACTCATCAGAACCACTGATGAAAACCTGGTCACTCGAAGTCGAGGTATCACGCCTCTTCATAAATTCTCAAATTCATATAAATCTGTACTGTATGCACATTCAAAGTAAGGAAGCTCAATGTGTAATATGAGTCAATTTTGATTATATTTCCATATCACATTAACAATATTTCAGAAAAAAACAATGTTCACATAACCTACAATCAGGGATCTTAATAGTCTCTTTTGTTGAAATACACAGACAAGTAAATTCCAAGATTTCATTATGCATCTTTTACAAAATCAAATTAAACACATTTTCTTAAATCCAGTAACCGTTGTGTGTCAACGTGCTCTTAACAGCACACCATTAATACAAGAACTTGTAGATTGGGGTGGCCAGATTCAACACTTCACTACGCGTTTCGGGGCTGACAACCCCTTCTTCATGTGAAACTGTTACCTTTACTGTTTTCATGTGCTGTTAAAGGAACAGAAAATCACATTTCTGTACCACTCGAACTAATAATCTGATACTGAATATATACTCTAATTGATATTATTAATTGAACCAACCTTTAAGGTCAGGTTGGCTCTACTTATTCGTAGTGATGTACCTTCACTTATTCTTTCTATTCAAGGTGATTCTAGCATAAATATATTGAAATTGCCATTCAATTGTTTTATGAAGAATCAGAAGTAATCATTCATCTATAAATCAGAAAAAATGCCTACTTGTTCATTGTTAAATTTAGAGGCAAAAGGTCACACGTCGTGTCTGGATGGGTTTCTTTTACGTCCCTCCGTTTATGATCTGCAAGTAATGAATAACCTATGGTTCAGGGAGTTTCAAGCTGTTTTCAAAATATGGCTTCAATCTTAATTTACTGATTCCATTTACTCTTCCCAGATCTTACCTTAATGCTTTCTTCTTTCCTACGCGGGGCGGGAACAGGAACACGGCTGCTACAACAGCCTCCCGTCCCACATCGCGTTTTTCAATGACTTCCATGTGTAGTCAAGTGATCGTAAACCGATCGTGTGATCAGATACATGGAAGATTGTAATCCGGAAGATTATCACTATGTAATTTTATTACGGAAAGTACAGATTGCATGTATGTGGATCTTCACTATACATTCACTCATAGTGTGATGTTTCGTAATCGCTGCTGGAAAAGCCTCCTGTGCCACATCAGATTGTTAAATAACTTCTGTGTATAGTCACGTGGTTGCAATCCGATCACGTGATCCAATAGAGGGAAGAATATTATTAGAAATGACTATCACTGTGTGGTTTTATTTCAGAAAGTCAACATAGCGTATGCACAAGTCTTGCTATCCGATCACACGATCAGGATTCCATCACTTAGATATGAACCACAAGGCCAAATCACTTATATAAAGGAGTTCCAGTGTGGATTTCTCACTGCGACGTATGCATGTGATACGACTGGGTGTCTCTTGCTCTAGCTGAAGGAGCTAACTTGTTGTCAGCCTAATCAATCACTATGCTGTTACAGCTATTTTATTGCCATCCAGGATGTGATGTTCTGAAAGTAATAACTCTACTTGTGATGATATAGCTAGACAGCTAATCACATAACTAACTCCATGTGGCCATACATATAGCCACCGGGAAACGGCATAGGCGACATTATTTATGGGGACAATATATGGGGTAAATGGGAACGGGGGTTGTAGGGGTGTCCCCCGCTCCATTTAAAAACGTGGGGGTTGAGGGGTTGTCCCTCGCAGGTTCCATATAATAATGTTGCCGCAAAAAAAGTGTGCCATTCTTGCATGGCAAAATGTTTGCGGGACATTATCACATGGAACCCTGAGGGTTAAGCTTTCATTTTTGCCTAAGATCATTTCAGGTTTTCATGCGGACAGAACATTTTTTATTCACTTTCTGCCCTCCACCTCATCCTGGCAAGGAGGAAGAGAGGTTACACAGATTAGATCCACATATAGCTCTAAGATTCTACATCTCTAGATTATCCAAACTTTGTATAGATGATCAACTTTTTATAGGTTATACAGGTCACAAATTGGGTCAGGCTGTGACAAAGCAGACCTTATCCAGATGGACCATTCTTGCAATTTCAGAATGCTACAGGCTGGTGGGCAGCGAGATCCTCCAGAAGGCTTGAGGGCCCATTCCACCAGGGGCATGGCTACCTCTTTGGCTCTCCAAAGAGGTGTTCCTATCAAAAACATTTGTGAGGCAGCTACGTGGTCTAGTATACACACGTTCATGAAGCATTACTGCCTTGATTCTTCCCTCAGTCAGGATGGAAGCTTTGGAAAAGCTGTCCTCCATTCGGTTCATAGAAACCATTGAGAAAATTCTTACTCCCTCCACCAAAACAAACACTGCTTTGGGAGTCTATCAAAGATGAGGACTACGTGGGAGTGCACAATCCATTCAAAGAACAAGTTACTTATCCCTGGTAATGTTCTTTCGACTGTATGTTCCTCCCACATATTAATCATCACCCTCCCAGCCTACCCCACAGCAGGATTTCCCATGCTATTACAGCTTTTGCTCCTTCAAAGCTTAGTATGGTCAAACCTGTGGTTATGCGGGTAGTTCTTCTAAAAGAAAAAACAGAACTGATGCCAACGGACGCTGCGCGTGCTATATATACCATCGATGGGCTCCGTCTCGAGGAACATCGAGTCGACTGCATTGACGCAGAGAGCCCTCTGCTGAAAATGTTTTCCGAAGCAGCTGAAGCTGGATATCGAATTTCAAATATGAGGAATACGTGGGAGGAACATCCAGTCTAAAGAATGTTACCAGGGTTAAGTAACTTGTTCTTCTACTGCTGGGGAAACTCTTGGTGCTTTGCCAGTAATTCGTCCCCCCTTTCAGATGTTCTTCTGGGACTACTGGTAGCGCTGAGTGCAGCGTGGCCAGCGAACAATAGCCCCTCCATGATGGTGCGAGGTGCAAGTACGCTTGTTGGCTACAAACCCAGTAGTAGTCCATTAGGGCCGCCGTCCCTCTCTTCATGTCTGGAATTAGCTATGTTCTGTTGCATCGCTCGTTGGAGCCGACAAAGACAGGTCATTGGCTGTGGAAGCACAGCTCATAGTTCTTGTCTTGGTGCACGTTCACTGGCTTTTCCACCATTGCTGCAATCCATGTCAGTTTTGTGACATGCTCTGTCAATATTTGCGCGCATGTTCTTCCCACAAACGCCACTGTTTTCTTTTCATACCCCAGCAGGCCTTCCGCTCTGCAACTGAACGTCTTTCCTGCCACTTGTTTACATATTTCACTCCGTCAATCACTAATACTCCTACGTCCCGTCCCCTTTCCTCCATACTTATGGGACATTCCTCCGTCCTGTGGGACGGGACCGGAGCACTTTGTAAAAAGCATACAAAAATGTTGCAAACATTTTTAGTCCTTCCTCTCTTTCTGCGTGGGGCATGGCACGCGGCCGTAACCCCGCCCATCTCGTCTCTGCCCCGCGCATTGCCCATCAGTCCTTTTCTCCGCTCGTTCGGGACTGGATGCACTTGCATCTGTGGAAGATTTTCTTCCCTTTTTTCCTCTCTGGCTCTCGCTAGCGATTGTGTACTAGTCTGTCTATGTCGTTCAAACTAGACTTTCCAGATTGTTCATCGTGTCTCCGACGCTTTGCAAGGGCTGACCCCCATCCTCTTTGTCTCGAGTGTTTGAGTCCGGACCACCGTTGGGACTCTTGTTTTTACTCTGATTCCCTTTTGGCCCGGGCACTTCAACGTCGGTTGGAGCGATGGGAGGAGGCGTTTTAACGTGCCCCTCCTTTGCATTTTCAAGCTTTTATCGACAAAAAGAAGAAACACCCGGTATGTTCTTTCGTTTTTAGAGCACCCCGGCCGGGAGATACCTTTCCGGGCTCTTCCCGAGCCAGGAGGAGCGTTAGTCGCTCTGTCACCGGGGATTGCCCTGAGGTGCCTTCTGGGCCTAAAAATTGTACCAAAGTTTTCTCACGGGTCTCCGTAAGGGGCCTGTGGAGACCGGAGTACACTCCGAGGCCCCTCCTGTGGGGGCGGCTTGCAGACCCAGTTCTACTGAGTCGTGGGGTACCGGAGCTAGCTCTGAGGCCTCTTTATTGGCTTCCCTCAAAAATAAAACCGGGGTGCGCCCCGAGGCCTTGGTTGGGCTTGGTGTTACCGAACGGATGTTGGAGGCCCGCGCTTGTAAGGCTGTTACTGGACCTGGGTCCCAGGGCCCTCGTACAGAGGCTAAAGTTACCAACATTTCTGAGAGACCTGGCAAGGCCTTATCGGTGAAAGTTGTTTCTCACCGTTTCTGCTCTTGTGGCGACGCCAAAACTGTTGAGGGGGCAAAGAAGGAAAGTTCTTCCTTTACCGGCAGCGCCGAGGTCCTTCCTGAGAAGGCTAATTTGGCCATTGGTATGTCGCAGAAACATTCCAGGCCTCATAGTACCGGCTCAGCCGAGGTTCCTTACGTAAAGGCTAAAGTTAAGACCCCCTGATCCATCGACGGGGACACCTGCCTCACTTCCTCACGTGCCGCAGTTCCCCTCAGGTGATGGTTCCCGCCACGACCACGGCAGCCATTTTGGGCGCTTCCCCTACAACTACGCCATCGGCCTCAGGTGTAGGGCTTGGTTCTGTGGGTGAACATAAAATTCCTTGTGCGCATCCTTTTCGCCCAGTTTACGATTGGAATGCCCGGATGCCCCTTCCACACAAGGTTTTGTTGCCTGTGGGGTCGGCACCTTTGATTTTTGTGGACACTTCGGGGGATGGGCCTGTGTGGTAACCCTCCCCCTTGCATCCCTTGAATTATTCTCCTCATGAGAGGCCTCCTCCGGTAGCTCCAAAACAGTCCCCGGAGGACGCTTTTTTTGGCAAATTTCAGACGCTCATGCGTACCGACCCCATGAGGGAATATTTCAAGGGGCTTTTTAGGGAGATATGCCCACCCTCGCCTCCGGCTCCACCCGTTCCTCCGGTGGCTCCGTCGGCGCCGCCCTTGCCTACGGTGCCTCCCCCGACCCTTCCGCCATTGTCCCCTGTGGACAAGACAGTGCCTGACACGGTTCAGCAGGATCCTGACCTGTCGGATGAGGCGCAGGGCGATCAGGACGATGAGGACCTGCCCCGCCCTATTAGAGCTTTTCATGACCGGGTACTGGACATGATGTGCTTTTTGGATGTTCCGGTGCCCGAGGCACCTACTCCGCAGGAGGGTGTGCTTTCTGGGGCATTCACCCTGTCTCCTTTGGAGCGTACCGGCCTGTTCTTGCAGAAAGACGTTTTGGCTGAGGTCCGTAGGGTCTGGGAAAAGCCCCACTCTGGACTTTTCGTCAATAAGAAAATTGACGCGTGATACAGGCTGCATCCTTCGGAAGAGGCGCCCCTGTCGTCTTGTCCGCCCCCCTCCTCCACAGTGGTGGCTGAAGCTACTTTACAGTCCAGGCCTGCAGCATCCTCTTCTACGAAGGCTACTCAGGTTCTGGGGAAGGAGGACAAGCTCCTCGACTCCCTTGGGACGAAGATTTTCGCTAACTCGGCCTTGCATATCCGGCAGTCCAATGCAGAACTGGTGTTAGCTGGGGCGAATATGAGGATATGGAAGGTCTGTCGGAGTTCGAGGAGTTCATTCCGGCCGAGAAGCTGGAAGACTTTAAGGCAGGATTGTCCGATGCCAGGGTCTTGGCCCAGGATCTGCTGGAGGCTGCAGCTCACCACGTAGACACTTCGGCTCGGGGCCTTATGCTGGGAGTTGATACCTCCCGACAGGCGTGGTTGCATGGCGCCAAATTTTCAAAGGAGGTGCAGGACAAGGTGTTGGACCTTCCGTTTGATGGTAAGGAGCTGTTCCATTCTACAACGGATGTGGAGCTGACCAAGACGAAGGACAGCACCTAGACAGCTAAGTCCTTGTCAGTCCTGGTTAGACTCCTTTTAAGACCCGGAGACCGTTATCGCAAAGCCGGCCCTCTTCTGGTTTTAGAGGTTTTGTAGACCGGAAATCTCGTAGAGTGGATACCCCTTCGGGTAATAACTGCCCGAGGCAGCAACGGACTCGGTTTTTCTCCTGCTCCTCAGCCTCCTCCTCAGGTTCAGGTGGTAACACCACTGAAAAGCCTACAAAATGAGGGTTCTCCACGCTCGCACGAGACCCCGGTGGGAGGACGCATTGCGTCTCATTAGGAGGCGTGGCAGACCATCACCGAAGACAGGTGGGTCTTGTCAGTTGCTCGGGCGGGCTTCCGCTTACCCATACCCTCTACCGCGCCCTTCAACCCTCCTTTCCAGCAGTCGGGATCGTCCTCCCTAAAAGCTGAGATTCAGAAACATCTGAATTTCAGAGCTGTGGAACCCGTTCCCCTTGGGGAACGAGGGCTGGGCTTCTACTCCCGGCTGTTTACGGTGCCCAAACCCAACTAGGCTGGCCTGTGCACCATCCTAGACCTTTCCCAGTTCAATCTTTTCCTACCCCAAAAGAAGTTCAAGATGATCACGCCCGGCCAGATACGGTCCTCCTTGCAGATGGGCGATTGGCTCAGCGTGGTGGACCTTCAGGATGCGTACATGCATATTCTGATTTGGAATCCACACAGGAGATATCTCCGCTTCTCTGTGGGAGAGGAGCACTTCCAATTTGGAGTGCTTCCTTTTAGCCTAAGCTCGGCACCGCGTGTCTTCACGAAGATGATGTTGGTGATCGCGGCTTATCTTCGTCTGCAGGGTATCCATGTGTATCTGTATTTGGACGACTGGCTCTTGCACAGCCCGTGCCCTTTGAAAGCCGCCTGCAATCTTCAGTCTCTCCTCCAGCTCCCGTTCCACCTTGGGCTGTCAGTGAATTGGCGGAAATCTTCCATGACGGTCTCTCAGGACTTGCTTTTCCTGAGTTTTTGCTGGAACACGATCGTCTGCAGAGTGTACCTGACCGGGGACAGAATGGTGGATCTGTTGGCCACGTGTCAGATGTTTCCGGAGAGCATGTCGGCCTGGTGGTTCCAGAGGCTTCTGGGTCTCATGGCCTCGTGTGTGTTGGCTCTTGCTCTTGCCCGTCTCAAAATGAGGTGGACGCAGATGGCTCTTCGGAGTTCTTGGCTTCAGGCTGTGGATCCGGACTCCAAGTTGATAGCGATTCCGGCTTTCATGAGAACAGACCTCGACTGGTGGTCGTTTTTCAGCAACCTGTTGGTAGGGGCGGGGTTTCAGGACCCAACCCCGATGGTAACGGTCACGACGGACTCCTCCCTTCTGGGGTGGGGTGCGATGTTGGACCATCTTCAGGTCTCAGATCTTTGGTCGGTCGCTCAGGACAAGCTCCTTCACATAAATCATCTGGAGCTTCTCGCGATTTCCCTAGCGCTCAAGGTGTTCAGACCGATCATTGCTAACAAAGTGGTTCGTATCCGCACAGACAATGTGGTGTCGATGTATTACATCAACAAGCAAGGGGGGACCAAGTCTCTCCCCCCTCGTGGACCTGTCCATCGGGATTTGGGAGTGGACGGTTCTTCATGGTGTCTGGCTACTTGCAGTACACATCCCGGGCCAGCTGAATGGCACGGCAGATGCCCTCAGCGGGCGGACGATGGTCAGCTACGAGTGGGAGTTGAAGGCGTAGGTCCTCTCATGGATTGTTCTGCGTTGGGGCACACCGGAAGTGGACCTCTTTGCTATGACGGCAAGCAAGAAGCTTCCTCTGTATGCCTCCAAAAGCGGGCTCGGAGCCTCCTCTCTGGTGGATGCTCTCGAGATTCCATGGCACAACATGAGGGCTTATGCTTTCCCGCCTCTGCCTCTAGTTCACCGTACGATTTGCAAATTGAAGAACTCAGTGAACTGTTCTCTTCTACTCATAGCCCCGTGGTGGCCGGCCAGGTTTTGGTTCTCAGAACTTCAACACCTGTCGGTGTATCCGCCGATCAGGTTACTGGTGGCCCCCCATCTTCTTCACCAGGGGAAACAGCAGCTGTGGCACCCCTCCCCACACTCGCTCAGCTTGGCGGCATGGTGCCTGAGTTAAAATCTTTAGAGTATCTTGGCCTGTCTGCAGATAACATGCGTATTATCCAGGCAGCCAGAAAACCCTCGACTAGGTCCCAGTACAGAAGCAAAGGGCTCAGGTTCTGTCATTGGTGTTTAAACAAGCAGTTTGACCCAAGGGGAGCTACAATTGACACAGTACTGTCCTTTGTATCCTACTTAGCAGAGTCGGGCATTCACGTTCTATCATGCAGAACTTATCTTTCAGCGGTTTCCGCTTACCTATCTACGGACCAATGCTCTTACTCTCTGTCTAACCCAGTGGTTAAGAGGCATTTTGCAGGCTTGACACACCTTTATCCTCCGATTCGTAGTCCGCACCCGACGCGGGATCTAAATGTGGTCCTGACGGCGCTGTGCCATAAACCTTTCGAACAATGGCCACGGTGAACCTCAAGCACCTGTCGTGGAAGGTGTCCTTTTTGGTCGCTGTTACTTTAGCAAGGCGTGTGAGTGAGCTCCAGGCCTTGTCGGTGGAGCATCCCTTCTTGGTCTTTCACAAGGATAAGGTGGTCCTACGGACAAATCCTACTTTCCTGCTGAAGGTGGTATCTGAATTCCATCTGAACCAGTCAATCACCCTGCTGGTCTTTTTTCCGAACCCTGCCTCAGAGGCAGAAAGGGTTCTGCATTGCCTCAATGTTAGAAGGGCTCTTAAGTTCTATCTGGACAGAACATCCGAGCTTAGGAGTTCTTCTCAACTGTTTGTGACCTTTGGTAACCCACAAGGTAAGCAGGCCTCTAATGCAACTATTTCTCGATGGATCGCTGCCTGCATTACGGAGTCTTACACCGTCCAAGGGCTGAAGCCTCCTAAAGGTATTCATGCACACCTGGTGCGGGGCAAGGCAGCCGCGGTTGCCTTTCAGAAATATGTCCCCTGGGAGACCATCGCAAAGGCGGCTACTTGGGCCTCCCCGTCTGCTTTTTGTAAGCATTATTGTCTAGACATGAGCTCAAGATCTGATGCTCGGTTTGGTCAGGCTGTGCTGAAGAACATTTTTCAGTAAGGGTTTTTTCCATCCACCCATAGTTCCTGTAAGGAGTGCTTGGGAATCTCCCATAAGTGTGGAGGAAAGGGGACGGGACGTAGGAGTATAACCAGGTTACTCACCGTAGTGACCACCTTACTCCTAGTCCATAGTCCCCTTTCCTCCATACGCCCGCCGCCCCGTCTAATAAGGTTCCTCTGTTATTGCTAAGAGGTCTTGGAGCTAGCAATAGAAAAGGACTGATGGGCGATGCGTGGGGCGGAGCCGAGATGGGTGGGGTTACGTCCGCGTGCCGAGCCCCGCGCAGAAAGAGAGGAAGGACTAAAAATGTTAGCAACATTTTTGGATGCTTTTTACAAAGTGCTCCGGTCCCGTCCCACAGGACGGAGGAATGTCCCATAAGTATGGAGGAAAGGGGACTATGGACTAGGAGCAAGGTGGTCACTACGGTGAGTAACCTGGTTAATATCGCTGTTGTAAGCAGTTGAGATTCTTTGGGGTGTTTTTGCATTTCAGGGCGTCTGGATCGACAAGCTCTAGTCGCACGCTGTGTGTCTGGAAGGTGCCTTTTAGTCTACATAGCGCAAGACTAACTATGCATTGTACCTTTATAATTGGAACTTCCTGTGGTACTAAAATCTTGGGTGCATCAGGAGGATATCAATGAACATACATAGCAGCTAGTGTTTGTTGTTTGTCTCCCTAATGCACTCATGTCAGCATAACAGGCATTTGAATGCTCGGTATGCCTTATGTCTTTAATGGCGTCCAGGCCTAGTCCATGGTAGGCATCGTATTTGGGCCTGCGCGCCTGCCTTTTCTTTCTATCATGGTGCGATGCATATGTTCTTGTTAATATACTACTGGTAACAGTGTTGCTGTTACTAACATTTGTGCTACAAAAAAGATGTTTAATTGTGGGGAATAACATTTCTAACATTCTGCTCATGCACCCAATGTGGACACTAACATTACTCATTTGGGAAGTATTATACATATGTATGTTTGTGTTGCTGGTTTCCTTCGACAGTGCATTTGCGTTTAGTGGTACACTTTCATCACTTCCATTAATGTTTCCCCTCCCTTTCTCTTTTAGATGGATGGCTTGCCCAGATAAAAGATGAACCCCAATACATTCCTAGCATAATCATAAGTATGGTGAACAGTATGGCAGTGAAGTGCAGGCCACAATTATAGGAATATAATCTTGTAGAACTACTAACACTTCTATCTCTATGCAATGAATAATTTGATGTTGAGAGCACTATGTTCTTACTTCTGTAATGGGAACAAAAACGGGTTCGGGAGACTAGTGGGAGGGAGGGAGAGAGAAAGAGAGGGATAGAGGTATTTCATTTTAATTTAAAGTGCTTATGCTTTTAGCAGCAATGCATGTTTATTTTCTGGTAATAGGTCGTTCAGTTTAGGGTATTGGGGAGGAGTTTGGGGCTGCCCTATGAACATCCGAGAATCCTTTATTATGTCTTATCTTTTTATTCTTTAGTGTGATGCGTACTGGGGTCACTTCCTTGAGTAGTCATGTGGGTTAGTTGTCTACAATTGTGTTGGTACATACTCTTAAATCCGCCTGGATGAAGGGAGGGGGCGTGACAACGGCCATCAGGGGGCTTTGCACTCTTCTGTACTGCACCGTAATATATCAGGGGATGCAAATATCAAGTATTATCGCCCCGTCATCATCATTGTCTTCAAAAAGTTCTGCATGTGTCAGTTCCTTAAGGGGTACGATGGGATCAATGCATAATACAGTGCGCCACTGGCACCCCTGGCTGTCTGTGCCAAGAACAGCAATTCTTTTTTACAGATACCAACAATCCTTGTAGATCTAGGGACAGTATAGTGCCTGCTACTAACTCTGGGACAATACAGGGCGGAAAATGAAATCAGTTGCCACTCTCCAGCAGGCTTCAGTGATTTGCGGCACTGCTTGAACGAGCACTGTTAGGCCATAGATTAACATATCTGGGTCAACAGGGATGCCTCGTACCAATGCGTCACGTGCCATGGCGTGCATTACGAGCATTGCCCGCATTGTGCACATACCTGGTGTGGCACAGACAATGCCATTGTCCGCGAAGGAGATCGTCATGTTCAACCTGCTAAGCAGATCCCTGCCGAACAATTTGACAGGAGAGCTCTCAGAATACAGTGTAACCCACAGCCGGACAGGCTGCTAAAGGATAGATTCCCTTATGTCCCGTCAATGCCTTCCGTCTTTGCTGGGGCCTGCGCCTTTACTATTGTTGAGCGCCCCTATCTCCCCCTCGCGCTTCTCTGTATCTGCAAACATTTTCCAGCGGTTCAATATTTCCCTTCTGTTTTGTAATTGCTTCCCCTTGTACTTTACTGTCAAAAAGATGGACATGTGTTCCAGCATACTTCTGTCATAGGAGCCCTGCTCTGGCCATGAGCGGGGCATCCCCCCCTTCCCTACTGTCGATCACCCACTGGTTGTGATATTTCTTGATCCTGTCGCAGTACAGCGGCAGGGCCTTACACATGTACTCTATGGGCGTTTCTCCCCCCATGATCACGTCTGTCATGTGCTTACTGGTGGTACTACGCCTGTGCTAATGAGGCACAGTGTCACGTATTGTCAAAAACACATTAACTCCCCATAACCCCCAATATAAAACTCTTTTTCTAATTAAAAAAATCCTTGCGTTCCCCACCCCTTTTTCTTCCTTTCGGTCTCTTACTTGCACAAACCACACTCCTCACACACACTACACATCACACAATGCCCCTTCTGGGCCTCCCTCCCTACACAATAAAATACACGAATAAAACAAACTAAAATAACAAACTAAAATCTATCTACCACTCTGCCATCCGCTCCCTATGCCTTCTCTCCCCTCTTGATTCCATCTCCTCTTTTCTCACCTCTCCAGGTTGGCTCTCTTTTCACTCCTAGCTCAAATTCAAGTTCCTCTGTCTTGTCTTCAAATCCCTCTATGGTCTTGCCCCCACCTACCTCTCCTCCCTTCTTACTTTCTATACTGCTTCTCGTTCTCTCAGCTCTGCTAATCTTTTCCTACTCTCTCCTTCACCACCACCCTGCGTCCCCTCCTGCTTCCGCTCTTTCCAACTCCTTGCTCCCTTCCACTGGAACCGCCTCCCCCTTCACATCTGCTATTCTCCCTACTACCCTTCCCTTCGCTCTTCTCTAAAATCTTATCTCTTTCACTCACCTCCCTAACACCCAAGTTTCCTCTCCTTCTTCTCCCTACCTCTCTCTTCTCACCTCTTACTCCTGCTCTTCCTTACCCTCCCCATCCTAGGTATCCTTCCGCCCTACCCCCTGCTCTCATCTAGTCTTACTTTTTCCTCTCTTCTTCCTCACACATTCTTGCATTCCCTCTTACTCCCGCTCGTACCTCCACTAACATCCACTATTCCCTTGCACACCTCTGCCCCTCCCTACTCCCTCCTCATCCCTGCAATATAGTAAATTGTTCTTTATACTGTTTTCGAGTTGTGATTCAATTGTCATCTTATGCTTGCTGTATGTTACTTGTTCTCATGTAAAGCACTTGGGATTAAAGGGCTATATAAATTCAATAAAATACAAATAAATACAAAATAACAATAACTACTATGCCCAAGCCCTCTAATTATACGGGGCTCCTATGTATTTCCTCTTCTCTTCTTCGTTAAACAATGGTTGTGGTGCCTCCTTCTCCCCTCTCTCTGCATAGCTCCCGGTCTTTCTGTTTTCCTTTCCTTATTATTCTCCTTCAAAAATGTATAAAAACAAAACAAGCCCACACGCAAGCCACACTCCCAATTTCAATCTCACAATGTTCACACTTCCCCATACATATGTCTCCTACTTGTTTTACCTTGCAATGCTATACTGATGTGCGCGCATTCACCCAAACTCCTCCGTTCACAGTGTTCCAACAACACCGGCCTGCACTTCTCCTTGGAGCTGCACCCCACTCCAAAGAGCAGACATGATTTTGGAAAGACGGCCACTGGGAAGTATGTGTTTTCTGGGCCTGGTCGCTGTAGGTGGGCGCAGCCCTTCCAGAGAGGCTGCTTGGACACCTCCACAGGTGCGGGGGGTTCTGGGATCACGTCAGGGTCACCAATTGAAGGCACACCCTTGTATGCTCATGCCAGAAAAATCCAACCCGCTAGGGAAGAAATGCCAAGAGATTTCTTGCAAGGGTAACAAGTGTTATTGCACAAAAATAAGGATCCAAGCAAAGAACTCTGCTGCGTGAGAACGTTCTGCCAAAAATGTGTACAAGCAGAAGCTTAAAGGTCAGCACATCGTCATCACTTTACAGTAAAAACCCACGTGGCTGGTTGGTGAGACCCAACACATGGGCCTGCTCCATAGGGGATGCCAGACTGCTATTGGTCCTAGCCTCATCCGTCCGCCTTCCATCACGGTGGGTCAGCTGGGCTCATCTCTCCAGGGACTGAAGGTCATGCTCCTCGTAAATTGTTATTACAGGGTTAATATTGCAAGAGAATGCTACTCTATCATTATGGCTTGCACCTGGGAAACGCGGGGCCTGGCACAGAGGGAGGCACATGATCACACTGACCCACCCATTTTTTGCTCAGTTCATATACACTCTCTGCACCCAAGGCTTCCACCCTCGCTTTGGACTATAATGTATTCCTCCCTGTACCTCGTATTACAAAGTGTGTCATTATGGTATAAGGTGAAAAAGTCGTATTCGTTCAGATCTTTTATGACCACTGGTTTTATGGTTGTTGGTCTGAGGTCACCTACTATCGTGTAATTGAGGGGTCTTGGACTGGGTCAATTGTGGGTGCCTTTACGTCTGGTGGGCTGGGTGGGGGTTGGAGCTCTACTGGTGGCATGGCTGTGATGAATGTGCTCAGCGAGGAGCCTGGTGCTGTCTGGTGGCCTTGCAGCGTGCATTGCTTTTCGGGATAACATGTAATTGCAACAGTTAAGGAACAATAGGAAGCTTCTATGCAAATTAGCAGCACAGGTCCTTCTACCATCAGTGCTCGGGCCTGTTCAGGTTTCTCCATCGGGCCTACGTTTACCGCGTGGCCATGCAGGACTGAATGTGTCTACCGTAAATACAAAATGGAGTCTCTTTATGTGCGCGCACTAAGTTTATACGTCTGGAATTCATGCAATATTGTGTTTGTGCAAGGTTTCATATCATGGCTCTCTCCCCTCTGGTACATTGCACGTCTATCTATAGGACTCACCTCACTATAAAGCGCCTAGTGGGGTGGCAAAGGCTCATTTCCTTCCCACTACTTTTATATGTGCCTAAAAACAAGCTGATGGCAGCAGTTATATGTTTACCGACCTTGCATTATTGTTGGTGTGCACATTTGCATTTACCACGTATGGCTTCTAAACGATGCTATTTTCATAAAACAGCTGTGCCACAAGATTTTCGCGTAGTCTCTGGCCATAGTGTAGTTTGGACTTCTTCCTGCCCTCCCAGGTCAGGAAATTCCTTATAAGGTCATGCACTTGCTCGGGAAAGCTGTTGCTTTCATGGGCTAACGATCCTGTGGGTGGTTGTGGCCCAGGAAGGGGACAGACACTGTCTAGTCTGAGTCCACATCAATGGTACCAGAGAGTCTGCTACTGCGCAGATGTGAATGTGGGCTTGTATTTGCTTCCAGCTCTGAATTTTGGATAAGAGGAGGACTCCTGCAGCCATTCTTCAGTTCTACGTTTGAGCCAAGAATCCTTCCAAGAAGAGAAGCCCCTTGAAGACCAGGGGACCACTTTTGCAGCGGAACATCACCCTCCCTAGTGACGCGCCCAGCAAAGCCCTGCTCATCTGCAAGAACTCAGAAGACCCTTATTGGTGCTTCAGCCCTTGGACCAGCAGGACCAACTAGTCTTGATGCCTTGTCAAGGTTGCATGCTCTTGGAGGCTTCGGAAGCATCCCTAGACTGCCGGGTGGACTGACCAGCTCTCTCATGGGCTACCTCACCAGAACAGTTGCTGCATACAAGTACAAACCTTTGTTGGTTGCCAGTGGGTGCCATAAGGTCACCTTCTACTGAATGTTCAGCTTCCTAGCATCAAGGAAACCTGTCCTGGATCAACCTCTGTGACCGCGACTGGAAGGACGTCTGTCACTACCTTCAACCGGTGATCATCGCCTGAACTCCCCTTCGTCCATCCCGTGAAGTGTCCTGAAGAGGTCTGCATCGTAGGAATCTGCATTTCTTCAACTGATCTTGCAGTTGCCCCCAACGGGATGAATCCTCGAACCTGCAACCCTTGGTTACCTCTCACCTGAACAAAGGACGGAAGGCTGCGCTTCCAGCATCTCCCAGATGAACCATTGTGTTTCCTGGGAAAATCAGACTTATGGGATAAGTAAGCACACCAGTGCATGTCCTCCATAGCATAACATTGGGTGCAAAGCCCTTTGTCTCCCTCTTGCTTTCGTTTGGTCGTCGAACCTGGGTCAAGTATCCTGCCCCTGGGTTAGCCTTGGGTTTGGATTTGAGAGGAGAACTTACCTGTCTTCTGGTAGATTGTTGCTGAACCTTTAAATAGGCTGAACATTTTCAGAATCACAAGTCCATTGCATTTCTTTATCGAACTCTTATCTGTGAGAGAGCTTGTATTGGAATCAGTGTGACATTTAAGTACTTGGCCCACATACATCCTAGAGCTGGACTTCTAGAGAAAGGGAATTCGGCTTGTGACTGGTTCTCATCATTTTAACTACATCTGCATTACTTACCTGTCTCACCTGGTTAGTTATTTAATGATGTATTGTAAGTGAACCTACTGCTGAATGTGTAATATGGTGTTGTGTGGAAATTCTGCCTGCTAGTTTCATTTTTCAGTGTGTTCTAAAGGCCCAAATGAATAACTGTATTTTTATAACCTATTGTATAAGCTGAATTGTTGTGTGTTATTCTATTCTGTGTGGACTCGTTGGGGGTTCCTGGCCATGCTCTCACACGCCTGTGATTTGGCTTTAACTTCTCTCCACACTACCTTGATTGGGTTTTGGCAACTCCTGGCATCTCCCTATTCACCATAACTACGGTGACCTCCTGATTTTAGAAATCCATCTTAATAGGTCCTCTGAGGTACTTTGTCCTTGTTCTTGCCGCCTCACAGGGCTGCTCTGGCCGCTCGTCTGTTGTCTTGTTGCACTCTTCCAGTGCACGTCACAGGCCGGCACGTCAGGTCATGTCTGGCGTTCTCTCGCTCTTACCGGCTATACCCCATGTGGGTGCTTCGGGGTGATTAAACCAGGTTTTTCGTCTTTTCCTTTTTATTTTTTTACCATTTTTATTTTTCGATAGAGGCATAATTAATTACAGCATATAAACATTATACTTTGTTATTACAATGCATAAAATCCATTTTTTCATTCAGGGTTAATGTCACCCGTTGTTGTGTGAATTGCCTCCAATTTTTAAACTATAATTTACTATTCCTCCACCCTTCCCGCTGCCCTTTCTTTTACATTTTTTAAACAGTTTTATTTCTCCCCATATTTTCACCCACCACCATGGCGCCGTTGGGCCCTCTAGCGTTTTCCACCTTTGTGCCAATTTCATTCGTACTGCTGATAGTAAGTGTGTTATTAGAGTGGATGTATGTCCCGATGCCGCGTATATACCCTTTGCCTCCGCTCCCAGCAGGATCACTTTAGGTGAAAGTGGTAACTCTCTGCCAGTAATGTCTTTGATGTGTCCCAGTATCTCCTTCCAATAGATGATCGCCTTGGGGCATGCCCACCACATGTGGAACTGGTCTCCTCTCCCTCGACAATTGTCTCCAGCAGTATGGGGGATATTCAGAGTTTATTTTGTGTAATCTGTGGGGGGACATGTACCATCTGTAGCATAATTTATATGCAGCTTCTTTTATTGCTGTACATTTGGAGGATCTATGAGCTCTTGTCCATATCTGGTCCCACGCTCTTTCTGTTATCGGCTCTCCTACATCTTTTTCCCAATTCTCT
Organism: Ambystoma mexicanum; assembly: GCF_040938575.1. Classification (NCBI taxonomy): domain Eukaryota; kingdom Metazoa; phylum Chordata; class Amphibia; order Caudata; family Ambystomatidae; genus Ambystoma; species Ambystoma mexicanum. The sequence goes on along the minus strand of NC_090933.1, from coordinate 1,254,549,324 downwards.
TTGTAACTTAGGTTGCCCGTTGGTTGTGCTACATCGAGCAGTCTGTAAATTCTAGATATCCCTCTCCCTGATTTCCCCTCTTGCATTGTTAGTTCTAGGCCTGTTAGGGTTCGTGTTCCCGTTCTTTTCACTGACGGGTGGGAGATCCAGTGTCGTACTTGCATGTATCTGAACCTTTCATTTTCCCCCAGATCGAATTTCTTTTTACATTCTAAGAAAGGGAATGGGTCACCGTTTTGGTACATGTCCTGCAATGTCAGACTGTCTGCGTCTTTCCATCCTACCCAGAAATTCTTCTTCAAGCCTGGGGTGAAATCGATGTTATGTGCTATTGGAGATAATGGGCCCAACCCTCGTTTGATCTTTTTCATTTCCATGGCTCTGTCCCAGTTACTCAGGGCTGTTTTGGTAGCTCCTAATAGTTTTCCTTCTGTTTCGCAAGCTTTGGGGTTCAGTGCTAGGAGCGCTGTTATCGGGATCTGTGTGGATGCTTGGTTTATGGCTCTCCATCCTTTGTTGTCGGCTGGGTTGGCCCACTGTAATATGGGGGCCAGGTGCGCTGCCGTGATATATCTGCCCAAGTCTGGAACCCCCAGGAGCAGGGGCGGGCAGTATGCGTCTCTGTATTCTGGGTCTCTTTTTCAGCCATATGAATCTAAGTACCGCGTTTTGAAGTTCTTTGATTATCTGTGGCGGGATCTCCGCGGGTCTTGAACTGCTCACATATATGAGGCGGGGGAGAAGGGTCATCTTTACCGCTGCTATTCTGGCGAACCACGATAGTTCCTGGTTATCCCACCTTAGCAGGTCCGCTTTTAGTTGCTTCCAAAGGGGGGGGGATATTTGAATTATATAAGTCCTCAAATTTCCTTGCTAGGTGAACTCCCAGGTATTCTAGGGTGTTTTCCTCCCATCTCAGGGGGAATCTCTGCTTCATGCAGTGTATTGTATTTGCGTCCTCCATTATGTTTAGTGCCTTTGATTTATTGTAGTTGATTGTGAAACCTGATATGGTGGCAAATTCTTCCAGTGTCTCAACGGCTCTCGGTAGTGTATTCTTAGTGTCTCCCATATAGAGCATCACATCGTCAGCGTATAATGCTATTTTCTGTGGGGTCTCCTTGATTTGGACTCCTTTTATACCGGGGTTCCCTCTGTAACGTTCTGCTAGTGGCACCATAGCCATTGCAAATATTAGTGGGGTTAAGGGGCAGCCCTGGCGCGTACCCCTCCGTATCTCCACTTGTTTTGAGTCTCGGGTGTTTATCCGAAATGATGTAGATGGGCGTTGAAAATTTGCCAGGATCATCCTGCTGAATTGTGTCCCGCATCCGAATTTCTCCAGGATCATCCGAAGGTATTCCCAGTCCAAGCTGTCGAAAGCGCGTGAAGCGTCTAGGGCCGCTATTGCAAATTTCTGATTTGTACGTCTCCCCCAATCAATTACATTTATGGCTCTTCTAACGTTATCTTGGGTGTGACGTCCCCTAACAAAACCTGCTTGGTCTTCGAGGATGATATCTGGGAGAATCTGCAATAGCCTATTCGCTAGTATCTTTGTGTATAGCTTTGCGTCCGTGTTTAGGAGTGCTATCGGGCAGTAACTTGAACATTCGGCGGGGTCCTTGTTTGGTTTCAGCACAAGGATTGTTGATGATCTTGCCATATCTGGGGAGATCGATCCAGTGTCTCTGATTGTGTTGAAGAGTCGGGTGAGGGGGCCGAGTAGTTGTGTTCGGAATGTTTTGTAGTACGCATTTCTAAAGCCGTCTGGGCCCGGGGTCTTGTTCCTTGGTAATGAAGAGATAGCTTCATTGATTTCTTGAGCTGTGAATGGCCTCCCCAGGATTTCCGTGTCCTTGTCCGAGATGTGGGGTAAATGGGTATCTAGTAGATAGGCTTTTTGGTCTGTCGCATTTAGGTTTGCTCCCTGTAGCAGTTTCCAAAGCCGTCCGGGCCCGGGGTCTTGTCCCTTGGTAATGAAGAGATAGCTTCATTGATTTCTTGAGCTGTGAATGGCCTCCCCAGGATTGCTGTGTCCTTGTCCAAGATGTGGGGTAAATGGGTATCTAGTAGATAGGCTTTTTGGTCTGTCGCATTTAGGTTTGCTCCCTGTAGCAGTTTTTCATGGTACTGGACCATTATTTCCAGTTTCTCCTCCTCTTTTGTGATCATATCCCCTTTTTCATTTCTTAGGACAGCTAAATAGTTACAGGATTTCTGTTTGTTTAATTTGGCTGCTAGGAATTTATTTGCCTTGCTTCGTGGACGTAGTATGATTGCTTAGTATTAACGTCTGTGCTACCGCATATGCAGTGTGAGCTTCAAGTTGGGCACAAACCTTCTTTAATTCTTGCCAGGATTTCTGTGTTTGTCGGGATTTGTGGTTTGCCTCTGCATCTTTTAGGGCTAGTTCCATCTTCCGGGTTAGTATCGCCCGTTCCCTACAGTACACCGCTGCCTGGGCCATGAATTCACCTCGGATTACAGCTTTTCCCGCATCCCAGACTGTTTTCCAGTCGACCTCGCCGTTGTCATTCTCTTTAAAATAGTTGTTTATAGTTTCTTCCATGTGTGCACTAAGCGCTAGGTCGCGCAGGATCAGGTCGTTGACTCTCCACGGCGGGCATTGTTTGTTTTCCCCTCCGTCTATTCCCAGACTAACTAGCACTGGGGCGTGGTCTGCAATGTATTGTGTTCCTATTTCCACCTTAGTCACTTAGGGGGGATTAGAGTTGCTGAAACCAGGATCATGTCTATTCCGGAATATCCTCTGTGTACTGCAGAATAGTGAGTGTATTCTCTTGTATCTCCTTGGAAGAAGCGCCATGTCTCGATTACTTCTAGCTCTTTGAGGAATTTTCCCAATGCCTGTCTGTTTCTCTGATCGGCTGCTGTAGGGGGCAGTGTTTTGTCGAGGCTAGGGTCCATTATGCAGTTGAAGTCCCCACCCATGATTGTTTGGCCTTCACACCAGCTCCCTATTTTCAGTAGGAGATCTGTGATGTATCGGTCTTGTTTTTTGTTAGGAGCGTATATCGCCAGGATCGTGTAGGTCTTCCCTTTGATAGTTCCTTTGATTCCCAGGTATTTCCCTTCAGTATCACTAATTAACTGTTGTTTTCGGAAGTTCAGTGCCTTAGCCAACAGTATTGCAACCCCTTTTTGTTTTAGAGCCGCTGGAGGCAAAGTATTGTTGTGGGAATGCCTTGTTACGCATTCTTTTTTCATCCGTTTTCAAGAGGTGGGTTTCTTGCAGGATAGCTACCTTTGCAGTCAACTTCTCTAGCCTGTTGAGAATCGTTCGTTGTTTCCCGGGGGAGTTCAGCCCCTGTACATTTAGCGAGACGACCAGTGTCTCTGCCATTTTTGTACGGGATATGTTTGTTGCTTCTGTCTCTTAGTGCGTCTTGTTTAGGGTTAGTTTGAGGTGGCCCACTTGCTGTGGTCAGGTGTTTCCTCAGAGTCTCTTCCAGATGCTTCTTTATTTAGCGTCTTCTTCAGGGTATTTCGTTCGTGATATTTGAAGGGGCCTGCCAGTTTCTTTTCTCTGTTAGATCTTTTCTTTTCGGGTGACCATTCCCATTGGTTGCCTTGGTTGTTGGGTGCGCTATTTTGTGGGCTAGTTTCGGTTGGCTTTGTTCTACCTCATTTTGTAGTAATGATAAGCTTTCCTCGCATGTTCTGATCCTTCTTTGTTTCCCTTTCCAGGGAAGGCTAAGCCAAAGGGGAATGTCCATCTATATGCGATTTGTTCGGCTTGTAGTGCTTTTCTGATTGGTTGCATAAGCTTCCTCTTATGTAGGGTGACCAACGCTAGGTCTTGGTATAGTTGGATTTGCCCTCCATTGATCGTTCGTTCTTTGTGGGTACGTGCGGCTCTCAGGATGTCCTCTTTCAGGCTATAAGAGGTCATGGCGATAAGGACATCTCTACGTCTCACTCCTGGTTCATTCCTTTTGGGGCCAGCTCGGTCGATTCTGTCAAATTTGAATCTCTCTGGGGGGGGGGGGACGTCGTTCAGGATGCTGCTGAAGCAGTGTTGCATGGTGTCCCGTTGGTCTTTATCCTGGATCGTTTCAGGGAGGCCCTTGACCCGGATGTTGGATCTTCGTGAGCGATTTTCTAAATCTTCAGTTTGGATCTCAAGATTATTTGTGGCCCTGGGAACTTGGTCTAGTAGGCCATTGTATTGCTTTGTTTCCTCTGCCATATGTGAGAGTCCATTTTCGAGTGTATCCACTCTGCCTCCGAGTTCGTCTTTCTTGTCGTACGTCCTTTAGGGATGTCTTCAGCTCTTCTTTCATTGTTTCTAGTTGAGTCTGGAGCGTGTTTGTTATCCTGGATTCCATGCCCCTAAGGCATTAAGTAGTTCTTCCTTATTTATAGCCATGTCAGATTTGTTAGGCGTTGTTGGTTCTCCCTGGTCCGGAGGTTCTTGGGGGGGCACTTTGTTGTGTTGTGTTCCAACAGCTTTCTAGCAGACGGCTTTGGTTTTTCGCTGGTGTTTTGGTTCTTGAGTGGGGGTTTTTCCCTTTAATCCCGGGCATCAGGTCCTCTCCCCATTGAGACTCCATGTGGGCCTCTTGTCTTGTTTTCGTGGGTCTCCTCTAGGGGTGGATTAGGTTTCCTAGCGGATTTCCGTGTGGTTGGGTATGATATTGTTCCCAAACACCAAGCTGGGGCTGATCAGCAGGGTGTAAAGGGTTTTGATGTGTCGTTGCTACCAGCTGCGCAGCCGCCCGACGTAGGCTCGTTGGTGCGACTTGGTTGGCTCTTTATACATGGCACCAGTGGGCCCTTGTACCCTATATGCCCTTGGCGTTGCAGCTCTCTGATTAGGCAGGGGCAGATGTCAGGGTCACCTACCTCACATCGTCCGTTAGCACTAGTGCAGGCTCGGGGACAGTTTGTTTCCTGCGGCCCACCACCAGTGGCTTACTTGATTCTGTTGGCTTCTGGGTCAGCAGCACTACATCCACTTACCGTTGGAGGAGGCCTCTGTGGACTTATCAGATCCGCTTCAATGTGCGGGTATGGCAGTGTGGGGCAGGCAGTGTCTCCCGTCTGTGGTCTCAGACCCCGGTATCCACCCACTCCTCACCGCCGCGGTTTGCGTTCGTTGCAGTGGACCCAGATCAGTGTCCCCGGGTCATTGGGTGCTCAGCAGGCGCTCTACGCAGTGCGGAGCGCCCGCGATCTTGCTGGGGGTCTAGATGGTCTGTGTTGGACCTGTCTGCATGTCGTGACAATGCCCAAAAGAACAGGCCCAGAGGACCCCTCACCTGGGATATAGAGTCTCCTGTGTCCCCCAGTCAGTAGGATTGAGGGCGCGCTCCCGCGACGGCTCGGACCGGGGGGACACTGATGGGGAGGGAAGTGAGGCCTCTGTGGGGGTTCAGCTGGAGTGTCTTCACAGCGCTGAGGGCCCGGTTCGGTACCGCCCGTGCGTGTGTGATGTAGTGGAGTGGTAACGTCTTTGTAGTAATGCCCCTGCTACCTTTCCGTCCTCAGAGAGCTGACTTGTCGCCCTTTTTTCAATCGTGGGTGGCCTGTGCGCCTCGCGGAATCCTTGTTTTTAGGGGGGGAGATTGTGTCCCTTCAGTTTTGGCCCATTTATGTGCAGGGTCCCTTGAGGAGGCACACGCCCCTGTCACAGGGGCCCAACCCTCAGTCCTGGCAGCCTTTCGGTTTGCTAGTAGAGTTGGCACAGGGTCTCCTAGTCCGGCTGACTAGAGACGTCTTCTAGTTCGCGTTCTTCAGCGGATGCTGTGAGGTTTCGTCAAGGGGGAGCTATCGGAGGGGCCTCTGCTGATCTCAGTGCGAGGCGGCTCTGCTGTGCTTGTGGACACTGGGGGATACACAGCGTGAGTCTGTGTGGCGAGGTCCCTCCCCACTCTATCCGTGTGCTGTGCTTTAGTTCCTTTGGGTTTATCCTCCTTTTCTCCTCTTCTCTACTCCTAACTGCACTATAACGTGCAGGCTCTTCAGGGGCCCTCCTGGGGGGGGGCAGCTGTGTCTTCAGGTGCATGCACGCCTCTATTGTGAGCGCTGACTCCGTATTGGGAGAAGCAGTTTATGCACCGCGCATACTACACGGCTTTCGGAGGGGGTAGGGGTAGGAGGGAGAGGAAGCTTCGTTACGTCGGCGGCCCGAATTTGGGCCGCCGAGGTTTGCGCGGTAGCGCGGACAGTCCCGTGCCCAGTGGAGTCCTGGAGGCGGGAGGAGAAGGGCGGCCGCCTACCTCATCTTGCTGGAGGAGGCCCGTCCATGCCCCTCCCGCGCGGCCACAAAGGCGGAGATGGGTCCCGGCCCGCGAAGTCCGACCCGCACTGATGGGCAGTGGCACGAGCGAGGGCCAGCGAGGTTCTCGCAATCTCGAAGGGCACAAGTCTAGTGCGGGCCCCCTCTCCAAAGTCTAAGTGAAAGTCTGCTTCGCTCGGGGGCCGCCGTGTCGATCAGCTGTCCTCTTTCACTTTGTTGCCACGCATGTCGCGGCCAGGGCCTCCCGACGTCTTTTTCGATTTTCCAACGAAGGCACCTCCGATTTTGAACTGGTTTTTCCCTGGATGGCGTGGCCACATTCCCACATCTCGTGCTCCGTTACCAGCTCAGGGGGGGGTCGCAAAGTGGGGGCTCAGAGCCACTTTTCGGGGCTCAGGCATGGAGCTCACACGAAGAGCAGGCTCACCCGTGCGCCCCCTGGTGGCGATCGTCTTTTCCTTTTATTAATGACTCCACTGGCGTCTCTCTTCCTGTAATGCAGCCATCTCCTCCTGGATGTTTTATCTTTTTCTTTGTTTAAATTCATAGAAAACTGAAATCTTATTTTTTCCATCATATTCAAAAATCTCTCTTCCTCTGTCGATTTTTTCTCCTCTGTCTCTTCCCTTATCGTCTCAGGCACGTAACCCTGGTGTCTCATTTGATCCTTCTCTTTCCTTTCAGTCTCAAATTTCCTCATTCATTTGTTCATGTCGTTTTCATTTATTTAACATTAAGAAGATTCGTCCCTTCCTTACTTTTTCTTCTTCCAAAACGCTACTTCAAATGTTGGTTTTGTCCCATTTGTATTATTGTTGCTCACTTTATGTTGGTCTCCCTAAATTTGCTTTTTTTCCATTATGCTCGCTTCTTCACTCAGCAATCTGGATTCTTATGTTTCTTCCTCTGTCCTCTCACCTTTTTTGGCTCACCTCAGTTCAGTAGCACTGTTAATTTCATTTTCTTTGCCTTGTCTTTAAATTTATTCACGATCTTGCTCCTCCTTATCTGTGATCTTTGATTTGACTGTCATCCACCACATACTCTTCGTTCTGCCTCTCAGTTCTTTCTTTCTGTTCCTCATCCTCCTTGTGCTGCTTCCCGCTTACGTTCTTTTCAATTGCTTGCTCCCAAACTGTGGAACTCTTACCTTTTGGATATCCGCTCTTCTTCTAATCTCTCACAATTCAAAAAGCATTTAAAAATTCATCTCCTTCAACTTTTCTTCGCTGAAGAAAGCTTTGGAGCTTTTTCAGGGCATCATTTTTGTGATTCCTTTTTCTATTGTTGTACGGTTTCTACTTTTTTGTGAAGCACTTTGGATGAAAGCGCTATTTCTTTATTTGTATTGTAACCTATAATGCAGCAACTGGGCTTTTTTATACACAGTGAAAAGTTCCAATTAAACTAATTACTAAAATCCAATAATTACTGCTCAATAAGATTAAAAAAAAGCAAGTACCGTGCAGAGTATCAGTCTGCATCAGAGCGAGAGGACGTGCTTCTGTGTTTCTCTGCTGCTTTTCATCGTGGAGTGCGGCTTTAAGAAAAACAAGACCTACTGCCTTCAAAAACCCCTTACAGAGTACCGTGCATAGTATCAGTCTGCATCAGTCCGCAGCGGGAGGCGGGGGCTTGGCTCATCAGAACGCCCGTCGCTGATACTGATACTGAGGTGAGGCAGCCTGTTGACTTTAATGACTTTAATTTCAGAACTTTGTTGAGTATTTGATCTGATCTGAACACCCGTCCCTCCTGATTCGCATGAGATAAGCTCCCTCTGTGTTTCTACTGCATGTAGAAAATGGCGGAAGAATCCGATCAACGATGCCTCAGGAGCCAAGTGAAAATAAATTCCATGAACACGTTTCAATCTCCGAATCTAAACAACCCCATCCCCACGCTCAGGACAGGGAGTACATCTGATTCTGTACTTGACTTTACTGATCCTGCCGCATCTATGGGCTCCCTTCTCCCCTCGCCCAAAATCGGCAGCACGGGACAAACATTGTTTTCCCTCCCACTTGTCCCAAACATGCAAAAAAAACAACCTAGGCTACTCACTGGCAACAGGCAGTTTCCTAGCGCCATCGCTGCATGCGGCCTCAACGCCGGCTCTGTTGCCTATCCCGACAGTTATAGGTGGAGGAGCCCCTTGATCAGCAGAGCAAGCGCGGTCGGCTCCGTTCGCCAGCGCCATCCGCCCCACTACCGCTTCGGCGAGTGGCCCAAACAGCGAGCGGATCGGAGGATCTCTCGCTGCAGGTCTGTGGGTGGTGGCCAAGGCGTGTGGAAATGACCAAGCGCCGCTACAGGAGCCATCAACGGGTCCCACTGGAGAGACTCACGACATGCAGACAGCCACTGCCTCAAGGACGCCTATGGAAGCTAGCTCAGAGGCAGAATTAGATGTGGTGGCTCTGACCCCGGGGAATTGCAACACTCTATCCATCTCCCGGGACCTGCATCTAGGACACAAGGAAGTTTCCTCTCAACTGACCATCTTGGCCATGGTCCACCTATCGCCGCATGAGGAATCACCTGAACAAATTGACATAGTAAAAACATCAGTGCCATCTATCGCACCACCCATGCCCAGTGAGGAAATTCATATGTCGATTTCTCACCCTACCGCTGATTTACTAAGGCAGCCTCTTGACCCAGTACCAGAAGAAATCACTGGCCCTGACCCAGCCGTGGGACACCACGATCAAAGTGTTCCTTCTATACTTAATTTAGAGGCAGACGTTGACCAACAATCCAGGGCTTCGGACATCTGCAACCCAAAATCAAATTCTCTGATAAACAAGAAAAGAATACAATACAAAAAAAGAGGCAAGCCTAAATCCAAACTTCCTCTGTCGCAATGAACTAATGACAAAGCAACCACACAAAAAAGAAAGGAAGAAATCAACGCAAAAGACGGGGGACTGGGAAACAGTCTTTACCAATCCTGCTGCTCTCTAATGCCCTCCTGAGCTTTTTCAAGACACAAGGAGAAACGAAAACTGCAGAAAAACAGTACCTTCACAAGACAAACATCACAACGTGATTCTGAGAGAACCCACCCACGTTCCACCTATTGACTGAAATACGACTGACACAGTGCCCCGCACCCAATCTGAATTTCTGCCAACGAGAGGCGATTTAATGGGCCCACCAATTCAGGGAAACATTACAGGCACAGCGGCTCTCTCCCAATCTGAATTTCTGAGACTGGATCAGACGAAACAAAGGCAATCTACAGAGGTGCAGGCAGGAAAATCCCATTCCGATATACCCAGTCCTGACCATACGAAACAAAGGCAACTCAGAGAGGTGCAGGCAGGGAAGGCTATCCACCCTGAGCTGAGGAATGTGGACAGTATAAGAGAAACACCATCAGCAGATGCCCGGCTGCACCAGCACGGAATGTTGGACATACTGGACCTACTCCAGCCAAAGGTATATACATAACAAAGAGGAATGAGCCCACAATCTTGGACAAAAGCTCATCTACCAACTCCAAACCCTCGGCCAATTTTACAAGATCACCCAACAGATCCACTGTTCCAACGGTGCTCGGGCAGTGGTCCATGGAATTCTTCTCCAAGGCTACCTAATTATTTGGAGGCCGGTCGTACTACAGTCAGACGTCGGCACTCAGTAACGAACATTTTTTCTACAGACTGCAGAGATACACCTCCAAAAAATGGAAGGCGAACTGACTCTCAAACGCCCACGCAAAAAGAATCACCGAAGAGAGACATGACCACGATCATGTCAGCAATAACAATTGCAATGGCCCCCTTTTGCAAACTTTATGAAACCCTAGGCGACGCCTTGAGAGATAACACAGCTACCTTAGCAATTATCCAATCGAAGCTGACCTTCCTGGAAGGGTTTATAACGGCCATAGACTTGAAATATGACATCTCACAAAGGAAAAGTGATACAATTGAACCTGAATCTGAAAATGCCATGGTGGCCACAAGTCAAAAAGACGCTCCGTCGGAGCTGTCGGAACAAAAATCAACACAGACTCCTCTGAGGAAAGGAAATGATGAAATAGAATCAATATTTCTTAACAAACCCAAATTAGCAACAACTGTGAGTAGAACACATCTTAAGACTAACTCAGTGCTTACTCAGAATGCTGGACACATACAAAGGCCGGGACAAGAAAAAAAAGCTAGAGAAGGAGCAAATAGAACCTCTGACCCGACTTCGAACACATGCGGAACCTGCTGTGTCCACGCTGGAAACCACGCCGACCAAAGGCACTTCCATCCCGGACCCAGTGAAAACGATGGTTGTTTCTTCGATTGATTTAACTCAATCACCTAAATCAACCAGTGAATTCCTGGATTCCAGCATCTTAACCAACCTGTCTCAGCATACTGAACGAGAGCTCCCTGCTAACACCAGGCATCCACACGAGGCGGATAGCGGTCTTAAGGAAACTCAAAAGAGCATCAACCCTGTTAAGAAGACATCAAACCCGCCTCCAGCCCAATGTTCCCCATTGGACGGTCCCTTGCTACAACAACCAAGCCATGACAAACGCCTCCCTACAGCCATAAAAACAGCATCACATGCACTGTCTGCAGGCACTGCAAACAAACCTCGAAGCGGAAGCCCGACAATGCAGCTTCGGTTGCCACATAGATCAATAGAAAATATAGAGGTGACTGCAAATATTGATAAATCCATTCGCCTGTTCAAAATCGAGCAGATCTCAAATAGAGACAAATGCATGGTCTTGAACCGCAGAACAGTGCTAAAAATGACAGCGTCCATATCTGGCCTAAAGAACCTGAAAACTGAAGATTTCAAATGAATCGAGCCATACCACAGAGACGATAAGGCTAAAGCCTACCTCCACATCAAGTCAGCTGCAATCCAACATCTGAGTCGGGAGGCTGGAAATGAACTAAAACTAGCCATCTTTCTCCTATCCGAAATTAAAAGCCCAGTTACATCACACAAAAAAGGAAACCAGGAGGAACTGGTCGCTAACAAGAGAAAACATGAACTTAACTCACCAGACCATTACACCACTTGAAGAGCAGAACTGAAGGCCCATTTTGGGGTCACATCAAACAGGGAAAAGGAACCTTGTGTAGAAGAACGCAATACATCTCGAAGAACAGACCTGAAGGCCATTACGGGTAGGCACGCAGAAAAACATTCCCGTAAATACTCCGCCGACTCATCAGAGGCCTTTTCTACTAGAGACCCACAAGATAGAACTAGGTACAGCCCGGACCAATGTACATTTTTTTAGACATCCTTGATACCAAAGAAGAGAAAGGCTGAGAGAATGCTCTCCTCAACGAAGAAGATTTGACAGCAACAGAAATCGCAGGCAGCAGTCGCCGAGCAATAGACTCCCTGATACATCGGCCAAGACAAAGAAAGACTCGACTTCCGGTGGACCGTGGAACTGGCTAAAAGGAGCTCTCATTCTAAACCGAAGTAGATAGCAATTACCTAAGGAAGAGAAAGAATCCGTCCATTCAAAGGTGTTGACGTTAGCCTCATGGAACACCGGAGGCCATGCACATTTGACCGACCCCAATAGTGAAGACCTGGGTCGCTTTGACATTCTCTGCCTCCAAAAGACATGGCTTCTAGAAAAACCGTCCGTGGACGGATTTGAAATTGAGGTCTCCCCAGCGGCCAGAGGATTGTTAGGCCAGCCCTCCGCAGGCCTACTTATCGCCGTGAGGACAGGGCAAAACCTGAAAATTGTCAAAGCAATTGTTAGATCCTATGGGATCTTGGCAATACTTACTGAATGGACCCATTTTTCGGAAAAAACAAGGCTCTGGACAGCGACCTCTCTCGCAGTTATTACTACATACTGGAATCCACAAAGAACGTCGATTACGCATTTTGCCAATCTGTGGCCGAAACTATCGACGCCATCGTAATTGAGTGGAATACCACGCATGTTATAATATGCGGGTATCTGAATTCCAAGTGTCTCCACCCTAAAAACGCATCCTCACAAACAGTCCCTGTGACGCTAACGGAAGCAAGAGGTCAAGCTTGGATGAAATTGATGTCTTCAAGAAATCTACACAATGCAGCCTGGATCAAGGAATGGCAAGCGCAAATTCCGACCTGGGAAAGAGATTCCTCCACGGCCACCCTGGACTATATTTTCATCTCAAACGCCATGTGCTCAGAAATTGACCGTTTTAAGGTGATCAAAACACACCCGAGCGATCATAACATGCTCACCCTCAGATGGTCTTCCATCTCCCGGGAAATCAGAAGCTACCCAGCTTCGGTCGAGTCTAATCCCCAACAAACTCGACTGCGCTTGACAGCTGCCAGTGTTAGAGCTATGATTCAACAATACTCCATAGCTGGGGATGTCACTACGACCTCACTACAACCTCTGAGACAACACCGAGACCTAACTATATCCCGTTCTTGATCAAGTACAAGACCGAGCAGAAAGAGGAAAAGGCTAATCCTATCATCTACAGTCATACATATGACAAAATAATAGAGGAAAAAAAAGGCAGTGAGAAAATTGAAACGAAATGCAAAAGCTGAAAACTCCAATCTGGGGTGGGAACTATGGACAAAAGAATACAAGAGCTATAAATGTTGGATCAGATTACGAAGGGAAGAACTTTACCAAAATGATGCCGAAACCATGATGAGAACACAAGGACAAACATGATCAACTCAGTTCCTGAATCTGCCTGGGTCGAATTATTTACAGATCTTTTTGCTATTCCGACAACAAATGTGACCCCTGGTCTGGAATTCAACCTGGTTCCCTGGGTTGATCTGTCCGCAAAAACAGACAGAAGTGCGGCCATCCAAAATGAAAAACATCCAGAGCACCGGGCCCCGACGACCTTACGAATACTGACCTAAAAAAATACATCAATGAATGGACAGACTTCATCAGTCTCCTGTTCAGCCACTGCAGAGCCAGCAGACAGATTCCAGCGTCTTGAACAAAAGCAGCTGTCATTCCAATCTTTAAAAAAGGAAGCAGAGAAGATCCGGCAAACTATCGACCAATAGCCCTTCTGGATATCATGGGCAAATTGTTTGCCACTCTTCTTCTACAACACTTCCGTCGCTGGGCAAAATGTGCTCCGTGTGAGGACCCCTTCCAGCTGGACTTCAAGAAGAACGGCGGTACAGCAGTGAACATTTTCATACTCCGTATTCTAAAGGCAAAAATAAAACAGGGAGCTCCAACAGTCTACGCTGCCTTTATAGACCTTTCGCAGGCGTTCGACAGAGTCGATAGAATGTTCTTATGGAAAAAGCTAAAAGGCTGGCGCTGCCCGGAAGAAATCTTACATCCGATTATGGCTCTTCATTCATACACCACCCTATATGTCCGCTTGAACAAGTAAGGTACTCTAACCAAGGAAATTCACGCAGAAAGAGGAGTGAAACAAGGATGCTTGCTGGCTCCGGCCCTTTTTGTAGCCTTCCTGGGAGACTTTAAAGACTCAGAGGCAACTGTTCAGAGCTTTCCCCCGAAGATTGGTACTACCGAGGTGTCTCGTATTCTTTATGCAGATGACATGATACTCTTAGACCGGACCCCAATAGGTCTCCGGCGTCAGCCGGATAATCTGGCAGGATATATGGCTACTAACAACCTCACCATAAATAATAATAAGAAAAAAATCATGATCTTTGCCAAGAATCACCAACCTAAGAATTCAGTTCACACTTGGTCAGTGAACAAATGCCGTATCGAAGTTGTGCCACACTTCAAATATCTGGGAGTCATCATCGATGGGACACCACAGGAGACAAAAGTGCAACTGTATCTCTGGGATAAAGTCAAAAACCTGAACTCACAATTGAAGATGATTGATCGTAAGTCCGGCAAATTCTCATTGATTCCAGCAATCAACTTCTATAAAGGCAAAATAGTACCTGGACTAACATATGGCATGGACGCCACGATCAACATGCCTAGCTCACTCTGGCAGAAACTGGAGGGATATATTTGAAAACGATTCTGGGTCTACCTAACTCTATCCCGATTGCGGCCATCGGAAGAGAGCTGGGCCTATTGTCGCTGGGTGCTACTGTCAGTGTGTCCTCACTGGCTATTTACAGAAAGACACTCATACAAGACGGCATTCCAATTTTCAATACCATCGGCAAAGAGCTTGCGTCAACAAAATGTGAGGGGATTCAGAAATGGATCAACCACCAAGAAAATAAATTGGAAGAGGTGGCATGTACTACAGAGGACTTGATTTCTAACCCACAAAGAGTGATCCAAAAGCTGAAGAACCAAGACTGGATAACCACTGCTGCGATCAAGTTCCTGAAACACCTGCCGCCAACATACAATAAGCTAAAATCTCCTTTGGCTTATTTTATAAAATTCCCAGACAAAAAGCTTCGGAGCATCTTATTAAGAGCACGACTGAATCTGCTCTACACTAGAGAGATCCTGGGGATAAGAAGCCAAGCCAGTGTCACAACATGCAGACTGTGCCTAACCGCGGACTCTAAAGCAACAGTTCGACATCTCCTGTTAAACTGTCCAACTCTCAACCCAGAACGCTCAGCCCTCTTGGCACCTTTGTGGGTAAACTCTGTGTTGGCAGAAGAAGACACATGGTGGTGCCGCCTTATTTTGGGAGAAAAAGCACATTGGGCAATAGCGACATACAAATTAATGGAAGTAGCTTTTACAAAAATAAACGCTAAAGAATCCACTTAACGAACAGTGAACAATGAAACCACCGCAAAACTACAACCGCATGGCAAACCCTACTCTGAAATCTGACTGCAGCTCCTGGAGGGGACTTAACTGTCTCATGCAGAACCTGTTTCACTTGGCCGACTGGCGAACGCTGACTGCCTTACTCTGAGTATTTAGGCTTGAACAATCCAGGCAAACAAACAAACAATGTGAATATCTCTGAAACTGCTCGGTTGAGCATGTGCATTTACATGGAAATTTCATTTACCTTTTCTTCACTTCCAAATCACTTTCTTTGATTATACACAAGAAAATAAAAAAAAAGAAAGCAATATGCCGGCACAATTCTCAATTGGTTAAAACACAACTAGTAGGTAATTTGCAATATACATAGAATTTCAGTTACTATATCCCAAAGTTTGGTTAATGGTAAATAAGGCAAATAACATCACCATTCATGTACGATTGCCATAAGCTTTGGGAATTGTGACAAATCCTCGGATGTCATCACTTCTCACTTACAGGAGCCACTTCCCATGATGCCAGGGAGGTGAGGCCACTCTCCGATTGTCCCTCTGGGTGTGGTACTGAGCGGGTGGATCTCATGGGGTCATGGGGCGAGAAGCCCCATGTGGGATTAGTGACGACCTGGGAGGACATGGTATCCCCATGTCCCACCTAACCCAGACACTCCTTCCTACCGCCCTCCCACCAGTACCTTCCCTAGTATACCCATGTACCTTTTCCATACCAGCCAAGTAGGAAGTACTGTGAGAAACCTGACGGTATCTCTGTCATGATGCCCGCTCCCGGGGAGCCGGTTCAAGCCCGGCGTCCCCGAAAGCGGACAACCAGTCCCCAAGGAAGGACCCAGCAACCCCATATAGAGGCCCTTTGGACAGTGTCCTGGCGCCTATGGCGCCAGGCTCATAAAAGACATCAGTCCTGGCGCCATAGGCGCCAGGCTCATTATGGGAATGCTTGGGTGCACTTACCTGCTGCAGGATCCCGGCCTCCTTGAGGCCTGAAAGGAACTACTTTACCTGTGGGACTAATTTACCATCCGGGCGTGGTCGGGGAAGGATACATACCTGATTGGAGGAAGGATACATACCTGGAACTTCTTCCAAGGCTATTTAAACCCCACCCGAACAGCCACACGTGCTTCGCGTTGTTCTGCATCTAGCAGCTGGACGCTCACCGTGTCTGCTCCTGCATCCTGACTTCTGCCACGCCTGCCAGCATCCCGGATCACCTGCAAAGGAAAAGAAGAAGAGAACAGAAGAAGGAAAAGTCCTTACCTGCTAAATCCGCATCCCGGAGACATCTCGCCGACAATCCTGAAAAGGAAGACTTTCATTTAAAAGCTCATTGCGTCGATCGCTGCAGCGCCGCATTCCACTCACCTTTACAGGGCGCCTCCATGTTCAGCAGCGATCATCCGGATTCGCAGTCACGCCCCAGCGCCTAGGGAGAAAAACACCAGAACAAAAGGTGAGAGAGAGAAGGGAATAAGGAAAGCTAAATCTCCATGTTAAGACTTACCTGTTGATTCATTCCCTCTTCATTTCGGGTCCGCGCCGCATCCTGGCATTTCCGGACCCCGGCCCCTATGGGGAAAAAGACCCTAGCATTAGTACATTAATGCATGGACACAAGGGGAACCTCTTATCAAAAAAACTTACCTGGAAGCCAAGCAAGTTTGGTTCTCACCAATTTGAAAATCCAGTGAAGTAACTGGATACCAACGCGCCCCTGCATCAGAAGCAGGATGGAGAGCTTGTCCTTCCAGACCCTAAGGTGAGACGCTACGGGAAATTACAGAAGGGTTTCAAGGAGGGTGAGAGGGGAAAGTGGGAGGCCGATTGCATTACCCCGCAGACAGTTAATCCCCTATTTTCGCCTACAGAAGGATACTTCTGCGAGCCAGACAAGCCAGATTTGGGGGCCCGGTCCAGTCCATCTTCTGAACCCTGCGCATCACCTTAGAAGAGGTCACAGCAGCGCGAACAAGGGCAGCGCCTACATGGGAGTCAGGTGAGCGTAACAATCTCCCTGACTAGTCCCCGGAAATCTGTCATCCAGGTGGCCAGGTCACGGCCATTGCTATTGGGTCCAGTTCCTGGGGGTGCCAGGGCGGGAGGATCACCTGGATGAGTGGTCCTTGGAGAGTGGAAGTGGGACACTGATGGGTGAGACACGGTACCCCCTTCCTTATACCCACTCTTCCCCATCCTTCCCCGTAGGATATTCAGAAACTCTACCCCGCCCCCTTTTCCAACACAAACACTTACTTATACCATGAAAAACAACGGACTAACACTAGAGCCGTTTACCTGACATGTCCCAACACAAGGGTCAGGCAGAGTCAGGCTATTCATAACCACACACACTTGACGGCCCTTTGCCTTTCCCACAAGGATAAAGGGGGGAGCATGAGAGCACACTATGAGCAAGGCAGACCGCACGACAAGTCGGCTATACCAGGACGGCAGTTCAAGAGGAGGATAGAACCGAAAGGACGACAAGGAGAGAATTGCCCTTTCCCACCCAAAACCGCAAAGCCTCTGTGAAATGAATCGTAAGACTGTGAATGAAAGCCAGCGTGTGGTGTAGCAGATGTGAGTGGCATACAGAGCCCACCTACACTGGTAACCAAGGCAAGGAGAGAGCTTGCTACCATGTTATCGTCCTTGACTCCAGAGACAAGAAACGCCTAGCGGTTCATCACAGCTGGTGAGTCGAAGGGAGAACCAATAGTAAAGTGAACTATGTTGAGCGAACGTTGCAAATGGCAACATAAGATGAATTGAAGAACAAAGGCAGTGTGTGTTGCAGAACTTTTAAAACCGCAGGGAAAGACGAGCCGCAGAGTGGTCCGGCGCCACGTGGATGTTCATTTGAAAGACTCTGCTTAGTCCCCAGAGGAAAACCCCTGGTACAGTCGAAAGTCTTTGACCCACAAGCAATGGCTATGTGAACCCGACGGAGGGATGCCAGGCAAAAGCTAAGAGAAGTAAATCCTGCATTCTCCAGCATGGGGTCTGGCATGGATTCACATGCTCATGAATATTCCCCGTCGTCAGTCTGGGAATCCTCGGTAAAGAAAAATCAGTATCAGTTTCGTTTCTGATCTGTCTTTCGTAGTAGTAACCAATCGCTGATCTCTGCGTCATACTGACCACAGCCAATGACTGCCATCTCCCCAAGCCCCGCCTCTGGCAGCCATCTTCAGATTTGTACCGCACGTTCATGTGTTGGGATCCTCGTGCTAATGCTCTCGAGCTGTAGTGCGTTTTCGCGCTTTTTCATAGGAAAATTCTATCTTTTTTCGGTCAAAAGAGCCTCAAGCTCCACCGTTTCTTTATCCCATCAACGGTGACCCGTGTCGGATTCCTCTACGCCCCTCAAGGGTGAAGATTTCGTCGAGCCACGCTTTTGGAGGACTCCAGAAGTTTCTCAGGCCCATCTCGGTCATGGCCCAGGAGAAGGGAAGCTCGACGCCTGGAAAGCTGTTCAGGGTCTGCCCTGGATGCCAGCTTCAGAATGTCTTTAAGGAGGACGAACACTCCCTTTGCCTCTACTGCCTGCATGAGGACAAGTCGCACGTGGAGAAGGACTGTGCGTTTTGCGGCAATATGTCGGAGCGGACCATGAAGGACCGCCATCTGCGTCTCGCCAACTGGCTGGAAGGTAAAAGCCCGTCAGGCGAGAAGAAGAAGAAGTCCGAGCGGTCTTCTAAGACCTTTGAGGGCGCCCCGGCGACGGGGGTCCAACAGAAGGCCAAGCACCGCAAGTCCGCTGGCACCGGGAACGCCGAACGGTCGGGCTCTACGGCTGCCAGGCAGGGCGCATCCTCCCCGGCGCCATCAACCACGAGCCAACGCTCTGGCTCGGGTAAGAGGAAGGCCGAGCACCCGGTGAAACTCCTGGAGAGACCCCGGTCGAGCTCGAAGGCCCCATCGGAGGGGGAGCGAGGCGGTGACCCTCCCCCCAAGGAGAAGGCGGTGAGCGCACCTAAGGTGCTAAAAGCCTTGATCCACCCTGCCAAGGCCTCTATTGAGACAGTCGCGGCGGCCCTGGCTCAGCCTTTGGAGGCTACACCAGTGGAGGCGACTTCGGGGCTCAGAGTCTCCCTGCCACCGCGGAGGGAGTCCTCTTTCAAGCCCATCGACAGGACCCCCGTGAAACCTCCAACGGAGAAGAAAAAGGGGGGGCAGGAGGTCGTCGTGGATTCGGCCGCAACCTCTGAAGAGGAGCTGATCGAAGTCTTAAGCCACGACATTGGCGTGGAAGAAGACCAGCCCGTCGGGAGGGATCCCGACGTAGGAGACGACGAGAACGTCGAGGGTGCCGACGAGGCTCCTGACCGCCCGTCGGAATCCCCTCAACCAGTGCCGCAAGACAACTCGGCGGCCATTTTGTTGGCTATACAGTCCTTATGCTCGGAGATAAGGACGAGACTGCCGTTACCACCAACGGAGTAACCGCTCCCGACGGGGGACCCGGAGCCAGGCCCTTCTGGGAGCCCTCCTCCTAAGAGAAGAAGGATTCATCCTCCACCTCCTTTTCAACCATCGTGCCCTGCTCAGCCCTCCTCCCCGTCCACGACCCGTGGGGATGATACGGGGACGGACACGGGCGCGACGGGTACAGACGAAGAGGTTTACGACGAGGATCTTCCGTCGTCACCTCCTCCCCGGGCCTCCCCACCCGACGAGATTGGATCGTTTCATGCCATGATCGCCAGGGCATCCAAGCTTTTCCAGCTCTGCCCGTAAGAGAAGAAGAAGGAAGGTTTCCTTTATCAACGGCGCGAGACCAAGAGGAAGACGGTCCTCGCTGTACCTCTACTGGACGATATCTGGGATGAGGGCCTCGCCCTCCTCAAGAACCCATCCACAACGCCTGCGAGAAGGGATCGTACGAGAAGAAGTACCGGGTCCCGGACGCGGCCCCCTTGTGCCATCAGGCACAGCTGACCCCGGACTCGGTCGTCTCCGCAGCGGCCAGGAAGAAAGCGGGGGGGGGCTTCAGCCTCTACGTCGACCTCCCCACCGGACGGCGAGGGAAAGAAATTGGACACGATGGGACGCAGAGTCATCTCATCGGCAGCAACGACGATTAAGGCTGCAAACGCCTTAGCCATCGTAGCCCGCTACGACAGGGAGTTGTGGTACAAGATCGCCCCCCTGCTGGACTTCCTACCGGATGACAAGAGGGCGGAGGCCGTAGAGATCTTGCAGGAAGGAGAAGTGGCGTCGGACCACGCCATTACGATAGCGACGGACATCGCTGACACTGGTTTTTGCCAGTTGGGCAACGGCGTCTGCCTTAGACGGCGTGGATGGCTCAAGGCAACGGACTTCCGGCAGGACGTGCAGACCAGAGTTTTGGACATGCCATTCGATGGGAGCAACCTGTTTGGGAAAACAGTGGACGATTCCCTACAAGCCATAAAGACGGACACGGAGACGGCCCGGGCTCTTGGTGTTCTCCAGCAACGACGGCCGCCCTTTCGGAGCGCCGGAGGCAAGCAGGGTGCCTCCAATGGTTCCGGCGGCGGATATTCCACCTACCGTCAAGCAGCCCGTTCGTCGTCACAGGAAGCATACAGGGGTGGAGGCAAGTCGGGCGGACCCCGCCGTCGTCGCCAGGGAGGACAAGGCGGCAAAGCCTCGTCGAAGCAGAACTGAACCGGCCGTGGGGTCGGGCCCCCACCGAAGCATCCCGGTGGGAGGCCGGCTGGCGAACTTCGTCAGCGTGTGGGAGTCCATCTCCACCGACCGTTGGGTGCTGGACGCCCTGGGCCAGGGTCACGTGCTCGAGTTTCTAAAGAAGTGCCCGCGCATCCCCCCCGTGGCCAGGAAGGAACATCACGCCCCTCAACTTCTCTTGGAGGTAAAGGCGATGCTCAAGAAAGGCGCCATCGAGCTCGTCCCAAAGAGGCTTCGGGGCTCTGGAGTTTACTCAAGATACTTCCTCGTGAGGAAGAAGACAGGAGGATGGCGTCCCATCCTGGACCTACGACGACTGAACAAATTCATCAAGGCACAGAAGTTCTGGATGGTCACCCTCCAGCATGTCCTGGGTCAGCTGCAGGAGGGCGATTTCCTGTCGTCGTTGGATTTGGAGGATGCCTACTTCCATATCCCCATCCTAAAGGGACACCGAAAGGTTCTCAGATTCGTGGTCCAAGGGCGTCATTACCAGTTCAGAGCCCTTCCCTTCGGATTGAGGTCGGCACCCAGGGTGTTCACCAAGTGCCTCGCATCGGTGGCAGCGGGCTGCGCCTGGAGGGGATCCATGTCTACCCCTACCTGGACGACTGGCTCATCCGAGCAAAGACAAAGGAACTCGCCGCGGAGCACACGTTGAGGACCGTCCAACTACTCACGGACCTGGGATTCTCCATAAACTACGCCAAGTCCCACCTGGTGCCCACGCAAGACGCACTGTTTCTGGGAGCGAAGCTCGACACAGTGGCGCTTCTGGCCTCTCCGTCGGAGGAAAGGACGAGGGCCATCTTGGGCAAGGTGCAGCGGATGCTGGTTGCGGACACGGCCAGGGTGAGGTCCATCAAGTCCCTCCTCGGAATGATGTCTTCTTGCATTTATCTCATCCGCCTGTGCAGGTTTCGGATGCGCCCGTTACAGGAGTTCCTGGACGCTCGCTGGATCCAGACGGGCAGCTTCGTGGACAGGATCACACTCGACGAGAGCTTCCGACGAGCGATCCGGTGGTGGGGCACCCGCGCGCATCTGACGGCGGGCATGGACTTCCAGACCCCGGGCCACCAGAAGACAGTGACCACGGATGCCTCCCTGGAAGGGTGGGGAGCGCACACCGAAAATCTGCACGCGAGGGGCCTTTGGCTGCTGACGGAGAAGTCGCTCCATATCAACGTCCTGGAACTCCGTGCAGTGTTTTGGTCCCTCAGGTCCTTTCTTCTGTCCCTCAAGGGCAAGGTAGTGAGGATCTTCACCGACAACACCACCACCATGTTCTACATCAGGAAGCAGGGCGGTACCAGATCCCCAGTCCTGTCCAAGGAGGCGCAGGATCTGTGGCATTGGGCAGTCGCCCAAGGGATGTTTCTGGTGCCATTTCATCTGGCAGGAATAAAAAACACCATCGCCGACTCGCTCAGCAGAGAGCTGCGCTCGTTCCACAGGATCTAGTGGACCGCCTCTTCCGACGGTGGGGCACACCCCAGATCGATCTGTTCGCGACGGCGACGAACTCCAAGCGCCGGAGGTTTGCCAGCAGGTTTCCCCAGCCGAGGAGCATGGACGATGCTTTCTCGTTCCCCTGGGAGGGCCTGTTCCTATATGCGTTCCCTCCATTGCCGCTGCTGATCCGGCTCATCAACCAGCTCAAGAGGTCACGGTGCAGGATGATCCTCGTCGCACCTGCGTGGCCGAGGCAGATATGGTTCCCGGACCTTCTGGACTTGTCAGCGTCCCCGTCAATCAAGCTGCCAGTAGACACGGATCTTCTCTCCAGGGAAGGAGGCACCATCCTCCATCACAACCCGAAGTCGCTGAACTTGCAGGCCTGGCTCCTGCAGCGTTAGAGTTTGGAGGTTACGACATACCGGCCGACTGCAGAGAGGGTCTTGCAAAGGCCAGGGCGTCCTCAACTCTTAAATGCTACGGACACAAATGGAAGAGGTTCTCTGTCTGGTGCCACGCACAGAAGATTAACCCTCTACGGATTACGGCTCCTCAAGTACTGCCGTACCTGCTGACGCTGGCCAAGGCTGGACTGGCGCACGCTTCCATCAAGATTCATCTTGCTGCGATCTCCCGATACACCAGAACCACGGGACGGACGTCTTTGTGGTCTCATCGTCTGGTGAAAGAATTCATGAAGGGACTGTTCAGATCGTTCCCGCCGGTGAAGGCCCCGGCCCCGGCGTGGGAGTTCAACGTGGTGCTGACCAAGCTCATGGGACCTCCGTTCGAGCCTCTGCACTCAGCTCCATTGAAGTTCTTGTCGTGGAAAACAGTGTTTCTTGTGGCCATCACCTCTGCACGACGGGTGGGAGAGATCCAGGCCCTTTCCTGCAAGCCCCCGTACTTGACTTTTCACGACACGATGGTAGTGCTCAGGATGCACCACTCCTTCATGGCCAAGGTGCCGTCGGACTTCCACCTCAACGAACCCTTGGTGTTGCCGGTTTTCTTCCCGTCGCCTTCGTCGCCGGCTGAAAGGACTTTGCACTCGCTGGATGTGGCTAGAGCGCTGAAGTTCTACGTGGACCGCACAAAGAGTTTTCGGAAGACGTCACAACTTTTTGTGAACTTTGGACCTGTCAATCAGGGGAAGGCTCTCTCGAAGGCTTCCATTTCCAGATGGCTTTCCGGCTGTATCATGTACTGTCATCGGTTGGCAAACCGACCGCTGCCTGGCCGTCCGAGAGCCCATTCCACCAGAGAGACCGCAGCTACCACGGCGTTCCTATCTGGTGTGCCCTTGCTGGACATCTGCAGGGCTGCTACGTGGAGGTCGACGCACACCTTCACGAAATTCTACTGCGTCGATCGGGATTCCAGGGAGGAGTCCAGGGTCGGCCAAGCAGTGCTGCGCAACCTGTTCGCCTAAGGTGAGCCTGGTGAGGAGGTAAGAATTGCTTAATGTTGAGTTTTGGATGTAATGCTTAATGTTGAGCCTTTGCCACCTCCCGTGGTTGTGCATGTGTGTACTGCTATGTATTCTTTTATTCATGAGCATGTGAATCCATGCCAGACCCCATGCTGGAGAAGGAAGAAGTTACTTACCTGTAACTGTTGTTCTCCAGCATGGGTCTGGCATGAATTCACATGCAAACCCTCTCGCCTACCCCTCTGCGGCTCTTCACTTGGTCATACTGCCACTTCACGTGCTACCAAAT
This sequence comes from Ambystoma mexicanum, assembly GCF_040938575.1. Taxonomy (NCBI): domain Eukaryota; kingdom Metazoa; phylum Chordata; class Amphibia; order Caudata; family Ambystomatidae; genus Ambystoma; species Ambystoma mexicanum. Next base: position 1,254,525,471 of record NC_090933.1, on the reverse strand, counting down.
CTGAAGATGGCTGCCAGAGGCGGGGCTTAGGGAGATGGCAGTCATTGGCTGTGGTCAGTATGACGCAGAGATCAGTGATTGGTTACTACTACGAAAGACATATCAGAAACGAAACTGATAGAGATTTTTCTTTACCGAGGATTCCCAGCCTGACGACGGGCAATATTCATGAGAATGTGAATCCATGCCAGACCCATGCTGGAGAACAGTTACAGGTAAGTAACTTGTTCCTTATGATAAAACTGAATGAACTGTATAACTGGCAAGTGTGAACCCAGCTGAGGGATGCCTACAAAACGTGGTGATGCATGATAACACCTGGAGCATTGTGTTGACAAAGTGAACCCTGCTGGGGGATGTCCACAGTGAAAGATTGTTTAAAAGGACATTAAAACTCGTGAATACAACAGGTGAAATCTTTTAAGTAAAAAGCCGTAGTGAACCTGACAGAGGGAGGCTAACCTTCGAGAAGTATCTGAGCCCGGAAGAGGGGGACCCAGGGGTGAAAAGTCATCACCCAACATATATACAGAAAGCAACTTTTATTTTGGTATTTTTTTAACACATCAGGCCCTCGGAGGCAAGAGACTTTGGGACTTCACCACTGCAAATCCTGAAATCGCTGAGAAGAACAATATCCTTGTGCTGGAAAAGCCCAGTTGTGTGCTGTGCTCAAGAGGCCCACCTTGTCTCGTGCTAAAAACGTGGGGAAGGGAGGTCTCGCTATACCTTCCTGACTTATCATTTTTGTGAACACTTCTTTCTTTTCTTGTGAACACTATCCCACACTATTTTTGTAACTTAGCTGTAATGACTGGCAATAGGTTTTTTAGTATAGGCCCTTTTCTCTGACAAGATGCCACTATGACTGCCTTATTTTTTGATGGTCGAAGCTTGCTCCCATCTTAGATTTAGATTTAGATTAGGCGTTTTTCTCACCCATTTATACAGTTTAATAAACACCCTTGAACTGTGATCACTTGTGTCTGTCTTTACTGTTGCCACCATGGGGTCCTTACACTACTGAGACGAGGAAGAGTGTGGACTTCTCAAGGGACTTATATCCCTTATGTACTGAGACGAGGAAGATACCAACTGACTCACTGGGAGTCTCCAACATCAGTACTGGGACGAGGAAGAAGTGCGGAAGTATAAAGAGCACCTCTACCGAATGGTCTCGTTATAGGATTCCTACTGGCTGAGCTACCATTAAAACAGAAGCGAGAATTCCAAATGAGGGATGCCCTCCCTGGAGGACCCGGGAGATTCGAACCCTGTGCGAAGGAAGAAACAGCAGAGGAGGAGAAAGTTACCCGCCTTGTTACATCCGCTTAAAGTCCGGTGTAGAAAGGCTGGAGCGGTAGACATGAGGTGCAGCGCCAGCCGAACGAGAAGGGTGGAGTGAAGAAAAGGCTTGGGCTTTGCTGCCTAGCATCAGGGAGCCGCTGCAGAGCCTTGGAACAATCAGAGAAGGCCTGGTGGCCTCTGGGAATCGCTTCAGAACTGCTGCAGTCCCTCGAACGATCGAAGGAGGCCCGGAGGCCACAGGTTGCCACTGTAGAAACGCGACAGTCCGTGGAAGGATCAGGATACGCCGGAGAGGGGAACCGAATCCTGTACACAACCGAGAAACACCAGTAAGCACCCATAAGAGAGTGTCGAGAATGGGATGGTTATGGGGTCCCCAAAAGACAGACACAGTTACCAAATGGGTCTGGTAGCCAAAGGAGCAAGAGAAATCAATACAAAAAGGGTCTGGGACCCGAGAGAGAGATAAGCCTATGTCAAAACGGTCATTGACCCGAAGGAGACAAGGAAACCAACACAAAAATCGGGTCTGGGACCCGAGACAAAGAAAGAAACTAATAAGGAGTGTCTGGGACTCGACTAATAGAAATCTATAGCCAAAAGCATGCCATCTGTGTGTCGGGCTCCTACTTCTACACCTTTACAGAAGCCACACTCAATGAGGTTATACCAATAGCCAAGTATAGTTTTTTCATAAAGCTTCGCAATCAAGCTCTAAATGTTTTAGGCGTTCAAATTGCATATCCTCACAAAGTCTACAACTCAAAATGAATGGGCAAATATATTTCGAATGATAGAGAGCATTCCGTCGATGAAATGTTATACGTAAGTATACAGCTGTAATACGGTTGTAAGGATAGGCCACCAGGTAGTTATTACTACCAATGTTCGACAAATGGTGGTACACTTAATCAACTGCAGAGGTCTTTGTAGCTAAATTGGCCAACACTTGTTCAGAGGTTAGCTGGCAAACTCAATTTACCCAAGGAAGCGGTAACACAGACATTTTCTATATTAGTTACCAATTTATGTGCCTCAGGGTAATCTAAACAAAACGGCAACCTTTTACATTCAGGAATGGCGTTTCGAGTGAGCAATGACCCTTCTACGTCACGTGTCACCTTTAAATCAAGATTGATCCTAGATAGACTTCTTGCACTATCCAATGAATTAATTAACTCGAAGGAAGCTTGAACAACAAACGTATGCTAGAGCTTTCCATTGACGAGATCCTAGAAAATATTCTAGGACATGTGAGAAACCTGAGGGTATCCTCACTCCTACTACCCCTAGATCCTCTTCTCAGATGGCCAGGGAAAGGCCGTCGCTTTTGGATCCTGACTCTAGGCGTGGAGAAGCGGGGGAGGATCACCTGGGTGGAGGGTCCTTTGGAATTAGGAGTGGGGTGCATACAGGCGAGACATGGTATTCCCCTTTTCCCTCTGAAAATCAACCTAACCCTCCCCCAGCCTTTATGGGCTTTGGTAAGACATCTCCCCTCATTGGACCTGTCACAATACTGAGACTAGGAAGAGGCGACTAGGAGTAGTAAATACCAATAAGTATTTTCACCACTCTGTTACTGGAGCGAAGGAGAAGACTGTGAATGCATACCATTGGGGAAGTCAGGCATGTCTCACTAATAAGTTGATTAGCGGTCAGGCAATTGATTTTACTGACCCACACCTGTGGGCCCTTAATAATCCTAGATAGTATAAGAGGTGTGGCTGCCCTCCAAGGAGAGAGACCGGTGTGAGGGCAGAGACCTGTGTAAATCTGGAGACCTGTGTGTGAACAGAAGGAGCTGGGGATGAAACGGGCTAGAGAGAACCAAGTCAGAGTCAGGACTGAGAGCCGTGTGAGTCCAGAGAGGGAGAGAGATGCCTCGGCCGAGTGCGGGCTGCGAGAGGGTCTAAATCTCCAGCCAAGCTCTGTTTGTCAATAGCAACAGCAGGAGGCTGTGTTCCGTCCGAAGGCCGCAGCCGCCACGGCAAGCAGGAGTGCAAGGGAGGCTCTCTGTGGCGGCTGCGAGGGAGGCAAAGCTTGTGGATCCAGGAAGATTGCAGAAGGGAACCAGCGTATTTGCAGAGAGTGGTCACGCATAACCGTTGATTGCAATCAAGGGAACACTCTGACCGGAGCGCTCTGCTAATGCTGCCATGTATTCTGAGAGCGCCAAACGAACTGAAACAAGAAACCTATGAATGTCGAATGATCTGAAATTCATTAAGCATGGTTCTGATGACAAAGTGATTTTTTAAAAATATTAAATAAGTGGTGAATACATGAAAAAGGAATATTAAGTAAATATTGAATGTCAAACTGAATGAAGAAAGACAAATGAGAAAGTGCCCATTTATAAGAGCACAAATGTGAAAGATACTAACAGAAAGGTGGGGAATAAATAAGGCCACCACAAAGTGAATTGGCAAAGTCAAGTAAACTCTATAAATAACTACCATGTGGCAAGGACAAAGACTGGCAGAAGTTGTATGACACATTGTGGCAAAGCCAAGAGGCTAACAAGGAGAAACCAAGAGAGTGTGAACCTGCACCTAAAGCCCAGAGGCCGACAACGAGAGTCTAAGTGAAAATGAATATGCACACAGGAGCAAATATAGAAGAACCTGTGTGGGCTGAAGAGCCTAGGGTTCCTAGTTGCGCGACCTGGGATGGGTGGATGTGTGGTCAGACAACTGTGTCTAGAACAGGGAACCCTAAATGGTGAAAGATAAAGACATTGTGAAACAACTGTTAATGCAATCCAGAAGGAGTGGCAAGTTGATCTGGAGTTGTGTTGAACATTGGACATTTGAAACCAGATATAAGTTAATACGTTGGAGTCTTGGGGAAGGGAACCCTGAGGCTATATGATCAATAAGGTTGTCTTGAGGACGGAACCACAAGACCCCTTTTCTTTGGAACTGTGTTGCCTTGAAGTTGCCTTGAAGAATGAGCTGTTGAACTGTGTGAACTTGGGAAAGGTAATCTCAAGACGTTTGTCGAACATTCTTGAACTTGGGGAAGGGGAGCTGAGAAGAAAGCGACTAGCTGGAAGAAGCTCTGAACTTTGATCACTGTTTCTTTGGTTATTGACATCACTACGAATTGTTTAGTTTTAGTTGTGAGGGCAAGGATCGGTTTTGGACACAGACAGACTTTTAAGTTTACTTTCCTTAGTTTTGTTCAGGTAGAGAAATCCCGCCTTAGCATAGGGCAAGTTAGGCCTTCAACCATCCTGACATTTGAGTTAATAAATCATTTCTGTTTTAATTTTGAATCTGTTGTCTGTGTCTTGCTTCATGATGCCGTCACAGACCGCAGATTTAACTCCATATAATAACAGGGGGCGTATATTAGCTCTGTAAAGATGAATCAGGTTTATCAAGGAATAGCCAGCCTGCCGTGCCACAAAAATCCTCACTCCAGACAAAGGAGAATTCACTTTCCCCTGCAAAAGTGCAACAGAGAAGTCAGGTAATATGGCTGTCGAAGGTTAACCCTAAATATTCATATTGCTGAACTTGCTCAACCATCATAGAGCCCTTTTTAAGATTAATATGATGGTTATACTTCAGTCTTTTAGGGCTAATTGACATCGTTTTAGTCTTGGCTAGGTTAAAGATCGTCATTTGTATCACAATAATTTGTCAGACAATCAAGCAAACACTGAAGACCATGGGGAGTTAAGTCAAGCAAGATCAAGTCATCATCTTACGCGAGCTATGGCACTTTCACCATGCCCACCTCGGAGGTGACAAATGCGAGTTCCCCAGTACAGAGGGAAGATCACACAAAAAATGTAATAGCAGGGGTGCTAGAATGCACCCCTATTTTGAACCTACATGAGTTGCAAAGAAATCATTCAACGTGCCCTGGTTATCCAGCCTCACCTTAACAGAAGTGTTATGATCTAGGGAGATCAACATCTTTAATAATCCAGGAAGAATGCCCAATACAATGAGTTTGTTCCACAGTTTCTCCCTTGAAACTGTGTCGAATGCTGTGGAAAAATCAACATATGCAGCATAAACGCAGCATTTGTGTACATTCCAATAGTAGTTTATAACCCTCGACAGTGTCAACAAATAAGTCAAAGTTCCGGCTCCTGTATGGGAACCCGTCTGAAACGTAACAGTAGCCCATAAACACATTTTCTGTAGAAGTACTATGGCAAACATTTTTGAAGGAACATCCAACATTGATAATAATCGATAATTTGTAGGTTCCGGCCTTGGGCCCTTCTTGTGAACTGGCACTATGATACTCTGTTGCCAGGTAGAGGGGAATACATTGCTAATGGAAATATCGCTGAATAGCCTATGTGATAAGCAAACCCACCATAACGGATTCATTCGTAACAAAGCATTACTTAGGCCGTCTGGGCCGGGGGCCCTAGATGATTTCAAGGAAACAATGATATTGCTAATGTCTTGTGCCATAAGATTGGAGTCCAAAGTGACCACTGAGAGATTAACATTAACTTTTTCAGAGGTAAATATGCCAATATTGGTGCTCAAATAAGGGTGCCAATCGGTCGCACTTAAATTGGCAATTGTAAACACAGTAGCCTTACTATCTCACGCCAAATTCCAAAACTGTTTATTATTACGATTTAATATAGCGGCAGTTAGGGTTCTCCATCTCTCATGTTGTAGTGATTTGTTATATTGTTTTAGCCATCTCTGATAAACTCGCTCACGAGTATGAGACATTGTAACAATATCTTCCTTGTAACTAACCTTATATGCAGTATGCCTCAGATCTCTATGTAAGTCTCTTTTAGCATCTCTGATACTCCTATCCGAAGGGTCCTGAGGTAGGTCTAGGAATGTAATTTATAATGCCTTCCACTATTACAGTATATTCCACTCCAGCAAGCCTCAATCCCCGAAGCACTCTCCAGATCATAATTAAAGTACACTAAATTGGCAATAGGATTTTGAGCAATGCATAGGTTGACAATCGGTAAATTGGTGGCATTCCAGGTAATACAATTTGAGGATGAGTTTATCTCCACATGCTGTCCTTTGTCCAAACTTACCCTTGGTGTGTCAATGTTCACTGAGACTAGTAATGGATGTTGATCACTTTCATCATGATGTACAACACAAAGATAGACATCACCCAATAGTAAATTATTGGGGAAAAACATTGTCAATAATGCTAGCCGATTTAGCTGAAACTCGAGTGTAATTACCAGGAAAATCTGATTTGCATCTTCCATTTAGCATAATTACATTGAGGTCATTCAAACAATTGGCTTACACTTTACACTTATTGTCGACTATAATTTGCCTTAGTTCAGCCAGTGGATAGGCATCAGGTTCAAGTGCATTGGAGCAAATCGGAAAGTGGTGTCGCCCAGAAGGAGAACGTAGCCTTGTTTACCATAACCCAGCACCAAATTCCTCACCAAATTACATATAATGGGGGAAACGTCAGTATATGCTGGCAGAGCCCGTCTTCGGCAAATAAATGAAGGCCTCTTCTTGTGTTCCAGGATAAAATTCCGAAATCATTATTAGGGTTGTTTATCAAATTTGCCCGACAAGAAGGAAGTAGACCAAGCCAAATCGTCGTGTGGTGGTCCATCAAGGAGAATGTCTTGAAGGGGGAACCCTTTTGGCAACCATGGCCGGAGATTATGGTGGTTATAGACACCTCCCTATAAGGTTGGGGAGATCACACCAACAGTCTAACAATCAGTAGACACTGGTCTCCGTCGGAGTCCAAACTGCATATCAACCTTTTGGAGCTGAGGGCAATCAGACTAGCACTGATGGCCTTCCTGCCCTCTGTACGAGGAAAGAGTGTCCTGATAATGATGGACAACACAGTGGCCCTGCATTACCCCAACAAGAGAGGGGGTGTGGGGTTACTGCCCCTGTGCAGAGTGGCAATGCAACTCTGGTTTTGGGCACTGCAAGAAGGAATCTCTATGTCGGCAGTTCATCTGGCCGGTGAAGAAAAGCCAGCGTCGGACACTCTGAGCAGGCAGAGCACAGTCTCCCACGAGTAGGAGTTAGCTCAGGAAGACCTTCAAGAGATCTTCACCCTTTGGCGAACCCCACAAGTGGATCTGTTTGTGACCAGTGTCAACAGGAAGTGCAAACAGTTCTACTCGAGGGAATTTCCTCTAGGGGACGCATGCATTCATAGTGGACTGGGAATTTCCACTCCGGTACGCGTTTCCGGCGATCCCCGTCATTCCTCATGTTCTCAGAAGGCTACGCACATTTCGGAAATCAATGATCCTGATTGCCCTGGACTGGCCAGGAGGCTCTGGAAATGTTCATTTGGCCTTAAATTCATCTTCCACAAAGAGATGACCTTCTCTCGCAAAAGGGGGGTTGTATTCTTCATCCAGAGATCAGGACCCTCAATCTCCACGCATTGTTTCTGAGAGATTGAGGTACAAAGATTGGGACCTTCCGGAAGATGTCGGAGGTGTTGCTTTCAGTCAGAAGGCCAGCAACAAAATCTTTATACCACTGCCGTTGGAACACATTTTGAGGCTAGTGTAGAGATAACGGAATTGATCCATTTACTTGTGACAAACCATCTGTTTTCTCTTTTTTAACTACATTTAACCCATCGGGGGCTACTGGTTGCTACAGCCAAAGGCTATCTGGCTGCGCTGTCCATTTTCAAGCACTCTCGACGAACAAGATTCCTACTTCAATGTTCCTATAGTAATCCAATTTCTGAAAGCGTTGACCAACATCTTCCCACCAGTTCGTTTTATTTTTCTGGTCTGGGATCTCAACCAAGTTTTAAGCTTCTTGGTGGGTTCTCCATTTGAACCATTACTTTCTTGTCCACTTAGGATGTTGTCTTTGAAAACTCTATTCTTAACGGCCATTACTTCAGGCCATGTCTTCTAAACCACCATTCACAGTCTTTCATAAGGTCAAGGTAGTTTTGGGGGTTCGTCACTCTTTTCTGCCATCTGAAGAGGATAGATTACACAGACTTGACCCTAGAAGATCCTTGAGCCTTTATATTAACAGGGTTTCTAAGATAAGAGTGGACAACAAACTATTTGTTGGCTATGTGGGCCACAGAATGGCACAAGCGGTTACTAAACAAACGCTGTCTCAATAGATCATACTATGTGTATCCGAATGTTACAACCTGGCAGTGAAAGAGTTCCCGTAGGTCTAAGGGCCCACTCGACCAGAGGTGTAGCCACTTCTTCAGCCCTCCAGAGGGGTACCGCTACAACACATCTGCAAAGCTTCCACCTGGTCTTCTGTGCAAACTTTGTGAAATATTACTGTTTAGATTCCCTTTCGGGCCGGGAATCCAGATTTGGAAAGGCTGTGTTACAAAGCATTAACCAAAATTAAATGTTCCCACTCCTGCAACACACTGCTATGGGAGAATATCAAAGATGAGGAATACAAATTACTCTCCCCTGGTAATGTTCTTTCGACTGGATGTTCCTCCCACGTATTCCTCATTACCTCTCCCAGCGTGCCCCTCTGCCAAGGAGGAGTATCGTGGTTTACACCTTTTTCACCTTTAACACTCGAGACTACTGTACTGGTGAGAGGAAAAACATGACCTGAGGCAACAGGAATGGTGCGTGCCATATATACCAGCGTCAACGTCTTACTCGAGGAGGACAAAGGCTCTTGAGGGACTGTAAGGAAGGCATTGTATCAACAGTAAGACAGACATAAGTGACCACAGTTCAAGAGTGTTTATTGAACTTTTACAAGGGTGTGATAAACGCCTATCTAAACCTAAATTTATAGATGTGAGCAAGATACAACCATCAAATAATAATGCAGTCTTAATGGAGTCTTGTCAAAATAAAAGGGCCTATACTAAAAAACCTATTACCAATCCTTACCACTAATTTACAAATTTTGTGGGTGTAGTGTTCATAAAAAAAGAAAGAAGTGTTCACAAAATGATAGGTCACGATGTTCGGGCCGTTGGCCTCCCTTCCCCATGTTTTCAGCATGGGGCAAGGCGATTTACTCGAGCAAAGCACACACTCTGGCTTCTATGGCACGAGGATACAGTTACATTACCAGCATATGGACCTTCTGTGTACAAGTCTCTTTACTTCTTAAGTCTCTTGATTCATGGGGGCTGGATGTACAACAACAAAAAATACAAAGTTATTTTTTTCTTACAGGTATCCATTTCGGGTGACCCTGGATCCCCCTCAGCCAGACTCAGATACCTTTTCTATCACGATCGTTACCGTGGATCCCCCTGAGCAGGGCTCTGATCCCTTTCTTATAATGTTCAGAGAATATTCTTAATCTGGTGACTTACGGTTCCCTCTGGGTCCCCTTCAACCGGGCTCAGATCCTTCCTCTTATCCCATTAGTCTCCCTCAGCCCGGTTCGGACCAGTTGCAGTTCACATTAAATTATCGAAGGCTTTCGAATGTGCACAGGTTTAGCTTGACCCGCTGCAGGACAACTTCTATTTCAAGATTCATTTTTCAATACTTAGCATCAGTTGGATACCTAACAGAGACTTTCAAATGAGCACCCACATGGAGCCGGACCACTCTGTCTACGGTAACTTTCTTGGCATCCCAAAGTTCAGTCACTCCTTTGGTTTCCAATTATATCTGCATTGCTCATCACATACGTCTCACACACTGTCCTCTTTGGATTTCTTCATACAATGTTGCTGCTTGTTATCAACACAGGAGAGCTCTGGGTACCTTCGATGCACAGTGTAGGTTTGTTCAGCTTTAGTTCCCGGTCTTAGGTTTCTTACTTTCCAAGGTTCACAAAAGTAATGGTCTGCAAAAGGTCACAGACACTTCCCTCCTTGCAACCCTCTCTGGTCTCGCAGTTTTTCTCCTTGTATTAAACTGCCATCTTGGAACTGCTGTTTCCTTGTGTGTTCTGCCTTGCTCAGAGTGTGCTTTCGTGCTCCGCCTTTTATCCATGTGGGGAAGTGTGATGGAACGCAGGGGTGTGTGTAATGATCAGTAATTGCCAGACTGTGCTTGATTATTGTATTGGGACCTGTCAGGTATATGGCTCTGGTGTTAGTCTTTTGTCGCTCACGGTGAGCTGTCCGTGAGAAAGTGTTCATGTCGGGAAAGGGGGGGGGGATTGAGTTCTTAGGTATCCTACCTGGTAGGATGGGGAAAAAGTGTTACAGGGAAGGCGATACTGCGTCTCACCATCTGGTGTCCTGCTCTCTCCGAAGACCACTCATCCAGGTGAACCCCCCGCACTGGTCCACCCCCAGGAACTGGATCCCAAAACGATGGCCGTGTCCTGGCCATCTGGACAACAGATCCCTGGGCACTAGCGGGTGAGACACCTTCAGGTTTCTTACAGGACACAATGTCGACGACGCACAAAGCCCTCTGCTTAGAAAAGTTTTAGAGCTGAAAGCAGGATATCTGAGTATATCAAAGATGTGGAATACGTGGAAGGAACGCCTATCTGGTTGGATACATTCTTTGTGGCTGGTACTGGTATTAATTCCACTCCAACCTTCATCTGGAACAAAATACCTCAATGTTTGTTTGCCCAACAAAATCGCCCTACCCACATTTGAAAATAAAGATGACTTTCATCTCGTGTATATCCCACAAACCATACGGAAGCCTCATTAAATTAAGAGTATGGCGGTAAATGGTAAAATTGTTGATAACTCTTGTTACTTCCATCTTAACCACTACGCCAAATGATGAGGTTGGGCCTGGAGTGGAGGATTTACCTCCAGGAAAATCCTGGAGGTAAATTCTGCCACTCACCACCGAAAAAATAGATGGAATTACTGCGGCAGAAATGTTGCCAAAAAAGCCCCATTGAGTTCAATGGACTCAAACTAAATACACTGCTGTAATTCCGCTGGACAAAGTGTCGGTAATGGAAATTATATGATGGTAATTTCTGTGACTTACTTTGTTCAGCATGAATGTGCATTCAGGATGTTAATATAAAGATGGGTGCTGACTTTTGATTTTGGCTATAGGATTCTTTTTTTATTGCTCACATATTGAACCCTTTAACCCAGTTCTGTAAAAGTATCATGATTTGCACCAACACGTTCTAAGCACCTTAAATTATTGAAGTCATGGAATAATTTTTATTGTGTCTGCATACATCTACATTGGTTTGTGGAACAGTTGTTATTACTATCAATAAAGTGTAGAGACGGCCGTGCTACAATTCTAACCTATACATGTATGTTGCACAGTGATCGCTGGAGAGCTACATATGTGTAGCTGCCTGCATGGGTTAAACGAGTTTGATTGGGAGAGGTAATTTCACGTCTGCGCACAGTAATCTACCTGCAAATAATGTTTAAGCTCAACTAAGCTAGAAATGAGGATACGCCGCTACCCACTTTTCTCATCTAAGAACACTGTTTCATTCATACTCTTGTAAAATATGTAGAAACAAGAGTTCTGAAATCATTATTTTGGCAAGCCATGGGACCTCATTTTGCATTCTTGCTCACATTATAAATGCAGGATGTGAATGACCAGATGGCAACATCATATGAGTCTAAAAGCCAGGAATGGTCGATAATGTTACACCTCATATTGAAAAACATGAGCTTGTGTTAAACTGTCCTAAAGGTCTTACTAAGTTGTAGACGACAACACCCCAAATGAGCCTTTGTGATAAACTCATGATCTGTCATCATTCGACAAAGCATGTATCTTGTTGTTATGCAGTTGTATTAGCAGTAATAATAATAGTAGCAATCAAAACATTTGAGTGCAGCAAATTACAAGTAAAAGCCAGTTTCTTGGTGCTAAACAGGAAATAACAACAGACATTGGATCTAAAACAAAAAATAAAACAACAGATACATTAATTAAAACTGGAGCCCAGTAAAAATAAATAATTGGTAGATGAAAATGGTACATTTCGAGGAACACGCAATGAGAAAAAATGTTGCTTTAAGAATCACAATTTGGAGCATGGTGTTCTATGAGGGATGACAAATATTCAGTGGCAAGGCCATTAAGAAATTTCCAAATCTGGAGCATTGCCTGTGCATGGATTTTGAACTCGATTGGAAGACAACCTAACATGCACCTGGTTTAGGAAATAAGATCAGACTTCTTCAAATGCAGGATCACATAATCGCAACATTGTGAACTGCCTGTAGTTTAAATATATTTTTTAAATGTGTTGATAGTAACATGCAATAATGTACCTAATGCAGCCTGCACCAAAATGTTATGATTTCCTCATCCAGTAGCCAAAGTTGCCATCTCTGTACTGGCCGTCAGCAAGTACATTTTCTTTCTCAAGGTAGTTGGAGACTTGAGCTGTGAATTAACCTTCAAGTATGTTGCTTACAAAAGCGATAATAGATTTTTCTCTAAAATTGATGTGATTTGTTGGATACAGTTGACTTGGAAATATTCCTCTCTGTTGAGAAGCATTTAAATAAGTGTTGGATCATCTGCCAAAGTGTAGATATAATCTTGTATACATTTGGCTAGAAAAATGTAAAAAAAAGCCCTAGTTGTAGATAGTACAGAGATCATATAGTCTTGGCTCTGCTGCAATTGAAGCATGCAATGTACTGATCTTAGTCAAGAAGAAGGAGGTAGTATTATCATAGCACAGTTATTATGAAGTTGATATATATTTTCTTATTGATTTGGTTGATTTAGTTGATTGAAATCAACCTTTCAATTTATACTTTACAAACAAGTTTTAAAAAAAACATATTGGGCCTCATTACGAGTCCGGCGGTAACCGAGCCGGAAAAACCAGCAGGTTACCGCCGTACTCGTATTACCATTCCGCCTCCGTGATTCCCGGAATTACCGGGGCATTACGACCCCGGTGACCCGCGAATTCCAGAGGCGGAATTGTGTAAGTCCCCATTCCCATGGAGTCCATGGGGATGGGAACCATGGAAACACAGGTTCCGTCTATGACAGAGCCAGTGTTTCCATTTCCGCCTGCAGGCGGGTGGTGTTAAACCCGCCAGGTCAGAACTGGCGGGAGTGACACCTCCTGCCTGCAGAACTCCTAATCAGCCGGTCCGGAAAGAACGGTGGTGGCGGTTTTACCACCACCGTTCTTTCCGGACCGGCAGGGTCGTAATGAGGCCAATTATCTTAAAATAATTCTGACCATACCATAATCTTGTAACACAGCACTAAGAAGAAGAATTAAAAGAACAACAAAAGATATGGAGAATCACCACAAAAACATTTAAGTGTTACAAATTGCATATCATACCTTTTATAGAATACGAAAAAGGCAAGGCAAATATACTAGTATGTGCATTTTTGAACAATTCACTGTTTCAGACATTCTCCCTCTTAAATCATAAGCAAATTTAACAAACATAACAAATAAGTAATAAGTACATGTATGATTGTACATGTCTCATAATCATGCTAACCAAAACTTCTCCATCCTCCAAAAGAAGGTGGAGAAGGATGATCAGATATAACATTTTATATTGAGCATAATTTTAGGACACATCGCTCACTATATTTTTGATGATCACATGTAAGTTTCAGCATTCTTCTCTAAGCTCTTATTATAGGTCATGTGAGATTGAGAGATTCCAAGTAATTCACAATGGCTAGGTTTGTCTATGTTTGTTGGCAATTGAAGAGTGTTAGGGAGAATTCTCAAAATATGCTTATTTCCCTTACCTTTGCTGGTTTTCTAGGATATGATTTTTTTTACCTTGGAAGAGTTCTGAGCCTTTTTTCCCACTCTTCCATGTATTTACTTTTATGTTCTCTGGTTATGGAGTTTTAAAACAACCCCATAGGCATCATCTTTTTCTGTGTGTCACACGGCACCTTCAGTGCAGTGGCACAGGGATGTCTTTCAGACTTCCCAAGGTTAAAATACCTTCTTTGGGACTGACTACCGTCTCCCAGAGAAGTTAAAGATAAATTGACTTTACTAGTCTCTTTAAATTTAAAGACCCAGCAAACACTATCTTACTATAAAGAGCTGGAGGGGTTGCCTAGCTTCCCCTGAGTCAAAACACTCATGTAACAGTCAAATGTTACCCTTTCCTACTTTAAATGGCTGGTGGCAGTGGTTTAGATCAATCTACCGTGATTCTTCCCGACCGTTAACAACGGAAGCTAAAAATCGGGTCAGCCATGTTTTTCTTTTTTTTTTTCACTTTAGTATTTATTGGCATTTCAAGAACAAAAACAACGAAAGACACCCCCCCACCCCCGGAAGACCAGAGCAAAAAAACCTCACCCCCATGTCCCCAACATCCCGCCTCCCCCCATTATATTCAACTACTGGTTTAGCCCCAACAAGAAGATCCTTCATAAGTCCACATCAATGGGCTCATCTGTAACGATCCCCAATAGTCTCATGCTTCGAGGACCCCAACGCTGCCTTAGCCCATCCATCAAGTAAGACAGCAGGGAAGCCCAGTCCTTCCTAATTCTTAAATGCTCCCCCTGAATAGCGTATGTGAGCCACTCCATTGCCAGAAGACTCCACAACTTTGTCACCCATTCATGGTCCTGCGGGGGATCCTTTGCCTTCCATCGGTGAGCTAGGACCATAGCCCCTGCCATCATCATTATTACATAGAGTTTGCGATCCGCCTTAGATTTAATAGAAGCCAATGCCCCTTTCCCCCAGGCCCAATATCGCAAGAAAATGGATACTGCCCAGGCCCAAGCCCAGAACTTGATTTATCGCTGAACTAATTCCATCCCAGTACATCTCAATCCGTGGACACTCCCACCAAATATGCGCCCACGTACCCACAGCTCTGCATTGCCTCCAACAAGAAGGAGAGGCTCCAGGGAACACCCTACGAAGTCTGGCAAGAGTTAAGTGCCACTGGGCAAGCAACTTATACCACATCTCTCTCACTTGAACAGATTTTGTCAGCCTAGGAATCTGTTTCCACAACCATGCCCATTAATTCTCCCCAATTGAAGACCCCGTAGCCAGCTCGCAATTTTTCATATATGTTCGGAGTGGGGGATCTTCTCCAGCCTTCATGTGCCTGTATAGTACTGAAATCAAGTGCTTGCCCCCAGATTCCCTGAGATGCATCTCGAAGGGGGTCAACTGCCGAGACGCCGCGAGCTTAACAGCGGGGTGACTAAGCAGGTGCCTAAGTTGACAATAAAGAAACCTTTCATCTTCACCAACGCCAAACTCTGACTTGCACTGCTCGAATTGCTTTAGCTGTCCCCCTACATGCATATCCCGTAACATTCTACATCCCCCCAGATGCCAAGCTTGGAAAGCTGCCGAAACGAGACCCGGAGTGAACTGCGGATTGGCGAATAGTAGAGTATATGGGGAAGGGTGCGTCGTTAAGTGGGCCTGCTGCACAGCCTCATCCCAGGTACGGCCCACCAAGGCCAGGATTTCGCTGCAGTACAATCGCTGCGGCCTGTCCTGCTTTGGCTTCCACAAGACCCCTTCAAGATCCTCCCCCAAAACCGCCCTATCCATAGACCTCCAATCTTTCCGCGGATCATCTTTTTGCCAGTCCCGCAGGACCCTCAGCTAGGCCGCCCTAAAATACACTCGAAAGTCTGGTAGACCCAGTCCTCCCCGGTCCGTAGGAGCTCCCATCACTTTGGCCGCTACTCTGGGGGACCTATTCGCCCATACAAATCTACTGGCAGTCTTGTGTAAGGACCTGAAAAAAGCAGGGGGTACCTGCGCCGGAAGGGAAGAAAAGTAATACAAAAGCTTGGGAAGGACCACCATTTTCACAGTATTAATACGGCCCAGCCAGGAAATGGCCAACGGACCCCAATCTATCATCTTACCTTTTAGCTCCTCCAGGAGAGGGGTATAGTTCGTCCCGATACAATTGGTCCAGCTTTGGGGTCAGTTTTATTCCGAGATAAGTAATTGAGTGGGTCACCCACCTATAGGGAGAGGAGGTACGCAAGGATCGCGACTCCGGGGACTGTAGTGTGAGATCAAGAATCTCCGTTTTAGAAGGATTTATTTTCAGGCCCGCCACGCTACCAAAGTGGGCCAGCTCGACCTCCACAGCCGGGATGGATGTACTCGGGTATGTCAAGGACAGAAGCAAATAATCAGCAAATGCTGCGATCTTATGTTCTTCGCCAGTGAAGGGAAGTCCTGAAATAAGGGGATTGGAGCGCACCGGTTCAAGGAACGGCTCCAAATGGAGGGCGTACAGAATTGGGGAGAGAGGGCACCCCTGTTTGGTGCCCCGTCCCACCTGTACTGGGTCTGCGAGTTGCCCATTAATCGCCAACCTAAGGGTTGGGTTCCTATAGTTGGCTCTAATCCTATCCATAAACTTGGGCCCAAAACCCATCTTGAGCATTGTCGCAAAGAGAAAACCCCACTCCACACGATCAAACGCCTTCTCAGTGTCGATTGCCATCAGTAGAGCAGGGATCTCCCTCTTATGGGCCTTTTCATTTAAGTGAGCCAACCTCCTAACATTATCGATGGTCTGCCTTCCCCTTACGAACCCCGATTGGTCTGGGTGAATCAGAGCTAGGAACAGGTGATCTAACCTATTTGCTAGGATTTTAGAGTATATTTTCAGGTCCACATTAATTAGCGCAATAGGGCGATAGGAGGCACACTCAGATGGATCCTTACCTTTTTTGGGGACAAGCACTACTTTAGCCTCCTCCATAGTCCTTGTGATTGCACCATCCTGACCTATCTGGTTGAAGAGCGTGGCTAGAATAGGAGCCAGAAAATCCATATCGCGTTTATAAAACTCTGCTACGTACCCATCCGGACCAGGTGATTTTAAATTAGGGAGTGCTCTAATTGCCCCTCTGACCTAGTCTACTGAGATGGCCGCTTCCAAAGCAGCCCTCTCGTCCTGAGAAATACAAGGGAGAATGTCCATGTCCAAATAACTAAACTGGAGCGACTGCGCAGGGGAGTCGGATGCGTAAAAGGCATAATAAAAACGTGCAAATTCCCCCAAAATGGCCTTGTTGTTAGTAGATGAGCCATCTTCCAGTTTAATTTGTAATATAATCTTCTCCTCCTGCTCCCTTCTAAGCAACCTCGCCAGCAAAAGGTCAGACTTATTAGCTTTAATGTAGAATTTCTGCTTGAGCTGCAATAACCTCTGCTCGGCCGCTCGCGACTGAATTAACTCCACCTGGGCCCGTACTGCCCTATACTCCCTTTTAGTAGCCTGAGTCTGATGTGTCCACATTCTTGCCAATATTCCCTTAAGAGACTCTTGTAAACGCGCCTCCTCTAATCTCAGCTCCCTATCCCTCCTTACCTTAATCGCTATTATGGTCCCTTTAATGGTTGCCTTGAAAGCGTCCCACCTAACCTCGAGGGGTGTCCCCTTCTGGATTCTCAGCAAAAAACCGCCGCATTTCCTCCTCTAACTCACGCACCAATACTTCATCCTTGAACAGGACCGCAGGATAGCGCCATTTCCACAGCCCTGAGGGCCTACTTATCGATGTCAAAGATAACGTCAGGGGAGCATGATCAGACAAAGTAGTGACGCCCAACGAGATATCCGCAGCCCTCACCAGCAAAGTAATTGACAGCCATACATAATCAATTCTAGAATGGGACCGATGTGCATGAGAATAGAAGGTAAACCCCTCTGCCTCCCCCCTTAGTTCTCACCAGACATCCACCAAGGCCAAATTGTTAAATTTCTTCCTCAAGTAATGCGAGGATCCCCCCAGGGAACCCACCCCTCCCGACGATCTATCGGTCACTGGATCCCACGCAATGTTAGGGTCTCCCATAAGAATGATGGGTGACTTAGCAAACTTCTCCAACCTCCCCAGTGCTGCTCGCAGGAAACTATCTTGCGCAACATTCAGAGCGTATACCATTGCTACTATAAATGGCAACCCCTCCCCCACCAGAGAGACCGCCAACAACCTTCCTTGGCCATCTACCATTTCCCCCGCAACATGCAGATCCAGCCCATCTCTAAGGGCCAACAGGACCCCTGCTCTCTTTTCGGATTGAGTTGAATGTAATAATCTGGAATAGCCCCAAAACCTAACCCTACCCCGATCCGCTATGCGGATATGAGTCTCTTGGAGCGTGATAATGTCCGGTCGTTCCCGCCTAATGTAACGCTCCACTTTCATACATTTAATTGGAGAATTAAGACCATTCACATTGAGGGAGAAAATCCTCAGTACCCGTTGAGTCAACATAAATTCCTAACAAAGATGGGCCAACACTCCCACCCGGCTTGGTTAACTTCCCAAAGGGGACTGCTGAATCTCAGTCTTGTGGCATTGCAAAGGACTGGTAGTAGCTACTGAAGCCCTGGTCTTTGAACCCCACCCACCACACCCCCGAATCCCCCACCATCGCTCTGACAATGTGGGACGACTGGCCTCAGCCCCCCTCAAATCTAATCCTCGAGAGTTGCCCCATACATTGTCCCCCAACTGTTCCAACGTGGGATCACCCAATCCCATTCCAAGGTGTGAGATCCAATCCCTCCCTCCATAACTGATACCAACACTGCTAATGAAAACGGCCTTAATAAAAAACAAACTCTCTGCTTTTATGCCCTCCCCAGGCAATCCGTGAAAGATCGACCAGACAAGACCCCTGCAGGACCACACCCCTGCGCGTCCCACTTAGCCCTGCAGATGATGATCATCCACCGTAGGCAGGTACCCCTGTTGCAATTTGTTACCATTTTTCTTCTTTTTCTTAGGGCAGGCAGTGGACCATTCCCACCCTCTGCGGATGGGAACCTGAGACGAGGAAGGGGCCGGAGAGGGTGGTGCGTCCTTCTGCAGCCCCATCAGGGCAAGCCCCTGCTCACAGGTGGTGACCTTCTGCATCTTCCCCTCCCAGACAAACGCCAAGCCAAAGGGATGGAGCCACCTGTATCTGGTGCCCTGAGCTCTCAAATGGGGCAGCACCGGAGCCATACGTCGGCGTTTGATCAGTGTTGATTGCGCCAGATCCTGATACAGCGCAATCTCTTTCCCATTATATGTCAGCCGACCGGCTTTCCACGCTGCTGCCATAATTCGCTCCTTGACCGTAAAGCTATGTAAGGCTACCAGGACATCCCTGGGTATCGCACCTAGAACCGCCCGCTTAGGGCCCACTCGGTGGATCCTATCAAAAACCTCCTCCTCGGAACAAGGCCCATCCAGGTGGTCCGCGAATATGGCCTTCGCAGCCTGGGCAAGATCCAGCTCGAGGGCGGCCTCTGGGAGAGATTTAATGCGTATATTCGAGCCCCTGGACCTGTTTTCCAAGTCCTCCACCTGGAGCTCCAAATTATGCGTCGCCATGGCCAATTGGTTAAGGGGGGAGTCCGTCTTCCTTGCATCCTCCGCGAGGTCCTGAAGCGCCCTTTCATTAGTATCCACCCTCTCTTCTATCTTACTAATGTCCCTTTTAATCTCCTGGAGGCCCTCTGCCAGGCCCTCCCTAATCACGTCCATTTACTTCTGACCCGCCGCAGTAATCTTCTCAAGCAAATCGGCCAGCAGAAGCTCCAGCGCAGACTGAGTAACTGGTTGCTGGAGAACTGGAGACGTCAATCCCGCCGCGGCCTCCCCCGGAGGGGAGCCATTTGTAGATGTTGACTGCGGTTCCTCCGCGTCCTTAGACCATATTTTGGTCAAGGCATTCTCCTGTGCCTTCCTCATAGACCTCTGGATGGGCTGCATGTCCTTGAGTTTATTTTTCAACATGGTGCCCAAGGGGCAGGCCAACGAGGACAACAGACAGAGGTCCCAGAGCCCCCAAACCGTGGGATGTCAGAAATGACCAGTGCACTTCTCTGAGGTCAGAGTGGGCTCAATGCGGTGGATGTGGGGTACAATATCGCTTCCCCCCCACAAAGCAGGGACAAGTGAAGCGCAGGGCGCAGGAGGGATGGCAGACAGGCAAACCTGAAGTTCAGGAGCAGCCTCCCAGCAGCATAAATGTCCAATCAAGCCCCTCAGAATCCGCCCGGAAAGCGAAGCAAAGCCATGTACCTGATAAACCGGTAATGAAACTCAGTAAACCCGGAGCCCGCAGCGCCAACAACAAAGGTGCATCCCTCGTTGCAGTCCACTAGACAGCCTTCCAATACGCTGGGAGCTGACCACCGCTCCCACTGGAGAATCACAACAAAATTCCCTCCTTATGGCGCAGAGTGGGACCTCCTCCCCTTCGCTCCAGACCTCCTCCACCGTATGCCAGCTGCGATGGACTCCCCAGCCCCGCGCCCACGGGATCCCCAACCCGTTGGGGGGCGATACCCCGACAAGGCATTGCCTCCCAACAGGCGCGGGCACCAGCGCCAGTCTCCTCTGCCTGCCGAAGACACGGGGCACCAGACTCGGAGCGCAGCATTGGGAGAAGGAGGCGCACCGCTCCGTGACCTCCACACGCCGCCCCGGGCATACTCCGTGGCCCGGCCCAGCCAGCAGCTCCTCCTCCACTCCTTGAGGGGCAATGGCCTCCGGGGCCAAACACCCAGCAGCCGCGGTCCTCCGCTTATGCCCCCAGAGTCGGGGGGACCCCAACTCTGCCACTGCTGCCCCCGAGCCCTGGCCCCCGAGAATACACCACCTGGGGAGGGCGAGTCGGCCGGAATGCACTGGACGAGGGACTCGGGACGGGAGCTCGGTGGCCGCGGTGATCACAGCATCGCGGCCATCTTGGAATTAGCCATGTTTTTCAATATTGCGCCCCAGACCTACCTGTAAAAACAGACTCCGGTCTACTTTTTTCACAATTTCTTTTAGGAAAGGTCCTTCTTGTGTGTCTCTGTGTGCCAAACCAGGTTTGGTCCCTTTGTTCGTTGGCCTTTGGCGGGCTTCCGTGCTGGAGCCCTCCTTTGGCGCCTGAGTTTCTGGGATGGACAGCATGTGTGGGAGGTGCCCGAAACTCCCTTTGCTTAGTCTCCTAGGAGACCTGAATGCACTCTGGCGTGATTGGCCGGCTAGCTGTCCGGCAAGGACAGCCACCCTGCTGTGTGAGTGACAGCCCGGTTGGAATTAATGGCGGAAAACTTTAAAAGCCGGTCTCTGGGACTTGGAAAGCAGAGTCGACAACTGGAACGAAAGAACCGAAGACGAGCTGAAGGAAGAGGACTGCTGCAACTCCTGGGCGACCGGTGAAGCCCTGCTGCAGGTCCGAATTGCCTGAAACTCCATCGACAGAGAAGCCCTTCAAGGTTAACTTCTTCCCTTGAATTTGGTGGGAACAACCAACTCACAAGCCACCTGGACACCGTCCCCATCTGGTCGAATTTTCTACAGAGTGCTGTTGAAAACCGGATAGCCAGAGGGAAGGAAACCAGCTTGTGGACTTTAAGGCACTTTAAGGCACTCACACCTTAAACCGACGTCTTGCTAAGCTTTTGGCCTCATCCCTGGGCAGTGCAGGAACCTCCCGACGTCCTCCTTCCTATCCCCACGACTGAAGCTCAGGAACAGCGAGACCTGCTCGAACTGCCAGGAACAACTGCTTCAGCTACAGCTAGTCTTCAATTTAAAGGTACTGTGCAAACGCAGTCTGGAAATCTTTTCGGCCATTGCAAAAGTTCGTGGAACTTTACCAACTTCGAATGCTTGTCCTTCCCTAAACATTTGTCAAACTTTTCGCCTAGCTAAATTCTTCTAAAAACTGTGGCAAAGACTTAACCATTTTCTACCAGAACTGTGCTATCCAATACAAAGACTCTGAACCATTGATTTTTGGCCCAGGCCTTTGAACTGATTTGCTGGTTGTAGTTTACTGAAACCCTTTGCCTTGCCTATGCAAGTATTTGTGCTATTAAATCTTACAAACTTGTCTTTTTACCCCTTTTGGAAGTATCTAGAGTGCCATTTTGCTCCCACTTCAGGGGAGCTAAACTTGTTCATTTACTTATCGGTTGTGTATCTGTGCTTTATTAGTGTGTGATATTGAGCTGCTCTTGCTAGTGTAATGTTTTCAAACTAACTGTTTAAATAAATGTATATTCTTTTACCAAGAAACCTGGAGTAAGTGTTTGTTTGAATCACTGTAATTGTTGGGCCTTTGTGTAACTTGTTCTACTGCTCACTTTACTCTTCAGATAAGTCTGGCTGCTCAGCCATTGCTGCCACTTTACTATGTAGTACAAGCTTGTACCAAAGGTGAAGTTGTACTTACACTTGTAGTCTTAATTGTGTGTAGTGTTCCCAAAGGGTACTGCACATGATTCTGCCTAACACTGGTGTACAGTGATGAGGATAAAGTATACTTGTTACATTTAGAGTGCTACTTTTACCTTTGTTCAAATAATCCTCACAAGGCTGAGCAACACTAGAGAAGCAATTGTTTTATCATGACTGATATGGAAAGTTACAGACAGGAGACCCTAGTCACTTTAACTGTTGATCAATTGAGAGATGTGTAAAGCTAGGAATCTCACTGTAAAAGGCAAAAAGGTTGAATTGATAGAAACGTTGTTGAATACCAAAGTCTGAGGAGTGGGGCTGCAACCTCCACCCCTGCAGCAAATGTGGAAAATGTTGATGAGGATGATATGTCAGAGCCCAGCTCTAATGTTATGGATGAGTTAGATGAGGCAGAAGAGTCTCACAATGTAGGCCCTGTTTTACCTCTACCTGGTCATAGGCCTCAATCTTTGACCAAAGGGACCCCATCAGGTCCAACACTTAGTCCTGAATGTGTCTCTTTAGAAAGAATGAGACTAGAGTTCGTATTTAAAAGTATCCAAGCTCAAACTGAAAGCAAACATCAAGAACTTAAACTCAGAGAAATGGGGTTGAACCATGCACTTGAAATGAAAAATGTGTCTCTTGAAACTGGTTCTCTCCCAGAGTCTTCTAGGTCTTCCAGTCCTAAGAGCCCTTGCATGCCCAAAGATGCAGTAAGTATTTCTGAGGTTAAGCTTGATATGTTGGATTGGTTGGCTGCTTGTGAATATAACCATGAGATTCAAGACATTACAGGGAATCAGCTGATTCCTTGCCTTTTTTCTAGGCTACCCCCTGTTGCAACTGATGTGGTAATGGATTGGGGGCATATAGACAGAAAGGAATATGAAACTGTGAAGCTAGCTTTGATAGCTAGATTTGGGAAGACCCCATCTCAGTATTTTAAGAGGTTTAGAACCCTTAAAAAGCATGATGGTACCCCTTGGGCTACCTGGGTGACTGAATGTTTGAAAAACCTAGATGGAATGGTTAAGGGTTACACAGTGAACACTTATGAAGGTATGAGGAATCTGTTTATGTTGGATTCTATTTATGATTCTGCCTAACAAAGAGAGCATTCCTTAGAGCCTCAGGGGTTACCATGCGATATTCAGAGAACAGGTGGTAGAACTACATTATCCTCTCATCAATCAAAAGGGGGCATGCAGTTACTAGATGCTTGACGGTTTCAGGTTTATCTGCTTTTTTGCAGAATCTTCAGACATTTTTCTCTTTATCAATTATATTACGACATGCCAATACATCCTTGATTAAGCCTAAACCTCATTAATTGTTTTCTTGAGCTTTGTGCCGGAAATTAACCTAAATATGATTCCACATTATTCAATTTTTTCGGCAGAAAGACGTGCTGTTTAAATAGGTGCAGTTTCATGCATTTTTCTCTTGTTACAATCCAATCGTATTGCCAGAATTTAGACTTGGCTCTTGTCGGATTTGTCATTAGCAGAGACTCAGATACACCAATGAGTTCCATGGATTCTTGTACTTTCGCTCTCCAATGCTGAATTTTTTTATGGGTCGTCTAAATTAAGCAGAAATGACTTGCATTAATGAGTTTTCTTTTGCGGGCAATAGACACTTTCTATAGGAAGAGTATGCTTTGCACATATACAGAGAATTCAAGGATACTAATCCCAGTTCGTGTCCAACGGCACACATGAATTGACTCTGCAGCAAATTAAAGACTGATCTCCAGAAGAATCCCTCCATTCGTAACCAAAACATTTCAGGGCGCCATGTTCTAGTTTCGGCGCCATATATAAGGAGTGGGACGACTTTCTTATTTAAAGAATTACTGTTGGCATTACAGAGAATTTGCCATATTTTGCCTGGAGAACCCGAGCTTGAGCTATAGCTGTCCTGATTTTTCTTTGCAGGTCCTCAAGGTAAGGCAGATCCGATGGATGAGTCCTAAGTACTTATATTCATCAACAATATGAATATGCTTGCCTTGAATAATCCATTTATATTGCATCTTGCTCTTACATCGATTAATAAAATTAATTATTATCTTGCATTTGGCCTGGTTAATAGTCAAAAAGTAGATTTTTTTTCTTCAACATGGATATTTTATTTATTATCAACCAAAGAAACAATAATTAGACAGTAGACATCAGTATTGGCAAAAGCTCAAAATGGCACGGTTCATTGCAGTGTTAAGAAAATCATAAATTATAACATAGCTCATTCTTTGCGTTATTTGGCTGTGGGACTGGGAGACCAGCGGTGAAAAGCTCTGTTTGGGGAGGGTGCGTCAGTTTATAGTTCAGTCTAGCTAACGGACGGTTGGGGTTTTTGCGTGAGAGCTGGATAGCGTGCTGTGTAGCCCATGAATGGGGCCCAGGTGTTTCGGAAGGGATTGAGGTTGCCCATGCGAAGTGCTGTAATCTTTTCCGCTATGACAATGTCCCAACACTTGGTCCACAATAGTGGAATAGAGGGGCCCTCAGGGTGCTTCCAAAGTCGGGCGAGGGCTATCTTGGCTGCTGTAAACAATTGTGTGCACAAGAGGGCCATGTTCCCTGACAGCGGCAAATCCCCGTCCCCCGTGTCTCCCAGCAGGATGATTCTGGGGTCCCACGGGATGGTGAGGCCCGTGATTGCCTGGATGTGGTTCAGCACCCCTTTCCAGTAGTGTGCTGCTTTAGGGCAGTCCAATAGGAGATGGAATAGTGATCCCTCTTGCGGGCAGCCTCTCCAGCAGTTCGATGATGAGCTTACGCCAGATTTGAACAGTTGGGTTGGCGTAATGTAATACCTGTAGCACACCTTATATCCACCTTCCCTGTTGGTAACGCACTGGGTGCTTTTGTGAAGCCTTGACCATATTCTGCTCCATGCCTCTGGCTCCAGGGGGCGCCCCAGTTCCCTCTCCCAGTTCAACATGTATCTTTCTTTCATCTCTGGGTTAGTCTTTTCCAAGAGTTTGTAGAGAGCGGATATCTTGCCCCTCGGAGGGGAAGATGTCAGTGTGAGTTCTAGGGGCGTTAGGTCCCTGGAGCCGCGCTCCTTGACGATAAGTTGAGAGATCCAGTGGCGGATCGTCGAGTAGCGGAACCTTTCCTCCTCGGGGATGTTGAACCTCGCCTTGCAGTCCTCAAACGAGAGGGGCTGGCCCTCGTCCAGAAAGTCCGAGATCCTGTGAAGATCACCCTCTTTCCTCTTGGTGAAGGTGCGGTTGCAGATGCCAGGGGTGAAACCCGGGTTGCCCCAGATTGGGGTCAGTGGACCCAGTGAGCTTTTGATTCCCCATTTCCCGGACGCGGCCCTCCAGCTGTCCACTGTGTTGCATGTTGCTGGTAGCGGGTTCAGGGTGGGGGAGGATTTCCAGGACTGGATGTGCGGCAAGTCAGGCAGGGGTGACTAGCACCATGCTTCTTCCAATTGTATCCAGCTTGGACGATCTTCGACACGCGTCCAGGCAAAGGCATGTGCGAGTTGGGCCGCTCTCTTGTATCTGGGGATATCCAGAACGCCCAGTCCTCCCATCTGGCGACTTCGGATCATTATTTTCTTTGCAATGCGAGGTCTTTTTTCCCCCCCAGATGAATTTCATAATTTCCCGCTGCAAGGAGATGAGGTCCTCCTCTGGGATATGTGTTGGGAATACGTGCCAGTGATACAGCACTCTAGGGAGTAAGTTCATTTTCACCGCCGCTGCTCGGCCTAGCCAGGAGACCTCCTGCTTATTCCACCGTTTCAGGTCCGTTTAGAGCGCTTTAAATAATTGCGGGAAGTTGTGTTTGTAGATCTGGGCGCTAGTTTTAGGTATCTGGACCCCCAGGTATTCCAATGTGGCATTGGCCCATGGGATGGGGAGTTCAGGGCTAAGAATGTCTCTTCGGTAAGTTGATTGGCAAAGCAGAGGAGTTATCATAGTTCACTCTGAACCCAGAGACTGCCCCAAATGTCTCTAGTTCTTCAAGCAGGGGCTGCAGCGACGTGTCCGTGTGAGTGATTGTCAAAAGGACATTGTCCGCGTAGAGTGCCACTTTGTGCTCTATCCCGCCTACGGTGACCCCCTGATGCTTGGGTTTAGGCGAATCCTCTCGGCGAACGGCTCCATGGACAAGGCAAACACCAGGTGGGACAGCGGGCAACCTTGGCGGGTGCCTCTGGATATGGGGATGGGCTCTGATTTTCTACCGTTGACTCGGAATTGTGTTGAAGGGGTCGCGTAGTTTGCCATTGTCGAGGTTATAAAATTATGGCCCAGTCCCATGCTAGCTAAGGTGCTCCGGATGTAATCCCAGTTTACTAGATCGAACACTTTATGTGCGTCAAGGGATATGATCAGGAGCGGAGTCCTCATGCTATTCGCAGATTCGATAATGTTTAGTGTTCGTCTGATATTATCATGTGTCCCTCTGCCCGGGATAAAGCACGTTTGATCTTTATGTATTAACTCGGGGAGGATCCTACCCAGCCTGGCTGCTAGCACCTTGGAATAGATTTTCCCCTCGGCATTCATCAGTGCTATTGGCCTGTATGAGGCCGCCTGCTCAGGGTCCTTCCCCGGTTTCTGGAGTAGGATAGTGGTTGATTCGGCCATGGAGTTTGTTACCTTCTCATTGGTCAGGAAGGAGTTGAACAACAGTGACAGGTGGGGAGTTGGGACGCGTGCAAATGTTTTATAAAACTTGGTCGTCAGTCCATCCGGGCCTGGGGCAGTGTTCTTTAGTGATTTTATGGCATCTAAGATTTCCTCTGCAGAGATTGGAGCTTCTAGGGAGTCGAGGGGGGTAGTGACAGCTGGGGCGCAAAATGACGATAGGTAGTGTTTCTGCTGGACCCTTTCCTCCAGAGATGAGGGCGGCCCTTGCATAATCGACTTGTGATGGCTTACCAAAGTTTCTATTATGTCTGGAGTGGTGAATTTGTTTTTCCCATCCAGCCCTTTGAGGCTTGCTATATTATTCCTACTGTGTGTCTTTTGTAATTTGTATGCTAGTATCCGGTTTGCCTTATTCCTTTTATGATAGTAAAATTGTTTTGTATACGCCAAGGCCTTCGCGGTGCGATCGGCCAAGTGCATCTCTAGCGCCCTTCTAGCCTTTTTTAGCTCCCTGTCCACCTTTCTAGAGTATTGGGCCTTTAATTCCTCTTCTAGTGTGGAGACTTTGGATTCCAGAGCCTGCGTGTGGAGCTTGGAGATTCTAACTTGCTCAGCGGCTGCGCTGATGAGCACCCCTCTTATTACCAGTTTCATAGCCTCCCACAGTAGCCCTATTGTGTGTTAGGCAGAAACCTGTGCAGTTCCCTTTGGGAACACTGCAAAAGATTTAGGACTACAGGTGTTAGCAGGAAACCCACTTGGTAGCAGTCTGTACCACCCAGATTTATCTGGTAGCTGTGGCTGAGCAGTCAGACTTCCCTCAAGAAGAGTTAGGCAGTATGCAAAGTATACACAATAGGCACTCAGATACAATAACACAAGCAAACACTGACCAGAGCTTTGGTATCAACGTATATAATTATTTATTTAAAAACACACTGATTGAAACACTCCAGCACTCTTATGGTAAAACACTCTAAACACAGTTACTATTATTATATATACAACCCTTATTCCTTATCAGATAAGTCTTAGTTAACACCACTTATTTCCAGACAGAGGTGAGCGCTTAACTATAGATGGCACTCCAATAAGTTCATGAAGAAGGGAGGGAAAAAGACATAATATAGGAAGGTACACCACTCTAAGATTTAGGAACACTTTTAGCAAGGCAGAAGAGCAAAAGTCACTTGTGAGCCAAAGTCCATAGGCTGGGCCCACTCTTAGAGAGAGCAGAGCACAAATGCGCCCAAGATCACACAGTTACACTAGGCTTTGAAAGTCTTGCAGAGAGTTCGAAAAGAGTTTAGAGAGGCTCAGAAAAGTTTAGCCAGGGTGTCCCAGGCTAACCCAGGATCGAAAGCCGGGGGCTAAATCTACCCCGTACAGTCGGTGGCAAGGGAAGCCAGGCGGAACACAGTACCTTAAGTGGGAAGGATCCTCCAGCGGTGGCAGTTGTTCCTGGCAGCGGGTGCAAGTCTCGGCATCGTCCAGGGGAAGAGAAGATCTCGACTTGGAGGAAAGATGAAGGTTGTTGCACTGCCAGGGAAGAAACCAGCCGCGGAGTTTCCGGTTAAAGGTATTACCCTTTATTTCGCGGTCGTGGTAAAATGTGGTATTCCGGTTGCCGGGGTGCTTGGCACAGGCAAGGCGGCCACGAGATGCGTCGGGAAGGCGAAAAGACGGTGAAACTGGTTATCCCCACCAGTCAAAGGAAGAAGACTCTCCGACGGGAGATCTCCTCTGTCGTTGGGAAAAGTGGTGAGACGGTCCAGCAGGGCTCCACCGGTGGTGTCGTCGTGGCAGGTCGGCTCAGCTTCTCCCTCGTCGGATTCTTAGGTCCTGTGACGACTTCTGAAGTTCCAGTCCCCAAAGCCCTGCTTTGATGCAGAAAACCCCCATTCACTCAGCCTAGCTGTCACTCAAACATGCTAAGTGGTGAGTCGGCCGGCTCACCACTTGGGCCAATCAGGACGGCGTGCGATTTGAGTTGCCTAGGCAACTCAGTCCAGGGTGCCTAAATCCCCCTCCACCCCTCCTAAGTACCCCAGACAGAGTGGCACCACTTTGGAGGGCTTCTGTGGAGAAGCCCGCCAAAAAGTGGAAGAAAGGGCTCGACTTAGGTTGGAGTCACAGAAGAGAACACACACGCCATTTTAGAACCGAGTTTTGGCAAAAAATACCAACCGGAGAATTAATAATTAAATAAACCGGCGGTATGTTCGAGGCTATCGTAATTAAATAAATGAAGATAGTCGCCTCGAACAATGGGAAAATCCCATAGAGAAATATTTGCGGTTGAATATAAAAAGTAGTATCCACTGCCACCAGCCAAAAACTCGATCAGGGGGGACGGAGACGTGCCCCCTCGACTAACAGACCCCGGGGCAATCGAATTGCCCCAGCCAGTACGTCCACAATATGATGGTTTGTACTGGTTCTGTTCAGAATTCAAGACTAGTAAAGTCAATGGTGACTTTACATGCCCTGGGAGACAGTAGTCAGTCCTAGGGTATAGAGTCTATACTGGGGGGTCACTATGACACCCCTGTGTTACTGCACTGAGGGTGCTGTGTAACACACATCACAAAAACACATGAAGCCCTATGGAGTAAAATACCCCATAGCCCATTGAACACATCTAGAGTCAAAGGAACACTCTCAAATCATGTCCAAGAGTGAGGGTAAAAGAGTCTCACTCTTGGCAGGAGAAAGAAATAAACCCCAAAAATCCAGCAAAGCTGCTGGGGGACTCAGTAGGTTAGGAAATTCAGCCTAAACAGAGAATTCTCCCTAACATTGTGACTTCAGGGTTCTGGTTTTCCTTAAAATAATAAACCACGGCGTCTTCCGCCTCTCCCCTGATCACCTGGTCCAGCAGAAGGGTATTATTGAGCTTCCAGAATCTGGGAGGTGGACCAGGGCCCCCCAGGACTGAGAGGTCCGCCGAGACTGGTGCGTGATCGGATACCATGCGTGTATGGATTTCAATGTTGATAAAGCAGGGGAATAAAGTGCCAGTAGCTAATAAGAGGTTGATTCGGTAGTGCCCCCCCGTGCGAGTTTGAATAGTATGTGTAGTCGCGGGTCTCTGGCTTAGCTACCCTCCATATGTCCAATGTGCCCGACTCTCTTAGCAGCCTGGCTAGGGCCAGCCCCCGGGTGACATCTGGGTTGGACGGAGGCAGTGACTTATCCCTTACGGGGTCCGGGACTGCGTTAAAGTCCCCCCCCAATGAGGAGGTATCCCGTGGTGAAAGTCAGCAACAATTGGAGTAGCTCCAGGATAAATTTGTCCTGATTTGTATTGGGGGCGTAGATCCCCCCAATTGTAATTGGCTTTTCGGCAATATGTCCTTGTATGAGGAGATATCTTCTGTGGAGAAGCCCGCCAGAAAAGTGGAACAAAGGGCTCGACCTGGTTTGGAGTTACAGAAGTGAACACGGATGCCATTTTGGCACCGAGTTCTGGCAAAAAATCCCAACCGGTGAATAAATATTAATTTAATAAACCGGCGGTATGTTTGAGGCTATGTTAAAAAGTGGTAGCCTCGAACAATGGGAAAATCCCATAGGAATATATTTGCGGTTGAATATAAAAAGTAGTATCCACTGCCACCAGCCAAAACTCGATCAGGGGGGACTGGACAGTGCCCCCTCGAACAACAGACCCAGGGGCAATCGAATTGACCCTACCAGTACGTCCACAATATGATGGTTTGTACTGGTTCTGTTCACAATTTAGGACTAGTAAAGCCAATGGTGACTTTAAATGCCCTGGGAGACAGTAGTCCGTGCCAGGGTATGGAGTCTATGTTTGGGGGTCACTATGACACCCCTGTGTTACTGCACTGAGTAAAAGAAGTAAAAGAACCCATATCCCATTAAACACATACAAAGTCAAAGGAACACCTCAAATCATGTCTAAGAGTGGGAGTGAAAGAGTCTACCTCTTAGCAGGAGAAAAGAGAAGAAAAAAAATTCAGCAAAGCTGCTGGGACTCACTAGGTTTGGGAAATTAGCCTTAACAGAGAATTCTCCCTAACACTGTGGGTGCCAGCCCCCATACCCTACACCAGGATGAGAGGGGGACCCAGTGCAGTGTTGGTGCTCGTGCGTCCCAGGGGTATTCCGAGAGGCATGGCACTAACCTACCACAACAGTTTCGGGCGGATCACTGGGACCCACCGATCAGTTCGGGTCATGCTGCTTTCGGGGGCCTGCGGCGCCTGCCGGCGCATGATCAGCGGCTGGCTGATGGCGAGCCGGGTTGTGACTGGGAGCGTGCAACTGTCTCGGCATCCTCGCCAGTGGATCCCTTTCCCAGAAACCGGTCTGCCTCCTTTGGGTTGCGGATCTGCCTGCGGGTCCCTTCCCATTCAAAGCTTAGGGCTGTTGGGTGGCTCCAGCAATATTGTATTTTCTGTTTTAGCAGCGCAATGTTGGCACCTCTGAAGGTGATTTGCTTCGAGGATCTAGCCTCTCTCATTATCTCCTCCTTGACCCTGAAAAACTGGATCCGGGCGAGGACGTCCAGAGGGGAGGTTGATGCTTGTCTTGGCGCTTTGCGGTGGACTCTCTCGATTTCTAGAGGGGTGCTGTCCGGTAATGTTATTATGAACCTGAACAGGTCTTTGGTGAAGCCCTCAAGCTCAGCGTTGGTTACTGTGGTGTGGATCCCACGGATGCGGATGTTGTTGCGGCGGGATCGGGTCTCTGTGTCCTCCTGCTTGGTTTTCGAGTACATCGCACCTGGCTTCCAAGGCCCCTATTCTATTTAAGCCGCACTCCAGTTCGAATGTGTTATCGCACAGGCTATTCTCAACTTCCTCGGTGCGTTTTTCCACCTCCTCCACTCTTCTGTCCAGGGAGGCGATCTTCTTGGTGACATCTTCTGTGCCCTTCTGGATCTCCTTGGTGTTAGCTAGTAGAAGATCTTTTAGGTCTGGTTTAGTAGCAAAATGGTCAATCTGCGATTGCTCCGTTGTGTGGGAGCCCCCAGGTGTTACGCCTGCAGCGAGGTCAGGCTTTCCTGCTTTATTCTGGCATGTGTTGGTCATCATTGTCGCGATGTCTGCTTGCTTTGCTGCTTTGCTGCTTTTTGCCATGGCACCGCCGGTTGGAGGGGGAGATGCCAATGCTACGGCTTCTTCCGTATGCTCACAGATCTGAGGCACCCTAGCGGGGCAGAAGACTTTGCTCCGCCAGGTGTGCCATGTGCCAAGGGGTGCTGGCACATGCCTCTTTGGTGCTGCTCCGTCTGGTCTGGCGTGAGGGGTGCGGGCTGCTACGTGCGCTGGGTCCGTTCGCAGTGCGCTTTAGGTTGATTCTTGCGGTGCCCGGTTGTGCTCTGCTGCGGTGGTGGGGTGCTCTCGGGTAGGACTTCATTTGTGACGCTGCGCATATGTCTCCGCAGCACGTCAGGCCCCTGTGCCCCGCATTCCTGTCGGCACCCCCAGGAGTAGGCCTTCGTTACTATGGATTATCTGCAGGCGAGCTGTGCAAAGCCCCGTGCCTCGGGTGCGGATGAGCTCTTAAATTGTGTTGCGGTTCCCTGCGCCTGGGCCGGGGTGTCGCCAGCCGGCTCCTCTGTGGGCACCCTAGGGATGCTGCGCTTGGTGATTGGGTCGCGGGTACAGGGAGTTCCCCGGCCCCGCTCCTGGCAGTGCTGCGTTGAAACCGTAGGGTGATGTGGAAAGAGCTCAAAGCCAGGGGCCACTTTGGTCAGGGGTGGCGCTCTGCTTGAAAGCTGGGGTATTGGTCTGTAAGAGGAGGAGCATTTTTGTACTGGCGCCCATAGGGGGGATGTCCAAGAGTGCTCAGTTAATGTTGGAGGAGGGCCCAGGGAAGGCAGCAGCCGTCCGACGCAATTGTAAGTGTAAGCTGTCCCCCGCGCTGGAGTTATCTCTGCTGTGGGCCGCCCATGGGAAGAGCCGCTCGCTGGGTTGCTGGCTGGTTCCAGGAGTTAGTCAGAGCAGTGCTGGCGGTGCTGTCCCGGCTGTCACATGTCCGCAGGATGGAGCAGCAGTAAAGGCGCCTGGAGATCCGCCGAGGGGGCGCTCAGGTCTGGCGGGGGATGCAGGTAAGTAGGTGCCGGGAAGTGATCAGCTGTGGCCCCCGAAGGCGAGAGAGGATGCCCACCCTATTGATGGGGCTTGGGCTGGAGCTTTGTAGATGTTCCCCCAGTGCGGCGCGTGAGGGCCCCCCACGGCCCGCCCCGCCAGGCGATGCGGGCGACCTCGGCCGGTTGTTGATGGGAGGAAGGTGGTGTGGAGCCCCGCCTCACACGTTGCACTGCTCTGGTGCTCCCAGACCAGGGGCGCCGCGTCCGCGCCTGACTCCGTTCACACGGGGAGGTCACCGCCTCACAAGCTCCTTTTGGGCAGTGCTGGAGGGTCCAAGCCCGTCGGCTGCACGGGTGTATGGCTGCGGGGAACTCACGGCCTCAGCAGCCCGCAGAGTATGCTTCCAGGACCGCTTAAAGGGCTCCCACGGCGACACCACTCGGCGGGGGCGGATCCAAGCCCCATCAGCAGCATGCGGCCCGTTGTTGCTATCGGTTATTCAGCGAGGGCATGGGCCGCACTGTGCATCGCGGCCCCTCCCCCCTCGGCTGCTGCGGCCGATCCGGGAGCCCGCCCACCATCTTGGTCTTCTCGCCGGCCCGGTGGAAGAGCCCGGAGCCCGCCAGGCCGCGGGGACGGTCCACTCAGCTCCCGACCCGGCTCACCGGAGGCAATAGGTGCTCATGCCTCAGCCGTGTTAATTATAGGGCTCAGTGGCGGCTCCGACCGCAAGGATTCACTCCGACGATGGGGCTGACCAGGAGCGCTCATGGAGCCATGCCGTGCGGTCGGCTCCCGGCCACGCCCCCCAAAAAGTACATTTTTACATACTCGCCTAGTTGGTTCAATAGAGCCTGCAGTCCCCTGGGAGTTTTAGCCAGTAACACTAAGGGCTCTGATTCATAGAATCCAGCGCAGAAACAGCATAGGCGCTGCAATCCGAGAAGGAGCGTGCGCCATGCGTGCGCCAGCCGCGGTGCAAAGTAGCAATTGCGCGCAACGCATATTCATGGCTTTCCCGTGCCATAACTAGCCGTGGCGCAGTAAACATCCAACTGCACCAGTAACGCCCCCAACACTGCCCATTGCACAGGAAAAAGCCAGTGAAATGTCCAATACGGCGCTATCCTTGGCCCAGCACACACCCCCCGTAATCGCGTGAAAAATCAGAGCGTACCCCTCTCGCAGCAGTCAAATCGTGTGAAAATGGCCTTGCGTACCCCCGCAAAATCCTGTACCCCGCTCGCGCCAGTCAAATCTGTGAAAAGGGCCTTGCGTACGCCCGCGAAATCGCATACCCTGCTCGCATTGCTCAATAGCAAGGACACGTAACAAAGCCAATGAAGAGTGACACATGCACCAAACCATTGAGAGCAGACACCACTATGATTGGGATGAATACTAATGTATTAAGAACAAAAACCACACCAACTGAAACATAACCATGAAAATTAAAGGAATGCCAATGAAAATGAAATCCAAAAGAAATGTGATATTTAAAAATGAGAAACTCCAAAAAGTGGTCCATGTTCAATGTTTGTCCTCCAAATGAAAATGGAAATCATAAAAAAACATTACTCCATGGTGGAAAAAAAAAAAGAAAAATGTCCAACTATGTACAAGTCTGAAGGGTCCATGATCCCAAAATCCAAATATATATCCTTAAAAACCCTAAAAAAATAACTTTCCAAAATGTGGAGCAAAGTCCATTAACTCCAAATCATAAAAAAAAGGAAACCTACCACTAAATAACTATTTACAAAGGCAGCGGTCTAGTCCTACGACTCACCATTTTTACCAAGAGTTTCGGCCAGGGCATCATCAAACTCTGCGTCAATATCCCGGAGACGGGCCTGTGCTCCCTCCTCGAGGGCCCGCAGGGACTCCCTCGTGCTCCTCACAAATTCCCTGCGAGTCTCCTCGAGGAACTCTGCCCACCTCTCTGCCCGACTCAGAGAGGCGGGCGGAGAGGCGATGGTAAATCATGCCCACTGCCGCTCTGCACCAATCTTCTGGCCCATTCGCTGCAACACGGAAGACACAAGGTCCAGGTCTCCCTCCTGCCCGATGGCCGATGCCTACCCCTCTGATGTTGATGGCTCGGAGTCCTGTCGCCTGCTACATCGAGCCTGCTGCTGCCAATGAGCCCTGTGCCTGCACCTCCAGGACTGCCTCCGGGATGATGACAACCCCCGGGGGCCGTCGTGCACGTGCCCTGCTGCAAGGTGCCTGCACAACCTCCATTGCCACTGTTCCTGTTGCTGGGGTGACGACCTCTGCTAAACCTCCAACTCCCGACTGTGGCAGGGATGTGGTCTTCACCAGACTGGCCACCGTGGTTGTGACAGGTTCACAGGGGGCCCTTGTGGCATCTGGGCTGGAAGACAGCAGGGCGGACGACTGGCGCATAGTTGAGGAGGAGAGGGTCGCAGCAGTGCCCAGCACACGTAGCAAACCCGTGACAATGAGCTGAGCTAGCCAGTTCATGAGGGCCCAGACCTCTTTGTGATGACATGCAGGCACCCGCCAGGAAGCCTGCACATCATCACAAATAGCGCCTGTGCGCCTCGCGATACCGGCTAGCATGGGCTCGACCCTGTCACGGATTGCCTGGACCGCAGGTAATGGAAAGTCAGCTAACGTGGACACATCCGCTACCTGCGGACCGGTCTGGCCTGAGGCATGCCCGCAGGTGTGACCTGTACTGCCTCCTGCCCCTGCCCCTGGACTGCTCCGGTTGCACCTGCCTCATCACCCTCGCCAGGCCCCATGTGCTGGTCTGATGCGGCCTCCGCCTACTCTTCGCCCACCACCAACCTGGATGACTCCGAACCGTGTTCCGCATTGGATTGCCCCTGTGGGGGCTCACATGTCCCTCGCGCTGCCGATGAGCCCACGTCCAACTTCACCTTCTTGAGCTTCGCCTCAGCAGCTTCAGCCGTAGTTGCAGACGCGGCATCAGTCTCCTCACTGCTGGAAGATGTTGTAATCTGGGAGGATGAATGGGCCTTGCGTCTCCGCCTGGTGGAGGCATCCCTGCCGCAGTGCTCCACAGCGCTGTCTCCTCCCTCTTCCTCCATCGCCGCTGTGGATAGGGAGACATTGAACACAGGCATCAGTGTACCGAACAAATGTCTGCTTGACACAAAGCAAATGCACATGAGTGGCACTGTCAAGCGTCACAACCATCATCACCCTCCACAACACACAGGTCCGGGCAAGCAACACACATGCACAAACGGGCATGCTACGTGCAACATACATTTGCATCCATGTACAAGGCACTGCCGGCACATCAGAAGAGGGGCTGAACCTCACATGCATCTTGG
The DNA here is from genome assembly GCF_040938575.1 of Ambystoma mexicanum. Classification (NCBI taxonomy): domain Eukaryota; kingdom Metazoa; phylum Chordata; class Amphibia; order Caudata; family Ambystomatidae; genus Ambystoma; species Ambystoma mexicanum. The sequence continues at coordinate 1,254,489,063 of NC_090933.1, read as the reverse complement.
AACATGCACACACATCTCCTGACAGTCATGCATCAGGCCATGTAGACCTGTCACCATGCACTTGTGGACAACTGGGCCGCATGAGTCAATCACGCATTGAGCATATGTCATGCATCCATGGGGTTGGCCAGTCACACACTCACCACTCATACACACGCACATGTACACCATGCATGTCCATGAAGGTGACATAAGCATCCATGTCTCACACCTCTCATGGCCAAGTCCAGACACAGCCATGCAAACGTGTCTGTCGTCACATGCTGGTGCTCATCAAGCATTGCAACACAGACCCCATTGATGTGGAACATGCTTGATTGGACTCATGTGCAGCACTGTCATGGACATGCACACAGACATCCGTACATTCGGCATGCCAGACATAAGGCCAAGGTGCACACTCCAGCCACACCTCGACATGCACTACGCTGGACAAGAACACATGGACACTTACCACTCGACTCCAGGCGGAGCGCCATCTCTAAGACCTGGGTGTGCAGCTCTGGGCTGATGTGCTCCAGGACCCTCATCTCATTGTTGGTCCCCGGCGCCCCGCTCCATCACCAGACTCGACGAGGCGCTGGGCCTTGTTGAGGGTCCTGGACCTGAAGTCTTCCCAGCTCTTCCGAACATGTTTGTAGTCGCGTGGTGCCACCCGTTCAGCGTTGATGGCACCCACGGTGTCCGCCCAGATCTTACTCCGTCCTTCCTTGTCGAGTTGCGATGGTCGAGGTAAGAGGGCATCATAATGCTCCAGGACTTGCTCCACCAGGATGCCCTCTGCCACTCTGCGGGGGGGTTGCCACTTGCCCCAGATGTTGCTTGGTCCGACATGGCAACCTCCGAGGCAGGTGTGGGTGGGCAAATGGGTCCTGGGGCTGGGCTGTGGAGCGATGGAATGGCAGTCAGGAGTCTTCTGGGTCAGCAGAGGTGGTCTCAGCAACAGGATTTCTAGCAATGGCTGATGTGCAGGCACCAACTTGCAGGGCACGTGGGCAGCAGGCACAGAGAGTGGGCTGGCAGCAGCAGATGGCTCGTAGGAGGCAGCTCGGGGCATCTGAGGCAGGTAAATGGCCTTGTGGGCAGGAATGTGGGTCTTCTGTGTGCTTTAGCGTGACCAGCCGGATGCAGAGTGACTCCGCACGTGCAGAAACAGCGCGTTAGCATGTAATCAGAGGAAAGGCCCTAAGTGCATAAGTTACATGACGCGTGCGGGATGTTGGGCATTGCCGTTCAGTACGGGTTAAAGCTCTGCGTAGGATGCCAGTGCACTGTATGTGCTTTTCATGGGGATCGACACGTGAGATTATTCTTCTTGTGGGTTTACACGTGATTTGCTCACTACTGTGGCAGTGCATACTTCTTGTTTTGGTGGTGGAGTTGCTGACGCACACACCCGTGTGTTTTATTCTTCATTTTTCCAGGCAGACGGTGTGTCGCGCATGTATTTTTCCCACTGTGGTTGCCCCTGTGTGTCGCTAACCCCATTTTTGAGGTCATAGTAGCCTACGTGTTCCAAGGGTATGCATTTCTGGTGTTTCTGGGTGCCACAGCATACTGCGGGATGTTAATACCACGCACGTGGGCTACAGAGGGATCGCTTGCAGGTTTTCTTTTGTTTTTTGGGTGCCTGAGCGTTGGGTGACCCATCATTTTTCCCCAGGGGTTACAGACAGCCTTGCAGGACAACTGGGGTACGTTTTCAATCACGTACCCTGCCCCCTTTACTCCAATTGCCCAGGACAATTGTCTGCACCTCCCATTCACACTTGTACATCAGTGCTATGACTGGGAGGGCAACAAGTGGTGAGGGAGGCAAAGCTGGGCGACCTCCAGAGGTGGACAATGTAGGGGACGTGGCCAGGGTGGCCAAGGTGGGGGACTTGGCCAGGTTGGCAGCGGTGGGCAACATGGGCAGGGTGGCCCACGGGGGCAGTGTGTCCAGGTCCTTTCAGGGACAGCCATGCATCCACAGCGCCGTCAGGCCCGACAAGCAGTGCCATCTGCTGTTACAAGCAGGCAGATTGTGGAAGCTGCAGGGGCAGCTGCAGCTGACACCTGCCCCAGCTCAGGGCCTGCTGGCCCGGCCCGGATTGGTCACGGAACAGGCACGGGATGACTCACAGGCCGACTTCCGTATCAGGAAGTCCAAGCCATGTATGGTTGTGGGATGTATTAACCCACTTATGCTCTGCCCTGCGGCATCACTGTGTCCTGGTGGTGCCAGAATCATCAAAATGGCCGCAAAACCCCTATGCGCGCCAAAACCTATGGAATTTGTGTTCTACAAAGTACAGAAAGATGGCTGCCAAATCTACCATGCATGTTGTCAGTGGTGGCACTCCTGAAACATATCACTGGGCTTCACAACAAGTAAAAATGGAGCCTGCATGAAAAGCAGTGCTTACTAAAAGAAATCCGGAATCTTTTTTTTTTCTTGTTTGCTGAAAATACAGAATGCCTGTCCAAAACACCATCAAACATCCAATATTCTTGCTCGGTGTTACAAGTCACTTCATTCAAAAAATCATTATGAACAGGCAATGTCCAGAAACGCTGGATTTGTCATCAAAACACCCACAGCACAAGTTTGCCTACCTGTGGGATCTGTCAAAATCTGGGTGCAGTACCAGTGGCCGCCTGAATGACTGTTTTCAAAAGCCTGCATTAAAACTGTAAACTTGTGCCACTGAAATCAAATGTCTGAAAACCAAGTGACCTGTTAAGAGTAACTTGGGTTGTAACTATTTAAATTTCATGGTTTAGAATCTGAAATAAGTATTGTAGCTGCTTGTTTGGAAATTACAAGTTTATTTAAACCAAGAAAAAATTGCAACAAAATGACATTTAATTTGAGCCTCACTCCAAGCCAAACCAGTAGAACAACTTCCCCCACAGGGGCCATGACCTCCCTTCTGCTCTCTTCACAAGGAGCTCACACCCATGTGATGATTAAGGGGTGGGAGGAGAACTTGGGCTGCTGTGGGAAGAGGACAATGGACATCCTCCTACTCAAGGAGATGCAAATCAGGAAGGATCGTAAATCGCCTCTCCCAGAAGGAAGGGGGCGGAGATTGCTTCTGAGCTGACAGGAGGAGAAGGAGGCGGGGACAGACAACCCTTTGTTGATTCACAAGGACAAAAAGCACATTTTAAAAAAAAGATTGATGATTTACTGTGTATAATTGTGAAAAATATGTCAACAAATTTGTGAATGTGATTTTTGGCAGCACGGTTTAAGAGACGCCAGAACTCTGGGCGATGTTCTGGGAAGTAGTAGTGGAAATGATGGTCTTAGTCCAAATGTATTTATGTCAATAGCATGAAACTTCACACGCTTATGCCCATATACAATGTGCACAGTTGTTCAGGACAAAAAGTGCGTAATTCTGTCAAAAGCAGACCCAAGATCCTACAGCGACGGGGCTTGGAAGAGTGTCTGCTCCACAAAATATTTTATCTAGATATGTTATTGTTATAAAGATTGCACACATGTAAAATATGTATTATACTAAAAGTAGATTTCATGTTCAAAGGGTCAAGGGGAGGATTCTCTGACTCATAAAACCACATCCTCATGGTGACCCCCTGTTTTCTCCTCTAATCAAGGGAGAGAGGAGACTCTAGCCAATAGCCTAGCTGGGGGGCGCGCTTAGGAAAATCCAGCACACACACCGATTTACCATATGCATAAATAGCGAAAGCTGAGGATTTAGAAAAGAGACACAGATTCACCCACTAACCGATTGCTGGCGGAGCACCCTGCGAGAGGACCAGACATCTTCCAGACTCCAGAAACCTGGCAAACAGAAAGGCCCATTTCTATAGCTGAACCATTCACAGCTTGGCCTTATAATTCCAGAAACCAGGATTTACCCCAGACAACTAAGGGGAACAAAAGAAACAGCCAGGCTGTGCTGTAACTGCTTTCCTGCAAAAGAATTATTACCAGAATCAAAAGATCCAATACAGTTGTGCCGTGCTATGACCAGATAGCTGTGACCAGAGCCATTGCTGACGCAGTCCAGTCCGGTGTCCCCAGCAGCCTGTCCCAGTCCTGTATGCCCAGCCGAATTTCTGAGCAGAATCCCTGATCTTGACGGACCAGAATTCCTGACGGTTCTGTTCATACATATATAGTGAGTATCCATAGTATAGAACTGTGTCACTAGCCTCTGTACTGTCATAGTAATCCCTATCCAAACCCATCCTCTCTTATATTCAGAACCTGCATTGTTAAAAATCTTTTTGAATTGCCTGAACTCTCTATCTCATCCCTACTATCTTCCTTCTGTACTAGTATTGTTAAAAAATATTTTTGCGCTCATATAATTCATCTGAAGAAGCAAGCTCCTCGGCAGCCAGTCGCCCTGATTCAGTGGCACCCTGATCTAGTGGCTGTGCTTCCGTGTGGTATTTCCTTCTTCATAGTCATCCCGTACTGTAAAGAAATCCTTTTTGTTTTTTGAAAGCGCATCCCTGTTTTCCAATTTTATGCCTATTTGAAAGAAAAGTCCTCCACGAAAACGTCCATAACTTCTTCAAATGCTATGCTAGAAACAAAATTTAAACGTCTGCTTGTAGCTAACATCCACAGCTTTCCATAGAACATAGAACCGCATCTCAAATCCATAGTTTCCCCGCAATCGTGATTACCGCGCACAGAAAAGTTTGCTGCAAATTTTTGTTTTGGCAAAATATTACATGTGTAAAACAGCTTTTGATTGCACCCGACCTCAATTTTAAGTTTTCACATTGCTTATTAGTGTCAAATCATTGCTAGTGTTTGTCTGCAACCATATAAAGTGGCTCACATTAGAATTTGAACAATTTCAGTGATTTAGCCCATATTTAGTGTTTTACCCATTCCATTCAAAGACAACTTTAAAACCATTTGGACAGTTTGACAATCAATTCTATTTCTCTCTTGTGTTTGCTGGGGGGAAATTGGGATTGACATTTGCTTGTGTTCTGCATTCCTGAAACCTGTTCTCTCTTCTCCTAACTCTCTACATTGCATATTGGGGGGTTGGGGGGAGTGCAGGGGGAAATAGTAACCACATTTCGAGGGGATTGGGTCCTCCGACGTATTCCATATCTATGACATGTAATCACCACAGCTGTGCTGCTTCGGAAACTTTTTCGGCGTCTGCGTCCTGCGTCGATGACGTCGATGCGCCGCCGTCGAGGACCTCCTCCGACGTCCGACGTCATCCGATGTGATAAGTAGGACGCACGACGCCAGTAGCCTCAGTTCCGTTTTTTCCGCGAACGTGTTGCTTCGTGTTTCTCGGTTCTAGCCTCGACTCTTTGGAGTTCTGTTCTTTCTGGTTCTTCGAACCTGTTCGTTTGTGAATATTCCTTCGACGATGTCTTCCGCTTCGTCTTCAACCCCGCGTCCGGGCTTCAAGAAGTGCGGGGAGTGTGGGTCCAAGATGTCGGTGACTGACTCGCACGACGCCTGCCTCTGGTGCCTCGGGGAGGCCCACGACACGGATGACTGTGTCGACTGCCTGTCGCTCACGTCCAAGGCCTTACGCGAACGTAAGAAGAAATTGTCGGTAGGTCGGGTGTCCAAGCCCCGGAAGTCGAAGTCGGCGGGGCTTTCGACGGATGATTCGAGGGGTGACTCTCCGCGTCATCGTCGGAAGTCTCGTCGGTCTTCTTCTAGTAGTCGGTCTCGCCACTCCTCAGCCTCTTCGAGGCATTCTCGGAAGCGCCGTCACCGGTCGCCTTCCAGGTCCTCTTCCGAGGACTCTGCCCGGCACGTCGGTTATCCCACCAGCCGTGCGACGCCGGAGGAATGGGCTTCCTTCGGGAAGAAAATGTTGGCGATTCTTGAGTCGCAGGGTACTCAACCGTCCGCGCCCCCGAGTGGGGTCGGCCGTGTGAGGTCGAGAGACACCGCTCGCAAGAGTGGTCGGCACGAGTCACGGGAGAGGTCCCGTTCGGACAAGGAGGCTCGTTCTCGCCGTACCCGTTCCAGGTCCCGGTCCTCGACGCGTTCGAGACCGTGTGCGCCTGTGCAGTCTTCGAGGAAGACATCGACGTCTGAGGCGTCGAGGGCGTCGACAGGCTTTCTCGTGGCTCCGGCTTCGAGGAAGTCGTCGAAGCTGTCGACGTCCAGGTCGTCGAGGGACACGCTCGGGACTCTGGCTTCGAGGGCTGTGTCGACGCCGCCATTACTGGAGGCGCTGCATCTGACGTCGACGCCGATTTCGTCGACGCCGATCCTCTCGGCGCCGTTGCCGGTTTTCTCGACGTCGGCGCCGATTCGCTCGACGCCATCGACGCCTTTCGTGTCGGAGGTGCCCCGTGTCTCGGGTGTTCCCCCTAGGAAGGCTCTGGTTAAGAGCAGGCACTCTCGGGTGCCTTTCCGCCACTTGGATTATATTTCAGAGGCGGATGAGGATTCGGATGGCCTGGTTCCTAGTCAGGTGCCAGATGACATTGTCTCGGGCCATAGTCAATTTGACGATTTGAGGCAGTCGCTGCATGATGCCAGTGGACTGGACACCTCTCCGGAGGTGGAATTTGGTCGGCCTGAGCCTGGCTCCCATGCCGATTCCTCATACCGGCGCCTTATGGCTAGGGTGTCTGAGTATCTGGGATGGTCTGCTCCCCCAGGGGAGTTTGTGCAGGATGATCTGACGGACATCCTTGATGTTGGTCCCCCAACTGACCCGGTACTGCCGTTCCATATGGCTTTACAGCGTAGGGTGGCGGCGGCTTGGACTGCTCCGGAGAGTCTCCCGGCAGTGGGCAGATCCTTGTCGCGAAAATACCGTCCAGCCAGTGGCGACCCCTGCTACTTGACCAGGCACCCCACTCCGGAAAGTTTGGTGGTGCAGGCGGCCACGGCCCCGGCAAAGCAGGCGTCGTACCCTACCATCCCTCCTGATAGGGACGACAAACGTTTTGATGGCTGGGCGAAGAAGGTGTTTTCTTCTGGTGGTATGGCGCTTCAGGCGGCCAACTCCATTTGTGCCTTGTCGCGTTTCACGCACACTCTGTGGAACTGTGTTGCGTTAGCGGCTGAACATATTCCCGAAGGGGACGAACGGGATGGTTTCCTTGCTATGGTCCAGGATGGTAAGGATGCCATGGGTGAGTCCGTTCAGTCGGGTTTGGACTTAGCTGAATGCGTCAGTAGGTCCATGGCGGCGAGCACCGTGATACGCAGGTTTGCGTGGTTGCGGAAGTCTGGGTTTGCTCCTGATGTGCAGTCCCGGCTCCTCAACATGCCCTTTGATGGTGAACATCTTTTTGGCAGCAAGGCTGACGAGAGCCTTGAGAGGTTGCAGACCTCAAAAGCTGCAGCGAAGTCGTTGGGCGCTGCAGTTCGCCAACCTCCGCCTTTTCGTCCTAGGGGACAGCAGTGGAGGGGTGGCTCCTTTCGCTATTACTCGTCCTTTGGTAAAGCAAGAGGAGCTGGCAGTCAAAGGGGCCAACGCAGGGGTACCAGAGGTGGACGACAAGGTACCCGTGGTGCCAAGGCCGCTCGGGCAGTTGCCTCTTTGCCCTCAGGTAACGCCGCAGCCGCTCCTACTCAGTCATGAGGCCATGTCCCATGGTTCGCCGGTTGGGGGAAGGCTGGCGCAGCATCTTGTAGAGTGGCGTGCCATTACTTCAGATGTGTGGGTTCTGGAGATCATAACCCACGGCTACTGTCTTCCCTTTCGGCACAGGCCTCACGACAATCCACCGGGGAACCTCTCTTTGAAGTGTCCGGATCCGCTCCTTGCGCAGGAAATTCAAGCCCTGCTGGAGAAAGGCGCCATAGAACTGGTGCCTGTAGCGGAGAGGAACGAGGGTTGGTATTCCCCTTATTTTTTGATTTCCAAGAAAGACGGGGGATTGAGACCCATCTTGGACTTGCGCGGTTTGAAGAAACTCCTCAGGAAGGACAAGTTCAAGATGGTTACTCTCTCTCAAGTCCTCCAGGCCCTTCAGCTTCAGGACTGGTTGGTGTCACTCGACCTCAAGGATGCTTACTTCCATGTGCCGATCCATCCCAAGCACAAGAAGTACCTGAGGTTCGCGGTTGGCGACTCGCACTTTCAGTTTCGGGTCCTGCCGTTCGGTTTGACCTCCGCCCCGAGGGTTTTCACCAAGCTCATGGTGGTGGTGGCAGCGCATCTCAGGCAAGGGGGGATTCACGTCTACCCCTACCTGGACGATTGGTTGATCAGGGGGAGCTCTCCCGAGCAAGTCCTGGATCATCTGTCCGTCGCCTGCCACTCCCTTCACAGGCTGGGCTTCTCCCTCAATTTAAAGAAGTCCCATTTGACGCCAACACAGAAGCTCCAGTACATCGGAGCAGTGCTCGACACTTCCCTGGGGCAGTGTTTTCCTCCCCAGGTGAGGGCTCTTCACATTCAGCAGATGGTGCACAAGTTTCAGCATGCCCAGACGCTCCCGGCGTTCGAGTTCTTGAGGTTGCTCGGCCTCATGGCATCCTGCATTCTTCTGGTGCCAGAGGCTCGCCTGCGGATGAGATCTTTGCAGTGGGCACTCAAGACGCAATGGTCGCAGTCCTCCGGCAGGATGTCGGACCCGGTTCAGGTGCCGCCCTCGGTCACCCGGGACCTTCTGTGGTGGGCCGTCGAAGGCAACTTGATGAAGGGGGCTCCATTTTGGCTACCCTGGCCGGAGGTGACGATCGTGACGGATGCATCCCTCACGGGATGGGGAGCTCATGCCAACGGGCTGACAGTCAGCGGTCGTTGGTCTCCGTCGGAGTCCAGACTCCATATCAATCTGTTGGAGCTGAGGGCCGTCAGGCTAGCCCTGAAGGCTTTTCTGCCGACTGTGCGAGGAAAGACTGTCCTGATCATGACGGTCAACACTGTGGCCATGCACTACCTCAACAAAAAGGGGGGGGCAGGGTCACTTCCTCTGTGCAGGGAGGCGATGCAGCTCGAGTTCTGGGCCATCCGGCAGGAAGTTTCGATCTCGGCAGTTCATCTGGCCGGAGACGAAAACGTGACGGCGGACGCTCTGAGCAGGCAGAGCGCGATCTCTCACGAGTGGGAGTTGGCTCAGGAGATTCTCCTGGAGATCTTCGCCCTTTGGGGGACCCCTCAAGTGGATCTCTTCGCCTCCAGTGTCAACCGGAAGTGCGAGAGGTTTTGCTCGCGGGAATTTCCTCCGAAAGGAGCCTTAGGAGACGCGTTTGTGGTGGAGTGGTCATTCCCGCTGCTGTACGCGTTTCCTCCAGTCCCCGTCATCCCGCAAGTGCTGCGGAGGTTACGGAAGTTCGGTTCCCGGATGATCCTCATTGCTCCGGCGTGGGCTCGGAGGACGTGGTACCCGGACCTTCTCGACTTGTCCATCTGCCCTCCACGTCGTCTTCCCTACCGAGATGATCTGCTCTCACGGGAGGGGGGTCAGGTTCTCCATCCAGAGGTCGGATCCCTCAACCTTCACGCTTGGCTTCTGAAAGGTTGAGGTATACGGATTGGGACCTCCCTGAAGACGTGATGGAGGTGTTGCTTTCGGCCCGAAGGCCCGCAACTAAGTCTCTGTACCGTTGCCGTTGGCGTAAGTTCTGCGACTGGTGCAGTGTTCAGAATGTGGATCCTTTTGCATGTGACATCCCCATGGTTCTGTCCTTTTTGCTTTCTTTGGCCCACAGGGGCTTGCAAGTGGGTACCATTAAAGGTTACCTGGCGGCGCTGTCCATCTTTAAGCGCTCATCTGAAGAATGTTCTTACTTTAAAATCCCTTTAATTTCACAGTTTCTGAAAGGGCTCACTAATGTGTTCCCTCCGTCGCCTTTCCTGGTGCCCGGTTGGGATTTAAACCTTGTTCTTAGGTTTCTTATGGGTGCTCCGTTTGAGCCTTTACATTCTTGCCCTTTGAGGCTGTTGACTTTGAAAACTGTGTTTTTAGTTGCGGTTACTTCCGCTCGCAGAGTGAGTGAGTTACAGGCACTTTCTGTTAAGCCACCCTTCACTGTATTTCACAAGGACAGGGTTGTCCTTCGAGTTCGTCCTTCTTTTCTTCCAAAGGTAGTGACGGAATTTCATTTGGCCCAGAAGATTGTTCTTCCGGCATTCTATCCTCCTCCGCATCCTGGTAAGGAAGAGGAGAGGCTCCACAGGCTTGATCCTAGGAGAGCTTTGAGCTTTTATGTTTCTCGCATGTCCCGGGTCAGAGTGGACGATCAACTCTTTATTGGTTACGCTGGTAAGCGCTTGGGGCAAGCTGTGACGAAACAGACTTTGTCACGCTGGATTATTTTGACCATCTCGGAGTGTTACCGCTTGGCGGGTAAGGACCCACCGGCTGGCTTGCAGGCCCATTCTACCAGGGGCGTGGCTGCATCTACTGCCCTGCAGAGGGGTGTTCCTATTCGCAACATCTGTGATGCTGCCACCTGGGCTTCAGTACATACATTTGTACGGCATTATTCCCTCGATTCCATCAGAGGGCAGGATCTGGCCTTTGGCAAGGCGGTCCTTTGCTCTGCTATTTGATTGGCTATTCTAAATTTTGTTTCTAAATTCTTTCCCTCCTCCTTGATTTGGTACTGCTTTGGGAGTCTGTCATAGATATGGAATACGTCGGAGGACCCAATCCCCTCGAAGAACAAGTTACTTTCTTACCTGGTAACGTTCTTTCGATGGGATGGTCCGACGACGTATTCCATATCGCTCCCACCCTGCCTTCCCCGCTGCAGAATTTCTGTTGCGATTGCAGCTTACGTTCCGCAAGGCTTTGTGTCGGACTGGCAGTTGACTAATGTCACACGTTCTGGGGGAAAAAACTACAACTGAGGCTACTGGCGTCGTGCGTCCTACTTATCACATCGGATGACGTCGGACGTCGGAGGAGGTCCTCGACGGCGGCGCATCGACGTCATCGACGCAGGACGCAGACGCCGAAAAAGTTTCCGAAGCAGCACAGCTGTGGTGATTACATGTCATAGATATGGAATACGTCGTCGGACCATCCCATCGAAAGAACGTTACCAGGTAAGAAAGTAACTTGTTCTACTATTTGATTTGAACACACACCCACAAAAGTATTATTGCTGTGCTGCATTGTTTTTGCTCATTATTACTCCTTGTGATTAAAGAGATTGCTTAGTGTGGCATCACCCCATTGGTGATTATTGTATCCCCATTAAAAATAGTGTGATTATATTGTGAATATATAAATAAATATTTTAACTTTGCAAGCATGATTCCTGGTTCAGTGTGACCGGGGGGGGGAGGTACCAAGAGAGGGGTGTGATATAAGTGGTACATCATTCAGAATGAAATAACTTTTAGACACAAAATAAATGAGGATTTCAGTTGTGCATTACACGCTAGGCATTGACTTAGGTGAAGTTCCGGATTGAAATAACTTGCATGACGGAGAAAGTTGCTGTCCCAGGCCACGTGGATCTGGGGCAGCAGTGTCATCTGCTGCCCCGAGCAGCCAGGGTGTGGAAGCTGCAGGGGCAGCTGCAGCTGACACCACCCCGGCTCCGAGTCACCCAGCCATGACTGTGTTTGTCCCGGCCCTTGACACCAAGGCAGTTGTGGCGCTGGGTCCTGGTGACAGCACCCAGCAGCCAATGCCTGCAGTTAGACCTTCGGTCGTCATGCCATTGCCTGCTTCCAGTGGCCAGTCCACCTGCACTTCAGCCCCCACTGATCAGAGCGGCAGAAGCCACTCAGGGTCCGCACCACCTCCTAAGAGGAAGAAACGTGCTCTTGGCTGGGACCCCAGACACGGCTTGAGCCTCCAAGACATCAAGAAAGCGGAGTTTCAATGAAGTGGTACTGGACGCACTTATGGGCTATGTGTCGGTACACGGCCGCGACATGCTGGTGACGGCAGGGTGCAAAACTACACCTGCTCAGCGTAGGGCCCACTGGTAGTGCATCGCGGACCGTATTAGTGCCTTGGGTTGTGATAAGCGCACAGCTGATGATTGCTCGAGGCGTTGGAACGGCCTCCGACACCGAGCAAAAAACAGGCTTCTAATTACGCCTCTACTCTGGTGAGTGGAAGTGGGTCACCACCAGAGGACGATGAACTCGCTGAACATGAGGCGATTGCTGGAGGGTTCATCGCAGAGGGTCAGATCCAAGGCATGGGAGACCTCCCGGTTTATGAGACCATGTCCGGTGAGTGTTCATGCGTGTGTGTCCATGCCATCTGTATTTTGCTTGGGTGATGTGTTGTGATTGACTGCCAGTTCAGGCTATGTAATCATGACTGCCATGTGTGACCCATGCGATGCTTGACTGATACGTGCTTGTTGTGATGCAGACTGCATACAGACCATGTGCTGCACACGGAGGTAATCCTCATCACCATACCTGCACCCTCCTTCCATGTCATTCACTGGCCAGCCTCTCTTGTCCATATTCTTGCTTCAAAATATGTTTGTGGATAGCCTGTGATGATCTTTCACTCCACTCTCGCCCTCTGTCGTCACATGACTGACGTCTCTGTGAGATCACCCTGCAAGCTGATCCTCCTCAGAGGCATCCTTCCTTGCCTCTCTATCCCCCAGCAGCTCGCCATCTCCATGGGACTATTGATTCCCATGCTGGATTACTGCAACGGCATGTTCCCAACTGTGAATATACACTCTTCCCTCTGCAGCTCTGCCAGACATGGACTGTGTGGGACATCCTTTGATCTTGATGCAGGGTCTCTCACTCAGACTGTGCTGATGGCACATGCTCACAGTGGCCAAGAGTGCTCATTCATGGACCCTGTGCATTCCAAGCAAGCCCTCATGGGTCCGGGCCAAGCTCCCCATTCGACTCCATCTCTGGTATTTCCTCCTTCTCATGGTATTTGATCATCTCTTTCCTGCTCAATCAGGGTCAGTGATCCTCACGCCCATTTGTTTGGGGTTCTCGTCTGTGTCGAGCGGATGCCTCCTTCTGGTACAGCCTCCCTGCCTCTATGCAACTGCTGTTGTGGGTTCTCCAGGTCTGGGGGCACTTCTGATGCTTCCTAATGTGTTGTGCTTTCTGTCCTCCTCTCACCTGCTGTAGTCCCAGATGACTGTGAGAATGCAATTGACACCTGACCACACTGTTTGCTTCGACACGGTACTCTGAGTAACCATTTTGACCCATGCACTGCCTCCAAGCCATCCCCTCACATTTGGGTTGTGGTTCACTGTATCCCTACAACCCACTACCAACCCTTTGCACATGATGACTGCACTTGCCCTTACGCTGCCATCATGACACAACATAGTTGAGGCTGTACACATGCACTGCGCTGCACCCACACACTTCTGAGCCCTGTTTCACCCTTCGACATGCCTATTCACTTGTTTGATGTCAAAGTGACCTAGCATTAATGTATCCATGAGCCTCCATTCACTGTATTTCAACACCCTAGCGTTGTTGCATACTGGAACACGTGTGTTTTGTCGTAGTGATTTCCATGTACTGTCTGATGACATGCATTTTACATGGATCATGGACAGTAGTATTTAACTTCCATCTGGGGCTGGTTGACAGTCCTGCCATGGCTATGCTACGTGCCATCTGTGAGTTGGCATCTGTCATGTTTCTTGAAGGTCCATGCCAGTCACAGACTTGTGTGTGATGTATGTGCTATGCACCATGCAGCACATGTGTTATTTTGCCATTTTACACTCATCCATGTCTGCTTTCAGGGTTCCCTTCCACTTCATTGGCACTGCGTGCATGCCTGAGTTTGTGTCGTATTTGACATGTCTGATTCATGTGTTGGATGTCAAAATTGTAATACCTATGTGTGTGGTATATGCTGTTGACATGTATGTTCATGTCTTCTTTTTGTTTTGTGCAGGGGATGAGGCACTGGAAGCAGATGAGGAGGAGATGGCGGAGGGGGTGGAGTGTTCAGAGGCCCAACCAGGCACCAGTGGAGGCCGTGGTGTGGTACCCCATGAACATCCATTGGTGCTACAGACCATCCTGGCCAGGGGTGTCTCTGAGTACACCTCTGAGGATCTCTATGCCTCTGGTGCGGAATCGGATATTGAACCATATGTGCTGTTGCAGGTGAGTGATTCTGGCATGGATGCTGTTTTGTCCGACACACCTGACGTGGACGTAGACCCACCAAGGGGCCTTTCAGTGTTGGTAGGTCCGCATGTGGTGGTGTGATGTCCGGCATCGCGTTGGCTGTGCGCCACCGGATAATACTGTGTGGGAGAATTCCATGTATGCCATTGCACAGCAACAGGGGGCATCATGTGCAATGATGGCTCAGGGCGTGGAAAGGGTGGCCAATTCCATCCCCCCCAAAAGGCAGGTGGAGCTCCAGCAGCAGGCAACACGGTCCACGTGCCGCTCACACATGAAGGACATGTTGGCCGCCTACAGGGACCGATGGGCTGAACTGGGGGCTCTGCGCACAGCCATGGCTGCAGAGGCACTGGCCCACAGAGATGCCCTGAGGGAAGAGAACTACTCTAGGTGCACTTGAGGTGGCCCACAGTAGACGGGCAGAACATCAAGTGGAGCAGCTGACACACAACATCTCGGCTGAGCTGCAGGCAAGCCATGAGGAGACCCGTGTGTCACGTGAGGCCTTGCAGGCGGAACTCTGTGCTACACGTGAGGTGCTGCATGGGGACCTCCAGACCATCATCCTGCAGAACCAGACCTTTCAGACCTGCATGCTTGCTGCCATGGAGGAGCATGCTGTGGCTATGCGTGGTCAGCCTCCTGTACCACGCACCCCTTCTCATAGTGCACCAGAGGGTGACGACAGCAACGACAGTACTCCCACTATAGGTTAGCCATGCAGGCCCTGAGCCCATGGAGGGTTTTTTTTTTATTCTCAACATCCACACATATGGGTGTTGAGTTGCACCCTGCATCTTCTCCCTCCTTGGAGTCCCTCACCCCCCCCCCCCCGGTCAACCATAGCCATTGTTCCATTGTTTTTATTTATTTATTTTGTAATTGTTTTTTTTTAATCTATTGTGCATTCATGTAACAGTGTGTTACTTTGTGTGGCACTCCTGCTTTCCTTTTCCATTGGCTCACAAGGAGGGCACCGCGGCACCGTGTGACAGTAACTTGCACAGAGGCATTGGGCTTCCATCATTTCTGTGATGAGTCTGAAGTCCAAACTGTGTATACACCCCTAGTGGGGATTCATGATGGTTTCTCCAGTGCATGGTTGACATGCATTTTCGTTTGCATATTGCTAATTGTGCATATTTACATGTTACATCTTCATGTATTACCTTGCCTGTCTCCATTGTTGATGCACTTCATGCTGTATGCGATACCTTGACACATTTAGCTAGCAGCGAAGCACTCAGGATGGGAGGGGTCCATGTGCTGGCTTTGTCACATTGTCCAATTGTGATTGGTTACTGTCTGACGTTGTCACTGTTGGGTCCTGTGTTCATGATACGCTATGGTGGTAAATATATGTTCATGTGTACGGTTTGATTTTGATGTGTCAGAGGGAATTGTCTCTGGCCTGTTTCCATTTGTCACGGTGCACTTTGTGGCATTTGTGTCATGTGTTATGATATGATAGGTTATTTATAAGGCGCTTAATACCCAGAGGTTTCTAAGCGCGGACCCGGGGATCAAACCTGTGTTGCTCTGTGTCGTCTTGCTTCCAAGGCAAGCATGTTGCCGCTGAGCTATCCTCCCGGGTTCATGTGTTGTGCATTTATTTTGTTGTTTTCATATTGCATGCCATGGCATGGTGTGTCGGGTGGGTGACATGGGGTTTGGGAGGGTTTAGGTGACATACCAGTATTTTGATGTGCTGTTTTGCAAGGGGGGTAGTGTATTGTGCACCTTGAATGTGTATCTTTTGGTCACACAGGATTGGGTTTAAGTACCTAGGGATGCACACAATATAGCACTTCCAAAGACACATTCTCAGGGTGGTAAGGTTGTGACAGTTGACTGTCCCTTTGTCATCATCGATTGTCAACTGGAATGTGGCAGGCCTGTGTGCACTCCGCAGGGGTGGGAATTTAGATGAAAAATTGATACACAAGCTGGGTACAAGCTGCCTCGCCACGTGCCCTTTCCCCTCCCATGCGCAGCGGGTGTGCATGTGGGTGGGGATACCACCATGTCCACCGGTACGCCCGCTGTGTTGCAACGTTGTGCAGGATACATGCTGCCATAATGATCCTGCACACTACTTGGGTTGCATATAGTAGCTGTCCACCAGAGGGGTCAAGGGAGAAGAAACGTGACTTGAGCACTCCGAATGTGCGCTCCACTATGGCCCTGATTGCAAAATGGGCTGCGTTGTATCTTACCTGGAGTGGTGTGGTGGGGTTCCGTATTGGCGTCATCATGTCGGTGCTCAGAGGGTAGGCACTGTCCCCTGGGGAGGTGATAAGGGTTGTCATTAGTTGGGTTTGTTTATTTGTCTGTGTGTGACATGCATACATGTGCACAGGCATTTGTACTCACCAATGAGCCATGTGTTGCCATGACTCCCAGCGTCCAGGTCCCGGTTTAGGGGTGGCATTCTGAATATGAAACTATCATAGGTGGACCCTGGAAGTTTGCATAGACAGAGGTGATGATTCCCTTGGCATCGCATACAGCCTGCACATTGATGGAATGCCAGTGCTTGCGGTTGCGAAAGATGTGCTCAGTGGCCCTAGGTGGGGCCACATGGGTGCAATCAATGGCACCAAGCACTTTGAGGAAGTGTGCCACCCCATAAAAGTCCTGGATCATGGCCTGCCTTTCTGCGGTTGTTCTGGGCATGCATATGTGCCTGCGGACTGAGGGGTGTGCAGTCATGATTGCCAAGATCTGGTGTAGGCAGCGTGACTGCGTGGGCTGTGAGACGCCACCAACTATGGCAGTTGTCCGCTGAAATGACCCAGTGGCCAAAAAATGCAGGACATTGAGCACCTTTTCCAATGTGCTCAGTGCTTGGGAGCACAGGGTGGGTGATGTGAGGTCATCCTCCCACTCAGTGACCAGGTCTAGGATGATATGAGGTGGAAACCTATACCTGCCATAGACCTGCTCATCGGGCATCACAAAAAGGCTGGTCCTTCCTCCTGTGGTGGTACATTCATCGTAGCTGCATACGCGCGTTTGTTGTTTGCGCGCACTTTTATGCATTGGCTTTGGTGCGCAGGGGCGGTTCCGACAGCTTTCGCCAGGCGTACGTGTTTCTGGGTTTGCGCGGCTTTTGCCGCGCACCTCTGTGCACTGTTCGATTCCATGAATATGTGTTCTTAGCGCGTGTGTGGCCGTGGCGAGGATTTTACTGAATTGCTTCCCCCGTAACGCCCACATTTTCACTTGGTTTTTCTCCATTTGACAAGTTCCGCCCCCTTTTTAGGTGTGTGCCCTGGACGGTGGGCGCCACCGCTGGCTGTAACGCGCAAGGCGTTCGTGGTGTCGCAGTGACGTGTTGGACCTGCCCGGATACAGCGCAGGTCTCAGGTAAGCCAAGCACAATGTGTTCCATGAATGCGTATGCGTGCAAAAACGGGTGCTTTCGGCACACATTTATTCCATGAATTACCCTGCAAGTCGTCAGCATAAAACAGCCAGGGGATAGGATATTTACCCAACTTCGGCGGGTCGGAAACTACTTCAGTCACATGATGCTCCATGTCTGCAATAAAGAAATTAAAGAGGGATGACGCCAATATACACCCTTGTTTTACCCCACTGTAGGTGGCAATGGGGTCGATAAGTTCCCGCTCATAGATAGTGGGACCTCTATGGTTGTTTTAGAATGTAGCTGATCTATCCAATACAGGAGATGGTTTGGACAGGCCGCTTTAGTCAATTTATCTAAGAGTAGCTCCCTGGATACTGAATCAAATGCGGCCTGGAAGTCTATAAAGGCTATTTTCTCTGGTATTCTTGTAATGTAATGGCATGTAAGGTTTGCAGGTTTACAGTAGTCCCTAGACCCACAACAAAACCAGTTTGCTAGGGATCTTGTAGATTTGTTGATGCTATCCATGAATTAAAATCCCTAAGTATGAGTCTGGCGAATAATTTGCCCGGGACATCTGATAAAGTAACTGGGCTAAAATTTTCAGGGGCCTAGCGGTGTCCTTTTTTGTATATGGGGACTACGATGGATTGTCGCTAAAATGATGGAATTTGGCGACTTTGTATTGCCTGATTGAAAATTACCCTTAATATTTTGGCCCAAGCTTCAGGATGGGATTTAATCATTTTGTTAGACAGGCCGTCAGGACCGGGAGCATGGGAGGAGCTCAGTTTCATTATGTAGAAGAGTATATCTTCTATATCAAATCTGATATCTTGGGGCCTATTCAAAGAATGAGATCTAATCATGCAGGAAAATGGGGTGGCTGCATACAAGGTTTTATAGTAGGTTTCCCATGCTTCCTCTGGTACAGTGTTTGTGTTCCCATCTGTGATTTGCCATTGGCTTTATTCAGGAGTCCCCATATAAGAGCAGAATTCTTAGATGCCATCGCTCGGAGCATCAAGATGATAGCTTATCCAAATTTTCTGGAAAGGATGCAATTCCCAATAGATTTTGAAAAGTTTAGCCTATTTAGACTGGACTGGTGAGATTCTATTTGAAAAATACATTTTTGCCTGAACAATTGCTTGTTTATTTTTTTTTATTTACTTGATTGAATCAGATTAGCGATTTTTACAAGAAAAGAAAACACGAAGAAGACACACATGTAGAGTAAAGTTGAAGTTAAGATTAAGACGCGTTCTCTGCGTATGAGGCAAGTCCAGTTTTGCTTGCTAGTTAAGAGACCCAAGAATTTGTTTCAGTAGCGGCTTGGTTGCAATTGTCCAAGTAGTTCTTTCACCACCAATTAATCTTTCCCACCACACCGGTTCTTCTTGGGTGTAGGAAGAAGTCAGGTGCGCCAGCAAATATTTAGATCTTATAGCCTTGGGTCCAAGGCAATTAAGAAGTAAGTGCCGTATTGTTTCAATCTGATCATCTTTTGGACAAAAACGGCATTTGTTTGAATTTGCTAAGCCTCTAACTGCCAAAATCTCATTAGTTTGGAGGAAGTTGCGACGGCCTCTTATGAAGGTGTTCCTTACTGACTTATTTGGACATTTTCCAAATAGTTTGGTACACAATTTAGTTTCCTCAACTGTGGCGGAAGATAGCCTGTCGATTTGAACTCTGCAGATGTGTCCAGGTTCTTTATCCAGTCGAGTTCCTCTATTTTTCTTTTTATTTTCATGGGGTTTTGTATCAGCTCACCCTCGAGTATTTGGATTTCGTTCAGCTTTGCTTTACAGCCTTTCTCCCATGCTTTCAGCATATTGCACCTGGTTCCCGTTATTTCTGCTCTGATCATGTGTAAGATACATGGACAGTTGGGGAGCAACGTTTTTCTATAGGGCATCATACTGTTTCTTTCGATGTTCGCTTGGAGGGAAAGGAGACTTAATTCCCATCTGATTAACACCATCGATGTAGATTTAGGGAGACCCAGCACAGATCTCCATAAATAGCCTTCCAACCTAATCCATAACTTTCCAGGTGTTTGGGGCATGGCCTCCATGCCGTAGGTTAGAGATGGCACCACCTTAGATCGATAAAATCTGATCGTGGGAACAAGGGAAAAACGACAATACTTTTTGTCCAGAGCTCTTGCTTGAGCAGACAGCTTTCTTGTTTTGCATTGCTGCATTTGTTCTAGAAGAGTCAAGGGTCACACCAAGATATTTAAAATTGTGGACTTTTTCAAGTTCTGAGCCTTCGAGGAACCAATTCAGCCGTTTATTTCTCTTTTGGGATTTTTCCAAAACCAGGATTATTGTTTTGCCAACATTGATTTGCAAGTCATTTGCGTGTATATAAGAGGCCAAGTTGGCGCTGTAGGCCGATTAGGGTGTAATCCATTAATATCAGATCGTCGGCGTACAGCAATCGCATGGTTTTTGTCAAGCCCATGGTGGGCGGGAAGGATTTTATGGTGGCCTCCGAGTCTTTGAAATCGCCCATATATGCAATGAAGAGAGCCGGGGCTAGCGGACAGCCCTGCTTGACTCCTCTTGCAGTTGGAATCTCCTCAGAGAGCCAACCCAGTTGGCTTAATCGCACTCTCAATCTGGTGTTCTTTTGGAGGGCGCAAATGGGTTGGAGGATGTCAGCAGGGCATTTCCACACACCTATTTTCTTCCATGGTGTTTCTCGATTGACCTGGTGAAAGGCTTGAGCCAGGTCAACGAAGGCCACAAAGACTCGAGGAGCCCCTTCGATGATCTTGCTCTTGAATGCACTCATGAACATAATGTTCGCCGTGGTCCCAATGTTCTTTGTAAATCCTGTCTGGAAAGGGTCTACACAAGGGGCTGTTTTCGCCCACAGCTGGAATCGTTTTAATGGGGGAGCCCCAAAGACCTTACCGATCACGTCTAGCAACGCGATGGGGCAATAGTTGCTTGGCTCCTCTTTGCATCCATTTTTAAATATCGGAACCACAATGGATGAGGTCCAAGATGATTCTGAGCATCTTTTGAAGATTGTACTGATGAGGGTCGCCCATTCCTCTGGATACTGTTTGAGGTCACTGTTGGTAATGCCATCCGGACCCGGGGCTCTAGATGGTTAAAGTCTCCAAATTACGTCTGTTATATCTTCGAAGGGATTTCTTCCTCCGACGTATTCCTTATCTTGATAGATTCACTTCCAGCTTGCTGGCCTCGGAAATGTTTTTCAGTAGAGGGCGCTGCGCGTCGACGTCCCTCGAGTTGGTGTCCCTCGACAGCCTCTGTATCGGCGCCGACGTCATCATGCGTATAAATAGGCTTGTGCAGCATCCGTTGCTCAGTTCCGTTTTTCCGCGCTTTGTGGGCCTCGGAATCGTGTTGCTCAGTTTGTTAATCAAGTAGATTCTACTTATTCCTCGAGTATATCTTACTCGTTTCAATGGCTTCCTCATCTGAACCGTCAACCCCACGGTCCGGCTTCAAAAAGTGTCGAGATTGTGGAAAGAAAATGTCGTTGACGGATCCTCACAGGATCTGTTTGTGGTGCCTGGGATCGGAGAACCATTGTTCAGAATGCGAGGACTGCATGTCCATCGACTGCGAAAGCCTTGAAGGAGCCTAAGGGGAAGCTCGAAATAGGTAAGATTGTTAAAACTTCGACTCCTTCGAAAGTTTCCTCGGCATAGTCGAGACATTCGTCTCCTCGCCATCATAGGAAACATTCTCGTTCGAGGTCTCGAAGCAGTTCCCATCACTCTTCGAGATCCAAACATTTGAAAAAGAGGCGTTGAAGAGCTCCCTCGTCTTCTTCTGTTTCCCCTGAAAGGGTCACCTGCCCCACAAAACACAGCTCTCCAGCTAAGTGGGAGGAATTCCGTAAAAAGATGCTTAGCGTCTTCGAGAAAGCGGCCTCGACCCCCTCGGAGACGGCTAAAGGTGATACCCTGGGTGAAAGACCCGGAAAATCGAAACGCTGCGATTTGTTGCACCCAGTGAAAGAAACTGCTCGAGAGCGTCACAAACCCTCGAGCAAAGGCAGTAAGACTGCGTCATCGACGCCTTCATCGTAGGCCCCTTCGACTCATAAATCTGCGTCATTGACGCCATTATCAACGGGCCCCATCGACGCTTCGATCGGTCGAATCGACGCCATCCTCGACGCCGATAACGGAGAAACCTACGGCTGTCAATACCTCGCAGTCAGTAGTCATACCGAGGGCTTCCACCATGACCTCGAGAATGTCGTCGATAACCTCGACGACTCTGAGTAGGATTCTGATCCTCTCGAGTTCTTCGAGGTCGCTTCATACCTTTTCGACGCCTTTTTCGGTTTCTTCGAAGCCTTTGACTTCCGCGTCAACAAGGTCGACGTTTTCTCAACCGGTTACTACAAGCTTGGCCCCTTCTGCTTTAGAAATGGGTTTTAAGCCTTTTCCAAGGTCAGATTATTTCAGAGCCTTGTCCTCTATTTATGAAGAAGGTGAGGATTCTGATCATGAAAGACCTTTTGGGTTGCAGAGAACTACAACACCTGTACCAGAGGAATTTATCTCTGAAGAAAATAGATTGGAGGACCTTCAAGAGTCCTTGCATGATGCAAGTGGGTTAGATACTTCCCCAGAAGTAGAATTTGCCAAACCAGACCCAGGGGAACATGCTGAGACCCCTTATTGAACTTTAATGGTTAGAATAATAGAATTCATGGGTTGGTCTACACCTTCACCTGCTTTTCAATAAGATGATCTTACAGACATCTTAATTAAAGGCCCACAGGAAGATCCTGTGGTTCTATTACATACTGCATTACAGAGGAATATATATCGACCAACTGGGAAACTCCTGAAGTTATCCCGGCAGTTAACAAAAAACTATCTGCCAAATATAGGGTATTTGCTTCTGACCCTGAATATTTGTCCAAACATCCAACTCCAGAGAGTCTGGTTGTTCAAGCAGCAACTTCATCGAACAGTAGATCTGCATACCATACTGTTCCACAAGACAGGCATGATAAGAGATTTGACGCTATGTCAAAAAAGGTCTTTTCTGCGT
Source organism: Ambystoma mexicanum (assembly GCF_040938575.1). Lineage (NCBI taxonomy): Eukaryota > Metazoa > Chordata > Amphibia > Caudata > Ambystomatidae > Ambystoma > Ambystoma mexicanum. The sequence continues at coordinate 1,254,466,588 of NC_090933.1, read as the reverse complement.
GTAGCATGGCATTTAAATCCATTAATGCTACTTGTACGCTCGCAAGATTCAGCCATACACTTTGGGAGTGTGCTTCATCAGCGGCTGACTGCATCACGGAAGGAGAAGAAAGGGAAGCTTTTCTGAACATCATTAAAGATGGTAAAGACGCAATGTGCGAATCCCTTCAAACTGGCATTGATTCTACTGACAGTATCAGCAGGGCCATGGCGGCAAGTACTACAATCCTCAGATTTGCGTGGTTGCGAAAGTCGGGTTTTGCTCCAGATGTACAGGACAGACTTTTGAATATGCCCTTTGACGGCTCTTCTTTAATTGGTAAGAAGGCTGATGACAGCCTAGAGAAGTTACAAACATCCAAGGCAGCAGCAAAATCCCTTGGAGCTGCAATCCGTCAAACTCCCTATCGCCCCTAAGGAACCTCTTAGAGAGGTAGGTCCTTTCGTTTTTATTCCACATTTCGAAAAGGCAGAGGACAGCCGGCTCAAAGAGGCCAAAAGAAATTCACCCGAGGTGGACGGGTTAAAAGTACAAAAGCCGCAGCAGCAGCAGCAGGTGCCTCTTTACCCTCGACATCTGCATCAGCCGCCTCTAAACCACTCTGAGGACTCTCCTCACAAGACGCCAGTAGGGGGCAGGTTAACTGAACATCTGACGGAATGGCAGGCTATTACGTCAGATGCTTGGGCATTGGAGACAGTTGCCCAAGGTTACTGCCTGCCTTTTCTACGCACCCCTCAGAGTCATCCACCTGGGTACAACTCTTTGAAGTTTCCAGATCCGCTCCTTTTGCAGGAGATTCTAGACCTGCTGGAGAAAGGTGCCATAGAACCGGTACCTGTAGCGGAGAGGAACAAGGGTTGGTATTCCCCTTACTTCTTGATACCGAAGAAGGACGGGGGACTGAGACCCATCTTGGACTTACGAGAATTTGAGCAAATTCCTCAGGAAGGACAGGTTTAAGATGGTAACTCTCTCTCAGATCCTTCAGGCCCTCCAGCTTCAGGACTGGCTGGTATCTCTAGACCTTCAGGATGCTTATTTCCATGTGCCAATCCATCTCAAACAAAGCAAATACCTGAGGTTCGCAATTGGCAACTCTCTCTATCAATTTCCAGTTCTGCCATTTGGGCTGACCTCCGCCCCGAGGGTCTTCACCAAGCTAATGTTGGTAGTGGCTGCAAGTCTAAGGACGGAAGGGATCCACGTCTACCCCTACCTAGACGATTGGTTGATCAGAGCAGTATCTTCGGAACAAGCTCAGATTCAACTAGATTATGTCTGCCACTTCCTTCACAAACTGGGCTTCTCCCTCAATTTAAAGAAGTCACAGATGATACCATCACAGAGACTCCAGTTCATAGGAGCGTTCCTGGACACTTCCCTGGGGAAAGCCTCGCCACCAGAGGTGAGGGCTCAAGATATTCTGCAGATGGTCACCAAGTTTCAAAATGCTCTCCCAGCCTTCGACTTTTTGAGGTTGCTCGGCCTCATGGCATCCTGCATCTTCCTTGTGCCAGAGGCTCGCCTGAGAATTAGATCTCTCCAGTGGGCACTAAGAACTCAGTGGTCGCAATTCTCAGGAAAAATGACCGATATCCTTCAGGTTCCGTACAAAGTGGCTCGAGACCTTCAGTGGTCGGCCTGTCCGGAGAACATTTTGAAAGGAGAACTGTTTTGGCAACCATGGCCGGAGATAACAGTAGTCACGGATGCCTCACTCACGGGGTGGTGTAACACTCACCTGATATCCACGGGGACGCCACTCAGCCGGTCACTGGACTTGCTCAACCAAGCACTGGGCTTGAAACACAGTATTTTCAGAGGTCATTTCCCTATTGGTCTTGCTTGTCTGGCCCCCCTTTTATTCCCTGGGTCCCAACCTTACCCCGGACCGCTCATCACCTTGTTTTTTGATGTGGGGCGCTCTCCGTCCTGCCTTCGATGCAGGGGTGCATTGGGTGATGCGGGCTGGAGTGTGACTATTTGCTTCACTGGCCCGGGCCTGGCAGACGGGGCTTGCTGCGACTTCAGCCCGACCGGTAATTGGAATGATTCTTACAAAAGTTCTGATGACTCTAGTCCCTTTAATACTGTGTCTTTCTTTCCTTAGGTGATGAAGGTCTTGAGGATGGTGATGCGCTGCTGAAGTAAGTAGGAATGCGCAGCCTGGCTTCCTTAGCACTAACCAATGTTCGTCTTTTCCGTGTCCTTTTAGGTGCCGCAGTAACCCAGCATGGAAGCAAGCTGAGGAGATGAGCTGCGGTGAGAAAGCGTGATGTGCGACGCCTCTTAAATGTTTTGCGCTAACCTGATGTGTCTTTTCCCCTTTTTCAGATCGGCGTGATGCTCCGGAGCAGAAGTTGTCCGATCGACGGGAGTTCAGGTAAGGATTAAACTCTATTTGCAAATTCGAGAGAGCTAAGTATTGCAGAATGCTTACTAACATTGTTTCTTCTATTCTTCTCCCCTTTGGTAGGGCGTGGCGTGCCGAGATGGAGATGACTGCCGTAGGAATCTACAAGACTGGGAAGAGCTGGACAGAAGTTGGATGCTCTTCGAAGTGAGTATTGGCAACAAAGTTCTTATTCTTGCAGGTGCGCTGGCGCTGAAGAAAGAAGTGGGCCTCTTCAGGAGATCCGAGCACGGTGAGTGTCACGCTGCAGGTGCAGAGGAACGCAAAGCATGTTTCTCAGGCCGGGTGTGGTTTAAATAGTCTGTAGGTATCCCAGGTATCCCTGGGCTGAGCCACACCCGAAAGACTAGACGGCTCATCCAGTTCAAGGAACTGAATTACATGGGGGCATCCATTGTCCCATAATACATTGCAAGTCCAATACTAAGTGGATCTCAGGACTGTGTGTGAGCTTGGTGCCAAAGGCGCCAAGTCTGAGTCCAAGTAGGTGTCTGGGGAGATGGAGAAGCCCTTAGGGGCCGACTAGGTGGCCGTGACTTGGCTCCAGCCTGATATGCCGGGTATCTGGGGGCAGGAATCGTGACAGGTGGGGAGAGCCCATGTCAACGACTTGACCATCACCGGTCGTTGGACTCCATCGGAGTCCAGACTACATATCAACCTGTTGTAGCTCATAGCTATCAGACTAGCACTGAAGGCTTTCCTGCCATCTGTACAAGGGAAAAATTTCCTAATAATGACGGACAATACAGTGGCCGTGCACTACCTCAACAAAAGAGGCGGCGTAGGATCACTGCCACTGTGCAGAGAGTCGATGCAGCTCTGGTTTTGGGAAATTCAAGAAGGAATCTCTCTATCGGCAGTTCATTTATCCGGAGGGAAAAACTTGACAGCGGACGCTCTGAGCAGGCAGAGCACAGTCTCTCACGAGTGGGAGATAGCTCAGGAAGTCCTTCAAGAGATCTTTGCCCTTTGGGGAACCCTTCAAGTGGATCTGTTCGCCACCAGTATCAACAGGAAATGCGATCAGTTTTGTTCAAGGGAATTTCCCCCGAGAGGAGCTCTCGGGGACGCGTTCGTAGTGGACTGGGAGTTTCCACTGCTGTATGCGTTTCCTCCAGTCCCTGTCATTCCTCAGATGATCAGGTGGTTGAGAAGATTTCGGAAGACTATGATCCTAATTGCCCCAGACTGGGCCAGGAGAATGTGGTACCCGGACCTTCTGGACATGTCCATCTGCCCTCCGATTCGTCTTCCACACAGGGAGGATCTTCTCTCACAGAAGGGAGGTCAGGTTCTCCATCCAGACATCAAAATCCTCAACCTTCACGCTTGGTTTCTGAAAGGTTGAGATACAAGGATTGGGACCTCCCAGATGACATCATGGAGGTGTTGTTTTCAGCCAGAAGGCCAGCAACAAAGACTTTATACCGCTGCCGTTGGAACACATTTTGCAGCTCGTGTAGAGAAAAGAATATTGAACCCTTTTCATGTGGTACACCAATGGTGTTATCCTTTCTACTCTATTTGGCGATTTCAGGTCTTCAAGTTGGTACGATCAAGGGCTAACTCGCAGCGCTATTGATCTTCAAGCGCACTGCAGAGGAGCCATCATATTTCAAATTACCCTTAGTAGTACAATTTCTGAAGGGGTTAACTAATGTCTTTCCCCCGAGACCGTTCCAAGTTCCCATATGGGACTTAAATTTAGTCTTAAATTTCCTGATGGGTACTACTTTTGAACCACTGCACTCTTGTTCGTTAAGATTTCTCACCCTTAAAACTGTCTTATTAGTGGCTTTGACATCTGCCAGGAGGGTGAGCGAATTACAAGCCCTATCTTGTAAACCCCTTCATACAATTTTTCACATAGACAAAGTTGTCCTGCAAGTGAAGCCTAATTTCCTCGCAAAGGTGGTTTCTGAATTCCACATCACTCAGACGATAGCTTTACCCTCATTCTATCCTCTTCCCCATCCAGGGAAAGAGGAAGAGAGGCTACATAGGCTGGATCCAAGGCGAGCCTTGAGTTTTTATATCAGCAGACTTGCTAGGATTAGGCAAGCAGAACAACTGTTCATAGGTTACACAGGGCACACATTAGGATTGCCAATCACAAAACAGACCATTTCCAGATGGATTATCTTAGCCATTCTAGAATGTTACAAACTGGCAGGGAAAGAGCCCCCTCAAAATCTTAGGGCTCATTCAACCAGGGGTATCGCAGCCTCTTCGGTCCTCCAAAGAGGGGTACCGATTCGAGACATATGTGCGGCTGCCACATGGTCGTCCGCACATACCTTTACAAAATTCTACAATCTGGATTCCTCCTCTACCCAAGAGACTAGATTTGACAAAGCTCTGTTACACTCTGTTCACTCTTAAAGGGGAATATGACAATTTTACTCCTACCTCCGTTTACACACCACTGCTATGGGATCAAGATAAGGAATACGTCGGAGGACACAATCCCTTCGAAGAACAAGTTACTTCTTACCTGGTAACGTTCTTTCGATGGGATGTTCCTTCTACGTATTCCTTATCGCTTTTAATTCATCCCCTCAGTAAAACTTCCCTTGTGGTTGCAGCTTACGCTCCTTCAAGAACAATAACAAATTCATTCACAGCTAATTTCAAGCTTCAAAATGGAACTGAGCAATGGACGCTGCGCGAGTCTGTTTATACGCATGATGACGCTGGCGCCAATACGGAGGCTGTCGAGGGACACCAACTCGAGGGATGTCGACGCGCAGCGCCCTCTACTGAAAACATTTTCCGAGGCCAGCAAGCTCGAAGTGAATCTATCAAGATAAGGAATACGTCGGAGGAACATCCCATCGAAAGAACGTTACCAGGTAAGAAGTAACTTCTTTATCACTCAAATCAGCCCAATGTTCCACTTGGCTTTTTTCCTCTATGATTTTAGGTGTTGGAGTCTGCTGAAATAATGTTTTGACGCACTTCATCCAGGTCTCCTCGCCGATGTTATTTGTTGGAGCGTCCTCCACAGTCGAAACCGCAGATTTAAGTAAAGCCCAAAAATCACAAGGGTTGTGACCAGTCACGTTCCTCAACATTTCTTGAGCATCCTGTTGGTAGAGGCTTAGACGATGATTCTTTACCCAGGATTTGTAAGATTTTTCCACTGTACGTAAACTTTCAAGGTTGCCTGACGAAGGGTGTTTATGGGCCAACCACTTCAGCTTCCCGAGGTCCCGTCATCTCCCTACCAGAGTCTTACAGTAGGCATGGTTACGGGAATTTGAAGATGATTTAACTTTTTTGGGAGTAGATTCATGCGGAAACCGGAGTGCCTGATAGTCCGGCGCTACTGGAGCGTCATTTGAGTGTAGTGCCTCAGACCTCTTTAGATAGATTGTTGTTATGGCTGTTCTAGATATAACGGACAGTTTGAGACGGTTTCTTCTCGCATTACACTCTACTCGATTTGTCATTAGCAGTTTTGGAACCAAGCGAGATTTCCACGTAATGGCCAGGAGTTTGTGATCACTGGCATTTGACTTTAAGACCTCAAATGAAGCAGCCTGGGAAACTAGTGATCTTGTTAGAAAAATGTTGTCTATATCTGCATGTGAACTCTCCCTCCCCACGTTGGAGCCGATTTGACCTAGGAAATAGGTCTACTGCATTCAAAAGGTCTCTTGAAGACATGAGGTCAAGCCACTTTTTTCCTCTCTCCTCTCTATGCAGTGAGGGCGACCGCCACACCGACTTGTCGTCTTGAGGGCGACATATAGCGTTTAGGTCTCCACATATTATCGCGTTTGCGACTTGGTATTCCGTATAAGCTTCATCAATGGCCTGTTCAATCATCAGTAGGAAGGTCGTATCATCCATGGCTTGAGGATTCCAATAGGTGTTCGTGATGATCATCAGGGTGGATGAGATTGTCGCCTTTTCACTCGTAAGTTGGTCCCAACGGAGTAATGTAACGAGTAGATACAAGTTTGTGATCAGCGTTTTCTGAAGATGCAGCCCACTGCCTGAGCGTATCGCAGTAATTATACCTGAGAAGGGCTCCCCTGTGCCTCCTTTATTTGCTGGGTCAAAAGCTATATCATAGCCGTCCATCGCTGGTTTATCCATCATCCAGGATTCCTGTATGCAGAGTATGTCGAAAAGTCCCAAATTGATACTGCCCTCCTTTGTCAGATGATGAAAGAAGCCCCATGTGTTCCAGGACCCCAAAGTCAACACCTCTTTCGCTGGGATTAGTCGTGTGGTTTTGGGATCAAGTCGAGGTCCAATAGAGGGCCGGGCGCATTGCTATTGTTTCCTGTTGGCAGCCAAGACCAAAGTTGTGAAAGAGGGGCCTGCTTTAGATTTTCTTGTGGCGCACTTTTGTCAACTTTGGGGACTTGTAGGATAGTTCGCTGAATTTTGTCCAATGGGCCATGCAGGAATCGGCCTACCCCAGGGGATCCTAATAGGTGGTCTTCTCGGAGGGCTTTTTGTTCCCAGTGTGCTGTTTGGAGGGAGTAGAGCGCAAGCTCTGGCGGGAGCTAGTTATTGGTTCTCTTGGAAGATCATTGGCTGATCCTTTGGTCCATTTATCTTTTGTGATACCTTCATCAATCTTCTGAGGCAGTGATTTGTGATGAGTGGGCTCAGAGTTAACATGATGTTTGGAGGTTCTTTGCCTAAAGTCCCCGTAAGGCGCCACCAAAGGGGAAAGAGGACCGCTGTTGACCAATTCCAAAAGGTCAAAGCCCAGTCTCAGAAAGTTTTCTGGTGGTACTCTCGTTCAGATTGGAATTGCCATTGTATTTCGGTGCTGGACTGCCCCTGGGCAGGACAAAGACTGATATGCAAATGGATATTTCCCATCTGTGAAAGGCACAGTGGGTAAAAGCAGTGGCTGCGAACTCTCAAGTGGTTAATAACCACTGAACAGGTTATCATGTCTGTTCTTGCGAGAGAGGGGCGCCCGCTACCTTTGTTAAACTATTTTTTAAGGAACCTGGGATTGGTAACCCTAGGTCTCCTGGGGGCAACCAGACGTGGTCTCCCTCTCACTGTGCTTAGAGAGGCATCAGCTTCACCTCACTGATGATCCCCAACAAGGGTGAAACACGTGTATGGGGTTGCTGGTGGTACTCTCGTTCAGATTGGAATTGCCATTGTATTTCGGTGCTGGACTGCCCCTGGGCAGGACAAAGACTGATATGCAAATGGATATTTCCCATCTGTGAAAGGCACAGTGGGTAAAAGCAGTGGCTGCGAACTCTCAAGTGGTTAATAACCACTGAACAGGTTATCATGTCTGTTCTTGCGAGAGAGGGGCGCCCGCTACCTTTGTTAAACTATTTTTTAAGGAACCTGGGATTGGTAACCCTAGGTCTCCTGGGGGCAACCAGACGTGGTCTCCCTCTCACTGTGCTTAGAGAGGCATCAGCTTCACCTCACTGATGATCCCCAACAAGGGTGAAACACGTGTATGGGGTTGCTGGTAGTACTCTCGTTCAGATTGGAATTGCCATTGTATTTCGGTGCTGGACTGCCCCTGGGCAGGACAAAGACTGATATGCAAATGGATATTTCCCATCTGTGAAAGGCACAGTGGGTAAAAGCAGTGGCTGCGAACTCTCAAGTGGTTAATAACCACTGAACAGGTTATCATGTCTGTTCTTGCGAGAGAGGGGCGCCCGCTACCTTTGTTAAACTATTTTTTAAGGAACCTGGGATTGGTAACCCTAGGTCTCCTGGGGGCAACCAGACGTGGTCTCCCTCTCACTGTGCTTAGAGAGGCATCAGCTTCACCTCACTGATGATCCCCAACAAGGGTGAAACACGTGTATGGGGTTGCTGGTGGTACTCTCGTTCAGATTGGAATTGCCATTGTATTTCGGTGCTGGACTGCCCCTGGGCAGGACAAAGACTGATATGCAAATGGATATTTCCCATCTGTGAAAGGCACAGTGGGTAAAAGCAGTGGCTGCGAACTCTCAAGTGGTTAATAACCACTGAACAGGTTATCATGTCTGTTCTTGCGAGAGAGGGGCGCCCGCTACCTTTGTTAAACTATTTTTTAAGGAACCTGGGATTGGTAACCCTAGGTCTCCTGGGGGCAACCAGACGTGGTCTCCCTCTCACTGTGCTTAGAGAGGCATCCGCTTCACCTCACTGATGATCCCCAACAAGGGTGAAACACGTGTATGGGGTTGCTGGTGGTACTCTCGTTCAGATTGGAATTGCCATTGTATTTCGGTGCTGGACTGCCCCTGGGCAGGACAAAGACTGATATGCAAATGGATATTTCCCATCTGTGAAAGGCACAGTGGGTAAAAGCAGTGGCTGCGAACTCTCAAGTGGTTAATAACCACTGAACAGGTTATCATGTCTGTTCTTGCGAGAGAGGGGCGCCCGCTACCTTTGTTAAACTATTTTTTAAGGAACCTGGGATTGGTAACCCTAGGTCTCCTGGGGGCAACCAGACGTGGTCTCCCTCTCACTGTGCTTAGAGAGGCATCAGCTTCACCTCACTGATGATCCCCAACAAGGGTGAAACACGTGTATGGGGTTGCTGGTGGTACTCTCGTTCAGATTGGAATTGCCATTGTATTTCGGTGCTGGACTGCCCCTGGGCAGGACAAAGACTGATATGCAAATGGATATTTCCCATCTGTGAAAGGCACAGTGGGTAAAAGCAGTGGCTGCGAACTCTCAAGTGGTTAATAACCACTGAACAGGTTATCATGTCTGTTCTTGCGAGAGAGGGGCGCCCGCTACCTTTGTTAAACTATCAGAAAGTTTTCAGCTGCGTCGGAAATCATGGTCTTCACCAAGAATGAGGTTATGTGGAGGTATGCAGTGGCTTTTAAACCTTCATGTATTGGCTTGACCAATTTGATATTGTTCGTTCTTAACAGCCGTAAGTTGGGAATGCATTGAAATAAGTTGAGCACAGAGCCTCGGTTTAAAATGAAATATTTCTTGTTGTCGAGAAGTTGTTCCAACTTAAACGAACGTTTCATTTTTGCTCGAGTTGAGTTTCTTTGATTTTCAGACTTAGAATGGAGTCTCAACCGATGAGGGCTTATTTTTGCAAAATTAGTAGTCGGCTGGCTTCCAGGCGGCTGAGAAGGCAGGCGGTCAAAAGTGGAGTGTAGCCCCTTTTTAAATTCATCTTTCAGTTCATAGGATGGTGAGTGATGCCTCCCCTCCTCATGTATGTGGCCTAAATGGGCCTGTCTTGTAGACTAAACTCTATCTTCCTGATTAGCCCGTCGGGACAATTGGTTAGGGGACCTCCTCTTTCCTACTGGACCCAAAGTGGGTTTGGAAATTAGTTTCTTGCAATGGTTCTCCAAAGTCTGGAAATGGGTTTCTTCAAGGCTGTGAACCACCTTTGGCGGCATTATCGGTGGGTTAGCTGGATTAGTGACCTCAGCAGGGTCTTCCCCATCCAGTATCCCTGATTGTTGAGCTTCCACCTCATCCTCAGAGTGGAGATGTTCACTTAAACTGATTAAGTCGTCATCTGCAATAAATTCCTCAGGAGATTTTGGGGATTGTGGGTGATGGTGTGTTCCCTCGCTTTTTTCCCCTGGATTTGTCTTCCCACCCTTATTTGCACTTATTTCCTCAGCCTAGGACTTTTTCTGACGGTTTTCACGGCAGTAACCAAATTTTGGGACCCCCCTTTCTATTAGAGTGATCCTCGGCTGGTATAGGGGACTGTATTTTGGCTGTTTGGTCCTTGGATTTCTAGGCGTTGCTAAATCTTCATTAGTAGAGTCTTTAGAAGGCATATCGGTACTGTGAATTTCTGGCAGAGCTGGTAGGATGAGGATCACCTCATTATTGATTGCGCCGTTAAAGCATCTGCCCTCATGCTTGTTCTTTTTGTTTGTGAACGAGGAACCCATGGCACTTTTTTTCCCTTTAGCTGTTTGCTCATCTGGTTGCCGGGTCTCCAGAACCGGAAGGGTCTGTGTGCTTATTTCAGAAGTTGTAGGAGGCTTGGTACAGGGAGGAGTCAAGAGGTCCACTGTAGATACCTGGGAGTGCTCTTTGGGACGAGTGTGAACGCCCAATCCCCCCCTTTTCCGCCCGGGTATTCAAAGCGTTAATGTAGCCTTCAAGGAAAATTAGTCTACTGTTCATCATGGCTGAAATGGATGTATGGTCTTTCACAGTGTCATTAATAGACTCATACAATTTACAGAAAGGAGCATGGCCGATGGTTACTGCTGACATTACAGACAAAAGCTCGGATTTCTTTCCTGGAGAGTCTTTAAGTGTGTTGGATGGGAGCTCACTCAGGCGGCGATTTCTTGGTAGAGTTTGGTGGGTCTGAGTAGCCCTAGGTGTTTTCAAGACTGGTGATGGTCCCAGCCCCAGCGCACTGTCAGGGAAAGGTAAGTCATTGGTTACAGAGTTCAGCCTTATGTTCTTTCCCACTGATATGGGAAGTTGCTCTGATTGATTAGATGGCCGATGGTGTCCAGTCAAAGGATCGAAAATAAAGGATCGAATGACCTTTTGTTCGAATACAAAAGGATCGGAAAAAAAAGGGTCGATTTTTTTTTCTTTTTTTATTTATTTATATATTTTTTTAGTTTGGGTTGGTACAAAAAGTGTTTTTAATAAAGAAAACAGGAGTTGAGGGGGTATCCCCTCTCCCCCATAAAAAAAGTGACCCTTTTTTTCAGTCCTTTGACTGTTGAACAAAAGGCATTCGATCCTTTTGTTTTCGAAACTTTGACCTACAACCATTTCCGATGATGGTTGCCCGACTGTGCAGCAGGGCTGCCTTTCCTCGCGCACATGTCGGGTAGAATCCAAGGGTTGCCGTTTCCCTTTGGGATCACTGTAGTCGAGAACGGTGGAATAGGCAGCTTCGCCTTCAGGCTCACCCCCTGCCTGTTTTGGGGTCCCCTCTACATCCAGACTGGGAGCAGCTGGAGTAGGGGACAGTTGAAAAATAACCATATCTGGCAGATGGGTAGGAGTCGGCGAAACAGAGGCAGCAACTTTAGGGGAGCGAGAGTTGTCTTATGTCATGACCCGGGCACCGTCCCTAATTTAGGTAGAGTCCCTCTTCTATCTTCCGCCAGCGAGCCAGATTTAGATGCCCGCGCCAGGGTTTTTAGGGAGGGACAATGTGACCCAAAATGCCACCTGATCGAGGACGAGTGTAGGTCTGGGCCTTGCGGCCGTGCCAGGCATCAAGCTACCTACTTGTAGTGAAGGTTCAGGTTGGACTTTGAAAGGGGACACCTGGTCTGAAACCATGCTCAGGATTTCTGCGTCCGAAAGTTCCTCTGATTCAAGGTGTTTCCTTTTTAGAAGTTTGGCAGAAAAGTTGATTAAGGATGGTGCAGACAAATGGTTCCTGGCCTCTCCTTTCGTTGGGCCCATCTGGACCCTCTTTGGACTTATGTAAGAGTTAGTAGATCTCAAGGTCGAGCTTGGAGGCTCTTTCTTCCCTGTTTTTGTCGGAGATGTGCTTATCGCTTTCTCCGAGCAGGAGCTTTTTTAAATTTCTGCAGCCGCTGATTTGCCGAAGAGTACACAGGTTTCTTTGGGCTGGAAAAATCTTTACCATTCTGTGGTTCCACAGGAGATCGGCACCCTGAGGTTTCCCACCCATCAACGACCACCGGTTGAGCTGTAATGGAGGAGTCAAAGCTGACCAGTTCGCACGGGCGATCCAAAGGACCGCCGGAGGACGGGCGAGCGTGTATCTGGATAGGTACCTCTATTTGATTTAGAGGTTGGCAGACGTTCTCCAAGGTGGAGGACACCGCCCCTAAACCCACAGCCGTCTCTAGATCAGCAGGCAGGGGCGAAGGAAGCGCATCTCCTCCGATGGTGCTCGCAGAAGACAGACGCTGGAGCATAGCGGCATCAGCCTGCTAAAGACCGCCCCTCTCCCCCCATACCACGACCTCCTTACCCGATTCGGCCGGCACAGCCCCTCCTCCGAAGTGCACTATTGGTCCCGCCAGCTGCAACAGAGAGTGGGGGCAGGAGGGGGAGCAATCGTGCAGGCTGCGAAATGTCCGCCCGCTGGAGTTGATTCAGGAGATTAGACTAGCAAGGCAACAACAGCAACAGGAATACTTGTAGCAAAGATGTAGGGATGACTGCAGAGACTGCTACTCTGCAGCTACTCCGCGGCCGCTACGTGGCTAGAGAGGTGTTTAATGCCAAAGTCCAACCCTCTCAGCAAAGGAGCTAATAGAAAGACTAGCAAGGCAACAACAGCAGCAGGAACACTCATAGCAGAGATGTAGCGATGACTGCAGAGACTGCTACTCTGCAGCTACTCTGCGGCCGCTCAGCGGCTAGAGAGGGGTTTTATGCCAAAGTCCAACCCTCTCAGCAAAGGAGCTAGTAGACAGACTAGCAAGGCAACAACAGCAACAGGAACACTCGTAGCAGAGATGCAGGGATGACTGCAGAGACTCCTACTCTGAAGCTACTCCAGCTAATCAAAATATGCCTGCTTTTTAAGGTATCTGACTGCAAAAAGGAAGCTCTCCAACGATGCGCTAGGCATCACCCTCTTCAAGTTCTTAAAATGTGACACAAGCCAAAAACCGTGTGATTGTAGCAGAGATTTCCAACAAACATTTTTACTGAACTAACTGATCCAGGATATTAAGAAACTTGGTAGTAAAGGACTGAAGCAGATTATCAGGGATTGCGAAAATGCATCAGAGTTTGAAAAGGATGGCATCTGACCATAAAAGCCTCCAAACTCTGATTGAAGTTTACGATATAAAAAGTATCATCTGATCTATTATTTATGGGATGGGTTTTTCGTCTTCCTCACCACATCAGAGGAAAAGGAAACTAAAGCCTGATATGACCATGATACAGGTAAAAGAGTAGGGTCATACATTTTTACATTAAAATAAAACACTACGGGCCTGATTCACAGAAGCCTTTTATAATGGCGCAATTTCAATGGAGAGGGATAGGTTGTGGGTGGAAATGGCCATATGGCCATTATGGTCAGGGGTGGTAAATGGGTGGTTGAAAAACCGAACACCAAAAGACTATTTTTCCCCCCTCATATGTTATCACTCTCCTATCTTCACTTCCCATGACAATAGTTTCGGCTAATAGGCAGTGCTTCAGCACCACCTAATAGCTAAAACTAAAAAAAGATGTAATAGTAGGGAGACTACAGTAGAAGTCAAACTGACCACTAAAGGGAGAACAAGGAACCAAAAAAAGGGATTTGGGGTGTTGTAATATAATGACCAAGTCATGCGCATGCACGCAACCTGCTAAGCTAGCCGCACTGTGCACAGGCACACAACCTGCCAAGGCAGGATAGGGTTAATAGCATATCGAGGTGCACATTAAACGCGTGCAACCTATAGTTCTCTCATTCTTCGTTATAACTTCATTGTAGCACCTATACGCCCTGTCTTGCAATGATATAATAGCCAGCTGAGCACACAGGCCTGCACTGAATGCACACTAAGGGTTACTTGCTTTATTTTGCTGGGCCTGCATCGCTTACTTCTAGCTTCCACTGAAGCACTTTGCATAAACAGGTACAGAGTGATACAGCAGAGTGTACGCTGATCATGGGTGTTGATAAACGCAGATTTCAGTGAAGTGCTTCCCAGCCGGCCTGCATCTGTAGATGGGAGGATGAGAGAGAGAGAGAGAGAGAGAGAGAGGGCGGGGGGGAGGGGGGAACTTGGACAAGTGCGAAGTTGTACTTTTCCACCCAAAAACATGTTTTGCACCGAAAGTTCTGGAAGGTTTGCGTCACGCGGATTGACAGGCTCACCTGATAAAAGTTTGCACCCTCCTGAGGAAGGGGATGTGGATCTGTATCACGAAAGTGCAGATGCCGTGGGCTGACAGCTTGCTCCTAAGCGGTGGTGGTTCCTAACTTGCTACGTCTCGCTTCAGTGCTGACCAGAGAGAGAGAGAGAGAGGGGGCACAAGGGGTCCGATCCAGACCAAAGGAGCCAGTCTGGTGCCTGAGAGAGAGAGATGCCAGTCCTTAAGTTGAACGGGTCCCTGACATTTGGTAGTTACAGCCAAGGAATGTGAAATTGTGCTCTATTTAATCTGTTTACTTGCATTCTTTCCCATTCCCATTAAATTGAGGTTTATATGCAATTAGTACTGCTTATTCACTCGTTGCTGAATAAATGCAAGTGTACTACTCTGGAGTGAGTTTATTGCTTCCACAAAGGTCATGCTTGTATCGGGTTGTGTGTGTTTCTTTTAGGCTGGTTCCAGATAAGCATGCACACAATTATAGAACAGGTGTGAAATCGAAAAGTTGACCCCAAAAAAGTGGTAGTAGAATCCCCAAAATAGAAATTCTTGCATAACAAAGGGCCTACAGCAACCCAAAAGTCAAGGAACAACCCAGGGCCCTGGTTCCCACCTCAAATAGCCTGTGAGCTACACCGACAAAGACCCATCCTGCCTGTTCTAATGTACTTTGTTCCATCGTTGCTTGTTGAACCACACTACATGTTCAATCCATTCACCAGCTCACCAACCTGATGCCAATCACTGCCTCAAAAAACACGTTGCCGCCAGAATTGACCTTGTTTAGCCCTGAAAGCTGAGAGCAAAGGTATTTGAAGTGGCCCTGTTGCCCCATGTCTACTTTAAAGGACCCTAGTGACTGTTAATCTGCCTCAGATGCCCTTTTGATAGACATATGCAATAACTTTGATATTTTGCTGCTGATGTATTCTCCTGATCATTCCTGTCTACCAATCCAGAGTTTCATTTTATTTTTAAATCTGCTTCCTGTGTTTTTTGTTGCAGGGGTTAGTATTGTTTTCATTAAGTGTGTGAATTTTTGTTAGGATAATTCAAGTTTTGTATTTGTATAGAACCTTAATTGGGCATTTATTTTGATAGCACATTACTATTGCTGAGCTGGCTACTTCTGTACTAGATCACGCCCATTCAGAAGAGTATGGTCATCCCATAGATCACGTTACCAAACGAAATATTGCAGCTGCAGTTTTGTGCCCCTAATGTCAATTGATGCTACAGGGCCCCCTTATTGGATGAGACAATTTCCGAAGACATACATGCACTGCAGGATGCATTTCTAAGATGAGGAATCTGTTTGAGGAAGGAATCCATTATACTAATGCACTGGAGAGAAAATTTCAACTTCCAAATTCATACCAGCCGCTTTCATTACATATTATTGCGTTGGACGATTCCCCAACTATTTTCATTCTTTTTACAGATTTGCGAGATTCTTCCAAGTATCTCTGAAATAAAAACTCATGCCCAGAACTCCCTAAGCATGCTTTCTACGGAACACAAGAAGCTTTTCTACCCGGAAGCTTATAAGGTATGTGGAATTTTCTTGTAAATTCTCTTCCGCATGCTGTAATGCCAATTTATATCCATAGAAAAGTGCACCAAGTTTTATCCTATCCAAGTATACCATGGCTGAACTTGACACGCACTGTCATAACCTATACCTCCCGTGCTTATTTACATTTTGCCTTGGGCCAAATTTACTTTATGCCTTGCTATGATATACTACTTAAAATATATTTTGCTCTTGAGAATTGAAACCCTGGGCTGAATGTCATACTCCAGGAAGCGAGAAGAGAAGCCATTAAGAAAAGACAAAGAGGGTACCTGACTCAAAGCAGATGAGAACTAGAAGCCCTGGTGTGGAAAACCAGCAGCCATATCTCCATCAACCACAATGCATCATGCTTCTAATCAGCGGCCCCACCTCCAAACTCCCATAAGCTTGTGCTTGAGTGCCGAATCGAAGCCTGGAATAAGAATGAAATGGTTTTTACACTTCAGCACCCAGGAAGCACCACAGCTGCACATTATACCATCACTTGGAAGCGTGGTAACCTCAATAACTTTCCCTAATTGCAGTGTCCTTATTTATGATTCTTTATCAAAAGGCAGAAGCTTTTTTTTAATTAAAAGATTTGTTTTTAGTGCAAAGCACATTTACAAATGTAAACAATTAATTACATCCTTTTTGTCAATTACAAAGCACACTGTTCAACAATAAATGAGCCATAAAAATAATATACAAAATAATATCAAAATAATAAGGACTGCCAAATTCGAACTGTCTACATCTCATACAAACCGATATCCTTTCCAAATGCATACATTTCAGAGAACAAAAGCAAAAGAGGACAATGAAACTAGGAATCTACTTATCTAGGAATATACTTTCCATTCTCTTCAACTCTGTTACTATGGAATTTACCAACCTTACAGTAGCTAAAATAGTTTTATTGTTCGTTCCCCACATACAGTTCAACCATATGCAATTTCTGGCAAAAATGGAATTTGCTTGTGGGAATTCTTTCATCATTCTACATCGTGCATTTTCAAAATGAGAACAGAAGAGAAAAAGATGTTTTAATGATTCTTGTGTAACCTTACAAAATCTACAAATGTCATCAGGGGGATCAACTTCGCACGCCACCAGTGCTTAGTCTGCATTTTTGTGTGAAGCATATCTAGTCTAAATAGCATGATAGTCCTTTGCACCTCTTTACTAGGGCAAAGGATCAAATACGACATGTGTGGTATTTGTGTATGGAGGAATTTTGAGTACTCCGTGAAGGAGGAATAAGAGTGAAGCTTATCACCACATTCTGCTTAGTCACTTTGGAAGAGCTTTTCTTTTACCTTATTCATGTACAATTGGAGATCATAGGCAGACATATTGATCTTTTCTAATAAACTGTCCATTCTCTCTTTATAACGTGCAACAGAAGTTGGAATGTTGACAAAAAGCATTTTGTTGAATTCCACATAAATTGAATTCTTAGGCGGAAACAGCATTT
This sequence comes from Ambystoma mexicanum, assembly GCF_040938575.1. Taxonomy (NCBI): domain Eukaryota; kingdom Metazoa; phylum Chordata; class Amphibia; order Caudata; family Ambystomatidae; genus Ambystoma; species Ambystoma mexicanum. The sequence goes on along the minus strand of NC_090933.1, from coordinate 1,254,449,362 downwards.
TTGAATAATTTAGGAGGAGCTGCCACTTATAACGAGCCGATGATGAATCCAGACCCAGTTCGTGCCTCAACACTGTGTTTGGAAGATAGGCAGGCAACCCCAAAGTATATTTCCAAATCAAACCCTGAAGTTGATCAAAAAGAGGTCCTAGATCCCCTAGATAGAGCGCCACGTCATATAGTAGAATGGCTTCTACTTTTTTACCGTAGAATTCAAAAAGAGGCAGAAGAGAAAAACTGAAAGATTTATGAAATATTCGTTTCATTTGACCTTTCAAAGGCAACAATTTCGCCATTAATAATTCCCTCACTCTTTTAAAGCAGATGGTATTTGTCAAAGTGAAACCCAGGTATGGTAGATTTTTCAAGATGGATATGGGCATAGAGTCAATCGACCAGGTAAAGTGAAGCACTTTTTTTCAGTTGCAAAAGATAATGATGTTAGATTTTTGCAGATTAACCGTGAGGTTATGTTCTTGACAATTCAATAAGAAGCTTTCGAGTTTCATTTGAAGTCCAGATTGGGTTCTATCAAATAGAAGAACATCATCGGCATAGGCCAGCCATGAAAGATTCAGCGATCCTAGCCGGGCTGCAAATGATTTCTCTTTGAACCATATGTTATCTAAGTCGGCCATATAAAGGTTAAATAATATGGCTGCCAGATTACAGCCTTGTTTTACCCCTATCCAGCTGGGAATAGCTTCGGTCAAGGTACCTTCACGGTTAATTCGTACTTTGAAATTGGTGTTAAAATGCAGCATAGCAACCAAGTAATCAGGTAGGGAGGAAGATTTGCCTTAAGCATTTTCTGCCACAAAATGCCTCTGATTATGTTGTCAAAGGCAGCTTTAAGGTCTCGAGATGCTACGAAAATTGGGCTTTTTTCCAGAATATTGGCAGAAGCTATCAAGTGCGCCAATATACAAGCATTGAGAGGGGTGCCCATAGCGTTTCGGAAGCCTACCTGCGCTTTGCTTAGACACTCATTATTGCAAATGAAGACTTCTACCTCTTGTAGGATAAGGGATGCAAATATTTTGGAAGCGACCTCTATGAAAGCTATAGGTCTGAAATTAATGGGGTTAATAATGGGTCCTTTTTATGTAATGGAATAATTATAGAGGTGAGCCAGGATGGGGGAATCATTTTAGATCGAAAAATTTCATGAACTATATCGAGAAAGATAGTAGACCAAAAATGAGGGTCATCTTTGATGGCACATGGAGGCAAGCCATCCGGCCCTGCACATTTAGATCCTTTTAGTTTGTGAATTACCACCAAGATGTCAGTTATCCCCCAGGAACAGATATTATGAATTCTATGGTAATCAGGAGGCTTTTCACATGTCGAGAACGCTGCAGGCATCGCAAGTTTATTAAGAAAGAATGAAGTCCATGTTGCGCCATCAATTGCAGATTCAAGTTCAAGATTCTGAACTTTATCTGTAGATCTAATGTGCTTCCAAATGTTTTGCGTTTGCATAACAGTCCCATTAGCTCCTGATTGCGATTCAGAGCAATTGAAGCACGAATTATGCGCAGATCATTCTTGTACTTTAGCATAATTTTTATTTCTCAGCAAATATGAACTTATATTGGTGGCCAAGATGGACTTCCTTGCTCTTCTTAGCTCATGATTTTTTTTTTTTTTAATAGTAGTCAACTCCTGTGAAAAAGGTAATAAAGACTTTTTGTAGGAGTCTTGCACATTCTATGAGGAGGCCACTGTGTGTAGGTGAATCACAATGATCTTTATGTTCCATTTTAGTATACATTCAACATCAGCAGAAGTAGCAGTGTTACTCTTCCAAAGGTCCCTATTAACAAGAAATGTACATTTTCTGCATGTAGAGTTATTCCAGTTGATCGAAAGCCTAGGTCTCTCGACCTGGATTAAAGAAAGACAAGAATCCTGTTGCATCATTTTGAGCTGCCCTATCATTGATGTTACAATCATTAAGTGGTCTCCCAAGTGTGGCTCTACGGTAATAACAGGGGAAAGTACTCCATATAAGGTCTTGGATGAGAATATGTAATCAATCCATGAAGAAGATTTCCCTCTTTTCCACATAAAACACTCATGTTTAAAGTCGGGATGGCTCAAATGAACAACCCAACTTAATTCCTCCACACATTTCCTTTTTGTATGGCCAAGTGCGAATGATTTGGTGCGCAAGCTTTGACATTAATATCAGACCTGAAAGAGGCATTGAAATCACCCCCTATCAAAATTTCGGCATGCAGAGTCAGTTTAAAGGCTTCTAGAAAGGCATTATCTAAGGTTTCGCACGCTGGATGGACTGTCGATCGGGAGTGATTCCAATATAAGGAAACTAAGAACAAATTCATGCCATGAAGTGAGTCAAGTTTTAAGTCAATAATCAGGTATAATTCAGATTCATAAATATGATTAATGGTACATTTTAGTGTATTATTAATTAGTATGGCTAAACCACCTGCAGGTCTACCTCCAACACCTCTAATTGCGTGGTGAACAAAAGAAGAAAACCCATGAAATTGCATGTTCACAAGAGACATGGTTTCTTGTAGTAAAAAAATGTGAGTAAGTGAATCCAAATTTGCCTTCGACATCCATTTCTTTAAATTGTTGAAACCACAACAATTCCATGAGGTGATCTTAAGGTCGTGCAACTATGATGCTGCTTGTTGAGGAATTATAGCCGCTGCTGCTTTGATGAGAGGTTCTAACCATGTAAGGCAGTTTAAGGCCGTCGTGAGGGAAGCTAGTTGTTCCATCATATTTTTTGCTGGGGTTTTGTTTACAGAAGCATGCTGCCAGTTGTCTTCAACGACTGTAACCGGGGGGGTTGATATTCAAGAAAAGCCATCGCGACTTCTGTAGTAGCAAAGACTTGCATGTCAAGACCAAGCATTGTTAGATCCATTTTATGTTCCCACAATAACTTTGCAATTATTGGAGAAAGCATCTTTGAGAGCATCCGGTTATTATTCTGATTAGGAAGACGTACCCATTCAATGTCATTCGTGAAAAGGCTGCGGAGAGAGGATATTTTAAACAGAGCATTCATTAGGAATGAACTATTAATATGCATTATTCCATTGATGTTTGGATCACTCTTCCACCCAATTGTGTTTTTCATTTCAATGGGAATAGTGTTAAAATATATTGACCTGTTGTCATTAGAGGCTATGGGGTAACACACTTCCCCACTATCCACCTTTTTCCCTCCACTGTCAACTCATTTTTACACGGGAGACCCTTTGCAAGATCCCTCACATTGAGCTTTTTCACGATGATCAAAATAAAGCTGCCACACAAACCATACAGGGGTGAATCAGAAAGCAAGTCCCCAAGAAAGTAACAGAAATGTATCAAAGGTTAGAAGAGGAAATAGAAGACAATATAAAAGAAACTGAAATTAGCATGACATCAATTGGAAATCATTGGAAGCATTTTTCAGAACCCATACATTTTTTATTGTTTTCCCATTGTTAACTCTTCTGTCACATCAGAGACCATTCTTGCATACCCATGTCATAGTTTCATGCCTGATAATAAAAGTAGGGGATGGGGCTCAATCATCAAGAAACCTAATACAAGTAGTAAGTGTAAGGGTGCAGAAGGAGACTGACACAAAGTTGGCATGATAGTGGGCAAAGACTTTTATTCTTCTTGAGAAAAGCAAAGAGAAAAAGGCCTAACAGTCCCTATTTCTATGAGGGTTTCCCGGCCTCAACAAAAGACTAAAAAGGATTTGTCAGAATGTTGGTTTTAACTTAAATGTCCACCGTCCTGTGTCAGAATCCCTAGTTCTGTCCCTCACACTTACAACGAAAGTAGATAAGGCTAAACTGTTTGTTGCACAGGAGAATGGCACCCTTCTCATGGGTCTGTGATCAAAGTTCACTTCGCAAACTTCAATAGTTCTCAAAATGGGGAATTACTCCCTTCTTCTGGTTGGCATATTCTCAACACAACAAAGTTCAAACACTGTTCACCAGTGGGTATAACTCCCTTCCCCTGGTTGCAAGTGTCCTCAAACAAACAAAAGAAAACAAGCCCAACAACCCTTCTCGTCTTGGGTCGTTGATGTATCAGTGGGGAATGCCTCCCTTCTCCTGGCTGGAAGCTTCTTGTAATGATACTCACACAAGCCGTAATACTCAGGACTTCACAGTAATTGTGATGATCAGGTCTTGTCCATTATAGAATACCCCAGTAGGGGGCTCCTTAAAGAGAGTGAACTTCCCTATGAAATACCACCATGTCCGAGCCAGTAGGATATGGACAGGATGTTGGTTCACCTGGAAGAGCGAAAAATACCACCAGGTATTCACCAGGCTGAAAAGAAATAAAGGAGAGATTTAATACAGGAATATGGTAAGATAAATATAATAGGGAAATGAATGAAAGACTAACCTGAGCATAGTGTGAATAGACTGTAAATGATGATCAGGTTTATGTGGTAAAAAACCCCTTTATAGAAAATATTCTTTGATAGAATTTCTGGATTAGAGTAGTAGCAAAACTTCCATGGGGTTTTGAGGCGGTAGGGTAAAAGGGAAGGGAAGAGTAGTAAATCTGGTTAGTAAGAACCCTATTTCCCGGAGGGAACGAGGACACACTAATGGAAAGCAAAGAGGCAATTACAGCAGCAAAGCGTCCACAGTTCAAAGCACTGCAAGGAAAAGATGGTTAATCCAGTAAGAAATCCGTAGAATCAAACAATGGGTAAAAAAAACAGGTTATCAGCAAGGAAGCAAGTACAACATCCAGTAATTAATCCTTAGTACAAAAATGGGTCAAAGGCCAGGTAATCAGCAAGGAAGCAAGTACAATAAGGGGTTAATCCAAAAGCAGAGTCGATTTACGAGAGCCAGGGTCGAGTATCACAAGGTTCCGTTCGGTAAGTGAGTCAGCAGTGCAGGAGATCGGCAAACAGGAAAGCAGAACAGAACATGGAGGAACATGGAAACAAGAAATGTAGTTTAACTTAAATCAGAAGCATTAGCCAATTGAAATGCATGTGTACTTATGCGTGTCAGTTTAATGCCTTTATTGATAACGTGCATCATGCGCAGGGTCGAAGAGGGTAGCGTGACCATGGCAACCAATTGGGGTTGTGATCGCTTTGGTAGGTCGGGCCGCTTGAGACCGTGACGGTCTTGAAGGCGCCATGGCAACCGCCAGAAGCGTCTATCGGCCACGTGTGTACTCCGTTTCTGCAGACGGCAGCGTAGGAAGGTGGGAACAGGAACCGTGACACTTGCCCTTACTTCTTCCACTTGTTATCAGAAGGATGACGCCCTCTTCCTGATGTTTCTCATTGCAACGTGCCAATCACACTAAACCCAGGGGGATTGACTCCCTTCCCCCGGATGCTCCAGTGTCTCCTGTGTTCAATAGCACATAAAGTTTCAACTGTGGTTGGGTCCCAGACCTGGTTCACTAACCTGCCAAGTACTGCCACAAGGAAAATGACTTGTATTCTTCTCTTTAGCCTTGATTTTAGCAATAGTCTGCAACCAACCACTGTGCTGAGGAAAATAACCTGCGAGGAGGATTCGCCCACTTCCTCGCGTTCCCTCTGGATATCCCGTACCGCTGCCTACCTGCTGTGGGGTTGTGGCACCTCCCTGGGTCTTACTGGGGCAGAGGGAGGGCTGCTGTGCTTCTGTGGCATCTCAGTTTCCTGGAAGTGAAGGGACAGCATTCTGTGCTGTTTCTACTTCTGGCCTGCTTGCCACCTCTCCGCATGAGACCACTTCAGTTGACCCTTCCAGCTCCAGCGCGTTCAAACTCCTGCGCGAGTGCTATGCGCACCTACAGTCTCTTATGGCTGTTTCTCAACGTCCCTGGACTTCGTTGAGGATTTGTAGTCCTATCTTCATGTTTATAGCGGTCGGTTGGCATCAGGATTCAAGCCCCTCTTCAATGTCCTTGGTCCTTCATTCCTCCGCGCGGGCCAACTCGTCCCAGTACTCTGATCTGTAGAACTCCTATGACTGTTCCTCGTCCCAATATTCTCGACTTGTCAACAGTAAATAGAGGTAGAGTGAGGAGAGAGGTTGGGATAGAGGCTGGAGGTACGTGACGTGGCTCATACCCTAGGTGGTAGTCCTTGACCCCAGGAGGGGAGATCGCTCCCATGACGTTCTCCCTCATGAAACCACCCCTAGAGGGACTAATGGGTGGTGGCTGCACCCCTCTAGCAGGGAAGAGAGACGGCTAACAAATCATCACATAAGGCACACTTCTTTAGAATATACAAAAAGGCTATTGGCATGAAAAAGCTCCAATGTGTTTAGATAACCAGTGTAACGCTGCTTTGCTGCCACTGGTGGAACCTATGGCAGGGACCCTGCACCTTGATATGGCCCATTTTTAAATCATTGCAGACAGGTGAAGTTTTGCCAAGAGGCCTGATAAAATTGGTCTTTAAAATGAATAGCAAGATCCGAAACTAATTGAAGAACAAACGTTTGCAAAAGATCCATTTTCATTTGACGTGTGAAAGTCAAATTAAAGTTGAGTCATTAACTGTGGAGTTTCCCCCTTATTGCATTTTTCCACTCGTCTAGAACTTCCTTTCCTTCTCAACCTATGCAATGATTGTTTACATTTCTAATCCTTTGCAAATAAGTTGCTCTAATCTTGTAACACTGGGCTTTCTTTGCGGTCTCTTTTTTTGTGTTATTAAAGAGCTTGTCACTGCATGTAAGCCCAGCTGTCCCACATCAAGATCTCACAAAAAAAACGGCAGGGGTACAGATACTCGTGCCATTTTTTTAAACCCCTGACATATTCTGAACAATGGGATTATTTTAAACCCAACTGATTTTTCTCTCCACCTACAGCCCCCAGCAAAACAGATGGCTATAATGACCAAGGTTAATCAATTAGCTGACAACAAGGAAAGACACAATGACCTAAATAAATTAAAGGTTGGACAGAAACATAAGACAATTAAGGATGACTGTAGCATGTTTACATTTAATGTCCTTGAGATTTCCCATTTCCTTTATAGGTCAAGTCTTTTGACCTCTTTGGGGAGTGAAAGCTCTTGCTCCACCCTTTGGGCTACGGGCTACCTGTATAGTATCAGGTAAAGAGAGCAGACACTAGTCCCAATCAAACAAGGAGCCTACAAACCATGTTGTGGTACATCATTCAAAATCCCTAATCACCACAAACTGAGAAAAGGCACTTAAGTCTGTTGACGATAATATTTGACAAAACTTGCCATTTGCCAATGCACTCGCTTTCACCTAACAAACCCAGGGAGTTGAACATAGTGCAGGATTTGAAAAACCTTTCATGGAACATAATGGATCTAGAAGCAGCAGAAGACCACCTCCCAAAGAAGGAGCTGACTACCTAATGTTCTGACAGACAGCATGTCACAATATAGGCACACATCCCTCGATCCCTGGAACTCCAGAGGGTCTGAAACTGCAAATAACAGCAGGACAAAAAAGATGGCAAAAACACCCACAATGCAACACACTTCCATTCCCAATACACAAAAAGGACCGGGGTAGGACAGAGCTTGGGGATGGGGGCAGTGACTGCGCTTATGTTCAAATTCACACACAAAAAATTATTTCATATTTATGGGTGCTAGAAAAACTGTCTGGTGTTGTCCCTGTAGGGCAGAAAGTCCCACAAAGTATTAAGGAAAGGGGACAGGATGTTGGAGTACTCCAGTGGTTGGAGAGAGAGGTGACACCAGAGGTCTGGGGGCAGAGATGACCCCAGTAGTCAGTGGGGGGAGAGAAGACACTAGAGCACCAGAGGTCGGTATAAACATGACCCTAGTGGTAGCAGGGGAAGAGATGACCCCAGAGGTTGGGGGGTAAATGATCCCAAGCCTATGCACAAAATGTGCCCAGAGGGTAAGGAGAGACGGCCCAAAGGTGCTGAACAAGGTTGTCAAGGGAGAAGCCCAGACAGGCAGAAACAGAAAGGGAAGGTCCCGCAGAGAAGCCCTTTTTCAGCATTCAGGAGATGTCGGAGTAAAGCAGAACGAGCGACTAGCAGGGGCTCGGGGGATAGTCTAGAGAGTAATCAACTTGCCCCAGAAGCCACCGTACACATCCTACTAAGCTGGGCAGAATCCAGCAAAACGTCCTGTGACGATCTTGGCACTACTATCACTGGTCACTGCAATAGTCTGATGCAGCCCTGTGATGTCTTTCATCTCGAGTCAGTAAAGAAGATGACACCAAGATGTCAGCAGAGAAGAAGTGATAAAATTACCTAAAAAAGACAGCCATCGTCTGAATTGCCGGGCCAGTGGACCTGGACATTGAGATTGTTTTTTGGTTCTAAAAAGAGAAACTTATCTGGTTGTAGCAACTTATGGAGAAACAATCATAACACGTTTGTCTGTTTTCCACCTTGAGAAGAAGACATCCCAAACTATGGCTGAGATGCAACTTTTTCATTTGTTGGTTAAAAATAAAGGCCCTTCAAAAGCTTGATTAAGTTTGTGTCTCATTGATCCCCATTGGGCTTTATGACATACTGCAACATTAATTGAACTGTGCTGCATGCACAGGAATTTTTAGCTAATCTCTATGCTAAAATCATTCTCTAAATACAATATCAAAACAAACCTGCAGGGATGTAAAAATGGTGCGTATCTGCTGGAAGAGTAGCAAAGGAAGAAGTGGCTCTGAAGGCAGGACATGAGGGCGCTGGATGAAAGGCTACGGCAGCAGTCAAAGGTTTTAATCGGACATTGAGTAATGTTACAGATACACTGAAATCTACAAGGCAATTCCCGAGCTTCTGCGAAATTTAGTATGTTTATATTTTCACTGCTACTGAATGTCTTTATTAAAGTAAGTGAACCACAATATTTGCTACAACTAGAGGCATGGTGGCAGGGTTTATGATCCACAAATACAAATGTATTAGCATTAAGGTGTAAATTGATGCCAGCTTCATTTTAGTTGTTGTTACTACCCCTTATAAACCAGTACACAAAGAAAGTATTTGTTGCTCCACTTAGACATTGCAAAACATCTACGTATTGGACAGGTTGCCCTTGTCTTGCTGTTTTAATGTAGATTTTGCTTATTATTTGATGACCTTTTATAGCTCTGTTTTTGTGATTATTTGATTACAGTTTTGTGACAAATGCATGTTTTATTGTGTACTCTTAAGGGAGAACATTTTTTCTCTGAATAAAGATTTCTCTACTACTGCCCCCATAGTGGCAATTGTTGCAAAGTGCATGTGCCATCCTAACTATAACCTCTTGCATTGGACCACTTCATGCGTATGTACTAAAGATGACACCTTCTTGTGTGTAATGTTTTTATAGGATTTCCCTTTTTGTGTCAAAAATCAGGTTGCAGTGACTGAGAAGTTGTATCAGCTCCACAATAACCTCAGAAGTGCGAACCAGTGCCGGTAACCCCAGGAAGATTCACCACATACCGGGGATCTACACAAGCCAATGTTGCCAAGACTGTATGAGACGGTTTCAGGAGAAACATCTGTTTCCGCACCCAAAAACTACCTTCAGATCCTACAATTTCTTCATCTGTTCCACCAAAATGACTGTGCCCCAGGAGGAGAAAGAGCTCACAGATGTGATGTGCAGAACAAACTCATAACATTTTAAGACTTACTGATTTAACCTAATGCCATCAGTTGTAAGCAGTGCCTATGCAAGCAAGACAAGTGCATGCTGCTCTACAAAACTTTGCAATCCAGATTAGAAAGTAGCATTGTTTCAGAGGGCATGTCGTTTCTCTAACTTTTACATATGCTATGTCCCTTCATCTAAGCTATTTTTGTCTTGGTCTCTATTTTGATGTGTTCATCTTTTGTGTGCTGTCCTTTGACCTCTTCAACCCTCCCACCCCTAGAGCAGAAGTGCTCTTAAGGGAGGAGCTTTAGTATGCATATATTTGCAAATGGCTGCACGTTCTTATTTCAAACAATCCCAGTGCAGCGGCAGGGTTCAGATTGTTTCACTACTAGGATCTTAATGCATGTGCCTCTGTACACTAGCATCTTACTGACTTGTGAGTTGCACTACTTCAAAAAAGATTTAATCAGTATAAAAATTAAATAGAGGGGACAGAGGCAGGACTGGATTAGTAGAATGGGACAACAATGTATTTATGCATCATTTTATTTTATTTTATATATCAAACAGCATCAGGGCTTAGCTCATGTTGGCAACTAAACCATATGCTCACTTGACACTCAAAGTTTAGTTACAATATTACCTTTCCTAGTTCTCATAGAGCTCTATCAGGTACTTTCTAATTGCTTTGGGTAATCACATCAAAACCTTCCCACTTTATTACCATGCCCTTGCCAAGTCCCATTCAATCCATACCTGTTCATTTTTTAAAAATCTCAAATGGAGGAGAGTTAAATCCTCTCCTGACATTTCAAAGGATTCAAAGGGAACAAGTAAACAAACATATTGGCCACTCGAAACAGCCGTAGTTCTTTTTCTCTTCTCTTATTCTTTAGCTCTATGGATCAGGCATCATTATATGTTGGCAACACTTTTATTCTACCTGCATTATTATTTGTCTCTCATAAATATGTTCAATGCTCTGAGGTGGGCCGGGCATAACAGTTCTCCAGCATGGGGTTTGGCATGGATTCACATGCTCATGAATAGTCCCTGTCGTCAGGCTGGGAGTCCTTGATAAAAAAAGAAAAACAGTTTAACTTTTACTTACAAACTGTATTTCAAATGGATTGTGTCCTCCCACGTATTCCTTATCTTTGATATATTAATTTCCAGCTTGCTGGCCTCAGAAAAGTTTTTTCAGTAGAGGGTGCTGCACGTCGATGTCCCTCGAGTTGATGTCCATCAGAGGCCTCCGTATCGACATCAACGTCATCATAGGTATGAATAGTCGCGCACAACTTCCTTTACCAGTTCCGATTTTCTGCGCTTCATAAGCCTCTGAGACGTAACACTTGTTTCCTCAGTGAATCATAAACTTCGATATGTTGTGAAGAAAAAGCATTGAATCTTCAATCCATGATGGCATCTTTGTCAGCTCCATCGACGCCACGATCCGGCTTTAAAAAATGCCGAGATTGTGGTAAAAGATGTCTGAGTGATCCCCACAGGATCTGTCTGTGGTGCCTGGGCCCAGAGTACCGTGTTCAAAGTCTGAAGAATGTCTTATGACGGCGAAAGCCTTGAGAAAGCGAAGGGGGAAGCTGGAGAAAGGTAAGGCCGCAAAATGTGTTACCCCTTCGAAATTGACCTCTGACGAGTTGAGACCGTCGTCTCCTCGTCGAAAAAGAAAGCATTCACGTTCGAGGTCTCGGAGTGGATCACACCACTCATCCGCTTCGAGACACAATAAGAAGAGGCGCCATAGATCGCCCTCATCTTCGTCCTCCAGTTCCCCAGAAAAGGTTGCTTGCCCCACTAAGTACAGTTCGAGAACATGACCTTGCCCCCCTCGGCGATACCTAGAGGCGATACCCCTGGTAAATAACCCAATAAACATAAAAGCCACGAGTCGTTGACCTCAGCAAAACATACTCCTCGAGAGCGTCACGAACCCTCGAGTAGAGAAAAGGCCTCTTCGACGCATAAGACGTCGACCTTACCTCCTAAATCCAAAACTGCATCATCAACGACTTCGTTGAAGGAGAAATTACTGGCGCCTCGTGCCCCTTCGACTCCGTCCGCTCCCCGATGCATCGGAGTCTCCTTCGAGAACATAGAGATCGGTGTCGACCCCATCAGCGACATTGAAGAAAATCCTAAATCGCTGCAAGAGTCCTTACAGGAGGCCAGTGGTATTGATACTCTCCAGAGGTGGACTTTAGTAAACCGGAGCCTGGTGACCATGGAGAAGGAAATTATAGGTTACTTATGAACAGGGTAATGGAGTACATGGGGTGGACAAGACCCACACCCAGTTTTGACCAAGATGACCTAACAGACATTTTAGATAAGGGACCTCAAGAAGACCCTATAGTTCCCTTCCATACAGCATTGCAAATAAAAGTAACCACAAGTTGGGGGACTCCAGAAGTAATTCCTGCAGTCAGTAAAAAACTTTCTGCAGAATATAGGACATTGGCTACAGACCCTCCTTAGTATCTAAACACCCGACTAGAGAGTCTAGTAGTCCAAGCTGCAACTTCATCAGGCAGACAATCGGCATACCCCAAGATCCCGCTGGATCGCGACAACAAGAAATTTGGCGCCATGGCCAAGAAGGTCTTCTCGGCATGGAGCATGGCTCTTAAGTCTGCTAACGCCACTTGCACGCTGGCAAGATTCAGCCACACCCTTTGGAAGTGTGCTTCGATGGCGGCTGACCACCTCCCCGAAGGAGGGGAGAGAGACGGTTTATTGAGCACTATCAAGGACAGGAGGGATGCGATGTGTGAGTCCCTACAAACCAGTCTCGTCTCTGTTGACAGCATCAGCAAAGCTATGGTGACTAGTACCACAATCCGCAGATTTGCGTGGTTGTGGAAATCTGGCTTTGCTCCTGATGTGCTATCCAGACTTCTGAATATGCCCTTTGACAACACCTATCTATTTGGTAAAAAAGCTGATGACAGTTTGTAGAAGTTGCAAACTTCCAAAGCGGCGGCCAAATCCCTTGGAGCTGCAATTCGACAATCTCCAAACCACCCCACAGAGACACCCTGAAGGGGTAGGTCCTTTAAATTTTACTCCAGTTTTGGAAAAGGCAGAGAACAGCCAGCTCAAAGGGGCCAGAGACAATTCACCCGTGGTGGGCAGAGCAAAGGTACCAAGTCTGCATCTGCAGGTGATACCTTGCCTTCAGCATCTGCGTCAGCCGTTCCAAAACCCCTCTGAGGTCTTACTACATAAGACACCAGTAGGAGGCAGGTAACTCAACATCTGACAGCATGGCAGGCTATTACTTCAGATGCTTGGGCATTGGAAACAATTGTACAAGGTTACTGCCTGATATTTCTACACACTCCTCAGTCATCCACCGGGGAACAACTCTTTTATGTTTCCAGACCCGCTCCTTATGCAGAAGATTTTGGACCTGCTAGAGAAAGGTGCTATACAACCGGTACCTGTAGCAGAGAGCGACAAGGGTTGGTACTCCCCATATTTCCTGATTCCAAAAAAAGACAGCAGAATGAGACCCAACTCGGACTTACAAGAATCGAACAAATTCCTCAAGAAAGACAAGTTCAAGATGGTAACCCCTTCTCAAGATCCTTCAGGCCCTCCAACTTCAGGATTGGTTGGTATCTCTGGACCTTCAGGATGCTTACTTTCATGTGCCAGTCCATCTCAAACACAGAAAGTACCTGAGGTTCGCCATTGGCAGCTCTCACTATCAATTTCGGGTTCTGCCATTTGTGCTGAACTACGCCCGACGGTTTTCATCAAGTTAATGACGTTTGTGGCAGCAAGTCTCAGGAGGGGAGGGATTCATATCTACCCCTACCTGGACGACGGGTTGATCTGGCAGTGTCCCCGGAACAAGCTCGATATTATCTGGTTTATGTTTGCCACTCCCTCCACAAGCTGGGCTTCTCCCTCAACTTCAAGAAGTCCCATATGATACCATCACAGAAACTCCAGTTTATTGGAGCAGTCCTGAACACATCCCTGGGAAAAGTCTCGCCACCAGAGGTGAGGGCTCAAGATATTCTACAGATAGTGACCAGATTTCAAAATGCCCAGTATCTGCCAGCCTTCAACTTTTTGAGGTTGCTCGGCCTCTTGGCATCCTGCATTTTTCTAGTGCCAGAGGCTCGCCTGAGAATGAGGTCTCTCCAGTGGGCTCTAAAGACCCAATGGTTGCAATTCTCAGGAGCTATGTCAGATCTCCTACAAATTCTGAACAGAGTCGCACAGGACCTTCAGTGGTTGGCCTGTCGGGACAACATCTTGAAAGGAGAACCGTTTTGGCAACCATGGCCAGAGATAACAGTAGTGACGAACGCCTCACTCATGCCAACGATTTAACCATCAGCGGTTGTTGGTCTCCATCAACCTATTAGAGCTGAGAGTAATCAGGCGAAAGCTTGCCATCAGTACAGAAAAAACATTTTCTGATAATGACGGACAACACAGTGGCCATGCACTACCTCAACAAAAGAGGAGGCGTAGGGTCACTGCCACTGTGCAGAGAGACAATGCAGCTCTGGTTCTGGCCAATTCGAGAAGGAATTTCTCTATCGGCAGTTCACCTTGCCAGAGAGAAGATCACAGCGGCGGATGCTCTGAGCAGCCAGACCACAGTCGCCCACGAGTGGGAACTAGCTCAGGAAGTCCTTCAAGAGATCTTCACCCTTTGGGGAACCCCTCAGGTGGATCTTTTCACAACGAGTGTCAACAGGAAATGCGAACGGTACTGCTCTAGGGAATTTCCCCCGAGAGGAGCTCTAGGAGATGCGTTTGTGGTGGACTGGGAGTTTCCACTTCTACACGCATTTCCTCCAGTCCTCGTCATTCATTTATTTATTTATTCACATTTGATAAGCGCACAACAGCCCAGAGACATTGTGGCACTAGTTACAGACATTTTTCTTAGTTACAGGTAAATTTGACATTTGCATTTTTCATTACAGACAATGAATAGAGCAATGCATGAAGTAGGTTTGGTGAAGAGGTAGGTTTTGAGGTTTTTTTCAGAAGGCAAGGAGATAGTTTTCAGCTCTGATATCTATGGGTACAGAGTTCCATAACTTAGTGGCTATGTAGGGGAAGCCCAGCCCTCCAGCTTTAGCTTTGTTGATATGTGGGATGTGTAGTTGGTTGGCGTAGCGGGTCCTGATAGGTCTTGTAGAGGTGGACTTTGTTATTGTATCTGATAGATATGATGGTGCTATGAGAGTGAGGCATTTGTGGGTGAGGATTTTAAGTGATGCGCTCTTTCACTGGAAGCCAGTGAGCTGCCTTTCTGGCAAGGGAAATGTGTTCCCTTTTTGGGATGCTTAATGCTGCTCTTATCGCATTGTTCTGTATGATTTGGAGCCGGTTTAGGTTTTTATTGCATAAGTACCTGCTAGCAGGTCATTGCAATAGTCTAATTTAGTGCCAATAGTTGCTCTGGCTATGGCTAGACAATTGGGTTTAGATAGGTATGGTTGTATTGCATTTATGAATTTTGTGGTGTGCGCTGAGGCATATGTGATAGCGCTGACCTGCCTGGTCATGGATAGCGTAGAGTCTATGTAGACTCCTAGGGTCTTCACCGAAGTGGAGACAGGGATGATGGTTTTATCAGTGGTGAAATTGGAGTACAGTTTGTCAAGTTTGGCTAAAGTCGTTTTTTACCTAGTATGATGATTTCGGTCTTCTCTCTATTAAGGTAGAGACCATTGGCCGCCATCCAGGCCTGGATGGTGGCATAGATTGGGCCTCATTACGACCCTGGCGGTAAGCGAAAAACGATGGCGGTAAATGATTACCAGCATCGTTTTCCGCTAGGTCCGATCATGACCCGTGACCGTTAACTACGATGCCATTAGCGGCATCGTAGTTAACGCTGCCGCTAACTGCACCAACGACGCACGCACGCGACCCCCCACGCCGTAAATACCGGCATGGCGCAAAGCTACGCGAATGACGACCCAAGCAGACATGCACCTAATGCCATCACCCAGCCCGTTAAGTACCTTACCGCCATCGTGCTAATTACGCCATCGCGAACCAACCGTAAAGGGCCTTGTGCAGTGAATCCAGCTGCCACAGGTGCACAGAATCAGCACAGGTGGAGGCAATACAGACACAGGAAGTACAAAAAGAGCACACCCAACCCCTTCCCACACCCAGTCACACTCCACAACGATTCCAATAGGACTAGCAATGTTGGGGCTGGAGGACCTGATAGCAATGCAAGTGCTACAACTTCAACTACAACAACAACAGCAACAACAACAGGCTGCACAGAGGAGACGCAGGAGGGCAAGGCAGGGCCAGCAAGCCCCACCAGCACAGCCAGTGGCACCACGCAGGCAGCCCACAATCCCACGCATCAGAGCCAGTCCATTCAACCTCACCGCTGAGCAGATCCACACCCTGTACCGTTTGGACCGGGACACCACCACCGCCATCGTAGACATGATACACAACGACATCGTCAGCATGATAGAAACACCAACCGCCATCCCACCCCTACTGAAGGTAGTGGCTGTACTCCACTTCCTGGCCACAGGCACTTACCAGCACACAGTGGGACACTTGCATGGCATTTCACAACCATTATTCTCACGTACACTGATCCAAGTGCTTGATGCCCTCCTCAAGTACACAGACGACTACATCTCATTACCACGGTCTGCCCAGGAGATTGCAAACACCAAGGTGGGTTTCCATGCACTAGCCGTCATACCTGGTTTCATTGGTGCCATTGACTGCACCCATGTAGAATTGGTGGTGCCACATGCCATGGAGGTACCGTACCGCAACCGTAAACTATTTCACTCAATCAACGTGCAAATGGTCTGTGACTCCAACAGGATCATCACACATTGCTGTGCCCGATTCCCCGGAGCAACCCATGATTCAATGGTCCTTCGGAACTCCACAATACCACGCTACATGGAGCGATATGCAGGGCCAAGATCCTGGCTACACATGTCATGACCATGGAAAAGTGAAGTGGGTAGGTGAACGATGTACCAATGCATACTCCAGGGTGGGGAAGGGGGGTGATGCATACTCCACCTGGCTGAAAGGGAGGGGGGGAATGATGCATACTCCACCTGGCTGAAAGGGGGTGGGGGAATGATGCATACTCCACCTGGCTGTGAGTAGTAGAGACAACGGAGCCAGATCATACCCTAAAGTAGCACAAACCTCAGCTGACACCACTAAACCTAATGGCCGATGTATGCTGCCCCACCACGTGAATGAAGGTGTGCCAACCATGACACAACCATCTGCAAGTGCATTGTACCAATTCACACCACATTGACCTCAACGAAATGCACCTACATGCACGTCACCAGACACCATCCACTGAAAGGCCTGTCCCCCATAACTGCGCACGAATGAGGCACATGACGGACAGAAACATCAACACACCATCACACAGACAGCAAGGCCCACAAAATGTCCCTATCAACATCAGCATTGCTCACTGGGGTCATGATGAGGCTGACAGCAATGTTGCAATGATGTGAGCGTTGACATCACTGGACACGTGCCAGGCCACCAAAACAAACGGCATGAACGAACACAGTGGATGGGCACTCACAAGGCACTTGACCCCCCTGCATACATTGGTTGATGGCATGCACAACATTCCATAAGAGCCATGTGCATATACTGGTCGCATAGTGTGAATCAATTAGTGCATTTACAAGAGGTCAGAATTAACAGTTGGATGCAAGCCATGGTGGCACGTCATGTTCTGAAATAGACGTCATGACTGACACATACATTCTCGCCCACATACAGGTGATGCAGGCTATCTCCTGAAGAGGTGGCTCCTTACACCAGTCCGGAACCCACAGAACCAGCACGAGGAGGACTACAACCGTGCACATACACGTACCTGTGTGGTGATTGAGCAGGCATTTGGCCTATTGAAGGCACGGTTTCGCTGCCTCAGCAGGTCTGGTGGGGCACTCCTGTATCGCCATGAGAAGGTGGCAAAGATCGTCATGGCATGTGTCATGCTACACAATATGTGCGTCAGACGCAATGTGGCCCTGCCCCCTGACGCTGAACTGCAACCACCTGACGATGAGGATGAGGAGGGTGTGGATGGGGCAGCAACTCACGGAGGCCGCGATGCACAGGAGGGCCGTGAAATGCGTCAAAATATCATTGACCAACGCTTCTAGCACACACGGCTGGTGTGTGTAACATGGAGACGGCACTTGGGGCACTGTGTGTGTCTGAGACATGCACACTGTGGACTGTACACCAATAAAGCACACATACGAAATGAGCAATGCCCACACATTTGATTTGTGCAAAAGAAAAAGGTGTATTATGAATGTGAATAGCCCAATCCCCCCTCCCCCTCCCCCTGAACTCCCCAACACACCCAATCCCCCCTCCCCCCTGAACTCCCCAACACACCCAATCCCCCCTCCCCCCTGAACTCCCTGCAAAGGTGTGACGGTGCCCGTGATGAAGTGAGTAATGTTCCATTTGTCCACTGGGCGGCCACTATTTGCAGCCCCCTCTCCCGGCCCCTGGGGCCCCCCTGCCTGTATTCCGCAGGTTCCTGGCTGACCTGCGGACGAGGCTGGTTGCGGCAGAACTTGCAGCGGAGGAGGTACTGGGCTGCCCGGTATGCTGCGTGTCCCTTATTGTCTGTACAAGCTCACCGAGCACATTCTGCACCGCGCTAGTTCCGCACATATGTCTTTGCTTGCAGATTGGATGGCTGCCTTGACAGTCTCAGCACATCTTTCCATGTGTGCACTGGCACCTCCACAATCAGCCACATGCTGCGTGAGTAGTGAGGACAGTTGTTGTTGCCTCAAAATTATTTGGTCCAGCGACACTGTTGGAAATCTGGGGCATTTGATATTGCAATTGCCGGGGTAATTGGGCTACTCCCCTCCTCCCCTCCTCCCACTGGGCTGGGAGTGGCTGGCCATGACTCTTCAGGGGATAGCCCCTGTGTGCCGTCTCCGTGCGGGCTACTTAGGGACAGGTGGGGGGAATGAAGGTGGGCAGTGGGGGGACCTTCTGTGTCATCCTCCTCATTCCCTACATCGCTGCCAGAGCAGGCTGCGATGGCAGCAGTCTCCCCAATTGTACTACTCCCCGCAGACACATTCCCCTCAGTGGGCAGCAGTTGTTGTGTGTCTCCTGTGGGTGGTGCCATGCTGCTTGCCTCTGGGATCATTGCTGCCCTGGGCTGTTTTGCAACAGGCAATTTTGGCTGCTGTGGTTGGTCTTTGGGTCCAGCAGAGGTGGAGGGCTGGTGGGCTCTTGCCTCTGGCCTGGCCTTCTTGGCAGGTGTGGTGCCACTCTCATCCCTGCCGGTGTCCGATTGGGAGCCTGTGGTGGAGCAGAGGAGGGAAAGTGTTATTGATGGGTCAGCGGACATTGAGCAGGCATTGTGATGACTGCCATGAATTTGATGGATAGATGGTGCACTTTGTAGGCTGTGACATACAGGTTGTCTCCCTTTTGGGTGAGTTGAACATGTAGGAATGTGGGTGCCTGCTGTGGAGTGTGCATGCTGCATGTGTGCAGGGTGTAGGTCTTCTGGTGATGTTTTGCGTTAACCCTATAGGGCAACATTGTGATGCACATGTAAGTGGAATTCAGGGGGTTTTGGATGGCTAAATTAGAGGCACCTACCTGTGTCTCCTGATGTCGGGACTCCTCTCTCCATTCCACCGACCCCCTCGATGCTCTCCATGCCGATCGTCGCGACACATATCTCCTCCCATGGCTGCATCTTAATTGGGGAGTCTGCTCCTCCGCCAGTTGCCATGGCCATGTTGCGGTTGGCCGAAAGTATGCTCCTTACTCGGAGCCGGAGGTCATCCCACCTTTTGCGGCACTGTTTTGAGGTGCGTGCGGTGGTTCCTACAGCGCTGAACCGTTGTGCTACGAGTTCCCATATGGCCTTTTTTGCGGGCTATGGCTGGTCTTGTCATTTCTGCGGAGAAGACGATGTCCGCCTTTTCCTGTAGCGTTTCAGCCAACATTGTTAGTTCCTCCCTACTGAAGCGGTCCTGCCGCTGCCGATCGCAGGCTTTCTTGACAACTTTTGGCATTGTGGGGATGCGTGGATGTGGCTGTAGCTTTCTGCAAGGTCTCGGGGTCAGATGTGCAGTGGTAGTGGAGGATTGCAATGGATTGTGTTTTTAAAGATGGCCGCCGTGCTCTTTCCCATTCCGCCGCGATGACGCTACTTCCGGTTCCGCTTACTGGCGGTCACCGCTAATTACGGTCACCGCTAATTACGGTCAGTGCTAAGATCGGTGGCCGGGATGGCGGTAGTGCACCTTACGCGGCATGCGATGCCGGTAGGTGCCGTTTTGGGGGCATTTACCCCATGGCGCTGTTTACATTACCGCCATGGCGCAATGCTCGTGCCCGATGGGTCGTAATGTGCCGCATTTTACGGCTTCGAATCAGCACGGAAACGTTAATTACGCCATGGCGGTAATGTACGTTACTTACCGCCAGGGTCGTAATGAGGCCCATTGTGTGGAGTGCTTTGGCGTCTTTGAGGTATACGCCGGTGAGTGGTAGGAGAACCTAGGTATCGTCGCCGTAGTTTGTATACGTGATACCAAGGGGGTCAAGCTTGTCGAAGAGGGGCTTCGTGAACAAGTTGTATAGGGTGGGTGCTGTGCAAGAGCCCTGGGGGACTCCACAGTGGATGGTGATGGGGGCTGCATTGGCTCTGTTGGAGAATACCTTCATTGCCCTACCCTCCAAGAAGGCTGCTTTTTTGGAGAAGTTAGGTGAGTATCTTATGGTCAACGAGATCGAAAGCAGCCGAGAGGTCTAGGAGTAGCAGGAGGGCTGGCTTTCCTTTGTCCATGATTTGGGTGATCTGGCTTTTTAGGTCCACCAAGGCTGTTTCAGTACCATGTCCTTTGCGGAAGCCAGATTGTCTTGACCCAAGAATAGTGTGGGCTTCAAGGAAGTGCTGGATTTGTCAATAGGCAGCTTTATCCAAGATCTTGAGGAGGAAGGGCACGGTAGTTATTGGTCGATAGTTGTTTGGCTTGGTGGGGTCTAGAGTGGGTTTTTTAGAAGGGGGTGTACCCAAGCTTCTTTGAGGCTGGCTGTGATAATACTGGTTCTGAAGGAGGCATTAATGAAGGCAGTCAGTATCGGAACAAGGCTGTCGGTGCAGTCCTAAATGAGCGTATGAGGACAGATGTCCCCTTTGCACATCAAGGGTTTTTAGTTTTTGAGGATGTTGATGACTTCAGGTATTGGGAGGAGAGGTGAGTTAATTGAAAATGGCAAAGATTTCCTTCGATTGTGAGTTTGCATTTGAGATTCGGACGTTGAAGGCATTATATTGGCGGGAGATCAAGTTAAAGCAGTTCTTGGTGTTGTCGCTAGGTTTGATTTGCCAGTTTTTAGTGCCTCCCTCTTGCAGGAGCAGAGGGACTGCCGTTCTTCAGTGAACGAGGAGTTGGCGTGGAGAGATTTTTTTTTCTTTTTTACTTTCTAGTGGAACTATGGAGTTGATGGCTTTAGTGAGTGTATCTTTGTAGATGTCTACCAGGGTTTTGGGATCGTTGGAGAACGGGGGGATAGTGCTGGGATATTCGAGTACGGGCATAGGTTGTCCCCGTTGAGTTCTTTGGAGCTTCTCGCTTTTGCTGGGAGGTCAGGTGTGAGAGTTTTTGAACTTGAGGTGATAGGTAGGGTGAATTCGATACAATAGTGATCCGTCCATGGCAAGGCTGTATTGGAAGTGATTGTGGTGAGACAATTATGGTCTACGACCCAATCAAGGGTGCAACCTTTGGTGTGTGTAGGACTAGTGATTTTTTGAGTGAATCCTATATCATTAAGTTCCTTGTCGAGGGTAGCGGCAGCTTTGTCTTTGGGGTCGTTGAACCCTCGGTTTCAATCACAAGATGTTGAGTCTTGGTGGAACCTTTGTTATTGTTGCTAAGTAGGTGAGAGAGGTGTCCCCGGAAGTCTGATGGGAGGCCGGGGGCGATATAGTGTGTGTATGTTGATGGTGCTATTAGAGGACAGTGTGAGCTTAACAGACAGCATGTCTGAGTTGCTCAGCCATGGGTGACTGATAGATCTAATGGAAAGGGCTTCTTTAAAAATGAGGGCTGAGGATAGTATAGCCTGCTGGGAGTGCAAGGGCGACAGCGGGCCGGATGCCTCATGCAGCCAGGTTTCTGCAATGGCCAGTACATCAAGGTTGTGATTGGCTAGGAGATCGTGTATTTCTAAGCATGGGCAGGGAGTGATCTGACGTTGAGGAGTGCACATTTAATATGTGGTATGGGTATGGTTGTGGTCTTGGAGGTGGATGGGATGCTGGTTGTGTCTCGACTAGTGGGTGGATTTGAGGTGAAGGGTGTTTGAGGAGGCGTGGGTGTAAGTTTAGGTGTGGCAGAGCGTTCAGTGTTTGGGATGTATTTGTGTGTGAAGCGGGAGCCTCAGCGGAGATTTCGCAAAGTCGTGAGTGTTGGAAGGCATATGGGTTCTAGTGGTTGGGTTTGTGCTCTGAGTCTGGTGCGCCTGCTAGCTGTGGTGAGGAGGCAGGGCATTAGATATGAGCTGGTAGCTTGTGAATAGAAAGGCTTTTAAGTGGTGCTGTGAGCGGGTATTGTGGTGTATGGCGGGAGATTATGGGTGGTGTGGTACGCGCAGAGTTAGTATATGTTGTGATAGGATGCAATATGGAGAGAGTGAGTGTGAAGGCCAGCACTAAAGTAGTAGTGGGATGGCAAAGGTTGAGGATCTTACAGGAGATCTTGTTTGTGGTTATAGGCAGCATGGTGTGTGTGAGTATTTTAGGAAACAGGCAGTGCGTTAAGCTATGCAGGAGATGTGGGACACAGGTCATAGGGCAAATGGGAGCAGCATATAGGAGTAATAGACCTTTGGTATTCTGTAGCAGATCAACATTTGGCGTGGTAAGTAGTAAAACACAGTGGAGGCAATCAAGGGGTATGTAACCACGGTGAGGCAATCGATAGGCAAATACTCACAGTGGGGCAGTCAAAGGCATATAATTACAGTGAGGCAATCAATAGGCATATACTCACAGTGGAGGCAATCAAGGGGCCTGTAATCACAGTGAGGCAATCAAGGGAATATAACACAGTGAAAGCATTTCAGGGGGCATACGGGAGCAGTATATATTAGTAGCACAAACTTCTGTGTTCAATATCTTATGTTATCCGAGGCAAGGGAGACTTCCCATGCGCACAACAGGAGCAGAACAGGGCCTTATCCATGGCCTTTGCCACGGACGGCTGCCGCCTTACGGTTGCGGCGATAGGCTATTGAAAGAGAATGTAGCCTAGCAACGAGGACTCCTAGGGCCTCATTACGAGTGTAGCGGTAAGGGGTTAACGGCGCCGGTAAGGATGCCTCTGCCGTTAACCCCTTACCGCCGCATTCCGAGGTCCCTTAGCGGGTCCCACTAAGGCCAGCTGGTAAAACCAGCCGTCCTTGGCGGGAGCCGCTAAGGGACCATGGAGCTAATAACGGACCCTCTATTTACGGGCCCATTATTAGCTCCCTCCCCATTCCCATTGGCCCTATGGGGGCTCGAATGGGAATGGGGAAGGGTATTTTGAATGGGTATTTACCTTGTCCTCCAAGGTTGGAATGACCCAGTAAGTCCCCATTCAAAGAACCCGGACACGACTTTGAAGGCAGCCATGGTGCTAAAAGCACCATGGCTACCTCCAAACTCGTAATGACCCCCCTAGCCTCGTTTTCGTGCCCCGTTGCGCCGGACATGATGGAATGGGCTAAGGCACGGCAGCATTGTGGCAGGCTGTGGAGACAAAAAGGATCCTGCATGGATTCTGAGCAGCATAAGGGGAATATTCAATACAAGCACAATTCAGTGGATGACGAGGGTGCTGGGGTAAAAGTAGGACGGGCAGTGCAGATCAGCTGAGTCTCACCGCTCGAGCTGCTGTTGAGGTGCATTCGGCGATTGGGTCCTCTGGGGCTGCGGTGGAGGGGAGGGGCTCCTACCCGCTCCGGTGTAGGTGCTGTTCTGATGATCCAGGCGCAGAACAGGGCCTTATCGTTGGCCTTTGCCGTGGACGGCTGCCGCCTTATGGTTGCGGTGATAGGCTATTGAAAGAGAAGGTAGCCTAGCAACGAGGACTCCTAGCCTCTTTTTCGTGCTTTGTTACGCCAGCCATGATGCAATGGGCTAAGGCAAGTCAGCAACGTGGCAGGCTGTGGAGACAAAGCGGATCCAGCGTGGATTCTGAGCAGTATAAGGGGAATATTCAATTCCCCACGTAATAAGGAGGTTGAGAAGATTCCGGAAAACCATGATCCTAATTGCCCCAGAATGGGCCAGGAGGACATGGTACCCGGATCTTTTAGACATGTCCACCTGTCCTCTGATTCGTCTTCCACAAAGAGAGGATCTTCTCTCGCGAGAGGAGGGTCAGGTTCTCCATCCGGATATCAGAACTCTAAACCTTCACGCATGGTTTGTGAAAATCTGAGATGCAAAGATTGGGACCTCCCGGATGACGTAATGGACGTGTTGCTCTCGGCCAGAAGACCAGCAACCAAATCACTATACTGCTGCCGTTGGAACAAATTCTGCAGCTGGTGTAGAGATAAGAATATTGACCCTTTTTCATGCAACACACCGACAGTATTATATTTCCTACTACATTTCGCAAATTCAAGGCTACAAGTCGGCACAATTAAGGGTTATCTCGCCACGCTATCACTTTCAAACGCACGGCTGAGGAACCCTCATATTTCAAAATGCCTTTATTCATTCAATTTCTGAAAGGGTTGACTAATGTCTACCCTCCAACTCCTTTTCACGTCCACTGTGGGACTTAAATCTACTTCTAAAATGTCTAATGGGCACTCCCTTTAAACCCCTCCATTCCTGTCCATTAAGATTTCTCACTCTCAAAACAGTTTTCCTAGTGGCCAAAACTTCTGCCAGAAGAGTGAGCAAACTACAAGCTTTATCTTGCAAACCTCCACATACTATCTTCCACAAGGATAAAGTAGTCCTTCAAGTGAAGCCTAATTTCCTCCCAAAGGTTGTGTCAGAATTTCAAATTATGCAGAAAATAACATTACCTTCATTCTACCCACCACCTCATCCTGGGAAAGAGGAGGAAAGATTGCACAGACTTGATACAAAGCGTGCTTTGAGTTTTTACATCAGCAAACTTGCAAGACTTAGGCAAGCATACCAATTGTTTGTGGGGTAAGCAGGACATAAACTAGGCCTAGCCATCACCAAACAAACCATCTCAAGATGGATAATTTTAACTATCCTAGAATGCTATAAATTGGCAGGAAAAGACCCGTCTCAACATCTGAGAGCTCATCCAACCAGGGGTATTGCAGCTTTGTCAGCTCTCCAGAGGGGAGTTCCAATAAAAGACATCTGTGCAGCTGCCATATGTTCGTCTGCACATACCTTTACCAGCTTCTATAGTCTCCTCCTCTAGCCAAGAAACTAAATTTGGAAAAGCTGTATTGCATTCTGTGCACACTTAAACCATACTAATCTTTACTCCCTCCTTCTGTACACATTACGACTTTGGGAGTCTATCAAAGATAAGGAATACGTGGGAGGACACAATCAATTCGAAGAGCAATTTACCAACTGTGACGTTCTTTCGACTGGATGTTCCTCTCACGTATTCCTTATCGCCCCTCCCATCCTTCGCCGCAGTAAAACCTCCCTTGTAGTTGCAGCCTACGGTCCCTCAAGGGTACTAACCATCTCATCCTGGACAAACATAGCACTTCAAAACGTAACTGAGAAACAGACGGTGCGTGCAACTATTTATACCTATGATGACGTTGACGTCGATACCGAGCCCTCCAAGGGACATCGACTTGAGGGACATCAACGCGCAGCACCTTCTACTGAAAAAAAAATCTGAGTCCAGCAAGCTGGAAATTAATATATCAAAAATAAGGAATGCGTGGGAGGAATATCCAGTCGAAAGAACGTTACAGTTGGTAAGTAACTTGTTCTTCTCCTCTAAACCAATCACTGTCCTCTAGGTCATACTGCCCCCATCCAATGACAGCCCTCTTCCTAAGCTCCTCCTCTGGCAACCATCTTCAGATTTTTACACACGTTTCATTGTTGGGAGTCCTCGAGTTTGCCCTGAGAGCTACTTCTATGTTTTATTCGTGTTTTTCGCAGAAAAAGGTTGTATTTTTGTTACAAATTAGTTTTTTTTGCTATTCTCTCCATCTGCCGACAGCGGGGATACGTTGTCGGTGAAGTTCAGCACCCCTCAAGGGGGAAGATTGTCAAAGTTTCCAGAAGGCCATCGGGCCTACTTCGCGCCCTCCGACCTTGATGGAGCAGAAGAAAGAAGATGCAGGCTTCGAAATGTGTTTGTGGAGGACAAGCACCTGCAATGCCTCTTCTACTGCCTGCACCCGGACCATAAGGAAGGAGATTGCGAGATATGCTGCGGCTTCTCCAAGAAGACGACAAAGCACAAGCAAAGTAGACTGGCGGCATGGCTGAACGCCAAGGCCTTTGCCCCGCGCTCCAAGCAGGGGCATGCCTCACCCAAGGCTGGTCTGTCCGAGGAGCGGTCTTCTAAGTCCTCTGAGGGCACCTCATCTGTGGGGGCTCAAGATGAGGCCATGCACCGCAACTCCGGGTCCAGCGGGATTGCTGCAGAAACGGGTCCCACGGCAGACCGGGTGCGATTGACATACCCTTCCACCTCCATTGCCAGCTGGCAATCAAGCTCCTCCTCCAAAAGAAAGTCGTCTAACCCGGCTAAGCTGCAGGAGAAGCCCGAGAAGCCACGGACGGAGGAGAAGGAAGGCTGAGCTGCCCCAGAAGGCCCAGGCAGCACAGGATAAGCTATGTCTTTGTCGACGATAGAGCTGATGGCAGCTGCTCTCTCAAAAGCTAAAGGGACTTACCCTGAGAAGGTAGCCCCCACAGCACTGAATGTATTCCTCCCTCCGAGGCACAAGGCTGCTGTGGTGACTTTTATAAGGTCTGCCAGAGAAGGACACCTCCTCAGAACCAGGTTCCAGCCCCTCAGGGTGAAAAAGGGGGGTGGGGGAAGGCCCCAGATCAGTCTCAGGCCGTGGCCCAAGCCATGGAAATTTCATCCACGGACGATGAGGACTTGGAAGAGGAGGAAGGCGGCAATGACGGCGTGGGGCCAGGTGTTCCAATCACGTTGGTTCAGCCGAGGGATGTATCTCTGGACAACCATCCACACCTTGGTGTCGTAGATCCAGAAGAGGATGCCACAATGGCCTGTTCCAATAGTCCCCCAACTCCCCGACCAACTGCCAACAAAGAAAAGGAAGCGCCATCCAAAGCCTTCATTTCAGCCTCCACATCCACGTCGGGCACCATCTCCCCCAGCAGACACGGGGACGGATACGGCCACGCCGACGGATGATGACGATGATATCGTCGGAGCGGGAAGCGGGTCCCCGCAGCCTAGGGCGTCCCCACCAGACTAGGTGGTGTCATTCCATTCCATAATCGCCAGAGCCTCCTAGATGTTCCAGCTTGTGCCTGAGGAAACCAGGAAGGAGGGCTTCCTGTACCACAGGCACGAGGCCAAGAGAAAGACAATCATGGCAGTGCCCTCCTGTATGACGTGTGGGAGGAGGGCCTGGCCCTCTTGAAGAACCCTTGCACAGCTCCAGCCAAGCGGGATGGGTTGGAGAAGAAGTACCGGGTACCGGAATCCGCACCCAAGTGCCTGAGGTTGCAACCATCACCGGATTTGGTGGTTTTGGCAACCGGAAGGATACGGTCATCTAACTCGTCGTCTTGAGTCACTCCGGACAGCGAGGGTAAGAAGATGGACGCCATGGGGAGGAAAGTGATTTACACCACGGCGCCCAGCATCGAGGTGGCCAACGCACTGGCGATACTAGCCAGGTACGACAGGGAGATGTGGTACAAGCTGGGTCTGATTCTGGAGTTCCTCCCCGACGACAAGAGGATAGAGGCATCTACCTCATCCGGCTCTGCAGGTTTCAGATGCAACCTTTTCAAGAGTTCCTGGGTGCTCGCTGGGTCCAAGTGTCAGGAAACTTGCGGACAAGATCACTCTGGACGAGTTCCGTCGAGCGATAAGTTGGTGGGGCGTCCGCTCCAACATCGCCCGGCGCACAGGGTTTCAAAACCCTCTGTTCCAGGAAACGGTCACACGGATGCTTCCCTGGAAGGATGGGGAGCCCACACCAGACATCTGCACACCAGAGGCCTGTGGCTACCGGAGGAGAAGGATCTCCATATCAACATCCTGGAGCTACGGCAATGTTCTGGATCCTCAAGTCATTCCTTCCATCTCTGAAGGGCAAGGTGGCGAGGATCTTTATGGACACCACCACCACGATGTTCTACATCAGGAAACATGGGGGCACTCAATCCCCAGCGCTCTCCTGGAAAGCGCACAAATGATGGCGCTGGGCTGTCTGACAAGACATGTCCCTCGTCCCTCTTCACCTAGCGGGATTCCCTCAGCAGAGAATTGTGCTACTGCCACAAGTTGCAACTTCGGCAGGACCAGGTGGACCACATCTTTGCCAAGTGGGGCCAGGCCCCAGATTGATCTGTTTGCGATGGCGGCAAACTCCAAATGCCAGAAGCTTGATAGCAGATTACATGAACCGAGGAGCCTGGGAGACGCATTCTCCTTACCGTGGGAAGGGATGTTTCTGTACGCGTTTCCTCTGTTGCCTCTCCTGCTACGAGTCATCAATACACTCGTAGTTGGTACAGGATGATACTCATCGCCCCAGCGTAGCCGGGGCAGATTAGGTATCCGGACCTTCTCAGCATATTGGCGTTGCCTCTGATTAAGCTACCAGCGGTCCCGGATCTTCTCGCCAGAGAACCCGACACGGTCCTGCATCACGACCCAAGATCGTTGAAACTGAGGGCAAGATAGTTTGAATCTAGGGATGGATAGGTGGTCTCTGTTGGCAGATCTGGATGGTCTTAGGGAAGTCTGTTTGTGGAATCTGTCAGCAAGATAGATGGGGGCAGCTTTATTAGGAGATTTATGGACGAGCGACAGGGATTTTAGAAGGATTTTGTCATTAGTACAGAGCCAGTTGTTCTGGCGACTGCTCTCGGAAATGTCTCTTCTGGAGATGCCTAATGCCGCTCTAAGTGCATTATTTTGTAAGGTTTGGATTCTTCTGACAGTAGATTTGGTAGAGCCTAGGTGAACGGCGTTGCAATAGTCCAGGCGGGACAAGATGAGGGCTCTGGCCAGGATACTGCAGCTGCTGTTAGAGAGAAAAGGCTTACCGGTTCTGATGAGTTTACACGTATAAACTGGGGTGGATGCTAATGAGTTAACCTGTTTGGCAAAGGGGAGAGTTGAATCGCGATAAATGCCTAGTGTTTTTACCTCCTATTCTACCTTAATGCAGTTGCCGTCAATTATGAATGAGGAATAGTCAGGTCCTAATTTTTTTAAGTTGATGGGGATGCCCAGGATTATGAGTTGTGTTTTATCATCATTCTAGATAAGGTAAAAACCCTTTGTGTCTTCTTTGAGTCCTCTGTTTTCTCTGACGCACAGGTTGAAAACATGGTTAAAAGGTCTCAATACCACTTGAGATTGCTGAGGTTAGTAAAACCATACGTATCCGCAAGAAATTATAAAACCTTGGTGAGGGCAAAAGTTATGCCCAGACTGGACCACTGTAACACGCTCCTGAGCGGCGCAACTTCACATGTTATAGAATGATGCAGTCTGCATAGTCAAGAATGTACTCGGAAGAGAGCACAACTCTGCCTTTAGGAAATAACTCTATTGGATGCCTGTGGCATCTACAATTTATTTCAAGATAAACACCCTCAGACACAAATGCCTCAAAGAGAGTCTTATACAACATATACCTTTTAGGTCCACAAGATATTGTAGCACCTTGCACCTGATATGCACTAGAGCAAGGGGAGCGGCCGCTCTTTCCCTGTCCAAGCAGCAATTGCTTGGAACAACCTACCTTTTGATCTGCGTAAATAAAGGAACTTGCTTACCTTTCAGAAATGCCTAAAGACTTCCTTGTTTGATTAAACGGTTTGTTCTTCATGATATTCTGTCCCGTCTTGATATGTCTCTGGTGTTAGTATGCGCCCTGATGCCTACTGGCTTTGGCGCGTCATAAACCAATACAAAATAATATAAACTGGGTTGAGTGCACAGGGTTTTATAATGAAGTATGCAAACCTGTCCTGTTCTGATATTTTGAAGACTCTTTTAGATTCCTCAAATGATTTCACACTTTCTCCTCTAAAGAATTCTCTAAGATACCTACATTTCCCCTTTTTAAATGTCTCAAATGTCGCCTGTTGTAGAACAGGAGAGAACTGTGGGGTACAATGGCGGGACTAGATAAGTAGAATGGGACAGAAATGTATCTTAAGGTCACTTAAAGTCAATCAGCACATCATTGTGGACATTTTATAGCTGGCTTTAGAGTGGCCTGAAGAAGTAGAACCTACCTTGTATGCCAATAATAGAGGTTTGTAGGTCACTGTGAAAGATGTCATGAAAATGTAGAGATCAGCCATATATCATTTGTTTACATGTAAATTGCACAACTTTGCCAATGGAGGGTTTACGATTTTAAAGCTTTACAAAAATGCGTACAAACAAAGCTGGAATGTATTCTTGTGGTTCCCTTTATCAGTATGCTTCACTTTGCATAGGCTTGCACTCAAAGAAGGAACCCCAAGACGCATGGTTAGAATATGGAAGCACAAAGGCGGTAACAATGAATAATTGTGCCTGTTACAATTAAACAGCTATAATGTATTTACTGGGCATACAGTGATAATAAAAAACGTTCAATTAGTACATGTCAGCAAACACTCTGACAAAGCTTTAACCCAATTTGTAGAAAAACGGCATATACTTATATATATATATTTATATATTTAGTTAGAAAGAAAGGTATATGAGTTAATTAAGTTGATTAGATTTAAAGCATCAAACCCTTTGAAATTCAGCAGATGCCATGACCATCTTAACTCACCCCTCTAGCCCCCATCAATGTCTCCCTTGATGTAATTCTATGTAATTGTGACTCTTTTGTTCCATGTGCTCATGGGCTTTGCAACAGAGTTAAAATTGTCATCACTTCCCACATCCACTGAATTGTAAAGGCTTTGTTGCATTACATCTGCTCACCTTGACTCTCTTAACAAAAACATTTTCACTGAATTTCTAGGCTTTTGTTGTGCTGTAGTTTCTTCAGGCCTTCAGCCATGGCCAGTAGCTGAAGAAACCAATATGTTTCTTTGGAACACACTAGCCATATCATTCGTCCAAGGCCAGTGGTACAAAGACCCCCTGCCTCGCAGATGTGATCACTGCAGGTGTGATTTTTATTTTCCACTCCCTATTCCCACAATAATTTCTCAAGAAATCAATTCTGATTATGCCAGTACCTGTGGTAATGTAATGGTCCTCTGATTCTCGCAAGAGTCCCTCTGTATTTCTCAGAGAAAGCTACAAAATGAAAAATGCTTCCCCGTCCTCACAGGCACTCATCATGTGCCCACCTCTTTTTTTCTTGGTCCCCCATTCCGCTCAATTGCTTTTCCCCCTCCCTGACTCTCTCCCATTACTCTTCGTTTGTGTGATCCGGTTTCTTTTCTGAGCGTTAATCTTGTGAGATTCCGCCAATATTCCCCCGATAAGCCAATAATGTTCTAACTGTAACTGCTCCCCCAAATCCCCAGCTTCCTCTTTCCCACAACCTACCGACCAACCACTAGCCTGATGACGATTGCATCCCTTTTCCTCCTTTGAATAGCTTTTTGACCACTTTTTGTTTTCGGCTTCCCCCTGTATTATAGCACTCGCATTGAGCAAAACAAATAAAAATAAAAGAGCAGCTTTTGATTTCTGAAATGACTCTCTGCTGCAAAGCACCTTGGCGATATATAAAGGTTTTTGGGAGCAGGAGAACACCCCCTCCACCGTCCAATATTTTTAAAACTACTGGCAGATTTTCCCTTAGCCAGTCAAGGCAGTTATGTAAACGTGTTTTACCCAAGTTGTTCATTATATAGTCCAAATCCATGCGCTACAACTGTATACAAAATGCACTTTTTCAGAGTCGTGGCCAAGAAGACGGGCTGAGCAGATGTGTGGAGAAAGAGCTGCATACTGCCCGGACCATTAGCGAGAAATCCAGCATCAAGCCATACCACCAACCAGTGGAAAGTGAGAAGGGGGACACTCGAGCATAAATAGAGGCAGTAAGAAACCCCCGTGCTGAGAGGGAAACAGCTGCGGGGTGCGGGTGATGCAACACAGGCCCCGTAGGAAAGATGGCGGGTGGCGCCTGACAAACTCTGGGCGAGAGAGCGGAGCCGCATCCCACTTACAAAGGGGCTGGGGAGAGCAGCTGGCTGCCGGAAAGGCGAGCACAGAGTAAGAGGGAGCGGCAGTGCCGGGTGAAACGCCACACAAGCAGGGACGGGAAAACACTGGGTGGGCTGGACAAGAGCGTGCGGTGAGAGAGGAGGAGGGAAGAACGTAGCGTGAGGAACCCAGTCCATCCTCTGGCCAGGGGCTATCTAGAGAGAGCGGGAGCACCAAATGCTGCATGGCGGAGAACTGAGGCGCCATGTGAAACGTCTCGAAGCGGGGACTGAAGCGAACGGAACACCGGAGGTTGGCCAGAACGGCCTGTGTAACCCGAGAGGGAGAGCAGAGGAAGGAAGAACGCTGGGAAGGCAGCCACCTGCTGGGGGAAGCGGGCAGTCAAGTGGTGCAAAGATCCTACAGCAGCAAGGTGAGGAGAGGGGTCGGGAGGCACGAGAGCAGTAAGAGGAGTGGAGGAGGCGCCTGAGAAGCCTGGTCTCTCGAGCACACAAGTGGGGAGACACTTCAGGCCACCAAGGGGGATGACGGTAAGCAGCAGCCCGGAGTGCGGTCCAATGGGGAGCAGAGCCCTATTAGAGTGGAAGTTATATAACTGAGGCAGCAAACCTGTAATGCCCTGCCGGCAGCGCACGCATCAGCCTACTGAGAGTTAGGGGCCTGTGACCTAACAGGCACCCAACATAGAGCAACCAGCAATGCAGAACGCCCAAGGGTAGAGGGCAACCAAAGCCAGGGGGAAGGGTGAAGGAAGGAAGAACAACTTCTAAAGGGCCCAGGAGGAGCAGGCAAGGCTTCCTACCCCCTAGCACTAGACAAGCGCGACAATGCTGAAGGCAGGGATCCACGCAACGCTGGAGTAGGACCCCCAGGAGCACATAAAAGAGGACAACGCAGTGGAGAGGGACACCAGGTTAAGCCCCTGTGGATGAAAAGTTCTGATCAAGAAGAGCAGGCAGAAGTGGAGGTCAGTCCGTAAATAAAGTGAGCCCCGGCAGAGTGATCTCAGGAGAAGTGGACAAAGGCATCCGAGAGGATCGATTAAGGAATTGTAGATGGGACCTAAAAAGAGGAACGCAACACCAGAAGTGCAAGTGCACGAGGGACGCCAAAAGGTTCACATACAAACTAAGCTCCCCTTTGAGGCTGTGATAGGGTAGAGTGATGGGGGGATGGCGCTTACCAAGGTTGACCTGCTGGCAGCACTGACCAAGTTAAAGGGGGAGCTCGCAGACACAGTGAAGGCAGAAGGAGCCAGCCTAAGGGAAGAGCACTCGTAGGCGATTGCAAACAACCGCAGAGACTTAGACTTTCTAGGGAACAGAGTGATGGAGATAGAGGTCCATGTCACAGAGCTTCACAAAAGGGTACCTGAATGGACACAGCAGACAAAGGAGGTGGATGAGAGGATAAGGGCCCTGGAGGAGAAGTGGGAGGACATAGAAAATAGGTCATGTAGGGACAACAATCGGATCAGGGACCTGGAGGTCTGCATTTGGGAGATGTTTGAGAACCTAGTCGAGGGAGAGCAAGGCCGAAGCATAGAGATAGAAAGAGTACACAGAGTGGGAAGTCGGAGAGTGGACCCAGGAGCAAGGCCCTGGGATGTCCTAGTGAAAATGCATAGCTATGAGGACAAACCACGGCTCATGGGAGCGGCCAGAGTGAATGGGAATATTCAACTAAGAAAGTGTGTAATCCAAACGTATGATGACTTGTCCCAATCCACACTGGCAAGGGGACGGATGTTCAAACCACTTACGGAGGAATTGAATAAGAGGAAGAAGACATACTGATGACTCTTTCCAACAAGGCTTCAATTCTACATGGGCAATGAGGAAAAGACTGTCTTCCCAAGTTGAGGATGGACTGAGAGTGCTGTGAGTAGCCCCAAGAGAATCGGGGGAGGACATTATGACAAATCAACAAGGGGTAAACTGCGTGCGAGGCACGCTCTGGCTCTCAGTGGTGGAACACGAAAAAGATGAGGAAGACAGAAAGAGGGCCTGGGAAGGGGTACACTTCAAAGAACTGCAGAACTTACAAAAGTAGCCTGGTGCAGGGTAAGGAATGGGAAGAATGACGGGCGGGCGGAGGGTCGAACCTCACACAATGTTCACACAAGGGGGTCATGTTGAGAACCTGGACAATGGATTCAGGAGCAGTTATAAACTGGGGATACACAGCTAGTCGGGGAGGGCACGGTTTGGTCAGGAGAAATGGAGGCATCTGGACATCTGGAAGCAAACTCTGGCAGGATGAAATGTATAGGTTAAGTTCTTGGAATGTAAGGAGACTAAAGAGTCTGAACAAGAGGGTCACAATCCTGCAGGAAATCCGCAAGGAAGGGGCGGAAATAGGAGACACATTTATTGACACATTTAATGAAGGGAGATGAGGGCTGCCTACGTAGCAAGGATTACCCACTCCAGTTCCATGCAACCGCGGGAACTAAACAAAAGGGGTGGCAATCTTATTCCACAAATCTATATGAGAAGAGGGGGCCAAGGTGAAGCGGGATCCCGATGGGAGATTTGTGCTGGTGAAAGGGAAGATGGGGGCCTAACATATACATGGGCATCAGTCTACATATAACAACATTTCTGAGGCTTGTGGAATCTGCTTAGATCACATGCTGTGCATTGGCCGACATCTAGTGGAAGCTGCGGAGTATTACAGTTTGTTTTTCGAAACTCGAAAATGGGCGTCGACACAGGCGTGCCAGTAATACTATCCCTAGTGTGACATCCACTGTACCCAAGATCCCTCACGCGTCTGGGATCCTCAGATTTTTTTTTTCCGCCATACTGGTCGGAAGCATTTTGCGGAGTCCCCTGGCCTTAGCCATACTTTTGCTAATTTATAATTCTTTATTGACATCCTTCCCCACCCCAACGTCGACCCTCGAACACTCGACGACGGCTGGAGAAGACATCGACCGTCGGCTGCTGCACGACGGATCTGGGCCTTGGAAGGCCGCTGGCCTCGGCCCGGGCCTAGTAGGCCGCTGGCCTCGGCCCTGCAAGTAGGGAGAGTGGGGGGTGGTACATACTCTTCACTCTTGGTATATAGGTACACCTTATATATTTCCTACACTTACCAGCCCGCTGCCTCAAGGTGCGTATGGAGGGTACCCCTTTCCAATTCTGCCCCAAGTGAAACCGCAAATACCCTTGGGTCGACAGGCACACCACGTGCAATCTCTGCTTGCCGAGGGACCACCCCGAAGCGAACTGCAGAGCGTGTAGTAGGTTTAAACCTCAGACACTTAAGGACCGTTCGACAAAGCGTTGGGCCCACCACGCCAGGCAGGCGGCCATGGCAGCGGAGGGCGCCTTCAGCGATGGCAGCGACGCCGTACTTTCGGACGGCGAGGGCATTATGGCGTCGAAAGACAGCCGAGCGCAGGTCCCCGACCTCGGAAGGTCGTCCGGCAGGGCGGCTATGGGGAAGACCCCCGGCGACGCAAGCGCTACACACCCTACACACACTAAGCACACTAAGTCCAACCGAACCTCGACGACGTCGACTTCTCGGAAAGAGGCACAGATAGAACGGTCCGACTCGGTGTCCTCTGGGCGCTCTCGATCGAGATCGCCTCATGACGCAAGGCAATCATCCACTCTTGCCAAGAGTGCCTCGCTCCCTAGACTAACGGAAGCTCGATCGTCGGAGGACGAAGACGACTTCCACCCCCAGGCCGCGCTCCAAGAGACGGAGCCCGCAGTTAACACCAGCGAGGCCCCACGCTCGAAAGACACAGATACCTCTTCCGATCCTCGACGCCAGGCGTCGAAAGTCTCCGGGGCCTCCAAGGGACAGGGAAAACATTTTTCCACGCATGGGGAGTGGGGGAAACAGCGGAAAGCACATTCTTCCACTCCTGTAAGACCATCCTTCCCCCCGAAGCAGACAAACAAATACAAGGCTACTGAGAGATCTACATCCAGCAAGGGTACCCTTGATAAGTCCCCTAAGTTGACTACTAAGGTCATCCCCTGTTCCAAAGAATGGTCCAGTGAAGACATAGACAGAGTCATGTCAAGGATGTCTTCCTTGGCAGATTTTTACGACAAAAATCCAGAGCATTTCCTCTCGTATGCCCCTCAGGGGGCCACACCCTCAGGTTCCACTGATCCTATCCCCCTAAGTAAACAGGCCCAGTTCGAAAGACCTGAACCCTTTGAGGTGCAGCCTTACTCTACTCCATACTCTACTACACACCCCAGGTACCAAGGAGAGCCTTTCCCTGAGGGGGACCAGGAATTTGAAATTATGGAGGAACAAACCGGGACGGAATACTATGCGGATGATGAGGACCAGGAGGAGGGAGGAGATGAGCAGGAAATTTACAGAGTAGATTCCCCGGTAGAGGACAAAGCCCCAATTACCGACTCGCCAGTCGATAACCAGCCCCTCCTTAATGAGGTTCTCGCTCGCGCGGCAGAACATTTTCACATCGACACCCACGGTGTACAGGAGGAAAGGGACTTCGCAGAAGAGTTGGTGGGAGAGAGGACCTTAAATCCATCCAACGAAGAATAGATCCGTCCCTGGTGAACCCAAACCTCACCAGAGCAGTCAACCCCAGGGTCGAAAAACTTTTCCGGGCAGCCCAGTCTGACCCTCTCTATATAAGAGGACATCTTAAACCAGACTCCCTAGTTGTTACCAACACTCGGAAGAGGGCTGGAACACCCTTATCTTCGTCAGAAGCTCCTCCCGACAAGGAGAGCAAGAAACTTTACGGGTTTGGCAGGAAGGTAGCCTCAACGTCCGCCTACCAAGCAAGGATTGCTAACTCCACCACCCTGTCAGCTACAACTGCCATCAATGGGAAGAGGTCGCGGCACTCATAGCCTCTGCTCCTGAACCGTTTAAAGGCCAATTGGCTCGGATCTCGGCAGAAGGGAGAGCCGTGTCTGGTTGCATATTGAAAGCAACTTTCGACGCCGCGGACAACGCAGGGAGATTGATAGCAGAAGGTACTGTTATCAAAAGACATGCGTGGTTACGGCAGTCGGGGTTCAAAACAGAAACTCAGGCTTCATTAATAGACAAGCCGGTGGAACCCGATCTATTGTTTGGGAAAGCGGTCGAAGACGCACTGAAAAACGCCAAGGACGAATACGAAACACTGAAATCCTTGGCCAACTAACCAACAAACCCCCTAACCAGAGGGGGGAACAGTAATTTTCGTCGCCCACGCGGCCAAAATTCACAAAGAGGCAACTATGCCCAGGGACAGGGTACACAGTGGAACAGCAGCCAGCAGTCTACCCAAAGTTACGGCAGGGGTAACAAAAGAGGTCGTGGGAGAGGCAGAGGCAGCCCCAACAAGGGAGGTGGCATGCCTCCACCAAAGCAGTGATGCTCAGTTCAGGGTCCCTTCTCACGCAACCCCAGTAGGGGGACGCATTTCCAACTTCACCCAGGCTTGGGAAGGGATCACCTCAGACAGATGGGTGCTGTCAACAGTATCCACAGGATATTGTATAGAATTACTGCAGCGTCCCCGGAACCATCCTCCACGACAAAGAGTACACTCCTTAGAACATCAGAAGATCCTTCTCGAGGAGATCGCCATTCTGCTAGAAAAGGACGCGATAGAACTCGTCCCAGGACACCAAGTAAACAAGGGTATCTATTCAACTTAGTATTGGACTTACGGCCTGCCATGTATGTCAAGCCCCAAAAATTCCGTATGACCACGCTACAAGAGGTAATCCCCCTCCTAAAAAAGGGGGATTACATGGCAACCTTGGATATGAAAGATGCTTATTTTCATATTTCCATGCTCCCGGCGCACAGAAAGTACTTGCGCTTCAAGGTGGACAGTCGCCACTACCAATTCAAGGTACTGCCCTTCGGGATAGCTTCAGCACCAAGGGTATTCACCAAGGTACTGGCGGTGGCAGCTGCACACCTACACAGGGAGGCAATCCCAGTGTACCCTTATCTGGACGACTGGCTCATAACGGGGGAAACCCCAGGAATTTGCAGGACAAACATTCAAAGGACTATCGACCTCCTCCACGAATTAGGCTTCTCAATCAATGAGAAGAAGTCAAGCCTGGTGCCAAGCACCTCAAAACAGTTCCTAGGAGCAATCCTAGATACTCAGAAAGGGTTGACCTTCCCTTCGGAAGAGAGAATTCGGAATATACTACTGCAAATTCCACATTATCAGTCCGGTCAACTAATAACGGTACGCAAAGCAATGCGGTTACTGGGCATGATGGCGTCATGCATTTACCTGGTCCCCCACGCGCAACTGCGCATGCGTCCCATGCAGGAATGGTTGGCGAAACAGTGGTCTCAGGCAAGTGGTCAGTGGGACGATCTAGTGGTCATTTCGCCAACACTTGTACAGAGCCTACACTGGTGGACAAGAGAGAATCTCGCAAGGGGAAAACTCTTTTACGATCCCGAAGTACAGGCAGTGGTGACTACAGATGCATGCCTGACTGGGTGGGGAGCTCACCATCTCCACCACACAGCTCAGGGTCTCTGGTCTCACTCAGTAGCCAAGAACCACATAAACCTGCTAGAGCTTCTGGCAGTATTCAGAGCGCTTCGGGCGTTCGAGCCCCATCTACTAAACTTGTCGGTGCAGATCCGGACGGACAGCACGACAGCCATGTTCTATCTGAACAAGCAAGGAGGGACTCGTTCGCCAAATCTGTCCAAGCTTGCCCAGAAAATCTGGATATGGGCACTCAGACGGAACATCTTCCTGTCATTGCAACATGTTCCAGGGGAGCTCAATTCCCTAGCGGATGCTCTAAGCAGAAACTCACTCCCAGAAGAACACGAATGGGTCCTTCACAGAAAGATCGTAGAAGATCTCTTCTTTCAGTGGGGTTTCCCCACTATAGACTTATTTGCCACAAGCGAAAACAAGCAATGCCCAGGATTTGCATCCAGGTTCCCCCAGCCAGACTCCCAAGGGAACGCCCTGTGGATGAACTGGTCAGGGATGTTTGCGTACGCTTTTCCACCAACTCCTCTCATCAGGAAGGTGGTGTACAAGATGAACAAGGAATCGATGACGCTCATCCTAGTTGCTCCCATGTGGGCGAGACAACCATGGTTTCCACACCTACGCAGGATGGCG
Organism: Ambystoma mexicanum; assembly: GCF_040938575.1. NCBI lineage: Eukaryota > Metazoa > Chordata > Amphibia > Caudata > Ambystomatidae > Ambystoma > Ambystoma mexicanum. Next base: position 1,254,410,245 of record NC_090933.1, on the reverse strand, counting down.
GTGTGCGAACCCATCAAACTTCCAGCCTGGTACAACCTACTGTCCCAGCAACAAGGTCAAACAGTGCACCAGCAACCCAACTCAATGAACCTGGCAGCATGGCTCCTGAGGTCATAGAGTTTGGACATCTCAATTTACCACAGAGGTGTATGGACATCCTAAAAGAATCCAGGAAACCAAACACAAGGCACTGTTACTTTGACAAGTGGAAGAGATTTGTTTTTTGGTGCCAGAATAAACAAATCAACCCTGTTGATTGCACTCCTTCCAACATTGTGACATACATGCTCCACCTGCTGGATGCGGGATTGGTTTTTAACTCTCTGAAAGTGCACCTGGCAGCCCTCTCGGCTTACACCACATCCCATAACAGGGTGTCGTGGTGGAAAGTACCAGTAGTTAAAGCCTTCATGGAAGGAATAAAGAGACTTCACCCTCCTATTTCGAACCCACCACCAGGATGGGACCTTAATGTGGTGCTAGCTAAGCTCATGGGCCCCCCTTTCGAACCCATGCATAAAAGTAGTCTCAAACACCTGACTTATAAAACGGCCTTCTTAGTAGCCATTACCTCTATAAGAAGGGTCAGTGAAATTCAGGCTCTGTCAGTGCAGGATCCTTTCTTTACTATCCACAAGGACAAACTGGTTTTACGCACACACCCTAGGTTCTCACCTAAATTTATATCAAAGTTCCATGTAAACCAGTCCATCGAGCTTCCGGCTTTCTTCCAGAACCCGCAAAGCTCGGCTGAGGTGAAACTACACACCCTAGATGTGCGTAGGGCGGTCCTCTACTATGTAAATAAAACCAGGCCTCTAAGGAAAACAGATCAACTGTTTGTCTCCGTAGCTACAGGCAGAGAGGGAGATCGCGTCTCTAAAGGCGATATCTCGAAGTGGATTATCAACTGTATACAGCTGTGTTACTCTCTTTCTGAAGGAACTCTGCCTTTTACGCCAAGAGCCCACTCTACTAGAGGCATTGGGGCCACTCTGGCTTTCATTGCAAATGTTCCCCTCGACACCATTTGCAAAGCAGCTACTTGGAGCTCTATTCACACTTTTACTCAGCATTACTGCATTGACACTCATTCCAAGACAGATACACAAGTGGGACAAGCGGTTCTAAGACACCTGTTTGCTCATGACCCTTCTGACATCCCACCTCCTTCTTCTGGTACTGCTCGCTAATCTATGCACAGCATGTGATCTAAGCAGATTCCGCAAGCCTCAGAAGGGATACATTACTCACCCTAATCGTATTTCTGATGCTTGTATCTGCTCAGATTCACATGCGACCCACCCTTCCTCCCCTCCGAGAGAAGGCGCATGATTGCTTGTAGTCTTACCTTTCTGTCTATCTGCTTGGATTATCTGTACTCACGCTACTCCTCATGCTTCCTCATGTCAGAAAAAATACAATCTGAGGATCCCAGACGCGTGAGGGATCTTGGGTACAGTGGACGTCACACTAGGGATAGTATTACTGGCACGCCTGTGTCGACGCCCATTTTCGAGTTTCGAAAAACAAACTGTAATACTCCGCAGCTTCCACTAGATGTCGGCCTATGCACAGCATGTGATCTAAGCAGATACAAGCATCAGAAATACGATTACGGTGAGTAATGTATCCCATACATGGGCAGGAAGGGTTCTTTTAAACATTTCTGGAGGAACTGAGCAGGCTTTGGGAGGGGGAGTTAATAGTGGCTGGGGATTATAACCTAGCAGCGGACCCGGTCCTGGATAGGTTGGACGGACCGTGGGAGCATGCATCAGGGACAATGGGCCTCATTCTGAGTATGGCGGTCTGGTAACAACGGTGCCAGTAAGCCTACCGGCACCGTTGTTACCTGACCGGCATAGTACGACTGCGGGCGGATGCCGTTCCGCCTGCCATGATCAGACCTGGCAGGCGGAACAACACCCGCCCGCAGTGTTTCACGGAAGCACCAGCACCATTATTAACGGTGCCGGTGCTTACATATTGCCCATTCCCATTGAGTCCTATCGGACTCAAATGGGAATGGGGATTAACATTTACTGGTGCCTGACTTCCCGGAACGCCGGGCCCAGTGATTCCGGCAAGCCAGATGCCAGTAAATATTGCAAGTCCGGCGGCAACCCGCCGGTAGCACCGGCAGGGTTAACTCCGGACTTGTAATGGGGCCCAATGACCAAGCACCTGCGAACAAGGTTGAAAGAGGAGGGTTTAAATGATGTGTGGAGGGCACACCATCCACAGGAAAAATGACTCTTTCTATTCATATGCACATAGGACATACCCCAGAATAGATTATATCATGGCAACACGAGGGTGGTCCAAGCGACTAGAAGGGCACATATAGGGAGCATGACAATTTTGGACCACGCACCGGTCACACTGAAAGGGGAGTGTGGAGAGGCACAAGGAGGGGGTGGGGGATGGAGGCTGCGAGAATACCTTCTCAGGGATCCCGAAGTGAGGAGGCAGGTAGAGAATGAGATACGTTGTAAGAGGATTCAATTCAACACTACAGCTAAGTCAATGCCTAGTCTGGGATACTGAATGGAAACCCTTATTGATATATCTTTATGTCCAGTTCATGCGTTCTGGATGACTACCCCTATATAACACCCCTCTCTTGGAATCCTCCTGACCCCACTGAGCCAAGAAGTAGTTCTGTTTTGCAAGTTTAAAAGGTTTATTTGATAATTTAAACAATAGATATATATATCACACTTTATAATAATTTAATAATTGAATATCACACTGAATCTGAGCAGTAATCAATAATGGATAGTCTGGCACTAGCACACTTCTTTATAATCAATGATGAGTGGTTATAGGATGGATAAGATAGCAACAATACTTTATGGTTTCAAATGGATGCAAGGTGGAATGAAAATGCAGTACAGAAAATACTCAATATGCGTTCAACAAAACAATGTAATCACTTTTCTCTGGCAATCCCCTCCCCCCTTTATGCAATGCAAGGAAATGGAAGGAAAGCACACAGTTCTCAGAAATGCAATCAAATGTAATTCAGTTCACCCCAGCAAGCTTAGACTACAGAAGTTGGAAACACAGGCCCAAAATGCCTTTATATGTGCTGGCAATGAAGTGAAAAATATGCTAAAATGCTTTTAATTCCCTCTAGAGGTTCAGGGTGAGTGGTATCAAGTTAATATTAGTCCAGGCTCACTTTAGCAAGGATCTAGGAGTAACTAGCAGGTTAAATTAATTTTTGGCAACTGAAAGCAAGAAAACTGCTGTTTTCACACGTTGAGAAATTTGCAAATCGCGGCAAAATTCGCGAGTGCGTTTTTCGCGATTACAGAGGAACTACAAGAACTAGCACTATCGTTTTGGGGTCCTAGGACAGCCTAGGATCTCAGCTTCCAGATGAAAGTTACTGCAAGTCTCTAGGACAAACGGTTACGGATATATGAGCGATTTAATAAAGGTAGTTTTTCGGATTTGGAATGTTAAAATTCAAAAAGACAAGTGACAGCTAGCAACTAGAAAATGACAGGTGACAGCTTTACAAATGACAGGTGACAGTTAGGAGACAGTTCTACTTAGATTAAAATAGATTGAATTATATGATTTTAACTAAGAGATTGGGTTCTGCACAGTTTTGCTAGGTACTCACAATATATTTTTGAAATAGAATGGGCCTCGCCACGGATCTGGTCAGGTTTTAGACTGGACTCTGGTCTGGTCTCTGCACTTCACAGTGATCTGGGTCAGCTTTCTGGTTCTGCTAACAGTGGTCTGGGTCAGCTCTGCTCTCTCTCTAGCCTCTCCGGATTCTGGAGATTGATGGATTTGAAGTCTGGATCTCTGGATGTGGTATGGTCCGGCAGAGCGCGTTGTAGCAAATGGAATTGAAGGTCCCCATCTGTCCTGTCTGTCTGCTTTTATGTGTTTTGAAAGTGGGTGTGTGAGCAGCATCACTAAGCTCTACCCCTCTCCACTTGTCATTGGCCAAGCTTTCATTTCTCCCCTGATTGGGGGAGCTAAGTTGTGTCAGAGTGATGTCATTTTACAGCCTGCAGAAAGTCCACTCCTCCTGTCAACTTGCACACAAATCTAGATTTGAACCAAATACATATTTGCAGAGGTACATATTGTTTTAAAATCATATGCCCCCATCACATGTCACATGGGGTATACTCTGTCCAAATCTGCTCTTCCTGGGAGCTTGCATTCAGAAATGGCGACATTTGCACTTTTTAACTGGTTTCGCAATATCGGACATTACCCCAAATTTATACACATGTGCGCAAGGGGTATGGACATTACTTGATGAAGTGTCTGATTTTTAACATGCATACATTTTAAGTAATATCCTCTTTTCCGCTAAAACCCCCCTGAACATACCACCGGGTCCTAACACGTCTTCAAATGTGCACCGAAAAATCACAAGAATTATGGCATCATTTAAACAATTATGACAAGTCCGTACTATGAGTTATTCATCTTTTTCTAAAACCATATTCCAGCTACAGGGGTGTGTCTTTTCAGGTCACATGGTACAGAAACCAGTCTTTCCAGTTTCTGCCAAGCTCAGAGACCCTGCCCCTCCCAGCTTCTGCCAAGAGGAAGCTGTTTTACAACACCTGCAATAAACCTTCTGCCTGGGCCCTGGAAGGCCCATTGTTCAAGAGGAAGCCATTTATGGCCCCCATAATAAAACATTTGCCTGAGTCAGGACAGGGCTTTGTTCAATTTCCTGCAGAGCCCAGGTAATTCAATCAGAGAAGTGTCATATCCCTTTTGGTGGGAGCAGCAAAATGCAGGTCGGCCTGGGAACACAGCTGTGGTGCAAGTCTCAACTCCTGTCGGGGGTAGCTGGTGGGCAGAATTCAGTTCCTTAAGCCAGGTTTCAGATAAAATGTCACTTTTTGTTCCCCAGTTTAAGTCAAGACAATTTTTACATATGCAGCTAGAATGCTGATTCTAAGTTCAAAACTATGACATTTAAACAATTGCAACCTATGTGACACTCAAAAGTAGGTCACTCATTTAATTTAAACATTTCGATTTTGGTGGTTTTAATCCAGTTTCAGTTAGGCTGCTGACATGCATAGCTCAGCCAGTTTTGTGATGAACATTGTTTTAGGCTCATCCTCTTTCCAGATTTTGTATGCCCACAAGACTTTATTCTGCCAGATGTCCGCTGGTGTTCAGTGAGATTTTTGGATGTGTTGCAAATAGGCATTTTGAGCTGGCATTCAGAGAAACAAAAGGTGATTTTAAAGTGCGGTTTTTCCTTTGGCACACATTTCACTCATGGCACCCCGGCCCATCCTGCTCGCACTGGTGGGTGGCAAGTTAGGCAACCATTTTAGTGTGCACAACTGCGCGGTTTTCATAGATTCTGGCGCACATGTGGGCTTTTTTGGCCATCTTGGATTTCCTAAACCCACAGCACCAAATGTTGTAGCATAATAGTCCAAACGTGGGTCAGAACACCCAACAAACCCCCCCGCCCGACGGCACTTGGATTGAGTCGAGGGGATGTCGGGTGCACAAGGGTCTTGACCCACGCACTGGTATGTCCGCATAATCTTCTTCCAATTCTGCAAATGGCACAGTTCAGCATCTTTTCCTCCATCCGGTATTGATCGATCGGTTCTCCTCGCCGGTCCTGATGGGAATATTGGGCGGTACCCTGGGCCCCTCGCGTCTCTGCTCCCGGTCTCCGGATCGTCCTCCTTGGCCCGTCTCCAGGTTTTCTTTCTCCTAGGACGACAAAGGAAGAGCGGCAATACTTATTCATGGACATTTTTCCCCCACCATTGATATAGTGGGGTGGCATATAAATTTTAGAACTCAGCAGATATGAACATGCACATTTATTTTAAATTAAGAGACAGGAACACATAAACTTGAGAAACACAGAATTTGATAGGCTATATGTAGGATCTTTTAAGTTAGAACTGAATTAATCTGAGACAGTACCCTCTAGGATTCCAGAGGATTCCTCCAGTTGTTGCAGAGTGTGCCTGGGATGGCAACACTTCAACTGGTTAATGTGGACCCACTTGTCTTCCCCCTCTGCCAAACCGCCTTTGGGGATGCGGATCTTATAGGCCACAGGGGAGATCTTGTCTATAATCTCAAAGGGTCCCTTCCATGAAGGCAAAACTTTTCGCTGTTTTGCCTGGTTTCTTTGGAAGTTGTATAGATAGACCCGGTCCCCCACCTGATATTCCTTCCTGGAAGTCTTCAGGTCATAGTGGGTCTTCATGCTATCAGCCGATCTTTCTAGATTCCGCTGAGCGTAAGCAAAAGCATGTTGGAGGTGTTTCCTTAAATTCTCCACATACTTGTGAGTTGTGGAGGCATTTATTAGGGTCTGCTCTTGGGTCCTGTAGAGCAAATGCTGAGGAAGCACCATCTTGCGTCCAGTCATCAACTCGAATGGTGACATTTTGGTTGCAGATGAAGGGGTAGATCTGATGGCCATTAGGACCAGAGGTAATCGGATATCCCAACTTGGCCCAGAATCTGCCACAAACTTCTTTAATATGCTCACAATGGTTCGGTTATATCTCTCTACTGCCCCAGAAGAAGCTGGCCGGTAAGCAATATGCAACTTCCTTTTGACCCCCAGTATCTCCCACATCTTTGTCATTACTTCACTGGTGAAGTGGCTACCCCTGTCTGACTCAATCCTTTGAGGTAGACCAAAACAGGAAAAGATGTGGTTAATCATCAGGGCAGCTGCAGTTTCTGCCTTGCAATTTGGGGCTGGGAGACATTCCACCCACTTGGTAAACAAGCATGTCACAGTCAACATGTACTTATTCCCCCTAGCAGAGCGAATCACGGGGCCTACAAAGTCGATTTGTAAATCTGACCATGGCAGTGTCATCCCCTCTTTTGGAGAGGCGCACGGTGCGTGAGGGATGATGGCTGAAATTGTGCACACACAAGACACCCCTTCAAGTATTGGTCGATGTCCTGCCCCATGTGTGGCCAGTATGCAACCTCTCTTAAGATTTCCAATGTTGTCTGAAACCCCCTATGACCGGTGGTGGATGCATCATGGGCGTGACTTAACATCAGGCTTCGGAATGAGGTAGGAACCACCCACTGATCGTGGCCAGCTTTGGATTTCCTTACCAGCAAACCGTCTTGGATCCGGAACATTTTTGGACATTTCATCAACACTCTTAGGCCCTCTTTCCCAGTGTAATCGGTATCCGTCAGGGGAAAGTTCTCAGGGTCCTCAAGGTGCTGGTAAAATTTACCAATTATTGGATCCCCCTTCTGAGCGGTAATCAATCAGCATCAGGGGTCTCATTACTCCATTGTGCAATTGAAAGGTCGTTGTGAGCATTTGTCTGGGACCTAGTGATAGCAGTGACCTGGATTTCCCCCAACAGGGACTCAATCTCAATTAGATCCCCTTGGATGGCCCCGGTTTTGGCCAGCTGATCAGCTAAGTCATTTCCAGTTTTGTCTGGTCCCTCTACTTTGGAATGACCCTTGATCTTTTTCCAATAGATGGTCATCTCATTCGAGGTGACCAGATCATCAATGTTTTGGATCAACTTCCCATGTTTCAAGGGTTTGTTGTTAGCACATAACATGCCTCTGGTTTTCCAATTAACCAGGTGCTCCACGAACCCATTCCGTACATAATCCGAATCTGTGATTATGACCAGTTGGTGGAGTTGATGCTGGACAGCAGTGAGGATGGCCTGATGCACAGCCATCAATTCTGCCACCTGACTACTTCGGGGACCAATTTTGTATCCAGCGGAGGGTTCTGGGAACTCCTTCACCCATGCATTCCCTACGCCAGCCACCAGTTCTTTCTCCCCGTTGTTGTCAACATGGTAAGAGCATCCATCCACATAGACAGTGGGCATTCCCTCACACTTGTCCTCTTCAAAGACTTTGTGTGGGGAATTAAGGTATGCCTCCGTGTTGTCCTTGATTTTTAGACTTTCGTCCTCGAGACAGTTTTCTCTGGCACAATCATGCAAGTCAGCCAGACCTTGCGCGAGGGGACTCTTCTTGTTTTGGCCATATCGGACCTCCACAGGAAAGCCTTGCATTGATAGAATCCAGGAAGTAATTCGGGAATTACTCACATTTCCGGCCCGGATTCTGTCACTTTGGAGATATTGCAGAGGCTGGTGTGGAGTCTCCACTATGATGTGTTCCCCCTGGATAAACGGGCGGTAATTCTTCAATGCCCACACCGTTGCCAGGAGTGCCTTCTCACAATCGTTGAATTTTTCCTCCACAGAGGATAAAGTTTTGCTCGCATAGGAGATTACTTTATTGTCCTTGTCATGCTTTTGCTATAATACTGCTGTCAAGCACGTATTAGAGAACCCCGTCTCCAGGAAGAACTCCTTGTTTCTGACAGGGTAAGCTAGGCAGGGCGCTTGTGAGAGGCTTCTTTTGAGTTGTCTTACTGCCTCGGCTTGTTCTGGACCCCATTCCCACTTGACCCCCCCCTTCAGGAGATGAATCAGGGGTCTGGTGATCTCTGCGTAGCCCTCAATGAACTGTCTGCTGTAATTAGTCGGTCCAAGGAGGCTTCTTAGTTCCCGCAGAGTTGTGGGGTCTTTCAGTTTTTGAAGTGCTTCCACTTTCTTTTCCTGGGGACAGAGACCCTGAGGAGTAATCTCATGCCCCAAGAAATGAACACGGGTTCTACACCACTGTGCTTTCTGAAAGGAAAGTTTTGCTCCGGCGGCCCTCAACTGGGTCAGAACATAACGGATCTCCGCTATGTGTTCCTCCACAGATAAACTTTTGATGAGGACATCATCTACATAAGCCAGGTTACCCCTCGCACCCAGGTCGGGCATGGCCTTATGTAGGAAAATATTGAACTCATTACCGGAGTTAAGGTATCCGAAGGGAGTCCGGGTCCATGTATACTGCTGGCCCCCAAAGGTAAAAGCCAGCTTGTATTGGTCCTCCCTACTGACCGGCACGGTCCAGTATCCATTGGTCAGGTCTATTGCAGTGAATACCTGTGACCCCTGGATGTGGGCCAGCCCTTGGTCAATGTAGGGCAGAGGCCATCGGGAAGTATGGACCCGTTTGTTGAGCTCCCTGAGGTCAGCGCAGAGTCTCCACTGGCCGTTTGGCTTTAATATTCCCAGCACCGGATTATTGAAGGTGCTGTGGACGGGACGGATTATTCCCCGGGACTCAAGGTTCTTAATTATTTCAGTAAGGGTCTCCATTGATGCGAGAGGCAAGCGATATTGCTTCACAAACACAGGAGTCATGCCAGGATCCGTGGGGATTGTTGTTGTGTGGATGTCAGTGCGACCACAGTCATATAAGTCTACCGCAAAGAGATCTTGGAAATCCAAGAAAACTTGTTTCAACTTTTGCTTTTGTTCCGGAGTCACACAGGCATCAGCTAGGTTGACTCTCTCTTCCACCATCTGCCTGAAACCTGGAAAGACTTCTGGTTTGGCTATTTCAGCGGCCTCCTCCAGCTGGGTGGAGAAGTCCCTGGTCAGAGTGCTGATTTGGACTGGAGGCTTCAGGTGGGAAAGGCAGCCCTCATGGACCTGGAAAATCACCTCATCCCTCCTGAAGTCACAAGTCACATCTTCCTTACCATAGGGGCAGGAAGTGTACCCCAGGAAGTTCCCCCCATGCCGGGTAAAAATCCTGTCTGGTGTTGTATTGTCATCACTGTCATGGTCAAAGCAGTCCTTGGGGATTGGCCCTAACAGTTCATTACCTAAATCTATGGAAAAATGTCGGTCATCAACCGCCATTCCAATAATGGTGCCTGCGGCTAGAGTAATACTCTTTAAGTCGCTGTTATCCACCTCTATTAGAATGGTGTCATGTTCTATGTTGACTAATGGTGTTGGGTTTACCCCTAACCCTTGCTGTTGGAGAGAAGCATTTAGATGTATGTAAGCATCAGGGTTTTTCAAATGTTGTCCTCTTTTAACTTTCACTTCCAGGGAGAATTGTCGGGTCCTTTCTGGGATGGTGACTTCCTCTTTAATCTGAATTTCAACTGCATAAGGTAGCAATTGAGCTGACCTAAATGCTTTTTCTGGATCATCAAAGCCCATGGGATTATCCGCTAATCGGGACCAAGCTTTGAAGTTTATTAGGTCCAAACTAATGGCAAAGCGATTGAGAATGTCACTGCCTAGGTAAAAGGCGGCAGGGACGTCTCGCACGACCCAACAATTGTGGACTATGCTCTTGTTGCCAATGGAGATTTTGAGCATACACCTGCTTGGCAGGAGATGTTTGGAATTGGGTGCTTCCAGGTCCATTTCCCATTTGTCTATCAGTTTGAATGTGGGAATGGCTGGATCTTTTGGGAGTTGGCGGAACATGGCTTCGCTGATGAAGCTCTTACCGTTGTTCACGCACACTCGAGCGAGAACAGAGTCCTTCCCATCATTTAACTGAACAGGGATGAACAACTGCTCTCCAACTTGCTGAATATCAGCCAGGCTCTGAGCTGATTTCACATCTTTCTGGACTATAGGAGTGGGAGTTTCTGATTGTGGATTAGTATAGAATCTCAGAGTGTTTCCTTCCAGCATGGAGTACCACTTTAGACTGGAAGGAAGGTTGATTTTCAGAAATAGAGAGGACCCCCCATCACCAGTCTGTTGTCCTACTGCTATTACTGTCACGTCTGGAATTTGGTTGTTCTGGAAGTGAAATTCTACTTGGTCAGATTTTTGTTCAACCATGTGGCATGTGCGGTTTAAACTAACCTCTCTTAAGATTTCCAATGTTGTGTGAAACCCCCTATGACCGGCGGTGGCCGCATCATGGGCGTGACTTAACATCAGGCTTCGGAATGAGGTAGGAACCACCCACTGATCGTGGCCAGCTTTGGATTTCCTTACCAGCAAACCGTCTTGGATCCGGAACATTTTTGGACATTTCATCAACACTCTTAGGTCCTCTTTCCCAGTGTAATCGGTATCCGTCAGGGGAAAGTTCTCAGGGTCCTCAAGGTGCTGGTAAAATTTACCAATTATTGGATCCCCCTTCTGAGCGGTAATCAATCAGCATCAGGGGTCTCATTACTCCATTGTGCAATTGAAAGGTCATTGTGAGCATTTGTCTGGGACCTAGTGATAGCAGTGACCTGGATTTCCCCCAACAGGGACTCAATCTCAATTAGATCCCCTTGGATGGCCCCGGTTTTGGCCAGCTGATCAGCTAAGTCATTTCCAGTTTTGTCTGGTCCCTCTACTTTGGAATGACCCTTGATCTTTTTCCAATAGATGGTCATCTCATTCGAGGTGACCAGATCATCAATGTTTTGGATCAACTTCCCATGTTTCAAGGGTTTGTTGTTAGCACATAACATGCCTCTGGTTTTCCAATTAACCAGGTGCTCCACGAACCCATTCCGTACATAATCCGAATCTGTGATTATGACCAGTTGGTGGAGTTGATGCTGGACAGCAGTGAGGATGGCCTGATGCACAGCCATCAATTCTGCCACCTGACTACTTCGGGGACCAATTTTGTATCCAGCGGAGGGTTCTGGGAACTCCTTCACCCATGCATTCCCTACGCCAGCCACCAGTTCTTTCTCCCCGTTGTTGTCAACATGGTAAGAGCATCCATCCACATAGACAGTGGGCATTCCCTCACACTTGTCTTCTTCAAAGACTTTGTGTGGGGAATTAAGGTATGCCTCCGTGTTGTCCTTGATTTTTAGACTTTCGTCCTCGAGACAGTTTTCTCTGGCACAATCATGCAAGTCAGCCAGACCTTGCGCGAGGGGACTCTTCTTGTTTTGGCCATATCGGACCTCCACAGGAAAGCCTTGCATTGATAGAATCCAGGAAGTAATTCGGGAATTACTCACATTTCCGGCCCGGATTCTGTCACTTTGGAGATATTGCAGAGGCTGGTGTGGAGTCTCCACTATGATGTGTTCCCCCTGGATAAACGGGCGGTAATTCTTCAATGCCCACACCGTTGCCAGGAGTGCCTTCTCACAATCGTTGAATTTTTCCTCCACAGAGGATAAAGTTTTGCTCGCATAGGAGATTACTTTATTGACCTTGTCATGCTTTTGGTATAATACTGCTGTCAAGCACGTATTAGAGAACCCCGTCTCCAGGAAGAACTCCTTGTTTCTGACAGGGTAAGCTAGGCAGGGCGCTTGTGAGAGGCTTCTTTTGAGTTGTCTTACTGCCTCGGCTTGTTCTGGACCCCATTCCCACTTGACCCCCCCCTTCAGGAGATGAATCAGGGGTCTGGTGATCTCTGCGTAGCCCTCAATGAACTTTCTGCTGTAATTAGTCGGTCCAAGGAGGCTCCTTAGTTCCCGCAGAGTTGTGGGGTCTTTCAGTTTTTGAAGTGCTTCCACTTTCTTTTCCTGGGGACAGAGACCCTGAGGAGTAATCTCATGCCCCAAGAAATTAACACGGGTTCTACACCACTGTGCTTTCTGAAAGGAAAGTTTTGCTCCGGCGGCCCTCAACTGGGTCAGAACATAACGGATCTCCGCTATGTGTTCCTCCACAGATAAACTTTTGATGAGGACATCATCTACATAAGCCAGGTTACCCCTCGCACCCAGGTCGGGCATGGCCTTATGTAGGAAAATATTGAACTCATTACCGGAGTTAAGGTATCCGAAGGGAGTCCGGGTCCATGTATACTGCTGGCCCCCAAAGGTAAAAGCCAGCTTGTATTGGTCCTCCCTACTGACCGGCACGGTCCAGTATCCATTGGTCAGGTCTATTGCAGTGAATACCTGTGACCCCTGGATGTGGGCCAGCCCTTGGTCAATGTAGGGCAGAGGCCATCGGGAAGTATGGACCCGTTTGTTGAGCTCCCTGAGGTCAGCGCAGAGTCTCCACTGGCCGTTTGGCTTTAATATTCCCAGCACCGGATTATTGAAGGTGCTGTGGACGGGACGGATTATTCCCCGGGACTCAAGGTTCTTAATTATTTCAGTAAGGGTCTCCATTGATGCGAGAGGCAAGCAATATTGCTTCACAAACACAGGAGTCATGCCAGGATCCGTGGGGATTGTTGTTGTGTGGATGTCAGTGCGACCACAGTCATATAAGTCTACCGCAAAGAGATCTTGGAAATCCAAGAAAACTTGTTTCAACTTTTGCTTTTGTTCCGGAGTCACACAGGCATCAGCTAGGTTGACTCTCTCTTCCACCATCTGCCTGAAGCCTGGAAAGACTTCTGGTTTGGCTATTTCAGCGGCCTCCTCCAGCTGGGTGGAGAAGTCCCTGGTCAGAGTGCTGATTTGGACTGGAGGCTTCAGGTGGGAAAAGCAGCCCTCATGGACCTGGAAAATCACCTCATCCCTCCTGAAGTCACAAGTCACATCTTCCTTACCATAGGGGCAGGAAGTGTACCCCAGGAAGTTCCCCCCATGCCGGGTAAAAATCCTGTCTGGTGTTGTATTGTCATCACTGTCATGGTCAAAGCAGTCCTTGGGGACTGGCCCTAACAGTTCATTACCTAAATCTATGGAAAAATGTCGGTCATCAACCGCCATTCCAATAATGGTGCCTGCGGCTAGAGTAATACTCTTTAAGTCGCTGTTATCCACCTCTATTAGAATGGTGTCATGTTCTATGTTGACTAATGGTGTTGGGTTTACCCCTAACCCTTGCTGTTGGAGAGAAGCATTTAGATGTATGTAAGCATCAGGGTTTTTCAAATGTTGTCCTCTTTTAACTTTCACTTCCAGGGAGAATTGTCGGGTCCTTTCTGGGATGGTGACTTCCTCTTTAATCTGAATTTCAACTGCATAAGGTAGCAATTGAGCTGACCTAAATGCTTTTTCTGGATCATCAAAGCCCATGGGATTATCCGCTAATCGGGACCAAGCTTTGAAGTTTATTAGGTCCAAACTAATGGCAAAGCGATTGAGAATGTCACTGCCTAGGTAAAAGGCGGCAGGGACGTCTCGCACGACCCAACAATTGTGGACTATGCTCTTGTTGCCAATGGAGATTTTGAGCATACACCTGCTTGGCAGGAGATGTTTGGAATTGGGTGCTTCCAGGTCCATTTCCCATTTGTCTATCAGTTTGAATGTGGGAATGGCTGGATCTTTTGGGAGTTGGCGGAACATGGCTTTGCTGATGAAGCTCTTACCGTTGTTCACGCACACTCGAGCGAGAACAGAGTCCTTCCCATCATTTAACTGAACAGGGATGAACAACTGCTCTCCAACTTGCTGAATATCAGCCAGGCTCTGAGCTGATTTCACATCTTTCTGGACTATAGGAGTGGGAGTTTCTGATTGTGGATTAGTATAGAATCTCAGAGTGTTTCCTTCCAGCGTGGAGTACCACTTTAGACTGGAAGGAAGGTTGATTTTCAGAAATAGAGAGGACCCCCCATCACCAGTCTGTTGTCCTACTGCTATTACTGTCACGTCTGGAATTTGGTTGTTCTGGAAGTGAAATTCTACTTGGTCAGATTTTTGTTCAACCATGTGGCATGTGCGGTTTAAACTAACATGGTTGACACTCTGTTTTAATTTTATTGGTCGGCTAGTCTGGGTCCAGAGGACCTTGTTTCCGCAATCTATTAAGGGTGACAACCTCCTCAGGAGGTCATTCCCCAGTAAACAAGGGGTGCCCTCTGGAGTCACAACTATGACCGGGTGTTTCAACTTGTGTCGCCCAATTTTAATGTCCAAGTCTGTAGTCCCCTCAACGGGAATTTCCTTCCCGTCAAAGTTCTGCAGTTGTCCAGGAAGGGAGGTGAGAGGAATTTGGTAATTCCCTCCCCTTCCTGCATTCAGTTCATCAAAGGCCCTTCTGGACAGAAGGGTAGCTTGAGATCCCGTGTCCACCAGCGCTAAAATTGTACCCTGCCCCTGTACTTGTACCGGGGCATAGTATCTTCCCTCCTTCTCCTCAAGGGGGCACAGATAATGCACATTTTTGGACAACTGGTGGGCTAACTTTCTGGTTTTGGACATTTCAAGAGAAGAAATTTGGGCAGAATTCTGTGGAGAGCCTTGGGAATCTGAAAGAAAAATTTGGCAACTGGAGATCGGAGCCATTGTGGGTTCCCCTGGCTCCGGTTCTGGGCCGCCCCCCCCCCTTTTTGGAGGCAGTCCCCAGGATGTGTTTGAACCAGGGGATTTTCTTGCTGTTGGTTCTGGGATGAGATGGTGGGCGGCGGTAGCTCAGTCTCCCCATCTCCCCAGTCTGGATTTGCATCCCTAGGGACCCAGTTTTCTTTGGGAGGAGTTCCCACCTCTCTGAAGGAGAAGATCCTTTCCCCAGGATCCTCTGAGGATCCCTCTCCCTCAAATTGGAAGATCTGTACCTCCTCCTCAAACTGAGTCTGTTTGGGTCTTTTGTTTCTCCTACCGCCCCTCTGCTCCTTAGGAGGCAGACTTTCAGGGGCAAGAGATTTTGTTTCCGGTTCCTGGGTTTCCAGGGGCTGTTTACAAGTGAGGAAGGAAGCTTCCTCCAAGGCTTTACACCCCCCTTCCCTTTGTGCCTCCTCCCTGGGAACCGGTGAGTTATCGGGGTGCTGCCCCCGTCATTGTTCTGGGGCACCAGGTCCAGAGTTGGGTGCGTTCTGCGCCGGCATGCCGATCTGAGGGTTCTGCTGAGCCCTCAGTATGTGACCCAGATCCCGCACCATGTTTTGAACCTGGCGCTCTAACTGGGAAACCCGCTCAGACTGATACGGGGCCCTGTTTTCTCCCCTGGGCTGATCCCGGGAAGGGTAGCTATCCCTTCTTTGGTAGTACCCCTGGTTGGGAAGATTTGGATACCCCTCCACCCTTGGCCTCCCCTCTCCCGGATTAGGTTGTCTGGGCTCAGGGAATTGGGGAAAGAAGGATGGATGATTTTGGGGTTGGAAATTGGGTGGATACCTGGGGAAAAAGTTCTGCCCAGGATTTGGAGAATTTCTGCCCTCCTGTGGGAAGTTGGGAGGGAAGTTCCCTGGGTTAGGTGCTTGGCTGGATCCCCCCCTTGGGCTGGAGGAGTCCACACATAACCCAGGATGGGTCTGTTTCCCTTGTAACGGGGGCTTACATAATCAGGAGAGCGAGGGACCCCATTTGTGGGGCTGGCTCCCTGTCTGTGACTGGCCCGAGGACCTTCTGGGCCTAGCATTATTAGGTGCAGGTAGGTTTTTAGGCCCCCCCATCTCCAAATCCAAAACGGGGGTGACCTTTACCTCTGCCACCTTGGCAGCAGCAGGGGTGCTGTTGGTTTTGGGATTTTTCTGGGTATTGCTTTTATTTTCTATGGGCTTCTGCACCTCATAGATCCGGGTCGCCTGTTCAATGACCCAGTCTAAAGATCTTTTCTCGTGAAAATCCCTCACGAGCTGGGTCATTATGTATTTGGGCAAGGCATGGAAAAACGTATTAATAAATTCTCTGCTGTCGGTGCGCACCCTTCTTGTGGTCTGTCCAAAAGCACGCTTTAACTCCTGCACAAATTCTTGTGGGGCCTGATCCTCCCCACATTGCAAATTGTAGGCTGCCTTGCGAGCCTCTTGGGGATTTATGTGAACAGAAAAATGTTTTAATATGGCCGCCCTATAGGTGGACCACCTGGAATGATTTTGGTCCTCCAGCCCTGCAAAGAAACTGGAGTACTCTGGGGAGAATGTCCACTTTACATATTGGATACAGCTTTGGGTGTCCTTCAAATGAAAAGTCTCCATCATTTGCTCATAGTGTTCCCAAACAGAGTACTTGGCGTTCTTATGATAAGGCGTGATGACACTCCTGATTGCCTTAATCTGTTTCAATGGGTCCTTAATCAAGGCCCTTTTTGCCTTATTGGCCTTTTTGATTCGGGTAACCCTCGTCCATTAGTCCTCTGACTCAGAGGCACTGCTCCCAGAGGTTCCTGTCTGATCTTCCAGGCTTTCCCGGATACTGCGAGCCTGGGAATGGCTGGCAGAATGTGGGGACCTGGTCTCCTGTGTCCTGTACCGTTCAGAGGAGTCTTCTGATCCCTCCTTGCTGCCAGGATTTGATGGGTACCCCCCCCACTGACCTAACTGGGCAGAGGTTTTCAGTATGCCCTTAATGGGCCTACTCACCTGGGGTTCCCCATCTAATTGCACTGTGCTTGGGTGCCCATACCCGGATACCCGCCCCTCCATTCCTGGGTGGTACTGGCCTATGAGCCCCATGCTTCTGGCTGGATAGTAATCTTCCATCCCTGTGGCCCTGTGCTCATGTGCGACAGGGGACATGGGGGTGGCAGAGTCCAGGGACTGAGAGAAATAAAGGCCTCTGGTACTAGGGCTCCTGGGGTTATGCTCAGGAGTTTCTCTTTCCCAGCGAACCTCATCTCTATCCGCCCCTGCTCCCTGTTGCAATGCAAGAGCCTGTGCCTTCAGCTCCTCAGTTAAGGCCTTACTAGACTCTATCAGTCTCCCTTGCATCGCTACCTGTTGTTGGAGCCTATCATTGTGCTGGCAGAGAGCCTCATTCTCTCTCTGCGTTTCCTGATTGGTCCTGGAGCACTGGGCCAGTCTTTGCTGCAGGAGGGTTACCTCCTGAGCTGTGTCCCTATTGGCCTGCTCCTTTCTTGCCAGAGCATCCTCCACCTTCCTGGTGTGCTCTAACAAGTTATGGTGTTCTTTTTGGAGGTCACCCAGTCCCTGGAGGGCCAGGTGATTTTCTTCCATTTTCCTTTTTAAGTGGCAGACTTCCTGGCCTAAGGTATCCCTTTCCTGACTAAGAGCCTGCATCTGTGCCGCCAGGTCGTCCCTTTGCCTTTGGAAGGCACCAGCTTTCTGGCGCTCCTGGTCAAACTCTGCCTGGGTATCCAGGTCTTTCAAAATCAGTTTATTGCTCTCTGCCTTCTCCCTATCTAGGTGGCTTTGCAGGGTGACTACCTGCTCAGCACATACCCTATTGAAGTCTAACTGTTGCTCCAGCTTTTTCTGGCTCTGCCGTATGGAGTCCAAACCTTCTTGGTACTCCTTCTGCAAGGCCAGAAATCTGGTATCCTGGTCAACCTTTTCCTGTTGCAGGATGTCCATATCCCTCTTTATTTTAATGATGTGCTGTCTACTCTCATTTTCTGACTCCTGGCTCCCCTGCAGCCTCTGCTCAGAAGAGACCAGGTCAGATTGGACCTTCTCTAACGCCATCTGTCGCTTATTCGCCAGATCTTGGCTTTCAGTACATTTATCCTGCATGTCTCCCATATATAGGTACAGGTATGCCGCTATCCTAACCATCTTGTCTTGTTCATCCTTAGCTTTAGGAGCCATGTATAGTTCACTCAGGGCCACATGTAAGGGACCCTGATCTCTCCATATATCTGACCCTGTTTCCGTGACCTGTTGCGTGATGGCCTGCAACCAGACCATGCGGTCCTGGTGAGTCCACTCACCTCTCACAAATAACTTATGTAAGAAGTGCTCTCTGGCTATTTTCATGTCTACTAAGGTCGTCATTCTAGAGATTGGTCGCTGTCCCGACTTACAGAAGTTTGTATTTTATTTTTGCAAAACAGACCTTTTTCTTAGAGCGTTCCTTTGAGGAGTGCTTTACAGCGTAACACAGCGTGGTGATCCGACCGGATAGTGTATCTGGTCAGCTGGCACACTGTATTAATCTGCACAAGTGATAGATCTAACCCAAACGTCCGGCACAAGCCCCCAATTTGTAGGAGGATTCAATTCAACACTACAGCTAAGTCAATGCCTAGTCTGGGATACTGAATGGAAACCCTTATTGATATATCTTTATGTCCAGTTCATGCGTTCTGGATGACTACCACTATATAACACCCCTCTCTTGGAATCCTCCTGACCCCACTGAGCCAAGAAGTAGTTCTGTTTTGCAAGTTTAAAAGGTTTATTTGATAATTTAAACAATAGATA
This sequence comes from Ambystoma mexicanum, assembly GCF_040938575.1. Taxonomy (NCBI): domain Eukaryota; kingdom Metazoa; phylum Chordata; class Amphibia; order Caudata; family Ambystomatidae; genus Ambystoma; species Ambystoma mexicanum. The sequence goes on along the minus strand of NC_090933.1, from coordinate 1,254,391,402 downwards.
TATATATCACACTTTATAATAATTTAATAATTGAATATCACACTGAATCTGAGCAGTAATCAATAATGGATAGTCTGGCACTAGCACACTTGTTTATAATCAATGATGAGTGGTTATAGGATGGATAAGATAGCAACAATACTTTATGGTTTCAAATGGATGCAAGGTGGAATGAAAATGCAGTACAGAAAATACTCAATATGTGTTCAACAAAACAATGTAATCACTTTTCTCTGGCAATCCCCTCCCCCCTTTATGCAATGCAAGGAAATGGAAGGAAAGCACACAGTTCTCAGAAATGCAATCAAATGTAATTCAGTTCACCCCAGCAAGCTTAGACTACAGAAGTTGGAAACACAGGCCCAAAATGCTTTTATATGTGCTGGCAATGAAGTGAAAACTATGCTAAAATGCTTTTAATTCCCTCTAGAGGTTCAGGGTGAGTGGTATCAAGTTAATATTAGTCCAGGCTCACTTTAGCAAGGATCTAGGAGTAACTAGCAGGTTAAACGAATTTTTGGCAACTGAAAGCAAGAAAACTGCTGTTTTCACACGTTGATAAATTTGCAAATCGCGGCAAAATTCACGAGTGCGTTTTTCGCGATTACAGAGGAACTACAAGGACTAGCACTATCGTTTTGGGGTCCTAGGACAGCCTAGGATCTCAGCTTCCAGATGAAAGTTACTGCAAGTCTCTAGGACAAACGGTTACGGATATATGAGCGATTAAATAAAGGTAGTTTTTCGGATTTGGAATGTTAAAATTCAAAAAGACAAGTGACAGCTAGCAACTAGAAAATGACAGGTGACAGCTTTACAAATGACAGGTGACAGTTAGGAGACAGTTCTACTTAGATTAAAATAGATTGAATTATATGATTTTAACTAAGAGATTGGGTTCTGCACAGTTTTGCTAGGTACTCACAATATATTTTTGAAATAGAATGGGCCTCGCCACGGATCTGGTCAGGTTTTAGACTGGACTCTGGTCTGGTCTCTGCACTTCACAGTGATCTGGGTCAGCTTTCTGGTTCTGCTAACAGTGGTCTGGGTCAGCTCTGCTCTCTCTCTAGCCTCTCTGGATTCTGGAGATTGATGGATTTGAAGTCTGGATCTCTGGATGTGGTATGGTCCGGCAGAGCGCGTTGCAGCAAATGGAATTGAAGGTCCCCATCTGTCCTGTCTGTCTGCTTTTATGTGTTTTGAAAGTGGGTGTGTGAGCAGCATCACTAAGCTCTACCCCTCTCCACTTGTCATTGGCCAAGCTTTCATTTCTCCCCTGATTGGGGGAGCTACGTTGTGTCAGAGTGATGTCATTTTACAGCCTGCAGAAAGTCCACTCCTCCTGTCAACTTGCACACAAATCTAGATTTGAACCAAATACATATTTGCAGAGGTACATATTGTTTTAAAATCATATGCCCCCATCACATGTCACATGGGGTATACTCTGTCCAAATCTGCTCTTCCTGGGAGCTTGCATTCAGAAATGGCGACATTTGCACTTTTTAACTGGTTTCGCAATATCGGCATTACCCCAAATTTATACACATGTGCGCAAGGGGTATGGACATTACTTGATGAAGTGTCTGATTTTTAACATGCATACATTTTAAGTAATATCCTCTTTTCCGCTAAAACCCCCCTGAACATACCACCGGGTCCTAACACGTCTTCAAATGTGCACCGAAAAATCACAAGAATTATGGCATCATTTAAACAATTATGACAAGTCCGTACTATGAGTTATTCATCTTTTTATAAAACCATATTCTGGCTACAGGGGTGTGTCTTTTCAGGTCACATGGTAAAGAAACCAGTCTTTCCAGTTTCTGCCAAGCTCAGAGACCCTGCCCCTCCCAGCTTCTGCCAAGAGGAAGCTGTTTTACGACACCTGCAATAAACCATCTGCCTGGGCCCTGGAAGGCCCATTGTTCAGGAGGAAGCCATTTATGGCCCCCATAATAAAACATTTGCCTGAGGCAGGACAGGGCTTTGTTCAATTTCCTGCAGAGCCCAGGTAATTCAATCAGAGAAGTGTCATATCCCTTTTGGTGGGAGCAGCAAAATGCAGGTCGGCCTGGGAACACAGCTGTGGTGCAAGTCTCAACTCCTGTCGGGGGTAGCTGGTGGGCAGAATTCAGTTCTTTAAGCCAGGTTTCAGATAAAATGTCACTTTTTGTTCCCCAGTTTAAGTCAAGACAATTTTTACATATGCAGCTAGAATGCTGATTCTAAGTTCAAAACTATGACATTTAAACAATTGCAACCTATGTGACACTCAAAAGTAGGTCACTCATTTAATTTAAACATTTCGATTTTGGTGGTTTTAATCCAGTTTCAGTTAGGCTGCTGACATGCATAGCTCAGCCAGTTTTGTGATGAACATTGTTTTAGGCTCATCCTCTTTCCAGATTTTGTATGCCCACAAGACTTTATTCTGCCAGATGTCCGCTGGTGTTCAGTGAGATTTTTGGATGTGTTGCAAATAGGCATTTTGAGCTGGCATTCAGAGAAACAAAAGGTGATTTTAAAGTGCGGTTTTTCCTTTGGCACACATTTCACTCATGGCACCCCGGCCCATCCTGCTCGCACTGGTGGGTGGGAAGTTAGGCAACCATTTTAGTGTGCACAACTTCGCGGTTTTCATAGATTCTGGTGCACATGTGGGCTTTTTCGGCCATCTTGGATTTCCTAAGCCCACAGCACCAAATGTTGTAGCATAATAGTCCAAACGTGGGTCAGAACACCCAACAACGTGAATTTATGGAGAGGGAGAAGGTACGCAGCCCGGGGGAGAGGTGGGACACGCTTGAATGGCATATTAAGGATCACCTCATAGGGGCATCGGCACAGATACGGGAAGCAAGGAGAGAGGCAGAGAGGGGGCTTGAAAAAGAAATACAGGAACTTGAGTAGACCCACCAGGAGAAGGGTACAAACGCGGTCGCCAGGCAATTTGCACAAGCGAGAGGTCAACTAAGAAACCTAACCAATAGGGCGTTTGAGAGCACCCTCTTAAGGAACAGGAACAGGTTCTATGAGCATGGAAATAGAGTGCAGACAGTGTTGACGAGGCAGATATAGGCCAGAAAACAGAGGGTGTTCATAAACACTCTGGAGGACAAAATAGGCAAGTAGGAACAGAGGGAGCTAAGCACAGAATAATCAGGACATTTTTTGCAGACCTATACAGGGAGGAACCATCAGCAAAAGAGAGATAAGAAGCATGCCTAGCAGACCGGTAGGGGCCTTGATTTTCCCCCGAACAAAAGGGTCAATTAGAGGAACCTATAATGTGGGAAGAGGTCCAGAGAGCCATAATACGACTGAAGACCAATAAGAGCCCGGGGAGGATGGGCTAATGGCAACATTCTATATAACATTTAGCAAACTGCTGGCCAAAGCCCTCACTGTGATATTTAATGACTTCTGTGAGAAGGGTGAGATATCTGTATCAATGAACATGGCTCACATTACTCTCATCCCGAAACCAGGAAAGAACCTGCATCTATGCTCCTCATACCGCCCAATAGCGCTCATTAATGTAGATGCCAAACTCTACACAAGAGTATTAGCAGCAAGGTTGGAAGGGAGTCTCCCAAACCTGATAGCACAGGACAAAACTGGGTTGATTCAGGGTCAGAATACATTCGACAACATAAGAAGGGTCCTACACATGATTGATGAGGCTGGTGGGGGGGAACGCCACACGCACATGTTTGCTAATGTTGGATGCCCAGAGGCTTTTGACCGCGTCAACTGGGACTTCATGGATCATACTCTCCGAGAGGTGGGAATGGGAGCGAGCTTTCTGAGGATGGGAAAAGCAAATTATCAGAATCCCCAAGCCAAAACCAAAGTAAATGGGAGACTGATAAGTCTGTTCTCGATAAGAAGGTGAACAAAGCAAGGGTGTCCACTCTCCCCGTTGCAATTTGGCCTGGTGATAGAACCTTTTGCGCAGAGGATAAGGCAGACTAGTGAGGTCCGGGATGTTAATTGGGTGAAGAACAACCACAAAATTGGCCTATTTGCTGATGACGTGGTCCTGAGGGTCACCAACCCGAGACTTCATTGCCAGCAATAATGGAGGAGATTAGATCCTTCTCCAAGGTGTCCGGTTTCAACGTGAACTATGGAAAGTCCGAAATTCTAAAACTATCAGCCGGGGAGAGGGAATGGAAGCAACTAGAAATCAATTCTCCATTCCGGTGGGCAATGGGACCGGTTAGATATCTTGGGGTGAACCTGACGACTTCCATAAAGCAGATAATTGGGTAAATTATCCACCGCTTCTGAAACAAATCAAAGCAGATTCAGCAAGATGGAAAGGGATGTATACATCATGGCTAGGAAGAATAGCCGCTGTTAAAATGAACATACTCTGCCGTCTCCTGTATCTCTTCCAGGCGATCCCCTTGCCTGTTCCGGGGAAGCTGGTGAAGAACATCCAGGAGAGCATCGTGGGCTTTATCTGGAATGGGAAAAAGCTGAGAATAAGGAGGAAAATCCTATTCAGGAATAAGTCCCATGTGGTGCAATTGAGAGTTATGGCGTAGTGGGGGACCGCAACGAATCAAAAACACTGGGTGAATATGGAACAAGCGGTGGCGAGAGAGCATCTTTGGAAAATACTGGGGATGAGAAAGGAGGACATGCCGGAAGGGCTAATGGAGAGCCTGATCAAAAAGAGCAGCCTGATGATCTGGTATCACTTGAAAAGGAGGTTCAGACTGGCCCCGTGGCCGTCACCCCGGGAACCATTTTTGGTAATCCTGCTTTCTCGCCGGGAAGGGACTATAACAGGTTTAAACGATGGGTGGAGGGAGGGATAAGGGAGGTCAGAGATCTGTATGAGGGAACCCAGTTTAGGTAATTTGAAAGCTGCTGTAGGGAACTAGACCTGAGAAAAGGAGACCTCTTTGCCTATCAGCAAATACAACACAGGGCGAGAACCCCGGTGATTATGGAAGGGACCACGAGAGAACAGACAGAATGGGAAAAGCTAATGTCCTCTACCAGGAGCAGCAGGGGGCTAATCTCAGCAATCTATAGGATTCTGTCAGATGCAGAGGAGGGGGCAGATGGAGCACTGCAGAGCAAATGGGAGAGGATCCAGGATAAGGGGATCACGGATAAGGAATGGAATAAAGCTCTAAAGGGCTGGCATAAATCATACATCTCAGTACAACAGCAGGAACTACAATACAAAAAGCTACATCAATGGCATTACACCCCAGAGTGACCCCATAAAATGTACTCTTCAGTGATGGCAGTGTGCTGGAGGGGGTTTGGTGAAGTGGGAACGGTAGAACATATTTGGTGGAGGTCAAAAGTGGTTGAGATACTAGAAATGGATATGGAACTTGGAGTGACAGTGCTCCTGAGCATTGTGCCCGACGGGGGACAGGGAATGGGAGGGTGTGTGGGAACACTCTGGGCAAACCTAATGATGGCCGCAAAACGTTGTATAGCGAAGCAATGGAAACAGAGGGAACCGCCATCCATTATACAATGGTACTATGCAATCTTGGACACTGTGGATGTGGAGAAGATGACAGCAATAATACGTGGGTCGCTGAGGAAATTTAGCAAGATTTGGTCACCCTTTCTTACTTATGCGCTTAAGGACACTACGCACCTATACATCCCAAAGAGATTATGGAAGCATGGGATACTAGAGGAGGAAGAGGACTGAGCCGATAGAAAAAGAGCATAAGGGGCTTCTCCCAAGAGACTGGCTGGGGCGAAGGGTGGGTCAGGGGAGAGGGTGTTGCAATTTCTACAATTTGTAATGTTGATTGTTTGACTAAACCAAAGCTAAGTTTAAGTTTAAAGATTGTATGGAAAGGCATAATCAAATGTATATGTGAGCAATGATGAGCGAATAAAATTTGGTTATAAAAAGAAATTCACTTTTTCTGTATGGGAAAGTGAATGGAAGTAGGCCAAATACCGCTTCTTTTTTTGTTTTCTTAATAACATTTTGATTTTTTTGTAGTAGAAGAACTGCGAGTTAGAACAAAACTCTCTCAGTGGATAACGTAACAGAGTAATCAGGCTTCACCCTGAGGACAGAACGGGAGGAGATGATACCAAAGTGCCCTTAGTCCCATATACATACACAAAATACATCCCACCTAATATTCTAGTTAAGTGGAAACCAATTTGCGTGGACCTTTCCTAAATTCTATTGCTAATATTTGAATCGCTGGATGGATCTGGATGAAATTTTCTAAAATAACTGTCGGGCATGGGCCCCTCCAAACTGTACATTTTGGGGCAAATTAGTCAGAAGTTCAAAAGTTAATACACATAGAGAAAATGTTGCTTACATTGAACAACCACACAGCAAAGACAGCTGAAACGATTTTGACTAAATAACAAACAAGATAGGTGCAAAGCATTGAGGTATTCCTTCTTTTTGGTTTGGTGTAAATCCGTCAAGTATTTTCTTTTCTTATTTGAAGGAGACAGGCATAACCCCGTAACCCAAAAACGTTTAAAATATGTGCAGTGCAGCACCTGAAGCTTTTCAGAAATGAAAATCCACCTTTTTCTGCTCGATGCAAACAATTCCTGCTGTATCCTTGCGGGAAGGCAAAAAAGTAAAGTGCCCAAAATGATATTTGGAGGAGGCAAAGAAAAGGAAAGGGGTGTTTTCACGTCAGGCTAAGGGCCGTAGTGTTTTAGCCTAATTGTTGCTAAATTGACAAGGCAAAAGGCTGTGGCTGTTGGGTCCTGGTTATTTACTAGTGAGTGTAAAGACCGGTAGGGGGTGGTCTGTACTTCTGCTCTCTATATGGTAGAGGAGAGGCACAGAGGACCCCAGCCAAGATCCTCTATTACGGTAGCAATGGACGAGCAATCAAGGCCTAGCTTCTCAGGAGGTGATGCAGGCTGGTTCTTAAGTACAGTGTAGTCCCCAAGCCCCCACAACAGAATGTCCACACACTGTATTGGTTAGAACACAGGCTTTATATAATCAGTATTCAAGGTTATGTACACTATCACAATAACTCACTTAGTACTCAGGAAAATCAACAATGGCAAATATGTACAAGTCTAAAGTGGTACCACAAATATTATTAGATCTCATTAAAGTGCATCAACAGTAATGTAGTAATGTCACACAGATCAATAAAGAGGAAATCAGCAATAGAGAGAGGAGGGAAAGCAAGATGCTTGACACAATTGGCAGAATACTGGCCCCGTTACCTAGACACAGTTCTGTGTGGAGATCCCCCGCCTCTGGGCAACCTGTAAAATAAGATATATAGCACAAGCCCAGTCCATATATAGTTCACTAGTCTTATCCCCTCCTATAATGTTTTAACCCCCCCCCCAATGTACCTGGTGGAGTCGAGTTCTTCGAAGAAGTGTCGAGGGATCCTTCTTGAGTGACTCCCTTTAAAGCAGGAGCCACGGATCGTCGAGAGGCGTCGAAGAAAGTGAACTTGGCGTCGATGAGAAGTTCGAGGGTGCCGAGACCGCCGCGTCAATCCAGGCAGTGCTCGTCGGCGACGTCCTGCGAGGATGAGGTGTGCGGGGCACCTCGGCATTTGATAGTTCTGAACCGCAAAGAGTTTCAGAAGAACTGTGGCTCAGCAAGGGCATCGAGTCGTTGAAGTCTTTGTGGCCTTCAGGTGGTGGGAAACCCACCAGCGGATTCTCCTCGGCGCGGCGACGGCCTCGACTCGCTCCAGCAGGATAAAGCGGTCGTCGTGCGGACAAGGGAGTCCTCCGAGTGTCGGCGGCACGACGTCGAGCGGTTCCCTCGGCTGGGCAACACGACTTTGACGCGCCTCCAGCGGTTACGGCGATGATCCGAACCCTGGTGGACGACAATGGACTTTGACGGCGTCGCGGTACGGGAGCTTCGCTTCGATCTCCTCGGCGGTCCCGTCTCTGGTCGGCAGCCCTTCGAGGGTCTGGCTTCCAGGGAGCTTAGGCAAAGGTCAGCGGTGCTCGATGGTCCCTCGGAGCACGGGAAGAGGGCGCCTTACCAGGTCCTCTCTCGGATCAGTCTTCAACGGATTCGGCAGATTTCAGATCGGTCGAAGCAAAGGCAACAGCAAGTCTTCTTCCAGCTGCGTGTCGAGGATCAGCAGTTCCAGTTACTCTATAAGTGTAGACACAGCATCTGAACGATTCTGAACAATTTCCAGTGGTAAGAGGTCCCAGATATACTATTCGGTCTCTCATCCACACTGCTGGGTCACACTCAGCAGCCAATCATGCAGTCAGTCAGCCGATCAGGCACACCGTGCATTCAGGCCATCCTCCTCCCTCTCAGACACTCACAACAAGGAATGTGGATTGAGACAAGTACCCAGCCATTCAACACTACACACTGCATTCAGGCCAGTTTCGGGCAGGGCTGTCTCAGTCTTTGTCTCTCATGCCAGAAACCAGACAATCACAACAAGAAGTGCATATTGGTCACACACTCCATTCACCCAGGTCCCACCCACAGGGTGTGCCCACAACATACAGTCACTGGGAAGGCTCCTGCCAGTCTGGACTGGACTTCACAACAACACCATATATGGAACTTCCACCCAACAGTCAGTCAGGGGGAAGGGACAGAGTCAGGGCTTCCCAGGACTTTGGGAAAACAAGTTAACAGGCAATAGAAAGCAAGAGGCCACAGGGGCCATCTTGTTTCCTATCGGGAATCAACTGATTCCAATGGCAGGGCTTGGGTATCCCAAAATGGAGGACACCCAGAGCACCTGTCAAATTCAGCATTGAGCTGCCACCAGCCTATACCCTGCTCTGTGGGCCACCCACAGGTTCCCAAAAACATACACTAGGGGCACAGGGTTGCACCCCCACCCATGGTTGCCATAAGGGTATCCCATGGGTCTGTACACCAACCCAAAAACAGGAAGAGCTGCACTGCCAGGAGTCCCAAATGGACTCCTGGGCAGAAAAGAATACAGAACACAAATGAAAAAGGACTACAGGACAAGGACAGAGAGGCCCTGTCCCTCCAATGCATTTCCAGTATCACAGTGAGGATGCTATGGGTCACAGCTTTAGGCCTTGGCCACTAGCTACGATCATCCTTACTTAGTTAAACCCACTAACATTCCAAATTATCTGAAGGAACACATGTATTGCAGACAAATGATGTTAAATATGGTTGCCCTTCTTTAATGTTATGGATATATGCATACAGGTGCGGAAACATAAGTGACCCACGGATGCTGGAAGCACTGTAACATTGGGGTACCGAAGCTTTTCATTTAGCCTATCTAGTCTCTGAGGAAATGGCTTTGTTCTGACCCATCATAAAATACATTTGTCTTTGTTGGTTCTAGTTGTAAATTGTACTACCCTGGACTGATATATTTGATTTTGTATTGTTGTTGGTTATGGTACTGCTGAGACAATAAAATACCTCTTATAAAAAGAAAGAGCAGTATTTTTTTAAATGTCCTTTGCTCCATTCCGAATTTGATACATTTTGCTTTACTGCCTTGCCGGATTCACAGTGGTTGGACATCTTTTCTCTGGCAGCAGTCTTCTCCTCTCAAGTGCGATTCTGTAGCACATTTCCGATGTACTGAATATGACGTGTGAATACAATTGATGGCTTCTTGCCCAAAGGAAGTGGACTTACACATTCGTTTACAATATATAATGAAATGAAAGTTAATGTTCATACTGTAGACAAGTTCAGGTCCCTAAATATTATAATTCAATTTATCACAAAGAAAATCCAGCCGATGTAATTTATATAAAAAAGTATCACAAATTATTTAATTTGATACAAAAATATATAAACTAAATCATGAATAAATCATAAAGAACAATAATTCAATGCAGGTGAAACAACAGGTATGTAATAAAAATAACACAAATCATTCTCACATATACGCTTACTAGTCTGCCTTCATCCCAACATTCATATTCACATTTATAACTTAGTCATACAGATCATTAATTACAATTATACACATTTTGAATACTGTCTGTTATTGTGATGTTCTATGCTTCTCTCTTTCTTCTAGAATGGATCTTAATTGGTTTTTGATAAGACACAACCACATTTCCAGGTATTACAGGACCGACCGGTTTTAGACGTAAAAGGTACAATTTCACCATGTCTGTCACACCCATGGAGAATCGCACAACTCCTTCCTAGCCACGGAACGTATAACCTGACCCAACCTGTGCCTCACAGGGCTAAACCTCATGAAGACCCTTCTTGATTAGGATCTCCCTTGACTCCTGTATGCCGAATACCACTTAGCAACAAACATAAGCACATGGAACATTATTGATGGCCATGAATAACGTGTAGCAATAACAGAAGATGTAATATGAAACACATAACTCCTGCCAGTCCTGCATACCCCTGATGTGGCCCTTAGAATCTCCTACTGTGTCTGCAGGCAAGCGTGCTTTCCCAACTTGAACATAAATGATTTCAGATAGACAAATAATGAGTACAAGAAACAAGCAGCCACAAACAACAAAGCAAATCCCTACATTGACTAACAGCGTCTTGCTGTATTCAAAGGTACTAAGCGCTCTCTCTCTGCGTGAGTTCCGGCATACACCATGGGTGTTCATAAGCCCCTGATCTGGAGCATGCTCATGTCTCTTTTTACAGTTTCACAGCGCTCTCTGTCATGAACGTGAGAGAGCTTTTAGCAAATGAAGAACGGTGCGTCCGCACCCAACAAGAATTACATGCCCACTTGATAATTGGTAATAAACGTAGGAACACTTAACTGACTCCTGAGGGTGCTTCCCAGCACCTCCCCAGGCAATGTTGAATCCAGCGTTGGTGCCCGAGCTTCCGCGTGTGTTGCCGATGCCCTGGAAGGGCAGAGCGCTCTGCAACAATCTTCACCGCCCGGCCCAGTTCGTACGTACTAAAGCGTAAGCTGCTCCCATCCCTCACAAGGGATAGAGCGCTGCAAGTCACCGCCGGGCCCGGGTATTCCAATCTCCTGCAACACTTCAGAACAGCCTACCTCCTCCGACCCGTGCCTGCATACTGCTATCACCAAACAGCAGCACGGGCCGGCGAGCGGCTTAAGTATACTCAACCTGAACCTGACACACCTGTTCCAACTGCCACAAGCCTCATGGGAATTGTAGTCTTTAACTCATTTTCCTGGTAGAAGCTCTCCTGAGCTGCTTTCTTATGTGCACAGCCCTTCTTTTCCTCACATTATCCCCTCCTCTAAGGCCCTTCCCAGGACCCGGCTTACCAGGGTGAGATCGATGAACTAGTCTTACCAGACAGTCCGCATGCCCTGCCACAACGGGTTCCCAAGAATCGTCCTCCGGACCACACCCCACCCAGGATATAAGGTACCACAGTCTCACACCGCGCCACTTGGAGTCCAAAATGTGCCATACTTCAAACTCTTCCTGACCGTCCTTCATCATCCCCTGAGCCTTTCTTGTCACCACACTGGGATCTGCAGGTTTAACCAAAGAAACGTGAAATACTGGATGAATTTGCATATGAGAAGGCAATCTCAATCGTACAGCCGTATTGGGCACACAATGCACAATAGTATAGGGCCCAATGAATCGGGGCAAGAACTTCCGAGGCCCAAACAGTTTAATGTGCTGTGTAAATAACCACACACGATCTCCCACCTCATACTTAGGACTTGGTCGTCTCTTGCGGTCTGCTTGTCTCTTATAATTCACCTTGGCCCTATCCACATTTTGGCATGCCTTCTCTCGTATTTCAGGAAGCTCCTGTGTGCGCTCTGACACTGACGGAATCCTGTTGAATCTAGGAATTGCTTCTGGTATCATTTGGAAATCTTGACCATATATACAGTAATGAGGTGACATTCCCAAACAGTTAGAACTTGGCATTATTATAGAAAAACTCCACCAGCCAAAGAGAGCAAACCCATGAGGTCTTGCATTCAGCCAAAAAGCACCTGAGGTATTGCTCCATGGTTTGATTTACTTTCTGTCTGCCCATCTGTTTGCGGGTGGTAGCTGGTAGATAACGCACAGGAGATTCCAAGTAATTTGCAAAAAGCACACCAAAACCGAGAGGTGAATTGAGTCCCCCGGTCAGATACTATTGTCCTTGGTAGCCCATGTAATCTCACTTTGTGCTGCAAGAATAAATTTGCCAGTGAACTAGCGCTTGGAATTCCATCAAATGATATAAAGTGAGCCTGTTTTGACAAATAATCCACTACAACCAAAATCTTGTCACAATTTTCATTCCGAGGCTACTCTGTGACAAAGTTCATAGACACACATTCCCAAGGATTCCAGGGAGTAGCCAATGGCTGTAACAATCCTGCCTTTTTCACATGGTCCGTCTTGGAGCGTACACAGGTCTCACAACTTGTCACATAGTCCTGTACCCGAGTGGCCCATCGCTCCCACCAAAAGTATCTTTGCACCATATCTTGTGTCTTCCTGATTCCCACATGCCCTGCCATGGTACAGTTATGGCACCAAAACAACAACTTCTTCCTCACTGTCTCAGAAGGGAGGAACAACTTCCCTTCATGATAAGGCAACCCTTCTCGAATGACTCTGTCCTTCCCTGTCTTCACCCATTCAGACCACCCCTCCTTTCAGAAATTCTGATGTATCTCTCCAAGCACCACCTATGTAACTGTTCCCACAATCTTTTCCACTGGAATGACACTACGTTCCACTTGACATTCCCCTCCTAAATTCTCGTTCCTGGACAAGGCATCAGCCTTACCATTGCTCCTACCTGGTCTATATGTGACCACAAAATCTAATTCTTCAAAGAATTGGGCCCATCTCAATTGCCAAAAACTCAGGTTCCTGGCAGACCTAAGATACTGTAAATTCTTATGATCAGTGATAACCACTACCAGAAGACGTGCTCCCATTAAAAAGCGACGCCATTCCAAAAAGCCTCTCTGATGGCCAAAAGTTCCTTATCCACGATGTCGTAATTTTGCCCACATGTTGTCAACTTAAGAGAAAAGTAGGCTACCAGATGAAGAAGGCCTTCCCCATCAGCCTGAGACAAGATTGCCCCTACGGCCAAATTGAAGGCATCCGTCTCTACTTGAAACTGTTTCGCCGAGTCTGGATGACATTGTATCGGGCCTCTATAAATGCTGTCTTTAATCTTTTAAATGTACTCTACGCCTCCTGATCCCAGTGAAACTTGGGAGCCTTCTTCAACAGTCTAGTAAAGGGCGTAATTATAGCACAAAAATTGTTTATAAACCTCCTGTACAAATTAGCAAAACCCAGAAATGATTGAATGTCTTTTACACATGTGGAGTTGGCCATTTGGTAACTGCCTGTACCTTCTTGTCATCCATAACCACTCTTGTCGGTGTCAAAATGAAACCCAAGAATTCCACTCTAGTGACATGAAACTCACACCTTTCCAATTTAGCAAATAAGTGATACTCCTGTAATCTTGCTAACACTGCCTTAACATGGCGTTCGTGTTGTTCCAAGGACTCCGAAAAAATCAAAATATCATCTATATACACGATTACAAACAAATCCAAATATTCCTGCAACACCTCCTGCATGAAATGTTGAAAGGCCGCTGGGGCATTATACAAACCAAACGGCATTACTAAATATTCACATAAACCAAACTTTTTACAGAAAGCTGTCTTCCACTCACCCCCTACCCCTCCTTCACCCTAATGAGATGGTGCGCTCCCCTTAACTCCAACTTGGTATACATTTTAGCCATCTTGACCTAGTCTAATAGGACTGAAATTAATGGTAATGGGAACCAATTCTTTATGGTTACCCTATTCAATGCTCTGTAGTCGATGCACCACCTTAAGGTGCCCTGCTTCTTTGGCATGAAAAACAAGGGAGATGAGACTGGAGAAGTAGAGGGTCTGATATATCCGCAGGCCAACATCTCATCTAGATAGTCCCGCAAATGCTGCGTCTCCTTTTCAGACAAGGCATACACTTGACTGCATGGTGACCAGTTTCCAGTTTAATCACACAGTCAAATTCCTGATATGTTTCTGGCAGGGTGGTAACCACTGCCCCTACCTGAACCTGCTGAGATACTCCTTCCACTACAATGCCTGTTGTTAAGGATTTCAATCAGGTGACGCACACCTTGGTCTCAGCCTAGTATGCAGTGCACAATTTAAATGCTTATCTCTTTATATTATACAGATTCAATTTGAGATGGTACACAACTCGTATCACACCCCCTTTTCAAATACCCTGGGTCACAATGGACCATAAACCAGGCTGGTTGGTAAAATGCAATATTTATTTATTTATTTTAAAATTCAAAAGAAATCATACCATTTTTAATATGGGGCAGCAATCACCATATTATAATGAGGATGCAAACAATACACTTGGTTTAACCTTCTAGTGGAACAATTGATAACTGAGTGGAAAGTTTAAAACATGTTGCAGCCAAATGACACGTGTAAAAATTGCATTTTCTTAATTCCTGTTTTAAATTACCCTAACGGTTTTTAATAAAAATGGGTGAAATACTCTGATTTGGAGTGTTTTGGGTTGGGGGTAGATATATATCACAGGGACATTCTAGAATTGAAAATAGGTCTCTAGCTATGAAACTGGATGAGTTACGCAAGATATAAAAAGGTGCGCTTTGAGCAAAATGAAGCCATGGAATAGGAACGGAAATCAGTTGTGACAAGAACAGTTTTACTCTAAACTAGATTATTCATACTAGACCACCAAAGATGCACACAGTAAGATCCAAGGTTGATTTGCAAATTCAACCCTGTGACCCCAGCGCCCAACCCTGGCGGAAACCACTCCGATCACTCGAAATATGACTAAGGGTTTAGGATTACACAAGACAAAATTGAAAAGAGATGGCGTAAGCACTTTAGAAAGTCACGGGCAGGGTGCACATATAATTCTAACAGTTTTAACAAGTTACCAGGATAAGGATAGGATGGCTTAGAGAGTCTGGATACGGACAAAGGCAAGACAAGATAGGTTATGAATTTCTATGGGGTAGGGATTATACTTACAGTCCACTTTTATTTTGGGATTTTTTGACCATCAATGGTTCTGGTCACTACACGGCAGCACACATGGCAAAGGAAAACAGCTGGGCTGTTCTGGTCACTGGATGGCAAGGACAGCGGAGGGGCAATTCTGGTCACTGGATACCTAAAGGTCAGCTGGATGGCAGGATTGCAGCGGGCAGGCAGTTAGTGGGCAGCAAGCCTGTCTGATTCAGGATGCTTTCCAAAAGAATACCACAGCTTTCCCCTTTGGTTATTTGGGATTTTAGTGGATTTTCAGAATTCAGGCCTTGCTGGGAATAGGATCAGCAATGCTTGGGTTTTGCAGTGGGCTCTGGAGTAGGGTCAGCAATTGTTTGGCCTTGTAGTGGGTCTGGAATCTGGATTAATGGAACAGGACGCCAGCGCAGGAAAATCAGGAAGAGTGTGTGTCTGGAGTCTTGTCAGGGACTCCTATTTATAATGCATAGTGACATCATCAAAGTAGATGGCTGGGCAGGTTTAGCTAAGCACACCTCTAAACTACGGGATTGTTCAAGGCTGCTAGTTCCCGCCTCGCTCTAAGCTGGAGGGCAGATTTGTGATGTGAGTTTACAATGTTCAAAAACCTCCCACAGTTATTTTAGCCAAAATCCGATTTTGCCACAAATGGTACATTTATACAATTGAAATCTCTTAGCAAATTATATACATAGGTTACATATTTTATGGAAGGCATAGCACTCCAACTCTGCAATCCGTGAGACATTGTTTCGCCCTTCTAAGACTTTTTGGTAGTTTTGAGTATGAAGGCTTCGGCCTAAAATTTCAAAACTTTATACACATGTTTGGATTAGCATAAGGGATGTAAGTATAAAAATATGCATTGGCATCATGGATAGTTTCCTTGTAATCCCCGATTCTTTGCCATTTCCATTCCCAAAGGGTCAGTGAATTCTATCATGTCTTCAGTGAAAGCCCATAAAATCACTTTTAACATTTTTACAAACTCTTGCTGCAGAGATAAAAGTCTTTAAAGTTTATTTATAAAATAGTCTTTGGAAGCTAACAGCAATCCTTTGTCCATCACTGGACCATTTTTTTCTCTTCAGCTGCCACCAACTGCCATTTCCTTCAGAGCAAGGTGGGGGTTTTCAGCTTGATTGAAGGTTTATTGCCCCCTCCCCACTTCAAACTTCCTTGCCCTGGGAGGTCCATTGTTAGGGGTTTCAGCCCAGACTAGATTCTATCCTACCTGGTAAGTATTATTGGGGTGTTAGTATCTGCTGAGAGTTTTTATGGTGGTTCCCTTCCTCTGGGGGAAATCCTGGCTCTTCCAACTTGCATAACCTGTTAGAGCTTGCAAACTCCAGCCCAGGTGGTTTAAAACCTTTATTTTCTTATTTTGGGTCCTGATCAAAACAAACCTGTGGAATAAAATAGCCCATGTGTGTATTATCACCAGCAACAAAGCCTCTTCACATTGCTAAATAAGACAAGCCTTCATTCAACAGTTTAGTTTTAAACAGGCATTTTTCTCCTTCAGTTTGCTAACCCCATTTCTATACATGTGTGGTGAAAAGCAGGCATTTCATTTTAAATTCGGTTTTGCATCTTGCTCGGATTCCCACACTGTCTTGCAGCTATAGTTATTTTCTTGAATGCAGGAGTTTTGTCTGAAGCACAGATGCACTGAAACTGACATTGCTCAGATAGCTAGAGTTCCTTTGAACCACTGAGCTTTGATACTTTTGTAAAGAAATGAACGTGTTTTCCTGTGCGGGAAAAGTGAAGCGCTTGTTGATTTTTCTCAGAGTTGGTTTGACAGGGCCTGTCATTCAGAAATCATGCCTGGTTTTGCTGAAGCACAATGAGATATACTGGGCATGGCAGGGGCTTATTAATCACAGTGGTTTAAGGAAAAACAAATGGAACTAGCATCAGCAGCATTATTTTAAAGGTGAAAAGGTTTCCTTTTAATGGAGATTTTGAGCTGGCAGCAAGACAATGCTGCTTTTTCACTCTGTTTCTTATGTATATGTAAGAACACACTGGCAAGCTCCCTTAGTGTGACACCTTGTTCCATACTGCCCACTATGTATGCTTGGCAAGCCAGTGCAACCATTTTGCTGCTTCTGCGCGAAGGCAGCTTGGTTTTAGCGAAATTCCGTTCAGTTGATCAATGTAGCCCACACTGCCAAATGCGATGCACACAGATCATTGTCAAAGGTCAACGTCCTTCTTTGCCAATCTATGCGGGGATTGTGTGTAACCAACCAAGGCATACCCAAGATCACCCCAAACTGGGGTGCCACAATCAAATCAAAAGTGATCACTTCCTCATGACCCTCCCCACACCACATCCTTAGCTCTTGAGTCTGCATGGTAATTGGACCTGAGGTCAAACATGAACCACCCACTGCCTGCACCAACTCACTCTCCTTCTTGATTCTAGTGGAAATTCCTAACTTGGTAGCAAACGCAATTTCGAGGGGATTGTGTCCTCCGACGTATTCCACATCTATGACAGTAATCACCACAGCTGTGCTGCTTCGGAAACATTTTCTGCGTCCTGCGTCAATGACGTCGCAACGCTGCCTCTCGAGGGCATCCGTCGAGCGCCAATGTCACCGGATGTTATATGTAGGACGCACAACGCCCGTAGCCTCAGTTCCATTTTTTCCGCGAACGCGTTCACTTCCGTATCTCGGCGTGCCTCGGTTCTTCTCCTGTTGAATTGGTTCTTCTAACTTGGTATATTGTGAAAATATGTCTTTGTCTTCTTCTACCCCGCGGTCGGGGTTCAAGAAGTGTCGGGACTGCGGTTCCAAGATGTCCCTGACGGACCTGCACAACATCTGCCTTTGGTGCCTCGGCGAGAGCCATGCCACCAATGACTGCGATTAATGCCAGTCCTTCACGTCGAAGGCCTTGCGGGAGCAGAAGAAGAAATTGTCTGTAGGTAGGGTTTCCAAGCCCCGTAAGTCGAAATCCGCTGGGCTTTCGACCAACGATTCGAGGGGCGACTCTCTCCGCGTCGGCGTAAGTCCAGGGGGTCTCGTTCTCGGAGTGGGTCCCTCTATTCCTCTGCGTCTTCTAGGCACTCTCGGAAGCGCCATCACCGGTCGCCTTCCCCATCCTCATCCGAGGACTCCGCCAGGTGGCGGGTGGCTTGTCCCAACAAGCATTCATCACTGGCGGAATGGGACGCATTTCGCAAGGAGATGATGACGAATTTCGAATCGCAGGGCACCGTTCCTTCCGCGGCTTTGAGAGAAGCTGGCAAGGAACGCGCTAGGGCCACCACTCGCACGCCTTTGGGCTCGGGCGGTCAGCGCGATCATCGGGAGCCGTCGAGGTACCGATCAGATTCCCATAGCCGTGCCAGGTCCAGGTCCAGGTCCCGATCCTCGACGCCCTCGAGACCGTTGGAGCCTGTGAAGCCTTCTAAGAAGTCATCAACGCCATCTGCGCCATGATCGTCGAGGAACTCTCTCGAGGCTCTGGCTCCGAGGAAGCCATCGGTGCCGAGGCCATCGAAGGACACGCTCGGGGCTCCGGCCTCGAAGCCGTTGTCAAGTCGTCGACGCCTCGCTCGACATCGACGCCGATTCCTTCGACGCCCTCGACTCCTTTTGAAGAGGCTTTACCGGAGGTGCCCCGGAGGGCCGTGGAACCTCTGAGGAAGGCCCTGAGTAAATCAGTGAGGCCTGTGTTTGAGCCTTTTTCTGTACCTTCATCCAGGGATTTATTTCAGTCTTTGGATTACATTTTAGAGGTGGAAGAAGGGTCAGATGAGGAGGGGATTGTACCTCCTGAGGTTCCTGATGACCTGTTGTCTGGTAATAGTCAGATGGAAGACCTGCGTCAATCCTTGCATGACGCCAGTGGTCTGGACACCTCCTCGGAGGTTGAGTTTGGCAGGCCTGAGCCTGGTACTCATGGTGAGTCCTCGTACAGGCGTCTCATGTCGAGAGTGACTGAGTATTTGGGGTGGTCTGCTCCACCTGTGGATTTTCTGTGGGATGACCTGACAGATATATTGGACCGGTATCCAGTTAAACACATTTTCGACATGCCAAAATCTCGGAACAAAAATGACGAAAAAAAGAAATTCTGAGTGTATTATTTTTTATCTTATATGTTTTATGTTTGTTTCGTTAGTAAAAATAAAGTGTAAAAAAAAACAAGCGGGGGTTTGGGGGACCCCCCCCCATCAAAGAAATAAAATTAAAAAAACCATTTGAAATTTTTTTTGTGGCATTTTTGTGTCGAAAAAATGGCATTTCGAAAATGTGACGTTTGAAAATGTCACTATAAACCATTGGACCAAGGTCCACCCAAAGACCCGGTGCTGCCATTTCATATGGCCTTACAAAGAAGGGTGGCGCCTCTTAGGGAGAAATCTCTGTAAAGGCTAATTTCCCAAACCTAGTGAGTCCCCCAGCAGCTTTGCTGGATTTTTGGGGTTTATTTTTTTCTCCTGCTAAGAGTGAGACTCTTTTTCTCCCACTCTTAGGCATGATTTGAGAGTGTCCTTTGACTATGTATGTGTTTTATGGGCTATGGGGTATTTTACTCCAATGGGCTTCATGTGTTTTTGGTATGTGTGTTACACAGCACCCTCAGTGCAGTAACACAGGGAGGTCACAGTGACACCCAAACATAGACTCTATACCCTGGGACTGACTACTGTCTCCCAGGGCATGTAAAGTCACCATTGGCTTTACTAGTCTTAAATTGTGAACAGAACCAGTACAAACCATCATATTGTGGAAGTACTGGTAGGGGTAATTCGATTGCCCCTGGGTCTGTTTTCCAAGGGGACACTTTCCCATTCCCCCTTGTCGAGTTTCTGGCTGGTGGCAGTAGATACCACACAAAATATTCCACCGGAATATTTCCTATGGGATTTCCCATTGATTTTAAATGCACCACTTTTTGGTGCAATATTAAAGATACCGCCGGGTTATTTATTTAATATTAATTCCCCGCTTTTTGCCAGGACTCAGTTTTAAAATGGCGTTTGTGTTCGCCTCTGAAACCCTAACCCAAGTCGAGCCCTTTGTTCCACTTTTAGCGGGCTTCTGCACAGAAGCCTCCAAAAGTGGTGCCACTCTGTCTGGGTCTACAGGATGTGTGGGAGGGGGGAATAGGCACCCTGGACTGAGTTGCCTTGGCAACTGAAGTCGCACTCTTGTATGATTGGCCCAGTGGTGAGCCGCCCGGCTCACCACTTAGCATGTTTGATTGACAGCTAGGCTGATGAATGGGGGTTTTTCTGCATAAAAGCAGGGCTTTGGGGACTGGAACTTCAGAAGTCGCCACAGGACCTAAGAATCCGACGAGGAAGAAGTTGAGCCATCTGCAACCCGATGACACCACCGGTGAAGCCCTGCTGCACGAACTCACCACTTTCCAACGACAGGGAAGATCTTCATCTGGTGAGTCTGTCCCCCTTTGAGCTGGTAGGAACAACCAGTTCGCCTTCTTTCGCTCCCAGAAGTGTGCTTTGGTCGAATCGCCGTGCCAAGCACCCCGGCGGCCGGATAGCCAAGCTCACCACTTTTGACCGCGAATAAAAGGACTGCACCTTTTAACTGGGAACTCCTTGGCTGGTTTCATCCCTGGGCAGTGCAACGACTCCAAACTTCCTCTACGACGAGATCTTCTCTTCCTCTGACTGGAACACTGAGCTGCAACCACTGCCAGGAACAACTGCCCCCGCTGGAGCTTCCTTCCCGTTTAATGTATTGTGTCCTGCCTGGCCTCCCTTTCTACAGAGTGCTCAAGGTGTCCCCTAAATCCTTGTCCTCTATACTGGGTTGGCCCCAGACCTGCTAACTTTGCTTTTCCGAACTATTCATACTCCTTTTGCGACTTTTCTGCAAAGACTTTAAGTGCATTTCCACTGTTTGATCTGGGGCACATTCCGCCTTGCTCTCGCCAAGAGTGGGCCTGGCCTATGAACTTTTTGCTCTACAGCAGACCCTGCATTTCTTGACTTGCTGTGGTTTCTTAAAAGTGTTGGTATTGTGATATTTCAATACTCTGCCTTTTCCCTCCCTTTTTAACTGAATTATTGGAGTGCCATCTAACGTTATGCGCTCACCTCTGTTTTGCAACTAAGTGGTGTCTTAAACTTAGACTTGTCGAATAATTTAATTAGGGAGGTGTATATACTTCTAGTGACTGTGTTTGAACTTGATTGACATATTAGTGCCAGTGTATTTTTACAAGTGTGTTTTTAAATAAATAATTATATACTTTTATATCAAAGCTCTGGTCAGTGTTTTCTTGTGCTACTGTCTTTTGGTACCTAATGTGTATACTCTATATACTGCTTCTCTCTTCTTGAGAGAAGTCTGACTGCTTAGCCACAGCTACTAGGTAAATCTGGGTGGTGCAGACTGCCAACTGTGGGTTTACTGCCAACACCTGTAGTCTTAATCTTTTTGCAGTGCTCCCTAAGGGAACTGCACAGGATTCTGCCTAACAGCGGCGGCTTGGACTGCTCCCGGCAGTGAATAAGTCGCTACCGGAAAAATACCGCACAGCCAGTGGTGGCTCCTGATACTTGACTATGCACCCCACTCCGGAGAGTATGGTGGTGCAGGCGGCTACGGCCCCAGCAATGCAGGCTACGGACCCTACCATCCCTCCGGATAGGGATGATGAGCACGATTTATAGTGACATTTTCGAACGTCACATTTTCGAAATGCCATTTTTTTCAACACAAAAAAGTCAGAAAAAATATTTTTGAATGGTTCCCCCCCAACTCCCTTTTATTTTTTTATTACTAACGAAACAAACATAAAACATATAATATAAAAAATAATACATTCAGAATTTTTTTTTCAGCATTTTTGTTACTAGATTTTGGCATGTCGTAAATGCGTTTTTGAAAATGTAACTGGATACCGACAATCGCTTTGACGGTTGGGCGAAGAAAGTATTTTCATCTGGGGGTATGGCTTTAAAGGCAGCCAACTCCATTTGTGCCCTGGCAAGATTCACTCACACTCTGTGGAATTGTGTATCTTTGGCAGCTGAACATATTCCCGAAGGGGAGGAATGGGATAGTTTGCTTGCCCTCGTTCAGGATGGCAAGGATGCCATGTGTGAATCCGTTCAGTTGGGTCTGGACATGGCAGACTGTCAGCCGGTCCATGATGGCGGGCACCGTGATGCGCAAGTTTGCATGGTTGCGGATGTCGGGGTTTGTTCCTGATGTACAGTCCCGGCTTCTCAACATGCCCTTTGATGGTGACCATCTTTTTGGCAGAAAGGCTGACGAGAGCCTTGAGAGGTTGCAGACCTCCAAAGCTGCAGCTAAGTCGTTGAGCGCTGTAGTACGTCAACCTCCGTCTTTTCGTCCTAGGGGACAGCAATGGAGGGGAGGTTCCTTTCAATACTTCTCTTCCTTTGGTAGATCGAGGGGAGCTGCCAGTCAAAGGGGCCAACGTAGGAGTACCAGAGGTGGAAAACGAGGTAATCGAGGTTCCAAAGCCGCTCGGGCAGTTGCCTCTTTGCCCTCAGGCACTGCTGCAGCCGCTTCCGCTCAATCATGAGGCCATGTCCCATGTTTTGCCGGTTGGGGGAAGGCTGGCGCAGCATCTTGTAGAATGGCGTGCCACTACTTCAGATGTGTGGGTTCTGGAGATCATAGCCCATGGCTACTCTCTTCCTTTCCGGCAGAGGCCTCACGACAATCCAACGGGGAAGCTCTCTTGGAAGAGTCCGGATCCGCTCCTTGCGCAGGAAATCAAATCCCTGCTGGAGAAAGGCGCCATAGAACTGGTTGTAGCGGAGAGGAACAAGGGATGGTATTCCCCATTATTTTTATCCCAAAAAAAGACGGGGGATTGCGACCCATCATGGACATGCGTGGTTTGAACAAGCTCCTCAGGAAGGACAAGTTCAAGATGGTTACTCTCTCTCAAGTCCTCCAGGCCCTTCAACTTCAGGACTGGTTGGTGTCTCTCGACCTCAAGGATGCTTACTTTCATGTGCCGATTCATCCCAAGCACAGGAAGTATCTGAGGTTCGCGGTTGGCAACTCGCATTTTCAGTTTCGGGTCCTGCCGTTCGGATTGACCTCCGCCCCGAGGGTCTTCACCAAGCTAATGGTGGTGGTGGCAGCATATCTCAGGAAAGGGGGGATTCACGTCTACCCCTACCTGGACGATTGGTCGATCAGGGCACACTCTCCCAAGCAAGCCCTGGATCATCTGTCGGTCACCTGCCACTCCCTTCTCAAGCTGGGCTTCTCCCTTAACTTAAAGAATTCTCATTTGAAACCTACCCAGCGGCTCCAGTACATCGGAGCAGTGCTCGACACATCCCTGGGACAGTGTTTGCCTCCCCAGGTGAGGGTTCATCACATTCTGCAGATGGTGGACAAGTTTCAACATGCCCAGAGTCTCCCGGAGTTCGAGTTCTTGAGGTTGCTCGGCCTCATAGCATCCTGTATTCTACTGGTGCCAGAGGCCAGGCTGCGGATGAGATCTCTGCAGTGGCCTCTCAAGATCCAATGGTCGCAGTCCTCCAGCAGGATGTCGGATCCTGTTCAGGTGCCGCTTTCGGTCGCCCAGGATCTTCTGTGGTGGGCCGTCGAAGGCAATCTGATGAAGGGGGCTCCGTTTTGGCTACCCTTGCGGGAGGGAACGATCGTGACGGACGCATCCCTTACGGGATGGGGAGCTCATGCCAACAAGTTGACAGTCAGCGGTCGTTGGTCTCGGTCGGAGTCCAGACTCCATATCCATCTGTTGGAGCTGAGGGCCGTCCGGTTAGCCCTGAAGGCTTTTCTGCCATCTGTGCGGGGGAAGAGTGTCCTGATTATGACGGACAATACAGTGGCCATGCACTACCTCAATAAAAAGGGGGGGCAGGGTCTCTCCCACTGTGCAGAGAGGCGATGCAGCTCTGGTTCTGGGCCATCCAGCAGGAAATTTCGACCTCAGCAGTTCCTCTGGCCGGAGGCGAAAACACAGCTGCGGACGCTCTGAGCAGGCAAAGCACAGTCTCTCACGAGTGGGTGCTGGCTCAGGAAGTTCTTTTGGAGATCTTCGCCCTTTGGGGGACCCCGCAAGTGGATCTCTTCGCCACCAGTGTCAACCGGAAGTGCGAAAGATTCTGCTTGTGGGAATTTCCACCAAGAGGAGTCCTAGGGGACGCGTTCGTAGTGGAGTGGTCCTTCCCACTGCTGTACACGTTTCCTCCAGTCCCCATCATTCCGCAAGTGTTGCGGAGGTTCGGTTCGCGAATGATCCTCATTGTTCTGGCGTGGGCCAGGAGAGCGTGGTACCCGGACCTTCTCGACATGCCCATCTGCCCTCCACGCCGTCTTCCCTACCGAGACGATCTGCTCTCACGGGAGGGGCGTCGGGTTCTCCATCCAGAGGTCAAGTCTCTCAGCCTTCATGCTTGGCATCTGAAAGGCTGAGGTATAAGGATTGGGACCTCACTGAATACGTGATGGAGGTGTTGCTTTCATTCAGAAGGCCTGCAACAAAATCCCTGTACCGTTGCCGTTGGAGAAAGTTCTGTGACTGGTGCAGGGTACAGAATGTGGATCCTTTTCAGTGTTCAATTCCTGAGGTTCTGTCTTTTTTGCTTTCATTAGCCCACAAGGGCCTACAAGTGGGTACCATTAAGGGTTACCTGGTTGCGCTGTCCATATTTAAGCGCTCGTCTGAGGAGTGTTCTTATTTTAAGATTCCTTTGATTTCTCAGTTTCTGAAAGGGCTAACTAATGTGTCTCCTCCGTCACCTTTCCAGGTGCCCGGTTGGGATTTGAACTTAGTTTTAAAGTTCCTGATGGGAGCTCCGTTTGAGCCCTTACATTCTTGTCCTTTGAGACGGTTGTCCTTTAAGACTGTATTTTTAGTTGCAGTTACTTCCGCTCGCAGAGTGAGTGAGTTGCAGGCACTATCCGCCAAGCCACCTTTCACAGTGTTCCATAAGGACAGGGTTGTCCTTATGGTTCGTCCTTCTTTTCTTCCGACGGTTTGTTTCGGAATTTCATTTGAGCCAGAAGGTAGTTCTTCCGGCGTTCTATCCTCCTCCGCATCCTGTTAAGGAAGAGGAGAGGGTCCATAGGTTAGATCCTAGGAGAGCTCTAAGTTTCTACATTGCACGCATGTCCCGGGTCAGAGTGGACGATCAGCTATTTGTAGGATACGCTGGAAGGCGTTTGGGTCAAGCCGTTTCTAAGCAGACCTTGTCCAGTTGGATCATCTTGACAATCTCTGAATGCTACCGTCTGGCGGGTAAGGACCCTCTGGTGTGCTTACGGGCTCTTTCTACTAGGGGTGTGGCTACCTCAACTGCTCTGCAGAGGAGTATTCCCATTCGTAATATTTGTGAAGCAGCCACATGGGCCTCTGTCCATACTTTTGTAAAACACTACTCCCTGGATTCTATCCATGGGCAAGATTTGGCCTTTGGTAAGGCGGTCCTCTATTCTGCAATTTGATTGGGCATTCTAAAATTCTAAATTCTTTTCCCACCTCCATACGTTGGTACTTCTTTGGGAGTCTGTTATAGATGTGGAATACGTCGGAGGACACAATCCCCTCGAAGAACAATTTACTTTCTTACCTGGTAACGTTCTTTCGATGGGATGTTCCTCCGACGTATTCCACATCGCATCCTCCCAGCCTGCCCCTCTACAGAATTTCTTATGCGATTGCAGCTTACGTTTCCGCAAGGCTTTCTGTAGTCATTCTGGCAGAAGATTGGTGCCACACGTTCTGGGAAAAAACGACAACTGAGGCTACGGGCGTCGTGTGTCCTACATATAACATCCGGTGACCTCGGCGCTCGACGGAAGCCCCTGAGGAACAGCGTGTCGACGTCATCGACGCAGGAGGCCGATGCCGAAACATTTTCCGAAGCAGCACAGCTGTGGTGATTACTGTCATAGTTGTGGAATACGTCGGAGGAACATCCCATCAAAAGAACGTTACCAGGTAAGAAAGTAACTTGTTCATCTATGAAATTCCCTGTGGCCCCCGAATCCACCATTGCCAATACCATTTCTCTACTATTGGCAAAAATCAAGTCACCAAGAGGTAGATATGGGGAGCCTTAACCTGCATGGTATTAGTCACTATTGACGGGAACTCTTTTTCCTGCTGGCTCAGTATAGTCGTTCCCCAACTTACCGAGCCCCTTCTTTTCCTGTCTCCACCTTCTTTCTCTCCCCTCTGCGTGCGGTCTTATTTGGACAATTCGTTATATAATGTCCCACCTTCCCACAATACAAGCACAAATGACCTGCCTTCCTTGTCTCCTTTTCCTTAGCAGTCAGAGGACCCCGAACACTACCAATCTGCATGGGTTCTCCCTGATCCCCACCAGCACGACCTCCTACCTCCTTGCTCCTATCTAAAAGCACAAAAGCGGTTGCATGCGTCCTCCTCTTTTCCGCCCTGCGCCCACTCAAACGATAATCCAATCGCAGAGCTAAGTCAATAAGTGCACTGCATGACTCTGGTTGGGGTTCCACATGTGCTATAGCAGCCTTCAGCTCATCTTTCTGTCCTTGATAAAACAACATGGCTTGTTTAGGTTCCCGCCAAGCCGTCTCAACTACCAAATGAGTAAATTGTGTCATATAAGTTACCAAATCCTTGGTACCCTGTCTCAGTGCTAATAACTACTTATCCTGAGCCATTGCCACATTACACCTGTCAATTCCACTAAAAACCCTGCCCAGTCATACAATATAGGCTCATGCTTTTGTACAAGGGCTATGGCCCAAGCTGCGGCATACCCGGTCAAATAAGAAATAACAAACGCAGTTCGAGCCTGTGCCGGCTTAAACGCTGTTGGTTTACATACAAAATTTAACTTGCATTGTGTCAGAAAGGTGGAACATTTTCTAGGGTCTACCGCAAATCTTTCAGAGGAGCCAAAGGTACACCCAAATGTTGTTGAACCAGCACTGTATTTGACCTACTAGACGGTCCTGCCAATGATGTCGTTGCTGGTTCCCCCTGTAGCGGCGTCCCTTGGGAAATTAACCCACTAACCTGAATCTTCAGCGTATTAGTCTCTTGTCGAGACTGAATCAACTCTGCCTGTATATCCTGTAGTGCCTTGAGGACATCTGTTAAGGGTGGAGGGGACTCCATCTGGCTCGGGTGGCTGAATTATCCCAATTGGTGTTTGGTGATTATGTCACACCCCTGGAGTATCACACAATTCCTTCCTAGCTACGGAAGCCAAATGCACTTGACCCATCCCACCTTGGTTGGCATGGGGGTCCTGATCTTGAGCTACACAAGCACCACGAGGCAGACAAAGGTGGGAAGAGGGTTAGGGAGAGGTTGTGGATATGTAGGGGGTGTTAGAGTCACCGGAAAAAGGGTTAGGAATATTGCATGAAGATAGGTAAAGGGAACACAGGCAAAGAAACATAGCATGTACATATAACCTGACCCAACCTGTGCCTCACAGGGCTAAACCTCATGAAGACCCTTCTTGATTAGGATCTCCCCTGACTCTTGTATGCTTAATACCACATAGCAACAGAAATAAGCACATGGAACATTATTGCTGGCCATGAATAACATGTAGCAACAACACAAGATGTTATATGAAACACATGAAACACATAACTACTGCCAGTCCTGCATACCCCTCATGTGGCCCTTAGAATCTCCTGCCGTGTCTGCAGGCAAGCGTGCTTTCCCAACTTGAACATAAATGATTTCAGATAGACAAATAACGAGTACAAGAAACAAGCAGTCACAAACAACAAAGCAAATCCCTACATTGACTAACGACGTCTTGCTGTATACACAGGTACTGAGCACTCTCGCTCCGTGAGTTGCAGCATACACCGTGAGTGTTCATAAGACCCTGATCTGGAGCATGCTCATGTCTCTTTCTACATGCGTGTGCGCCGATGCCCTGGAAGGGCAGACCGATCTGCAACAGTCTTCACTGCCCAGCCTGGTCCACATGTACTGAAACGTAAGCCGCTCCCAATTCTCACGAGGTATAGAGCACTGCAAGTCACCGCCGGGCCCGGGTATTCCAATCTCCTGCAACACTTTAGAACAGCCTACCTCCTCCGACCCGTGCCTCCATACTGCAATCACCAACAAGCAGCACGGGCCAGCGGGTGGCTTAAGTATCCTCAACCTGAACCTGACACACCTGTTCCAACTGCCACAAGCCTCGTGGGAACTGTAGTCTTTAACTCATTTTCTTGGTAGCAGCTCTCCTGAGCTGCTTTCTTATGTGCACAGCCCTTGTTTTCTTCACAATGGGCCTCATTACGAGTTTGGAGGTAGCCATGCCATTTTTAGCGGCATGGCTACTCCCAAACTCGTGTCCGGGTCCCGCAAAAGGGGATTTACCGGGCCATTCCGACCTTGGAGGGCCCAGTAATTCCCTTTCGCGGGACCCGGTACGTCCCCATTCCCATTTGAGCCCCCATAGGACGGGCCCGTTGTTGGCATCCTGTTCTGCTAACGGCTCTCGCTCTGCACATCTGGTCTGGCCAGGCGTAGAGAGCGGGACCCACTGCAGAACTTGTAATGTGGCGGCCCGATATGAACGGTGCCGGTCCCTTACCGGCACCGTTCATACCGTGGCCGCCACAGTTTAATGAGGCGCAATGTCTTCATCCGGGAACATACAGCACTCTACAAGAATGTAATTTTCCTATATAATTTGTTTCCTCAACCTACATCTAACATATATTCAAGTAACAGTTGAAACACATGGGTGTCATTAGCCACCCTTTTTAATTCAACATGTGCAAGAGAACCTACAGTGAATACCAATAGTCCCCCAATGACCCTGGTGCCACAAAATCAGAGCCATAAGCAGACGAGTATTCCGCAAATGGAAGAGACCCAACACCACACCAGCCTGTTAGTGTGAGTTGCCTTACGTAGATACAAGATTGTTTTATACCTAACGTGCTCTGCGGTCCCTTCCTTCTCAGCAGATAAAGACCAGCTTTAGAATGTGGCCTAAGAAACAATTGTTATACGTGTTACAAGGAACCGCTATTCACAACCCCTTCTCGGGGTGTCTAAACAGCAAAATCAGAACCTAAATCGAGATACAGGTCTGTTACAAACGGGCTCCTCAGGCTCAACATTTTTTCCTACTGTAGAGAATGATGTATTTCTTTAACACCTGCATCCTTCAACTTAATACATATTGGCACTTCATGTTCTCATTATATGTTGTTC
Source organism: Ambystoma mexicanum (assembly GCF_040938575.1). Classification (NCBI taxonomy): domain Eukaryota; kingdom Metazoa; phylum Chordata; class Amphibia; order Caudata; family Ambystomatidae; genus Ambystoma; species Ambystoma mexicanum. The sequence goes on along the minus strand of NC_090933.1, from coordinate 1,254,362,207 downwards.
ATGCGGTGCAGATACTACTGGCACAAGAACAATAACAATGGTAAAGAGCCGCAATGTAAATGTATTTCTTTATGAGAGAACAGTTACCCATATCCTCCCAACTAATGCTAGGGATGCAGCATCCGGTCAGGCCAAAGTCCTCACTCTGCAGTCTATGGCATGCCAGATATGTCGTTCACTAAGTCTATAAGCAATCTTTGGCATAGCAAATATGTTTCACTTAGTCTATGCTGGCAATGGATGTCCTCTATAGTGTGACCATTTCAACCATGGTCCGATGACACAAAAACAGTATTAATCCCTCGCGAAAAACTCTGCCTATTCCGAAGTCTGTTATGAAAAGCAGCTTCGAAAGGAAAGGCACTGCGTAGTGGCTAGCGTTCTATCTGGTCTTGCTCATGCCTTTAGAAATACCCAAACACAAGTCATTTTTTTTAAAATAAAACGAGAGACACAACTACTTTCACTTCATGGATCTCAATCTGCTCATAATTGGCCAACGTCTCTTCAGTGTGAGCCATATTCAAAGAGTTTTCAAAATTGGACGTACTTAAATGTAAAAATGTTTGCCGTAGTCATGTGACTAGTGGCTTCTCACGTCATCACGACTAAAGGGATGCTAGAAAGGTAACGCACGTTTGTATACGCTACCTGGAAATCTGATCGGTCTCATAAATAATCAATTAAGATCCATTCTAGAAGGAAGAGAGAAGCATACACTTTTTGAATATTGTCCATGTTATTATGATGCTCTGTAATTGTAATTAATGAGTTGTATGAATGTGGGTTGTAAATATGGATTTGAATGTTGGGATGAGGCCAGACTATTCAGCGCATATGTGACAATGTTCTTTTCATTATATGCATGTTGTTTCATCTGCATTGCATTATTGTTGTTTATGATGTATTCATGATTTAGTTCATGTATATTTTTGTATCAATTTAAATAAGTAACTTTTGATACTTTTTAAAATAATTTATGTCCTCTGGATTTTCTTTCTGATAAATTGGGTTCTGTAATTCTCTATTCCAGAGACTGGGCATGTCCTGCTCTTCGGTTTCACACAGCCTGAATAATATAAACCTATGATCGCTTGGCTAATTTACATTTCCCCATTATAAGAATACAGTAAAGTTTAATTCATCTTTTTAGCTATTTTGTAAAGTCAGTTGCATATGGGGAAGAGATTGAACTGGTAAATGATAATATGCAAAAATTAGACTACTAAAATGGCTGCCGGGTGGTGAGCAGCATAACAGCTGAGCTCTCATCCCCCCCGGTGCCAAACAATAAACCGGGATCTTTTAGATCCATCATATACTCCTACCCTAGGTGGGAATAAGGCAGTGAGACTGCAGCCAGTTGGCAAATCGAGTAGCGAGAGGTACTGTGGAGGTTGTGCGGCCCGTAAGATGGGTGCCACGAGGAGGTAGAGCAGGGACAGCAGCGGGCTCCAAGCAGCAGCAACACTGAACTGCTGGCTGATGAATAGCGGTGGGGAGAATGTGGGGACCCGGAGCGGAGCATGCTGCAGTCAGAGAGGAGGCAGCTGGCCTCCCTCACCCCGGTGTGTCGGAACGGGTGGCTGAGACACGGGGAACACCTGAACGCCCCGGGAGGGGCCTGCAATAAGAAAGAAAACGCCTGGTGCTGGGGTTACCAAGTGGTGCGGCACGACTGCTCAAGAGGAGGTGGGGTCTGCACCTTCCCACACAGGTGAATCCCACTCCATTGTCCAAGATTAATAGCAAGGACCCACAAATAGCCTCTAAGTCCCCTAAGAAGACCCAGGAGGGCAATCTACAAAGACCGTGGCAAAATAACTGCTGGGAGCAAACAGCTCATCCCCGGAGGGAGAACTCAAAGAAACTGGGGGGCCAGAGAAAGAACAGGTGGTCACCCAAGAAATTCTCCACTTGTACTTTCAAGACTTAGGAGACAACATTTCAGAGACAATCCAGTCACAACTAAGCCTGATCCGAGCTGCGCTCTGCCAGTCCCTGCAGGAAGTAAAGTGGGACATAGTGAGCCTGGACGAGCAAACGAAGGCGGCAGAGAATGCCATACAAGAACTTGCTGAGGATACCTGCAAGATAGATAAGTGGTGGAGCAGCTGGCAACGGTCACTAAATATTTTGAAATTTATAACAAAGATCTAGAGAATCGGCAGAGAAGATCAAACGTCAGAATAAAAGGACTACCAGAGGCTGTAGCAGTACAGGACCTACGAGAGATGGCGCAACACGTATTTGCGGACCTCCTGGGCATGGAGGATGGGTCCAGCATACATCTATACCACATTCACAGAGGGGGCCGTAGGAGGAGAGAGCCGGTGGCTAGACCTAGGGATGTGGTGTTGGTCATACACCAATACGACCAAAGGGAGAGGATACTGGTGGCTGCCAGGAAAGCTAGAAAGATCAATTACAATGGTTCAGAGCTCCAACTGTTTCAGAACTTGCCTCAGACCACCCTAGTGAAGCGACGGATGATGGGCCCGGTGGTGCGGGCTCTGGCTTGAGCTGAGGTGTGCTACCAATGGACCTTTCCCTTCAGTTTGTTATTCAAATGGGATAGGAGACAACACCGGATCACATCCTGTCAGGAGGGCCTGAGGATTCTGAAGATGGAGGAGGATGCGACTACCCGACAGGAAAGGAGGGCACCGAGAGAAGCCCCAAACAGAAATTGTGGGAATGGTCAAAGGTCCCTCCAAGGAGATTCAAGAAGCAGTCACCAAATGGCCCGGCCAGATTTCCCGACAAGGGGGCGGGGAGATCTCTGAGGACTCTCCCAAGGCCTCAGCCAAGGACCCATCATCCTGAGCGGCCGGGCAGAGACAAAAGGCTTAAAAATCAGGCCACCTGGGGGTAGGGTGATGTTCTGAGGAGCCGGCGGGGCGTGTGGGAGGTTTGTACCATTTTGGTTAGTTGATTGGATGTGGGGGACCTGCACAAGTTTACTCTGGGATATTAAAAGGGCTCAATTCCCAGGACGTCAAGCTGGGGGGGGCCTACAGGCTGGTTAAGCCCGTCCAGAGTTGGGGGAGGGGGCTACGGGGCTAGGGAAGAGATGGTGTGAGAATAGTAGGGGGAGGGAAGGATGGGAGAGGGTAAGTGGGGGAAGGGGAGGGGGGCACCAGCAAGGGACATCTGGCTCTGGGAGTAATCTCCACTCAAGCTTGTTATGGGCAGTGGGGTGAAGCTTTGCATCACTACCCTCAATGTTAGAGGGCTTATTTCTCCCATCAAGAGGAAAAAAGTGGAGCCGTTCCTGGGGAGGGGGAAGCCAGAGATTGGTGTTCTCCAAGAAACTCGCATTCAGAGGCGGGACAAACCCAAGTTAAAACTCAACGGTTATTCCCACATATTTCAGTCTAATGCCCAGGGGAAGATGGGAGGGGTACTAATAGCTGTCCGGGACTTACCGGGCTTCAGTGTTGCTGCCACTGAGAGTGATGGGGAGGGTAGATACCAGGCGGTTTTCTTCCGCTGGGAGAGAGGATCACATACTATAGCAACGATTTAAGCACCTAACACGGGACAAAGCAGGTTTATAAGGGGACACTAGGTAAATTGGAGAGGTTTGCCTCAGGACAACTAATACTGGTGGAGGACTTCGACCTATCATGGGGCCTGCGGACTGACAGGAGCGCGAGGGCATTCCACAACCAGGTGACGCCTTCATGTAAGTTAAACGAGTGCATGGCCCAGCTGGTATTGTTAGACTGTTGGAGGGAATTGAGGGGGGCACATGGCTTCATGTTCTATTCCCATGTCCACAGAACGCTCTCAAGATTAGATTACGGGGGGCGCTGTTGTGCAAGATGGCAGAGTAGACGTGCCAAGCTCCAGCTCCTCTCCGGCACATCAAGTGGGGAGGCTTTCCGACCTCCCTGCAACAAAGAATTCACTGCTTCTGCAAGCCCCGAGTGCCCTGAAGACTCGGGGGGCACACGGAACATAGAGGCGCCTACAGAGCGAGCTCACACCACCGACCAACACCAACGGCGGGTGACCCAAAAGGTACAGGAAGATGGCTCCCTGAACGATGCAGAGATCATGACTCCGCCACCGGGGAGAGGACCACACTGGTGCCGGACCTGGCCCGGGACCTGGAGGCAGAAGAGAGAGGACCGGGGATCGGAACCGCAGCCGGGACCACAGTGAGAAGGTGAGCGGTGCATAGCACCCCACCTCTCCGGCAGAAGAATCGGCAAGCACAGATTGCATGTCCACTAGAAGTCCAAGTGAGCCCACGCTGGATCGTGCCCTGGTCGAAAGTAGATTAAAGGAGAAGGAGTCGGGGGGGGGGGTGGAGGGACCAGCCCGGAGTGAAAGGGTAAGCTTTTCCTGGCACGGCATCCCTCCCTAGCTAAAGAACCATGCACTGAGAGGGGAGCCCGGACCCAACGTGGCAAAGGGAGTGTGGGGGAAGCATCATAACAATAAAGGTGGAAAAAAGAACTTGCCCCCTCCCCCACAGAAGGGACACACTGTGAAGCACAGAGATCCCAGTGGGAAACAGAGGGCTCCTGTGCAGCTGCACAGTATAACAGAAGCCTGCAAAGTCGTCCTAGAGAGACAAGCCAGAACCCAATTCCCAACATGACCCATATGACTGAGGCTGATACTGGCTGGGACCCTTCTAAGCCTGCTAGGGCACCAAACAAGCAACAAAGGCAGGAGGCCGAAAGAGAAGGCTCTAGAGAGGCACCCTCCATGCAGGAGTTACTACAGGCCATAACAGACTCGAAGACTTTGCTAGAAAGAAAGGTGGATGCAGTGAGGGCGGAGGTGAGCTTCCTGAGACAGGACATGGACAAGATGTCGGCCAGAGTGGGAGAGGCAGAACAAAGGATCTCGGATATGGAGGACGCTCTGCAGCCATGCAAAAAGACATCCAGGAACTCCAGAAAAGATCAAAATTACTGGAAGACAGGGTGGAGGACACCAAAGGGGCCCAGAGGAACAACATCAGGGTGTTGGGACTATGGTATTGGTATGGTATTGTTTATTTATAAAGCACCCATACACAGGCAAGTGTTTCAAGGCGCTCAAGGAGGGTGGGAACACGGGAAAGAACAACAGTCGCTCAGAGCCCTTGCATTTCTGAAGCGATAACGGTCTGCACAGGCAGATTAAGTGAATATGGTACATTTAACAGTTAAGATACACAGCGTTTCTGCTGTTTTTTCAAGTGCACATTAAGGGGTGAGACAAGGAAGGACAGAACGATCTACAGGCAGAGCTGTAGTGCAAGTGCAGGCAGGACAAGGGAGGGGCAGGGGACCAAGTGCACCCAGTCGGTTGAGACTGGGGAAGTGCGGAGAGAGAAGCTCTCAGGATTTATTGCAAGTGCAGTGGATGGGTTGGATGGGTGGGGTGCAGGGCCCTGAGGCAAATTCAGAAGGACTGGCAGGGGTGCCTGGGAACTGTGAGACTCTGGGGTACACCAGGCGGCTAGTCAGTGAGCTGTATGGAAAGGAGGGGGAGAGGGAATAACAGAGAGCTAGGTTAGCAGGGGGTGAGAGAAGGAAGAGGAGAAGAGGAAGGAGAAAATAGAAGGACGTCCATGGAGCTGTTCCTAGAGCAATGGCTAACTGAATGGATGGGTCCAACAGGCCTCTCCAAGTTCTTTTCAGTGGAGCGGGCACACAAACTTCACAGCAGAGCAATTCCAGGGGCCCATCCCAGACCTGTTATAGCTAAAATACTGATCTACAGAGCCAGGGACGCGATACTTCAGGTATCCAGGAGAAAGGGCCCAATTACAGTTGAAGGGACCAAGGTGTCAATTTACCCAGACTTCACAAGAGCGGTCCAGAAGGCGAGACACTTCTTTGGGGAAGTCAAAAAGAGACAATGAGCAGCCAACGTTAAATATGCCATGCTCTTTCTGGCCACCCTCAGGGGTGTGGGCCCAGGAGGGGCTTGGTTCTTCCAAAGCGTGATCGATGCCTGGGACTGGGTGGACGAGGAGGGCCTAACGAAAAGGAACAACTCAAGGCCGATGAAGAGAGACGGGCCCGGAGCTGGGCCAGAGGCAGGAAATTAATAAGACATGATCAGCTGTGATCCGGGCCGGACTGATATGCAAGTAGAGAAGAGCTGGAGAAGTGATGTGTGTAGCACCCCCCCTGGATCGTCAACCTGTGGGATGGGATGATCATAACTTGACTTCTGGGTTTGGGGCGACATATGCTTTGAGTTGGGGGGGAAGTGTAGGGAGGGGGGATCGGAAGGGGTTACTAGTTTGGGGGGGGTGACGTTGGGGAGTTAAGGTACAGTCAAGGGCACAAGTGGGGGAGAGCCAGCATGGGTAAGGGTTCCCAGAGTAGCCTCTATTCAACACAATGTGCAGATGGGAGACAAAGCTAGAAGACTAGAGGAGGCAGAAACCTCCTATTTGAACTGCCTGTTATGAACATCAACGGGCTACTAGATGAAGTTAAGAGAGGGATAGTTTCCAACTTCTTGTCAGCCCACAGATCAGACATAGTGTTCCTCCAGGAAACGCACCTACTGGGTACAAAATGCGATTTTCTATGTCGGTCCAAATTCACAGTAGTGGAGTATGCAGGATTCTCACGGGGATCTAGGGGGGTGGCTATACAGGTAAGGAAACCCCTTCCCATGGTAGTGGAAAAGGTGATACGGGACGAGGGGGAAAGATACCTGATGGTCACGGGCAGGCTACACAGGGAATCAATTTGCCTGATTTCAATCTATGCCCTCCATCCTACCTACAGTCTAACACTTAAACACGGGTACAGTCCTTCCTGGCGGTGCATGCCGGGGACCTCACGATACTCGGTGGTGACTTCAATGATACGATGTCCCCGGACTGGGTTATGTCGTCACTCCTAGGGGGCAGTGCAAACCCCACATGAAGCTTCACACTTTTGCCAATACACTGGGCCTAAGGGATGTATGGCGCGAGTTGCACTTGACGATAAGGGGATTCTCCTTCTATTCGAACACACACAACTCTTTCATACGCATCAACTATATCCTGGTGCCAGCAGCCAATATGAGAAGAGTCCTCAAGGCCACCTTTCTGCCTAGGGGTATATCGGACCTCTCCCCCCTGCTGGTGACGATGGAGGGTAGGGGGTTGGTGACTAAACACATCCCACCTACTCAACCCCGGAATTGCGGAGAGGGTAGCCCAGGCATCCGAGGATTGCTATATGCATAATGAGGGGTCGGTAGACGGCCCGGGATACTCTGGGAGGCATATAAAGCAGTAATGAGGGGGGTAGATCTCCCCAATCATAGGACACCAAAAGCGGCTTAAGAGACTCCAGATAGCGGAACGGGTGGACTAGACCGCGGAGGCGGCCCACGTAAATTACCCCACACAAGAGAGTAGAAGGGCCATGCTCCAGAGCACCTAATGACTCCAAGCAGTGACGAAAGATGCGGCTAGGGCGGCCCATAGGGACCGGAAAGCCAGATTATATGAAATGGGGACAAATGCGGGAGGATGCTGACCTGGCTGGAAAAATGGATGAAGGAATCCGATGGGTAAGCGAAATCCAGTACTACGCTGGGTCCACGTTAAAACACCCCGCCGACATAGCCGAACCGTGCGCAAAATACTACCAAACCCTATACGGGGAGTGCAACAGGAAAGGGGAGGATGAGATGGGGACCTAACTGGTGGCCATTAATCTACCCAAGGTGGGGGACTCAGAGAGAGCAGCCCTGGAGACAGAACCAACCCAGAAAGAGATGCAGCTCGCAATCGCACAGCTGTAATTGGGCAAAACCCCTGGACCCAACAGTTTCCCAATGGAATTCTGGAAAAATTCCAGTCAGAGGGCTAACAGGGCAATCCTGGAAATGTTCCGCGAAAGCAGGGAGACAATACAGCTACCCTCGGATTTGCTCCAGACGGTAATAGTGATGATCCATAAAAAGTGAACCCCCCCCCCGACAGCTGCGGGTCATACAGGTCTATCTCACTGCTCAACTGTGTATCGAATATCTTCGCAAAAGTACCAGCGAATAGACTCCTGGGAGTTCTAAGTAAACTGATTCATAGCAATCAATGTGGCTTCCTGCCGGGAAGGGCCACAAGATTGAACCTTCGCAGGGCACAGAACGCGCTAGGGTTGGTGGACACGCTGGAGGGACCACGTGCCCTGATGGCCCTGGACTCCGAAAAAGCATTTGACTCCGTCAGGTGGGGCTTCTTATGGGCAGTCTTAAGCAAGATGGGCTGGGTAAAGTTACTATATGCAGGACCCACAGCTAGAGTCAGGGTGAACGGGGTACAGTCCAGGGAATTTCCACTTCAAAGGAGTACGAGACAGGGGTGCCCGCTTTCCCCATTGCTGCTTCTCCTGGCAATGGAACCCCTGGTGGCGAGGGTCTGGGTGAAGCCCAGGTTTAGGGGATTCCGCTGGGCAGCCGGGAGGGAGGACCGGATCTCCCTCTACGCGGATGACCTTCGTATCTATTGGGGGGACCCCAGAGTATCAGGCCTGGTGGTAATGGCACTAATCCAGGAGTCGGGGACTTTAGCGGTCTGTGGGTGAAATGGGACAAATCCGAACTGTTGCCGGTCAAGGGAGGACAGGAGGCAATACCACTTGATTGCCTGCTGACCGTAGCTCTAAGGACGATAAAGTATTTGGGAATCCACATAGGCCCAGACGAACGCACGTTTCTTTGGAATAATCTTAACCCGATACTGGACAGGGCCAAGACAGATGCTCTCCACTGGAACACCCTTCCAGTATCGCTGCTGGGGCGCGCAAATCTATTTAAGATTCTGACCCTCCCGCGGATGCTATATGCACTTCAGAATGCACCTGCAAAAATCCAGACTAAAACATTCCGATTCATCGAGGGGATCCAGCGGCAGGCAGAGAAATGGGGTGGGGGGGCGTTGGTCTGGGAGGGCGGGATAGGGTTACCGGACGGCCAAAAATATTATTGGGCCTCACAGCTAGCACCAGTGAATGAATGGGTCTATGACGAACAAGGGGCCTCTTGCATTCAAGTAGAGAAAAACATTATGGGCGACTGCCCAGCGGCACTTCTGCTCTATGGACACTCACGGAAAACACTGTTACCCCTGTTCAGCATCCGAGCGATAGAGGCTTGGTCAACCTCCCTCAAGTTAATGGGATGGGGGGAGTGGTGACAAAGGAAGCATATATCTGGGGCAACAAGGATCTCCCCGCAGTGCAGAAACTAGGTCTCCCACCCAGCTGGGTAGCGGCTGGGGTGCATCAAATGAAGCTCATCATCGAACACAAACGATTTCCCCCATTCGCCCCGACTACAAGAGAACCATGGGTTGGAAACCAACAAACAATTTATGTACATGCGACTGCACCATGCTATGGGGCACGAGGGTAGAGAGGAGTGGGACTTGCCGAATAGATCCCCCTCGAGGCCGATTTGCTGAAAGGGAAGCTACCAGGAAAGGTACACAACACTTTACCAGGTGCTTAACAACTTTGCCACCGCTCCTATTACCAAGCGAAAAGAGAAATGGGAAGAGGATCTGGGATTGATAGAGGAAGAGGATTGTGGGGGGTGCTGGGTTCTGTGAGGGAGGTGGGCATCTACAGTAGGCTGAGACTGGTTCAGTTCAAATGCACTCACAGGGTTTATTTCACAAGGGTTCTGCTTCATAGGATGGGGATAATAGACGACTCCCCCAGCTCCCAATTGTCTTAAGATGTGGCGAGTGTCATGATGCCTACCCCCGGGGACCCAGACCAAGTCCAGCAACCCCAGAAGCAGGCATCAAGTTATTCTAAGCAAGCCCAACAACCCCTACTAGGGGATATTTGGGTGCAGTCCTGGCGTCTATGGCGCCAGGCTCATATGGAGAGTCAGTCCTGGTGCCAGGCTCATAGATTAAAATTTACCTGATGCAGACCATGCTGCAAGAGCTCCAAGCCAAAAGAGGCTTGGGAGGGACTACTTTACCTAGGGGCTATTTTTTACTCGGGTGGGGCTGGGGAGGAATACTTACCTGGGACTACTTTGGAGGCTATTTAAACCACGCCCGAAGAGCAGCACACGCTTCATGTTATTCTGCATCCAGCAGCGTAACGCTCACTGTGCCTGCAAGTCAGCATCCAGTCTTCTGCCACGCTCGCCTCGAATCCGGAGCTCCTAGGAAAAGGGGGAAAGAAGGAGAAAAGGTTAGAACAAGAGCAATACCTTTGATCCTTACCTGAGTTCCCAATCCACTGCACCTTCAAGTTGGAAGAAAGAAGTTAGTTTATGCGCATCGCCTCGCCTGCTGCAGCGCCGCGCTGAACTCACCGGCCTTTGCTGAATCTTCACTGTCCACCGCATCCTCCATGTTCCCGCTGCACTCCGGCATCTATGGGGAACACAAGAACAGCAAGGTGAGCCCAGGGAATAAACAGAGGCAATATTAGTTACCCCCATAGACTTACCTGATTTTACCGCCGGGGCACTATTCCTCTTCACGGGTCGGCGCAGCCTCCATCGCATCCTCGCCGAACCCCGGCCCCTAAGGGGAAACAAAAGGACAGCAAGGTGAAACCATGGGACAAACGAGGGGAATCCTTCTCACCACAATTTTACCTAATTTTACCGCCGGAGGCATCATTCGCCGAGACTTCATAATTACTCTCAGCACCTGAATAAGGGAGAAAGCAACAGGTTATATATTGACATTATTTTATCGAACTGTGTTGGATAATACCAATCCTTATTTGAATATTACCGGCTGCCACAAGGAACTCTTCGCTAGGGTCAAGCCGCAACCTGCAAGGAATTGGACAAGCGTGAAAGTCAGACATTTGAACTCTTACGAACTATACACTTATGGCGTATCGCCGGAAATCTCAGAGTCAATATAGTTCTGGAACTCACCAATTCCCTCGAACCAGTGAAGCAACTGGATATCTACGCGCCCCTGCACTCAAAGCAGGATGGAGAGCTCATCTTTCCAAACCATCAAGTGAGACTATAGGAGGGGACATTAAAGGTGATCAGTGGGGAGAACAGCGGAGGGTGGGGGTTGACACTCAACTTCACGGGTGGTTAATTCCCTTTCTCCATTTGCAGAAGAATACTCCTACGGGCCAAGCAAACGAAGTTAGGTGGGCCAGTCCAGTCGGTCATCTCGGCTCTACGCGTCACATTGGTGGAGACCGCAGCAGTCCAGTTCAGATCGACGCCCCTGTGGGAGCCAGGTGAGCGTAACAGCGAGGGAGAGGGCACCTATATCCACACCCTGTGGTCGTGGCCGAGACTGCAACGTTTCTGGGAGAGGGTGCAGGAATTGGTGGGGGCAGCGGTGCAAGTTCTGCTTGCTGAACATATGGGGGGAGACAGACATTGGGGACAAAGAGCCAGATCTGATAAATACAGCGCTGATGGTGGCCAAAAGAGACATTGCAGCAAACTGGGCTAGCATACCAACCCCGAGATACTCAAACTGGTTAGTTGGGCATGGATCATTGCTGTGCAATGGAGAAACAGGTGTATAAAGACAGAGGATGCCCCCGCAAGCACAAGCAAATTTGGGGGAAATGGCTGGCATTGAACGATTGAAAGAGGGAGGGGTCGGGTGGCCCACAACAGAGTGACTGCAGTGGACCAGGAGGTGGGGGGATTGGGGGCGATCGTTGCTCTGTACCAAGTTTGTTTTGTAAAATTAATAGAAAATATGTTAAAAAACAAAAGAATAGCATACTCCTGTGGCAGGTCTCGGAGGTGGAGCTGGGGGCAATAGCGCTCTCAGATCACGCACCCTTAACACTGGTGCTAAAAGTGGGGAGGCGGGGCTGTGGCAATGGAAATTACCCTGTCACTTGTTAAAAGTCAAAGTTTTTTTGTGAGGAGCTAAAGGGCAGCATAGAGGAATTTTTCACATTTAATGCTACGGCAGGACTCAGGACCATGTGTTGTGGGACGCCTTCAATGCCACCATAAGGAGGGAACTCATAGCAAGGAAATGCGAGGGATAGACAACTGGGCCTTCTCCAATAGGAGCTGGAACTTAAGTCATGGAAAAAATGGTTGCTAACGCGGGTATTGCATTGCAGAAGGCATATCGGCTAATCAGGGGCCAATTAGATATGCTGCATACCAGAGCCGCAGAACGAGCCTTACTCTTCCTTCTACAGAGGTACTATGTGAAGGTGAATAAGGCGGACGGGGGAAGATAGCACTGCATTTACAGACATTCTGGAGGCCCTCACTGATTACTACACTGCCGTATATTAATCTGACTCACCCGTAGAAGGGGATCAGTCCAATTATCTCACCAACTGCCTGCTCCTGAAGATTATGCGGCAAGAGAGGGAAGATCTAGATAAGGATATCTCACCTGAAGAAATAAGGGAAGCCATATCCGCCTTACTGCTGGGGAAATTCCTAGGCCGGGATGGTTTCTCGGCGATCTTCTACAGGACCTTTCAGGAAACGTTGATCCTCCGGTAAGTTGTACTGAACAACTCCTTTGGCAGGGCTGGGTGAATTACTCCCTCATTGGCAGAAGCTTAGGTGGTACTACTACCGAGACCTGCCAAAGCTTATTAATCTGGATGCAAAAATGTACACTAAAGTGTTAGCATCACGTCTGGATAAACTCTTCAAACTGATCAATCCCGACCAGTTGGGCTTTATTAAACAGAGACAGACCTTCGATAACATCAGGCGGGTGTGCCATTTAATAGTGAAGATTAAGAAAACCAAGACCTCAGCGTTGTTGCTGGCGTTAGACGCTGAGAAAACTTTCGAGCGAGTTGAATAGTAATTTCTCTTCCGCACAATGGAGACCATGGGGTTTGGGTCCAAGTCCCTCTCATAAGTCAAGAGCTAATTATCAAGCGCCTCTCCTGCGTCTGGTGATTAATGGGCACCTCTCCTGGGGAATAAAAGGTTCAGGGGCACCAAACAATGTTTGTTTATTTGTTTATATTGTGTTGGAGCCTGCAGGTAAGGATGCTCGCTCTCCCTGCTATTATACGCGTTCCACTTGGAGCTGCTCGTAGCCAGAATAAGGGCGACTCAGGACATTAGGGGGATCATTTTTGGGGGCGACGAGCACAAAGTTACGGCCTTCGCAGATGATCTGCTCCTCCTAATTGTAGAGCCAGACCCAATTGATCTCAAGGGAGCTGGGGCTCTTTGGAGCAGTAGCAGGACTAAATATTAACGCTCATAAGTCTGAACTGCTGAGTTTGTTCGACTCTCGCTCCAAGGTTCAGAGACTTTGTTGCCCCGGGCCTTACAAGTGGGCTGAAAAACATGTAAAATACTTGGGGGTGCAAATCACGGATTGGCTGGACTCCCTCTACCAGGTGGACTGTACACAGTTGTTGGAGAAGGTGCGACTGCTGTTAGCTGATTGGGGTCCCCTATCTATTTCGTGGTTGGGGAGGATTAACGTTCTTAAAGGGTGATCTTGTCCAGGATTTTGTATTACTACATGGCCCTTTTTGGTGGTTCCACAGGGGTTCTTCAGGAACCTTCAAAAGCATTTTGGGGCATTCCTTTGGAATCATAAGAAACCCATGGCTTCCATGAAACTACTTATGGCTCTGAAAAGCAAGGGAGGGTTGGGGGTGCCATATTTTCGGCTTTATTATCTAGTGGCCCAAATCAGAGTTGTTTGGGAGTGGTTTATGGACAAGCGCACTAACATTTGTTGCCGGATGGATAGGGCGGTGGTGGGTAGGTCGCTTGACTAAATGCTCTGACAACCTAAGGAGGATCGACCCAACAATATGCATTTAAGCAGGATAAAAGCATTGGTAGGGGACTCTTGAGATGCCCTGGTTTGGAAGGTAGCCCTGACTTCTCTTCCCTCCCTGCTAACGTCCTTGTTTAGAAATCCTCAGTTCAAGCCGAGGCAAGAAAAGGGAGAGTTTGCCAGATGGGAAAAGGCTTGGTACAGTAAACTACGGGATATGTTTGAAGGTAGTGAAATTAAATCCTTTGATCAATGCAAGCAGGATTTTGAGTTGGGGGAGGGAGAGAGATACTGATACTCACAAATGAGACATTGGCTCTCAAATCCATCGATTAGATCTGCAGCCACTAGGGACCTTACTCATTTCGAGAAGTATGTCACGATGGATACAGGTAACAAACATCTGGTGGGAGCACTATTCAAAATTGTAGACGAGGGAGCAGGGACCTCGGAATGGGCATATATGACCCAGAGGGAGGCCGCAGTGGGCCACCAGATGGAAGAGGGGCAGTGGGCTCAAACATACCTAAACTTACAAGGGCCATCCAGTTTCAGGAGATGTGAATTAAGGTAGTGATCCAATGGCACCTCATACCCGAAAGATTGCACAGGTACTACCCACACATGTCTTCGATGTACTGGTGGGGATGTGACGAGTTGGGATCCTGGTAACATATCTGGTGAGAATGCGTCGGCTATACAGCCTTTCTGAGGTATGGTCTGCTCAGCAATAAATACGATTTTTGGCTCCCAGATCACAGGTAATGTGGGTGAGGCTATGCTGGGGATGGTTGAAATACATGGAAATCTACCCACAAAAGTGTAAAAAAGGCGTACATAATTCTGATGTTGGCAGCAATGTTGCTGGTGGCGCAGATATTAAAGCAGAAAGGCGCCCCTTCAGAGCATGAATGGGTGGAAAATGTATGGATCTTTGTTGCTCTCGAGTGTGCGACCTACTCTATTCAGGGGGACCACCAAAAATTCCTGATGGAATGCAATGTCATTTTGCAATTTCTTCAAAAGGATTCACGATCTGCCTGGTGCCCTCAAGACTGCAGTTGTTGGGGTTGGTTAAAGTATGCACCTGTGAAAAAAGGGGAAATATCGCCGGACGCCCACAGGAAACAAATGGGATATGGTTCAGGGAGAAGACCAAGGGGAGAGGGTTTAAGTGGAGGTGCTGTTTTGGGAAGGTGGCTCTACTTCAGTGACTGAAGGTATGGGTTGTTTTCGGGGGTTGTGGGAGAAGGTATTAATGGAATTTCTTTGCTGGGCATTGGGATAGGGTGGGGGGTAGGGAGGAGCTTAGGAAGGGAGGGAGATGGGGTTTGTGATGTATTTGACAAAATACCAATATAATGCATGTTAAAAAAAGTCAATAATTATTGTTTTTATTCTTCCTGCTCACAAAATCAATCATTTTGTATCTTATGTAACCATCAATTTTAAGCACAAACAGTCAACTACGGCAGATTATGTTATGGCTGGGGACTTTTGGTTCTCCAGATACTTTGGACTACAACTCCCATCAACCTTAGCCATCATGGTTAGGGATCATGGGAGTCATAGTCAAAAACATCTGGAGAGCAGCCAGTTGCAGACCTTTTTGGTAGGGTTTTAAGATATTTAGGCTGACTTAGGCTGACAAATGACATTGTTTACATAATAATTAATTCTTAAGATATAAGCCAAGAGCTCAAAGAGAACACACCAGGATTGGCATTGTGCCATTTGATCAGACTGGGTCAACCTTATTTAGTAGTAAGCCCTAAAGGTGTGTGGTAAGGACAGAGCTTCCTGAACATCTGGCTTCATACAGGGCAACATTTAAAGAACTGATTGGTTTAGGTAGGATAACAGCAGCAGCTATTCTGAGCGTAAATCTGCCTTCTGATTCTAAATTGTTGGCACTTTGCCAATTTTTATTCTATATTTTGGGTCTTGAATTTGCCCTTTTAAATCATTTTTTATATTTTGTTTTAAATAATCTTTCAAAACCAAGAGTGGTGATGATTTATCATTGCAAGGTTATCTCTTAACTGTCAACTGATGTTGGAGATACTCTGAGCCGTGGTATTGTTGGACAAGTCTGGACAAAACTCATTTTGAAACATATTCTTATACTACCTCTGGCCAGGATAGGTGACCCCTAAATATATTGGTGGATCGAAGGGAGACATCTAACAAGTGGGTAGATTGCTACTTTTTCATGAATATTTTTTATCCATGGCTTTATAGTTTTAGGTTATTGCCTTTAGGAGAACTGGGCTTTTGAGACTTTTTTTAGCACCTTCCATTTAATAGGTTTACAGTGGCTGTAATAACATTACATTTCTTTTGGCTCATCAATCCTGACAGCACAACTGTGACTATGCCTTTGTTATTACTGTGCCCTATTTTAGCTATGCACATTGTTGACCGGCTGTAGGCTTCAGAGTCATAGAAATTATTAGATTAGTAGGATGCAATGAATTTCACCATTCCTCAGACCTTCCAGGATATTGCGGCATGAAATGGCAAATTTTGCGGCATGAAATGGCAAATGTTGCGGCACAAACCTTAATTTATTGCAGCATTTTTGCAGGACATTTTGTATTATCTGGAGGGTGTAAGATTGCCACATTGTAGGAAAGAGGCAGAACACAAGGCTACAAGAGAGTCAGGGTGTCATTATTCTGTATCTTTTGTATTAATTTAATAGGAAGAATCCCGGATGTCTCTGGCTTGACAGAACAGTTTTTGTTTTGGCTACATTTTTGTTTCAATGCGCATGCCTATTTAATAGTAGTAACTAAATTGATCATTTTCAGTTGTAATGCTTTAACTTTCCCCTTCTATGTTCTCCAATCCCCCAAACACCCACACACCTCGCACCAACACACATCACATGGCTCACCAACTCCCCATTTCAACTTGCATTCCTGAACCTCTCACTATCATACAAATACTAACGTGCTATGTCACACTGTCAAGTCACAATTTGCACACCCCTGCCAAACTCCAAATAATACTTCCAACTCACACCTTACACTCTACAATTCCTCCCGCAATAGACAGTCCTTCATTCGTTTGTGCTGCTGTTGCATCTTGCATCCTTTCTCCCATTCTATCGCACTCTTCACTCCTCTTTTTTCCCAATCTACAGCTCACTGTCTCTTTCCGGCCAACCGATTCCTCTCTGCTTTCTGGCTCACTGCTCCCCCTGACGACACGCTCCCTCTACTTTCTGTACCTCTGCTCGTTCTCAGATTTCTGGCCCACCTCATCACTGCTTCCTCTGCTCTCTTGTGCACCGCTTCCTCCTCTGACCCACTGCTCTCCCTCTGCTTTCTTGCCTATCACGTCACATCTCACCCATCATTCTTCCTCTCTCTCCTTTCCCTTTCATAGTGTGACCATTTTTAAAAAATGTCGATTTTGACCATGATCCTCAAAAATGGGACATTTAAGCCGAGGATATGCTATTTTTAGATCACCCATTTTTGGAATTGAGCAGGTCACCTTATTTTCAAAGATCACCTGCCCATTTCCATGGGGCTCAGCTGTAGTGCAAATTGTGCGCTGGCCAGCTGCCTTGAATAGGGTTCTGGGTTGTTTGACCGAAATGTAATTATTTGCAGCGGAATTGACCGTAGTCAATTTTGACGTGAATAGATTTTCACTTCAGCCAAACAACCCAAAATGTACCTTTCACCACCAACCCACCCTCTCCCCTACTTAACTGCTTGGTCTCTGCCGCTTCCCCTCCAACCCTGCAATGTCAGATCAGTCCCTCTAATGCAGGACCGATCCGACGCCGCAGGGTCCCTTTTTAGAATTTTTTGTTTTCAGACCCCCGCCTCCAAATTTGAGGAAGCGGGGGCAATCCCCAAGACCAAAATACTGAACATAGGGAGCGGGTGACTCCTGCTCCACATGTTTGGTATTTATAAAAATTGACCGAATGGTATTGGCGAAATATGTCAAATTGTACCATTCGATCGATTTGTGGCTGTCAAAATGGGTCGTACCTTGAATAGAAGCGCTCTCCCAACAGTGTTCTGCAAGCTCCCAGCGCGTCCACTGTAAAATGCGACCCAAAAAATGCATTTCTATCCTGTTTGAGGAAAAGAAATGCAAGCGACATAGCAGCGGTTCATACCTTAAAAAAATGCATGACAGGGTCAAGAAAGACCCTGGGGGTCATTATGAGGTTGCCGGTCCAGAAACAATGGTACCAGTAAGCTTGCCGCTACCGTTGTTTCCGGACCGGCAAACTAAGAGTTCTGCGAGTGGGTGCCTTTCAGCCTGCCAGGTCTGACCTGGCGGGCGGAACGGCACCTGCTCGCAGACCTTGATGGATGCACCGGGCAGGTGCTGTAATTGAGGGTCTTTGCAGGCGCGGGGACTGCCCAAAGGGTATGGAATATAACTCCAAGTATGGCTGACTTAACATTTGTTACATTAAATGTTCAGGGGCTAAATTCCCCAATTAAAAAAGGTGGTCAATCATGAGAAGGCTCTCCGAATTACATGCCTCAGTGGTGTGGGTGCAGGAAACCCATCTACTCCCAGGGGATGAACACAGTCTAAAACATAGAGCCTTGCCAACGCAATTTCTAGCCTCAAGTGGGACATAAAAGAGGGGAGTGGGCATTCTTATAGCTAAGGGGGTTTGCTTCGAGAAGCAGTTTGCTAAAAGGGATTCGGAGGGGAGGCCACCAGGGGGCGCAGGCAATATGGAAACCTGAGAGCGCAACTCCAGAGGAACTGACGATACGGAGCGGATTGTAGAAGTTTGCCCAGGCCGCAAACTACAATTTTAATGAAATTTGGTTGGCGAAAGGGATCCTGCATCGCTGGCGGCTGTCCCGACAAAAATCTGTTGGCTCTACCCAGAGAACGCCAACAGTGAAGTCGCCTCCCCCTGCCCGCGCCTGGAGGCCCGCTGGAGTGGAGCGCGCTGTGATCACAGAGTCACCTAAGGGCGCTGGACATCGTGGCGGCGGTGGAGCAGACCGTCTAACCTGGGGCCTGAGGCAGGGACCTGTGAGGTCAAGTGCGGGGGGCCTGCCTCTGGCCTTCTCGGGTCCCCTGGCTGTAAAGCAACGCGCTCTGTGGGAGGGCTGAGCGCTGCTTCCCCCCCTCCTGCCTTGTACGTGTGTAACCGCACCCCTTTGTATTGGACTGGCCCCCGCCTGATGTGGAAAGCGGAGCGGGTGCAGCCTGGTGCCGGGAAGCAGTGACCTCGTAGCAGTTATGTACGCTAGACGCCCCGGCGAAGGAATCCTCCGGTGCATACAATTCCAAGCACGGCAGTGAGGTAAGGTGAGCGGGTGGGCCGGGGAGGGTCCGGACTTCATGGCTGTTGGTGGGATGGCGGGCGCGTAGCTGTCCTTCCGCCTTTCCCCCCATCCGCTCTACATCCCAAGGCAAAGATATCCAACAGGATTGGGGCCTCGCGCTCGGAGAACAGAGGCAGCAGGCCGGGACTGAGTCCATATCTGGGAGACTTTCATGCAGTCCTGCAGCGTTTAATCTGTGCTCTGGGGAATTGAGCCCTACTACAAGAGCCGATTTGCCACATCACACGCCTTCCCCCGAGAGTTGCTTAAGGCCCTGCAGTCAATTGGATTCAACAGCCAGGAGAGGGGGCTTTGCGCCTTGCGTCATCCAACAGGAGGGGACTCATTCTAGGCTGCAGGTGGGGGACTGGGCAGTTCCCTGGTGAAGGAGTGATCCGTATTGGGGCTGGAGGGCAACAGTGCAGCTTGGGACTGGTGTCGACGGCACATCCCCCCCAGTGGTGATTGGTGAACAAGAAAGCCGGGCAAGGAAGGAGGAGGTGGGGTGACGGTCAGGAAAGGCAAGAACAGCTGCAAGATTAAACTTACACCGAGCGCCCCCATAATTTTGCCTGCAATTTTATAGACTTGTCTCCGTGAGAGCAGCGCCCAACAGGGGTAACGCCCCCTTTTGTAAGAAGCACTCGCAAATACCCTGCGGTAACGCACAACGCACATTCCCTATGCAACAGGACACAGGCCCCACCACAGTTAAGAAGCTGCCGCAGTTCCGCCGGGAGTCCTCTAACATGGCCTCTCCCTCGCCCCAAGATGAGATTGCAATCCTGGGAGGTGACCAGGAATTATCGACTAAAGCTGACATTTGCCTTGTGCTGGGAGAAATGTGTGCGTTTAGGACAAGCATGACCACAACAGTCAGCATGTTACAGGACAAGATCCACAAGATAGAGAAGGTTGAGTCATTGGAGAGCTACCAGCACTCAGCAGATATAAGTGAAATGAGGACAGAGGCCCGTTTTCAAGAGCTTGAGCAGAAGAATCGGGAACTAGAAGCAAAAGTTGACGACTTGGAGAATCGGGAAAGGAGGGCAAATATAAGGGTTCAAGGCCTAAGGGAAGCCCCAAACGAGACCCCTGTCTCTCTAGAAAGAAGAATTAATGCTCTCATAACCTCCATACTTCCTTCTCCAATCTCCCCGCAACTGGAATTTGAAAGAGTCCACCGGGCAGGTGGCCCTCCTGACGGACCGAGGTCAGTCTTGGCACGAAGTCACCATTACAAGCACAAGGTTGATATCCTCCAGAAGGCGCGAGAATTGGAGACTATTGACTTTGAGGACTCTAAAGTAAGGATATACCAAGATCTCTCTGCAGCCACTCTGGCGCCCAGGAGAGCGTGTCATCCTGTCACCCTATGGCTGTGAGTAAAGAAAACGAGATACAGATAGAATCACCCGTTTGCTTTGACATTCTCCTATGGAAATGAAGAATATAGGGTCACCTCAAGGGAGGAAGCAGAGGGAGTCCTTCGTAGTCTGCAAGCAGGGCCCAGCGCAAGTGAAGGGGAGAAAGCCCCTTCATCTTCGGAGCACGCAAGAACTCTCTCAGGTCCCTGGTGGCAAAAGAGTAAGTCCAGAGGGGGCAATAAGTTCCAAAGGTTAAACACCTCCTGATGGTATCGAGAGGGGCAGATTGCGATATCTGAAGTCAGCTCAATCTGAAGCCGGGCTGGGCATCATTGACAGTTGGCACAGAGCGACCGCTTAAAACGTGTGTACCTAATTGAGGAGAAACCAGAGGTTCCTGGGCACAAGATCGTTGTGTGGCCCTATGTTAACACCCGGGGCGTCTCCGCAGTTGATGAGAATTCAGTTGAATGTTTTCTTGTACCTCTTTATTTCTTTCTATCCTACTTTTTCTGAGGGGGATAGGGGTGCGGGGCTTGACTGCAGCTGGCAGTTCATGCAACAAGTTTCAAGGAAAGTGAGAATGCTGAGAGCGCGACCATCAATGAAGCTGGTTGTGAAGCTGGTGGCAAGCCTGCGTCAGAGAGATGATGGGGGTTCGCACAATTAGAGTTGGTTCCCTCAATGTCAAAGGACTGAACTTGCCGCAAAAGAGGGCCATGCTTAGACGCACTTTCAGATTAGCTAATCTCGACATACTATTTGTCCAAGAAACAAAATACAAGCAATTGGGAGAATTTGAAGTAAGAGGGTGATCTATAGGGGGATCAATATGTGCATCTGGGCCTCAGAAGAAAGGAGGGGTGGGCATGTTGTATCGAGCCTCCTTGGGGCTCCAAATAACACGTCAGCGCAGAGATTCAAAGGGTGCATTCCTCATCGTACAAGGGTCCATCGGTTCCACGGCGGTCACGCTATGTTCAGTGTATGCCCCTAATGCTCAGCAGCTATCGTTTTGCAAAGATTTCCTGATGACCCTAGAGAAAGAGGGGGGCAGCCCTGTCATCTGTGGTGGCCATTTTAATCGTATCATGAACCCGAATCTAGACTGGCTGTTTTACTGCGTGGGCGCTTCACCCCCCAGGACAGTCGAGCCTTCCAGCAGCTAGTTGCAGCACACCACCTTGTAGATGCATAGAGGATCACACACCCACAGATAAAGGCCCATACATTTTATTCACCACCCCACCAAACATTCACTCGCATTGATTACATATTCTTAGACAGGTGTTTAGAACATTTGATTACAGAGGCGACTATTGAAGTGGTGGCTTGGTCGGACCATGACATGGTTGCGGTTGGCATAGACCTGGGTAGGTAAACATTGGTGGATAAAAGATGGATATGTAACGGCACTCTATTTAAGGATAAGCTCTTCCGTGAAAGTCCAGACGTAGAATTACGCAGCTTCTTTGAAAGGAAAAACACAGGTGAGACCTCCATTCATACTGTTTGGGAAGCAGCGAAGGCTACAATAAGGGGTTTAATTATAGCACAGGGCTCTTCAGTCAAAAGATTAAAGCTGCTAAGAGAGACCCAAGTCAAGAGTTTAATAACAGAAAAAGAAAGGGCCCTTGCTGGGGCGGAAGGTGATCTTGCAGAGACAAGTGGTGAGATTAGAGCCCTTGGGCAGGAATTAAAAGGAATCTGGGAGAGTAAGGTGTTGTCTAGCCTGTGCTTTGTTAAGCAAAAATATTTTGAGAAAGGGGATAAAGCACACACACTCCTAGCAGCTAGGCTTAAGAGGGAGAGAGCAAATAGAGCGGTCTTTAAGGTCAAGACTTCCTCGGGTACTATACTCACAAATCCGGTAGACATCACAGGAAGATTTTCTCAATTTTACAAGCAGCTTTATACATCTGACACTGCACCCGCCCCTGGAAGTAGTGAGGAATACCTGTCCAAAGTATTGTTCCCTGCGCTGACTGATGAGGACCGGGCCGGGTTGAATGAGCCAATTACCACAGACGCGGTCGAGCATGCCATCTCTGCCCTCAAGGCGGGTTCGGCGCCGGGACCAGATGGTTTCACTACAGCCTATTATAAGAGATTCAAGGGTGCCCTAACACTGTTTCTTACCTTGCTCTTTAATAGTGTACTGGAGTCTGGATCAGCGCCTGCTTCCTTTACAGAGGCTAGAATTATAGTGATACCCAAGGAGGGGAAAGACAGGATGGACTGTAGTTCCTATAGACCTATTTCGCTGTTAAATGTGGATGCCAAGTTCTACGCTAGCATCCTACCTAAAGGTTAGGTACTGTTCTCCCCCGGTTGGTACACAGCGATCAAGCCGGCTACGTCGCTGGTAGGCAAGGGTCAGACAATGTCCGCAAAACTCTAGATCTCATGGCTTCCATCCCAGACACGGAAGAAGGGCCCACACTGATATCGGTTGACGCCGAAAAGGCCTTCGACCGAGTGGAGTGAAGGTTCATGTCGGAGGTCCTAGGTAGAGCTTGTCTGGGCCCAAATTGGGTCAGGGGAGCACTGGCTTTATATCGTAATACTCAAGCCAAGGTAGTGGTAAACGGAATCGCCTCAAAACAGTTTATGCTAACCAGAGGTACAAGGCAGGGGGGAGGCCCTTTCCCCACTGGTATACATTCTAATCATGGAGCCGCTGGCTCAAAGCATTGGGCATAACCTGAAGGTCAGAGGGCTCCTCTGATATGGAGTAGAATACAAATTGGCGTTGTTCGCGGATGATGTTCTAGCCTACGTCTCCCATCCTGAACACTCAATTCCCGCGCTCCTCCAGGACACAGAGGATTATGGGGCGCAATCGGGGTTCCGCATAAATAGGAACAAAACGATGATTCTCTCTCTTAGGGACCCTGGCCCATCGTGTGCTCAGCCCTCACAGACATGGGGCCTCTGAGTCACGCAAAAAGGCATCAGATATATAGGTATACAAATCACGAGGAATCCCCAAGAGTTATTTCAGTCTAATTATAAAGCACTGTGGTCAGTGATCCAACAAGACCTGGACAGATGGGGAAAACTAAACCTCTCCTGGGCAGGTAAATACACTGTGATTAAAATGAACATCCTGCCCCAACTCCTTTTCTTGTTCCAATCTCTTCCTATAGTACTCCCCAAGGCTTTCCTGAGTACGGTTCAAAAGAAACTGCTGGCTTTTCTTTGGGATAACAAACGCCCGCATATTGCGTACAGCACTCTGGTCTTAGCTAAGGAAAAGCGGGGTCTTGCATACCCAGAACTCCACACATACTATGCAGCTGCTCAGTTACGTGTACTTGTAGATCATATTCGAGAATCCACAAGCAAACAATGGGTCTCTCTAGAAAATGGTCTCTTTGGGGAATTGTTATGGGATCCTCGAGATGTCATTCCGCGCAGGGCAAGGGAGCATCCCGTCTTACAGGCACTCTGGGCGTTAAGGGATAGGAAAAACCCGGGTATGGAGGGGGTAACAACGTGGCCGTCAGCGCTTAGCAGCATTTGGGCCCCACCAATTAGAGATGCTATTCAGGAGCCCCTCCGTATTCAGCCCCAAAATGAACAGGAATTAGTCAGGGCGGTGCAAATGTGGAGAGATGTCACATTCTTGTCTAAGGGAGAGCTCGAAGAGGCGCAACAGGGCCTTACTATTAACCCCTTGCCATATCTGCAATTTAAGGGAGTTCTCACAGACCGTAAGTGGAAGGGCTTGTTGCAGCGCCCTCAGACACCGTTTGAAAACATATTGAGCACACACTTTAGCTGCAAGGGGCTCATAGCCTCCATGTACAGGGCGCTCATGGACAGGGGTCACCTCTCTCTTCCAAACACTAAAGCCAAATGGGATCAGGATTTGGGCTGGACAGAGAATCAGGCTGGCTAGGATGCTATATACAAGGCAGTCTGGAAGTCCTCGATCTCGATGCAATATAAGATGCACAACTGCAGAATTTTGACCCAGTGGCACCGAACACCACAACGCTTAGCAAAAATGTATGAGGGCATCTCCCCTTACTGCTGGAGAGGGAGTACTCAGGTGTGCACATACTGGCATCAGTGGTGGAGTTGTCCATGGATTCAGCTGTTCTGGAAGGAGATATTGGGGTGGATCTATGAGATTGAAGGAATTCGGAGAAATTTAACTCCTCTCTTGGTTCTTTTCAGAATTGAGAAGATTGAAGACAGATATCTGCTTCTCCCGCACATGCCAAGAAACCTATGTGATGCTGGAAATGCATTGGAGGGAGAGGGCCTCCCTGTCCTTGTCTAAGTAGTCCTTTTTCATTGTGATCTGTATTGTTTTCTGCCCAGGAGTCCATGTGGGACTCCTGGCAGTGCAGCTCTTCCTATTTTTGGTTTGGTGTACAGACCCATGGTATACTTTTATGGCAACCATGGGCAGGGGTGCAACCCTGTGCCCCTAGTGCATGTTTTTTGGCACCTGTGGGTGGCCCACAGAGCAGGGTCTAGGCTGGTGGCAGCTCCATGCTGAATTTGACAGGAGCTCTGAGTGTCCTCCATTTTGAGGATACCCAGGCCCTGCCATTGGAATCAGTTGATTCCTGATAGGAAACAAGATGGCCCCTGTGGCCTCTTGCTTTCTATTGCCTGTTACCTTGTTTTCCCAAAGTCCTGGGAAGCCCTGACTCTGTCCCTTCCCCCTGACTGGCTGTTGGGTGGAAGTTCCATATATGGTGTTGTTGTGAAGTCCAGTCCAGACTGGCTGGAGCCTTCCCAGTGACTGTATGTTGTGGGTACACCCTGTGGGTGGGACCTGGGTGAATGGAGCGTGTGACCAATATGCACTTCTTGTTGTGGTTGTCTGGTTTCTGGCATGAGAGACAAGCCCTGCCCGATACTGGCCTGAATGCAGTGTGTAGTGTTGAATGGCTGAGTACTTGTCCCAATCCACATTCCTTGTTGTGAGTGTCTGAGAGGGAGGAGGATGGCCTGAATGCACTGTGTGCCCGGTTGGCTGACTGACTGCATGAATGCCCTTCTGTATGATTGGCTGCTGAGTGTGACCCAGCGGTGTGGATAAGAGACAGAATAGTATTTCTGGGGACCTCTCACCACTGGAAATTGTTCAGAAGCGTTCAGAAGCTGTGTCTACACTTGAAGAGTAACTGGAACTGCTGATCCTCGACGCCCAGCTGGAAGAAGAAGACTTGCTGTTGCATTTGCTTCGACCGATCTGAAAGCTGCCGAATTCGCTGAAGACTGATCTGAGAGAGGACCTGGTAAGGCGCCCTCTTCCCATGCTCCGAGGGACCATCGAGCACTGCTAACCTTTGCCGAAGCTCCCTGGACGCCAGACCCTCGAAAGGCTGCCGACCGGAGGCGGGACCGCCGAGGAGATTGAAGTGAAGCACCCGGACTTCGCCACCGTCGAAGTCCATTGCCGCCGACCAGGGTTCGCAGGTTTGTGTAACCGCTGGAGGGAGGCCCGTCGAAGTTGTGTTGCCCAGACGCGGGGACCACTTGACGCTGTGCCACCAACGACCGAAGCCGCGCGCTCCTTTGCCTAAGAACATTCGAATTAAAGGACTCCCTTGTCCACGCCGTCGACCACTTTATCCCGCCGGAGGAAGTCAAGGACGACCAACGCGCCGAGGAGAATCCGCCGGTGGGTTTCCCGCCACCTCACGACCACAAAGACTCGAACGACTCGACGCCCTTGTTGGGCCACAGTACACACTCTTTGCGGTCCAGAACTATTGTCACCGAGGTGCCCCGCATGCCTCTTCCTTGCAGGACACCAACACTCTGTCGTCGACGAGCACCGCTCGGATCGAAGCTGCCGCCTCATCGACGCCGTTCTGTCCTGTTCACTGTTGGACGTTTGACGACCCGTGACTCCTGCTTTAAAGAGAGGCCACTCAAGAACGGTCGTCGATTCCCTGATGCCGAACGCCGAGTTCACTTTCCTCAACGCCTCTCGACGATCCGTGACTCCCGCTTAAAAGGGGGTCACTCAATAAGGATCTGTCGACGCTTCTTTGAAGAACTCGACTCCACCAGGTACATTGGGGGGGTAAAACCATTATAGGAGGGAATAAGACTATTGAACCATATATGGACTGGGCTTGTGCTATATATCTTATTTTACAGGTTGCCCAGGTGGGGGTATCTCCACACAGAACTGTGTCTAGTGATAGGGGCCAGTATTCTGCCTATTGTTTCAACCATCTTGCTTTCTCTCCTCTCTCTATTGCTGGTTTCACTTTTATTGATCTGTGTGACATTGTTACATTACTGTTGATGCACTTTAATGAGATCTAATACAAAGGGTGGTACCACTTTAGAACTGTATATATTTACCATTGTTGTTTTTCCTGAGCACAAAGTGAGTTATTGTGATAAGTGTACATAACCTTTGAATATTAATTATATAAAGACTGTGTTTTCAGTAATAGTGTGTGGACATTCCTTTGTGGGGGCTTGGGGACTACACTGTACTTAAGAACCAGCCTGCATCACCTCCTGAGAAGCTAGGCCTTGATTGCTCGACCACGTACCAATAATACAGAATCTTGGCTGGGGTCCTCTGTGCCTCTCCTCTACCATATAGAAAGCAGAAGAACAGACCACCCCCTACCAGTCTTTACAACCTACTCCTAACTGCCCATGTCTGTGTCACGATAAGGTGGAAAGCGTCCTCCCTTCCTACGAAATCAGACTGTCTGAATAAAGCGAAAGAAATATGACATGGAAAGCCTAACTGCCCTCATGATGGAGTCACACACACATATAGACCAGCAATGGCTCCCGTTTCTGGAGTATCTCCTTGAGGGACAAGCAGCTCAGACCTAATATGGCCCCTCTGTCAGGGGAAGAGCGGAGCAAAAGTCTTAGTCCAGGAGCCTAAAGCTCTCCTGGCGCTCAGCACAGGCTTCTTTCCAGGGAACAGACCACCTTGACGGAACCTTATCCTTCTTGTAACCTATCGGTT
Organism: Ambystoma mexicanum; assembly: GCF_040938575.1. Lineage (NCBI taxonomy): Eukaryota > Metazoa > Chordata > Amphibia > Caudata > Ambystomatidae > Ambystoma > Ambystoma mexicanum. The sequence continues at coordinate 1,254,334,835 of NC_090933.1, read as the reverse complement.
GTGCCCGGACTTCGCTACAATGCTAGCTGTTAGCCCCAGGTGGGCAGTATGTGCTCTTGAGACTCACTGGACATTAGTCGGCTATGGCAGTCAAACTCGGAGGGGGGTGGAAAGTAGGGGGTGGGGGAAAACGTGGGCTGTTCTCTGTCCTGTCCTTTTTCTCTTCTTTCGTTCTATAAAGTTATAAATTTGTTGATCAGGTTGTTCAGGTTGTCAAACTTGTTGTCTGCTTTTCAAGCTGTTTGACGGATGTTTAGCTTTTTGGTGATCACAATAAAGATATTTATTTTTAAAAAAGGGATTCAGAGGGTAGGTACTTGAACATGGGAGGGATATTGATGGTCCAGCAAGTCACTATGGTGGCATTTTATGCGCCTAATGACAAACAAGATTGGTTTTTATTGGGGTTACTACCGAAAATTGTAGAATGGGGCGTGGGGCAGATTCTAGTGGGGGGGAGATTTCAACTGCGCAATGGACGCTCCAATGGACTGGCCCAATTCCTTAGGGACTTAAATTGAATAGAGACCTGGCGGTTTTTTCGCCCCCAAGGAAAAGCCTATACCTTTTACTCAGCCGTACACAAAGGTTTCTCCCAGATCGATATCATACTAGTCTCGGATAGAGTTATCCCACAAGTCACAGGGTTTGAAATAGGGGTACGATGCATATCGTACCACGTGCCGGTTTCTCTGATGGTGGAGATGCCGACCCCGCTTTCGCAGACCCGCAAACCATGGCGCCTAAACAAACTACTCATAAAAGATCAGGCCCTTAGATCCTATATAGAACTGGCACTAAGGAACTACTTTAAAGAAAATACCATGCCCGGGGTGTTAACTGGGTAACAATATGGGATGCCAGTAAGGCAATAGTGTGGGCGAATTTATTGCGCACACAGCAAACTTCCTGAAGAGAAAAGAAAGGGAGAGGCGGGAATTAGAAACTAGAGTAAAAACCGCAGAAACTCACTATAGAGACGAAAGGTCACAAAAGACCTGGCAGGAACTCGAAAAAACCAAGGCTGCATTAGAGGCTCACTATACAGATGAATCTGCACAACTTCTTCGGACGAAACAGATGTACTATATAAAAGGGGACAAGGCTAATCGTCTGTTAGCGGACAAACTAAAGAAACAAAAGTTCCATAACCACATCAACCAAATCAAACACCCGGGGGGGAGGGAATGGAAAAAGGGGACAAAGGGATATCCAAGATTATGCACTCATACTACACAAGCAATTTGAAAGGGGATAATCTGCAACGGGAAAGACAGGCAGAATTCCTGGCGCAGGGAGAAGTGCCGCAAATCACAGAAAGGGATAGGCAGATGTTGGAGGCACCCATATAGGAGGAGGAGGTGGGGGGGGATCATTAACGCCCTGAAAGGGAATAAGTCTCCGGGGCCTGACGGTCTCTGTAATGCTTACTATAAAACATTCCAGAATATCCTGGTGGGTCCATTAACAAACCTCTTTAACTATAAAAGGGATACCGGGAAAGTCACTGGGAACATGGGTCTGGCCCCACAGTGCTCTTGTTAAAACCAGATAGAGACCCAACAGACTGCGCAAGTTACCGCCCATCTCATTGTTAAATGGGGATGCAAAGATTTATTCTACCATTCTGGCACAGAGACTGGCTAACGTTCTCCCGAAGATTATTCACACATGCGTCACACATATGACAACATCCGCAAGGCTTTGAATACCATTGAATGGGGACGAAGGATGGGACAGCGTATGTCGGTGTAGGCATTATACGCCTCCAGAGCCTTTGATAGTTTAGATTTGAGCTGTTTACAACTGACTCGAAAAATTTGGTTGCAAACCTATATTTTCCATTATGATCTTGGCTAATTATCGGAGCCCGACCACAAGACTAATGATTAACGGGCTGATTAACGTGCAACTCACTGATAGTATTCCGATCCGCAAAGGAACTAGGCAAAGGTGCCCGCTGTCCCCGCTGATCTTTGCCATGGCCATGGAGCCCCACGCACAAATAGCATGGGCAGAACAAGGTATACTGGGGGTGGTGTCAGTATCGTGTGGACCCCAGAAAATAGCCCTTTACGCGGACAACATTCTTTTGTTCTTAAAGGACACGGCACACTTACTCCCCCAGGCCATTAAATTACTAGATAAATTCACTGCAGTCTCAGGGTTTCACATCAATTACCCCAAATCCAAGGCACTTAACATCCATGAAGACCCAGAGCGGGTGACAGAATGGGAGAGACGTTGCCCACTAACATGAGGTCAAGGGTCCATTGCTTAGCTAAGAATAAATCTAACACCTACCTATGAGAGGCTTTATGGGGAAAACATCCCGGGCCGCTAAAAACTCTGACAGAAGACCTCAAAAGATGGGACATGCAGGAATTGTCCTGGTCTGCACGGATAGCGGCTGTTAAAATGTCCCTTCTCCCCAGGTTTTTGTATGTAGTAGGCGCACTCCCACTAAGGATCCCAAGCCCAGCGATTAAGAACCTACAAAAGAGAGTCATGTCTTTCATCTGGAAAGGGAAGAAGCCAAGGGTCCCCAAGAAAGTCCTGTTCCGGCCACAAGCAATTGGTGGGCTGGGGGCACCAGAATTCTGCAGATATTTGTGGTCAGCACAGTTGACACCAATGTTAAAATGGGTTCCCTGGGAGAACCAGAATCTATGGGTAACTCTGGAAAGGGAAGCGACTAGGGTCCCCCTAGAATGTCTGGGGTTCTTGTGTGCGAGACATAGAGGGAGAGAAGGAACACTGTTGGAAACAACTAAAGCCACCCTATGATCCTGGACAAAGCACTACAGGGAAAGAAGATAAAGATAGGAGAAGGCCCACTTACACCAATGGCCCACAACCCAGACTTCACACCAGGCACACAACCCTATTTTTGGTCCCGCTGGGAGGGAGGACGAACCTTGACACTAGGGGAACCTCTGACATTTGAAGGGTGCAAAGAAAAGTTTCAGATACCAGAGAATAAACGATACCACTGCACCGAAATTAGGCACTGGATCACAAATACAAAAGTGAAAGAGGGAGCATCCTGGGAACCAGCGGGATTGGAACTCACAATAAAGGAGGGGGTACCGGAAAAGGGGGGGGGTCGATAATATACCGACTACTGTGTGGTGCGGATCCGGAAGAAACCTTATCATACATGGAAAAATGGGAGGCAGATGTGGGAAAACTGATAACCTTGGAGACCTGGGGACAAATATGGCGACTGGCCATGAAAAGCTGTGTCTCGATCAAAGAGGCGGCCTATAAATTGTACCTAAGATGGTACATCACGCCACAACAAATACACTCCATCAATTCAAGCTACCCCTCACTTTGTTGGCTGGGCTGTGGCATACTAGGGACTTAATTCATATGTGGTGGGCTTGTCCGCTGGCACAGGCGTACTGGAAGGAAATTCTGAGTCACATCAAAGAAGGGCTGGGAGTGCAGCTGCCTTTGGATCCAGCGGTGGTACTGCTGGGAGAGGCAGTAGAAGGCAGTTATGCGAACACTGTGAACCGAGCTATGCTTATAACCCACATGCTGAACGCAGCCAGAATCAACTTAGCACACATGTGGAAAAGCAAGTGGTAGTGGTAGCCATGTGGTGGGTGAGGCTGTGGGGAGTTATGGCCATAGAGAAGGTGACATCATTGGCATATGGCTCATATCCCAAATACCTGAATACGTGGATGCTCCTCCATGAGTTTACTGAAGATAGGGAACAAATGTACTTTAAACCCAGAACCCTTCGTAAGGTCTCTATTCTGTGACCATGCAAGACTGGTAAAGACAGTTCTATCCTCCAATGCACCTAACTGTTTGTTAAGCATTTTCATTTTATCTCAACCGAACACTGCCAAGATTAACAGTGAAAAGGGGGGATAGGGGCATGGTGGGGAGTTCAACTGTTTAACTGTTATACTCAAGAGCCCACAACAGAAGGAAATGAGAATTGAATGTATGAAGAATGGCTAAATTGCTACACTTTGTTTTCTTATGTACGCTTAAGTGCTCTTGGGAAGAAAATAAAAATAAAGTTTGTAAAAAAAAAAAAAGATTAGGCTACTATACATTTGCACCAAACTGTCTCCCCTGGGTTTCCACAGGATCTCCTCCAAGTCCCCTCCGGGTACCGCCCTATCCATGGATCTCCATATTTTGCCCCGGTCGTCTTTTTGCCAGTCCCTAATTACTCTCGTTTGTGCGGCCGTGTAGCAGGCCCTAAAATCTGGCTCACCCATTCCCCCTCGGGAAGTTTGGTCTCTAATTACTTTTGCGGATACTCTTTGGTTTTTTTTTGTTCCAAATCAATTGGTTTGTGATTTTGTGGAGCAATCTAAAAAGGGGTGGTGAAACGCGGGTCGGGAGGGCCGTAAAGTAGTAGAGTAGCTGTGACAGTAGTACCATTTTTTAGATGTTAATGCGCCCCATCCATGCTATCATTAGCAGATCCCAGTCAATCATTTTGGTTTTGAGTTTCTCCACGGGCGGTGGATAGTTTGCTTGATATAGCCGTCCCACCGTTTTGGTCAGTCTTACCCCTAGGTATGTAATGGAGTTATCTACCCATCTATACTGGAAAGTCTTTTTAAGGGTTGGCTCTGCTTAGGTTGTGAGGTTGCGGCTGAGGATTTTGGATTTGTTTGTGTTCACTTTCAACCTGGCTACTGCCCTGAACTGAGCTAATTCCTCGTTAACTTCCCTCCTGGCGGTTTCCGGTAGGGGCAATGTCAAGAGCATATCCACGAAGGCAGCGACTTTGTGGGTGCTCCCCCCAAAGGGTATTCCTGCAATGTCTGCGTTTGCTCTTATGGCTGCTAAGAAGGGTTCAAGATGTAAGGTGAATAGTATGGGAGATAACGGACATCCCTGCTTCGTGCCTCTTCCGACAGATACTGGCTTTGAAATTCGACCATATACGGCAAGCTGAAGAAGCAGAAGCAGCTGTTGGTAGTTGGCTCTCACTCGCGCCAGGAAGTTGGGCCCGAATCCCATCTTGATCATAGTTGCAAAGAGAAATCCCCACTCCACCCGATCAAATGCTTTTTCGGCATCCAGTGCCAGGAGAATGGCGGGGATTCCTCTCTTTTGGATCTTCTCGATTAGGTGTGCTAATCTCCTGACATTATCCTCTGTCTGTCTGCCTCTGATGAAGCCAGACTGGACGGGTTGAACTATTATGGGGAGAATCCTTTCGAGTCTGGCCGCCAAGATGTTCGTGTGGATTAACGCTATGGGGCAGTAGAACCCGCACTCTAGGGTCTTTGCCTTTTTTGGGAATAAATATCACCTTCACCTCTTCCATTGATTTGGGTAGAGCTTTGGATGTTCCTATATGGTTATATAGCCTTGTTAGGAGGGGTATTAGGGTTTCCTTGTGGGCTTTGTAAAACTCTGCGACAAAGCCATCTGGCCCTGGGGATTTGTTTATGGGTAAGGAGTTTATTGCCACCCTCACCTCATCGGACGTGATTTCCCCTTCCAGGGTTTCCCTCTCCTCCCCGGGTATTTGTTGTAACTCAATTTTATTTAGGTAGGCTTCCTGGCGTGTCTTTTTCTTCCTTCCTCAAAATTCTGGATAGGAGTCGGTCTGATTTATTAGCCTTGCTGTAGTATTTTTGCCTGAGGCGCAATAAATTGAGCTCTGCTACCTTGGTTTGTATGAGGTCTAACTGCTCATATCGTCCTGTATTCTCTTTTAACCGCTTGGGTCTGTGCCACTCCCATCTTTGCCATTATGCCTTTTAGCGTCTCCTCTAGTCGCCCCTCTTCCAGCCTTAGTTCCCTATCTCTTTTTGCTTTTATGGCTATGATTCTCCCTTTTATCGTTGCTTTGAGGGAATCCCACCACGTCTGTGGCGACGTATCGCCGATCTTGTTGCTCTCAACGTAGGTCTCGACTTCTTGTGTAACTTCCCAGATGAGTAGCACGTCCTTAAAGAGCGGGGTCGGATAGTGCCATTTCCACAGGCCCTGCGGGCCTTGGTTTCTTTTTAGGGTAAAGGTTATTATGGCGTGGAGAGTGCTATAGCGCCCAGAGTGACTTCAGATACCTTTCTGAGCAATGCACTGGAAAGCCATGTGTAGTCGATCCTAGAGTGTGACTGATGTGAGAAGAAGGTGAATCCCTGCTGTCCCCCTGCAGTTCCCTCAATGTGTCTATTAACGCCAGGTCCTGGAGTTTCTGCTTAAGGTCCCCTGAGGGTCGCAGTGGCGGGCCCTGGGGGATCCCACTCCTATGTTTGGTAGGGTCCCAGGCCAGTCCCCAGTTAATATGATGTGTGGTGTTGTGAACTTCTCTAGGCGAGTGAGGGTTTTCTAGATGAAGGCATCTTGGCCTGTATTTGGGGTGTAAAGGGTTGCCACTGTGTAGATCTCTTCCCCCCCTTTCTAGCATTACTGCCAAATATCTGCCCTGGTCATTGGTTTCCTTCCTTTTTACTGTTGGTCCAGCCATCTCTCGGAGCCAGCAAAACGCCCCCCTTTTTGCCGGCTTGCGTGGCCTGGATAATTCTGTGTGTGTCCCGTGGGTGAATGTGGGCCTCTTGTAGTGGGACTATGTGCGGCTGTTCCCTTCTCAGGAATCTCTCCACCTTCTTTCTTTTGATCAAGTTTAACCCATTGACGTTTAGTGTTAAGACTCTTAGGTGTTCGGTGCTAGCCATTCTTTTTTCACCTGTGCTTGTGATATCTGCTTGTGCCCCTTTTGGTTTTGAGTGTGACTATTTGATTCCTCGTTAGTGCCTGTCGTAACCACTGGCCTCTACAGGTGCTACCCGTATCGTCTACTCCCCCCTCCCTCCATGCTACCCCTCCCCAACTGGGTGGGTTCAGCTGGCTCTGGGCCCCTCTCGTTTTGTGGTCACGAGAGCTGAACCCTAGGGAAAACCCAGATTTGCCCAACGCAATAACTCCCAATCCCATTCCAAAGTCCTATCCTACCTCCTCCTGCGAGTTCAAACTTCAGTAGCCATTTTTTACTTTAAAGCACCATACTAAGCTTAGCGTGCACCCTGCCCAGGCGTACACCCTCTGTGGTGTTGATTCCTCTAATTGTAGGGTCAAGTCATGCCCCCTGTGGGGGATCCCTTTTTGTCTGCCTCCTTGCTATTCGGTGGGATCTTAGGGGCGAATTGGTTTTCTCCCTTCTTTGTTTTCTTGGACTTCACCGTAGACCATTCACATGGTCTAGGGGCGTTTAGTTGGCTGGTAGACGGGAGGGGTGTTGATTGCATCTCGTCTTGTATTCCCAATAGGTTTGCATCCTGTTCACATGTCGTAACCTTGTGCTGCCTCCCCTGCCAGTTGAAGATCAGTCCGAATGGGTGCGTCCATCTGTATCAGATTTGCTGAGCTCTGAGATGTGCTACGACAGGGCCCATTCGCCTTCTTTTGTTGAGGGTTATTTCTGATAGGTCTTGGTACAGGAAATTTCCGCACCATTGTAGGTTATTTGGATTGCCTTTTTGGCCTTGGTTAGGATCTGTTCTTTGAGTGTGAAGCTGTGTAGTGTCACCAGTACGTCTCTACGTCTCACCCCAGGTTCCTGTCGGGGCGGTCCCACCCTGTGGATTCTGTCGAATTGGATCTCCGCTCCTGGTTCCGACTCTAACAGGTCGCTGAAGATGCTCTTGAGGACCTGAGTTAGGTCTTGATCTTGCATCTCCTCTGGCAGACATTTGACTCTTATGTTCGATCTCCTTGATTTGTTCTCCAGATCTTCTGTCTGCAGTTCTAGGTTGTGGGTGGCCATTGCCAGAGTTTCTAAAAGGGTGTCTGCTTTCCTAGCGTCTTCTGTTGGTTCTGGGATGGCGCGCTCATTGATATCCACTCTCTCCTCGATTTTGTTGATGTGTCTTCTTATTTCCTGTATACCTTCAGCCAAAATTTCTCTGAGTGTCCATTTGTTTCTGGCCCGCCGCAGTGATTTTGTATACTATCTCTCCAAGGAGGTGTTTGAGTGAGGCTTGCGGCACCGGTCTCTCTTGACCCTCCTGCGTGGAGTCTACCTGCTTCTGTGGGCCAGTCGCTCGTGATGTGGCCCCCGGCTGATTTGGTTTCTTTGGCCCATATCTGTGCTAGGGTATCTTCTTGAGCCTTCCTGATGTTTTTGAGGGCTGAGGGGGCCTCCTTATTCCCGTTTCTTGCCATTGCAAAGCATACTTGGCGAGGTTATGTTTGTCTCTATTTTATTGTGCATCGAACAGAAAGGACAAATATCAATATGGGTTTATTAAAGGCACTGACACCACGTCAAATGGATTTGCATTGAATCTTCTTAAAGAAAAAGCAATTATTAGGGACAAACCAGTCTATACTGCCTTTATCGATTACACCATTGCATTTCATACCGTGAATTGGGCCTTTTGAATGGATAATGTCCTCCCACGTATTTCTCATCTTTGATAATCCCCTTCCAGTGCCAGCTGCTTCAGAAAAGAATGTCTTGGTAGAGGGCTAGGCTCATCCAAGACTGCACCCAAAAAGAAAAGAGAATCCAACCAACGGTCATTTGTGATTCCTGCCTCATTCTCCATGATTACTCTAAGCTTGTGTACGGCAGCAACAGTCTGATCAGGGACCCATTCTCCAAATCATTGGGAGGCACAAATGTGCGGCACATACTCCCTATCTTCTGACAGACCCCTCCCTCCATAGCTGTTATGAGGTCAAGGATATACCTATTCTGCAAGGTTATAAGCCTCCGGGCCCCCAGTTCTTCTTTGATGGCACTGAATGCTGATTCGGACAAATTAGCAAATGGCAAGTGTGCATACCGGGTCACCTGGAGCCACTTTGCATTTGCCACGGCTTGGACCCCAGGGGCCAGGAGGGACGTGAAGAAGATCTCTGTATGACTAAATAGCCGGTACTGTTCAGGGATGTTCATTAAAGCTTTTGATGATGCTACTGAGATGTAATTGGACCGCTTGGTCCATCGCAATAGTCCTCCTTTCTGTGGTCGGGCAGAGTCATTGATATGTCTATATGTGATGATGAAGGGGACGGAAGGGGCACAGGGGACAAAGAGGATAAAGGGGGCACAGATGTGACTTTGGGTATTTGGTGGGTGATGATCAAATGTCCTTCAGGAATGACAAGAACTGGCACATGTAGTGTGAAACTACACACACCTCTCCAGGCTGGAGGCAACTGCCTTTAGGCATACAACACGCAAGTCCAAACAATGTCCAGAAGCATAGTCGTACCTCCAGCCAGATCAGCGATGCGAAGAGTGCAGATGCAGTTCCCATTTGTGCCAACAGGCCCTGTGCAATCGCCCTTGAAACAAAGAGAAAAATGAGTGTCTGTATATGAACAGGATTTTCTGGCTCCTTGAGCAATGTCAGATGCTGCAGATAAATTTGCCACACCTTCCTGCATTCTTGATTTATACGTGCCACCCCTTCTTCTGAGAATCTCCTTATCCCTCCAGCTCTGCAACTCTCCACCCCTTGCTCCCAGCGGTTATTGGTGATAATAGCCCCTTTAGGACTCATTTGGACTCTGTGTACACCCAACATTCTTCTGGTGTTTACAATCTGTAGCTGAACATTCTTCATTGATAGGTTAAATAGATGCTAACCCTACTTCATTTGGGATAAATACCCTAGGGACACCATACGTGTGGGGAATGAGAGAGCAAATGTAGCAAAATCCTACAGATCTCTTTCCCAACTTTCCTCATGTGGCTGTACCATATATTATCTATTGCGAAACACTGTGCATCTACTTTTGGGTGTATTTCATTGTCATCATTGTTCAAGAAATGAATATTTCTTCTGAACCCTAGCAATGTATCCTGATATTCTGTAAAACTATATACATTTAAACCATCTACAACCATACTCATTGCCATCTTCAAACATGATGACAAAAGAAACACAAAAAACATATAAACACTCATCCCAATGTACATTATACATTTGAAGGTTTTCCTCCTTTTTTAAAACAAAGAAATTCAATTCCTGGATTTTTGTATGCACTTCCCTTTTCCACTGGAACAAACTGTGAATCCCTAGTGTATACTTAACATTGAGCCTGCTCCTGTGCAAGTGGAGGGGTACCAGTATCCTTTTGTGTATGGCTGACGTGGATCCAACTCTTGTTGCCCTCCGCCTTCACAGCAGTCAGAGTCATGTAAATCACATGGTGCAGCCCATGGTTACTCCACTTATTCCAATGGTGCACGAGGGTCCAGACGTAAATCCAGTCACCCAGGAATAATGGTTGCTTGTGTTGATCATCGTTTTCCTTGCCACTTCCTCCTGTAGACTGTTGGTGAGAAGACACAGCCTGTAAATATATAATCTTGACACTTTTTATTAAAGCTCTAAGGTGCTCCCTAAACTCCTCTCCTAGGACCTCTGCAATCTTATGTGCATCTGATACAGTGCATGCAGGTGGGAATTGTGTATGTAATCTATGCCCTGTCCTGATGTCGTAAGGGCTGAGATGATATTTCCCTGGCTGATTTCTCCAAAGAGTGCCAAGGGCAGACAGTGCAGCCATGATTTCCTTAATTTGTTGCACATCTTAGCCAACCGGACCTTGAGAACCCCATTTAGACGTTCAACACTACTGTTGGCCTGCGGGTGGTACACCGAACACAACCTGTGCTTGTTTCCTAAGAGCGAAGTAATTTCTGAGAGCAAGGCCTTCAAAAAGTGGGTTCCATTGTCGGATGTCAAGACCTCACAAACTCCCCACCATGGAAATTCCTCTCACATCAGGGGTTTTGCTGCAAACCTAGCATCAGGGTGTACACAGGGACCAACTGCAAGCCACCGGGAGAATGGATAAACAATTACTATAAGATACTGGTAATTATTACATCACACAAGCATGTCAATTAAATCTATGTGGAGCTCCCGAAATGACCCAGAGGACCTGGGCAAGACTCTCCTTACTGACCTCATGGTGTTTCCAGGATTGAATTCCTTGCAAACTATACAGTTTCCTACAAATATACTTACCTGTTCTTGGAGGTTCTGTATGAAACATTCCTCTGGGAGCTCTGCTGCAATCTTTGTCATCAAGAAATGTGCGACAGGTAATGTAGTTGCTCTAGAGCCACAAAAAACAGTTCTACAGACGTACTACCTTTTCCGTCAGCTCCTGTCTCCACAGCAAATCCTTGGTGAGAGGTCACATCCTCTCTTTGCCCAAAGCTCCTGTTCCTCGTTAGTGCTTTCCCTGTAGTGTGTGGAGCTGGCAACTGTATCTGCTGCGACACAGTTTCCATTTTCTGGCAGCCTGTAAATGGTAAATATGTTGCTACCTCTGCCACCCCATCAGCGGCATCATTTCCAAGTGCTATGGAGTTAGTACGATAAGTATGCATAGCGCATTTCACAATACCTACTTCTGTGAACAGGGTTAACACTTTTATTAGTCGGGATAGCAGTGCAGCATTCTGGACAGGAATCCCATCAGATCTCCTAAACCCTCTTCTCTACCACCTCGACAACCCTGAATGCACAGTGGAGGTTACATAGGCAGAGTCAGAATAAATAGTGAATACCTTCCCCTTACTCTTTTTAGCACCTCTACAAGTGCCACTAGTTGAATGCGAAGGCAACCGTCTCTTCAGTCTGACATGGTATTCCCCATCCACAAGGCCCACAATGGCTGCACCCGAATGCCTCTCACTAGTGTCCTGACTAATTGCCGAAGACCCAGCAACAAAAAGTACCTCAATTTCCTCCAAAGCATCCTCCTTAACACTCATCCTCTCTTCCTTTTCTCCCTCATACATTGCACAATCGTGGATAATGTCATCAGGCTGCACTGGCTTGGTTACAAACGTTGCAGGATTGACTGTGACATTGTGTGGGATATATCCATGAATTAATGACTTTGTATCCTGAAACACTTTGGGTTGTCAAAGTCGACTTGGACTTTTCCAAGATCGCAAAGACTGCATGCTCCACATACAATGTCACCAGACAACCCATGGTAATGGTTGAAGACTTTTGAATTGCAAAAGCTGCTGCTGCTAAAGCTTGCTCAAAGGAAAACTGTCCATGTATTTCTGGGTCTCGGAGTCCGCTATAGTATGCTAAAGGTTTATGGCCTAGCGATGTATGCTGGGTCAGGACTGCTGTCATCACCTGCCCATTCAACTGAGAGAATAAATGAAATGGTTTCTTGCAATTGGGGGTCACCAAGACTGGAGTATTGCTGATCGCTGGCTTGAGTTCCCAAGAGCAAGTTACCATTTCATCAGACCATTCTATTGGGCCTGTTAACTTTTGTGCTCCCTTAAGTCCCTTCAGATATAGTCTCATGTAACTAGAGTAGTCAAAGATCCAAGATTTACAATCGTTATAGAGTCCCAAAAACTCCTGCATTTGTCTCACTGTCACTGGCTGAGGCGTGTTCTGAACTGCGGTGTCTCTCTCTGGCATTACCTTCCTTCCTGCAAGCGATCTCACTTGCCCCAAATATACTGCCTCTGTCTGACAGTACTGACATTTTTCTTTGTCCACTTTGTACCCCTTCTCCTCAAGCACGGTGAGGAGCGTTATTGAATCTCCTCGACACTGTTCTTCTGCAGTGCTACAGACTAGCAAATCATCCACGTACTGGATTACTGTACTGGACACAAGTAATTTCCCCAAATCCATTTTAACCACCCCAGTGGCAGGATTTGGTACCACTGGAAATTCCACCTCAACAATATTATTGAGGGGGTGCAAATCCTGAACCATCCTCCAACTGGACCCATTCTCCTTATTCACAGGGTAGATGGCCCTGTTACATGGGGTTGTATTATGCCTTGCTTTAACAAGGCCATAATGGTCCCGTAGTCTTCGTCCGCCTCTCTAGACATGGGATACTGCTTAACCCGTGGTAATAGTGCACCAGGTTTCAATTTTATTTACTCTGCTCCTGCACTCTTTAGCAGCTCCACATCATGAATGGCCCAGCACCTTTTCCGAATCCGCCTTCCAATGTTAACATTTATTTCTAACGATGAGCATGGTCTCTGGTACTTCCCTTTGCCCTATCGCTATCTGGCAAGGCACCCCATTCTCAGAAATCATCTCTCATCTCTTCGTTGTCTTCGAACAATTGCTTGTCGGGGACGTCCCTTTGCGATAAGGTCGGATCGATGCACAGAATTGTGCGCCATTCTCTGCCTTCCTCATCAGTGCCTGAGAGAACCACCCTGTTCTTCTTGATCACTACTGCCTCTAAGAAAATCATAACAATGGTGCCTTCTGTTACCTCCTGCGGCACAGCAGGCCGAAACAAGAATTAAATCATTCAAATGTCTGATTTCTGATCCCCGGTGCCCAACTCAACAAAACCATTACCCCATAAAGAAAAATCCTAAGGACATAAATCTTCCTTGGGATTCTCTTTTTAAAGTTTCACTACTTGGATGTGAGTCCCAGACTCACACAATACCTTGTGTACTCCCCTGCCAGGTTCTTTCGTATATGTGAAAGGACGAAGAAAACAGGCTTGCCTGAACCAAACCAAACTTTATTGAACGAGGTGTAGAGTGGAGATATACTTGTCTGCGAAGGAAGCTTGCTTCACTCTCCTTGATTCTATTCCTCTCATTGTTCTCTCCTGTCAGTCCCCTTAATACTTGTATGCCCAATGGTACTCATTTTCTGCTGCTCTCTCGATTTACGTCTGTCCTGTAAGGAGTAAAACATCTCTCTCTTAGTGCAGGGCCAATTAGTGATTTTATAGGGGGGGCATTAATAGCCAATCACAAGTGTTCTTGTTCACGCCTCTACAAACACCCCTCCAAGCCCCGCCCCCTTTTCTCCTCGTAGCGGGTTCCCATACTGCCTCGCAACCAAGCATATCTCTGCGGGTGACTCTGGCTTTCAGGACACCAGGGTCCGGGGAACAGCGGTCCAAGGAAGGCTGACAAGTAGTTAAGGAGCTGCGGCTGGAAAATGGCAGAGTGCTGTGGTTGCTAGCCAAAAGCAGTACTGGAACGTGCGTTCTCTGGATGTTGTCGGGATGTTATCTCCTACAATGTCCCTCTTCTTACAGCCTCCCAGAACGTGGCCAGACTTCTACCAAGCAGGGTTGGGTTCCACCATCTATACGTTCCAACCTGTGGTACACGGGTCTCTGGTGACACGGGCACTCTCACAGTATAGTTTCTTTACACAATTTGGGTGCGGGTCCCAGACTTGCAAAAGTCTGGTATACTCTCCTGCCAGGACTTTTCTTCCCCAAAGAGACGCAGGTGCCTGGTTCACTGTCCTGCAAGGGCTTCTCACAAAATTTCATAAGTGCCTGGTTTGCTGTTCTGCCAGGTCTTCTCACAAAGATTTGCAAGTCTCTCAGTATCGGGTGCGGGCCTTAGACTGGCACCGAACTTCAGGCTTCAGCCTTTGCCATGCTTTTAATGCCCAATGCATTAGCGACCGTCCTCTTAACATCATGTTACTTTTCATCACCTCTACATGGCATTTCGCCATTTTCCACGGTGCGTGAAACTTGTTGTGAAGTGCCCCAGTGTCCCACCTTCCCCAGTTGGGATCACTGGTTATGTGTGGCTGCTTCAGAGTCCCTCATGAGCTTCTGTTGTTTCTGCACTTCGCCGGTAGATCGGAAAAGCGTCCTGCCTTTCTCCGCTGTTCGCCTGGCTTCCAAGGTCTAGGGGCAGCGTACTGCTGTCATTGCCCGTGCAACGTGAGAGCTCTGATTCTCTTGCTTCTCCTTCTCGGTGGTATCGGCAGTCCTTCAGCATTGGGCAGAACTCTGTGCTCTCGCCGAGCCGATTCTTCTTCCAACGGAAGCCGGCTGCTCCTGTCAGTTCTTCTCTCCTCTGCAACAGCTGTTGAGTTTTAAAGATCCCGTCACAGCATCACTCCTTCGAACAACTAAAACGTGTTGTTGGTTTTTAGGCTCTGCAGATCTTCATCCCTCTTCCTCATCCCAGTCGTGTAGCTTGAGTCGTGAACAAGCAGGGAATAATTATTGGTGTTTGCTATCTCCTTTTCTACATAACAATATGTCATAAAGGCATGAGGAATTGAGGGGCTATCCCTAAAAGGGAAAGGGGGATACCATGTCTCATATGACAAGGTCTCACTACACCACTGAGGGTAGCCTCCCCCATGTGATCCTCCCTCGTATAACATCATCAGATTCACCACACAGCATAACATTAATCACCCCTGCTGGGCTGTTCAGCATTATTCGCCCCATTTAGCAGTCCCCTGTAGCATTACCATCGATCTCACCCAAGCATTTACCATTTTAATTCGGCAGTGTGGCAAAGTGGTGTTACTAAACAAAGACCTAGTTACATTATCTTAAATTGTTTTTTATTAATTGATAAGACCATGTTTTTTGCACATTTTTAAGTTTCTACTCATTCTGTCAGAATTACTTAGTTGGATCTTTCACCCCTTTACTGTTATTAAATATGAAGAGGGCCTAAGAGTGCAGTCTGCTGCAGCTCAGCAAACTCCTTTTACTGTGAAGGAGATTGTTGCCGTGAGGACTGCCTTGGTGGTGACACTCTACTTTAAAACCCAGCTTTGGCGTAGAGCGCGCAAAGTGTGCCTAAGGCCTAAGAGTGCAGCCTGCTGCAGTCTCATTAAGGCTCTGTTAGGTGGTTGAAGTGTGGAGTACCCACCCATATGTCATCGTTTTATGAGCTTCTTAGCAAAAATATATCAGTATTAGCCGATGTGAGGAACCTGAGGGCGTCCTCACTTCTTTTCCCCGGTTGCCTCTTCTCAGGTGTCCAGGGAAAGGCCATCGCTTTTGGATCCTGACCCTGTGGGTGGAAATGCGAGGGAGGATCACCTGGGAGGAGGAGACTTGGGGAGTGGGTAGAGACATGGTATCTCCCATTCCCTGTACCCAAAGAACCCTCTATCCCACAAGCCTTTATAGGCTTTTGTCAGCCCTTTCCCTATCCTTCTCCGACAGCATTCCCCGAGAGACACCAGTATGCTACTGGATCGAGGAAGATAACACATCCTCATTTTCCTAATGCCACACATACAGATCTTTGCCAGGTACTGAGAGGAGGAAGAAGACAGCAAGAGTAAGGAAGGACTACTGCTTCATTAGTGAGCGGTCTAATGATTTTTTTAATAATTATGGCGGCTGGAACTTTAAAAGCCGGAATCGTGAATGAAATGGAGTCAGCTGTGGAGACAGGACCACAAACCGCTGGGTGCAAGCAGACCCCTCCAGTGCAGCAGTGTGGCAAGTGGAGCGCTCAAGACCCTTTGAAGCATGCAGAGTTTATGCAGCATGAAGTGGAACTGAAGGACGCCAGAGGCCGGTGGTGATCTGCAACAGGGAAAATGGTGTGACCGAGCGAAGCAGTCGTGTGAGTCCCAAGCTGCAGGAGGCGAAGCATTGCTGGGTGAGCGCGAGCTACAGAGAAGTCCCCGGGAGAAGACGTATGGTATCGCGCGGGATGGTAATAACCTGTGGTGGCAGAGGACCACGTAGGAAGCCATAAGACCGACCGGTGAGTGTGCCTAGGAAGGGGGAACACCAGGCTGGCAGGCTGACATGCTAAACCAGTGCCTTTGAAATCGAACGAAGTGAACGCAAGTTTTGAGTACTATTGAATTTTGAGCAAAGTGAAAGAAAGGAAGTTGGAAGAAATATATGTACTTTTGAATACTGAATGAAACAAAAGCGTGTTTTGAGAAATATAAGCACTTTTGAATACCGAACAAAATGAAAGCAAGTTTTGAGCACTCTTGAATATTGAGCGGATTGAGAGAAAGTTTGCGAAGCTGACTGAAACAGCGAATTGCAGTATATGAGAAACCAAGCAGGTGCAACAGCCTAAATGCAAGGAACTGTGTTTGATGAGAAACAAGTACTGGCTGAAGCCAATAGAATACAAAGAGTTGTGTGGTCCAAGAGAATAACAGAAACTGTATGTCATAAGGAACCAAGCCTTGATATGCCCCAAGAAGAACCAAGGCAGTGTAACAAGTGCATGGGGGCCAGCCAAGCCACAATACAGTGTCAGGCGTGTGTGACGCATGTGAACCAATCAGGTATCATTGTGAAGTTGAAGCAGTGGTTAAGTGTTGATGGAGAATCAGTCAAGCGGGGGTATCGGTTGCCTGACCTGTAATGGGTGAACCATGTGGTCCAACAACTGCACCTAGACCGAGTGCCCTCAATGGAAAAGCCACTGAAAGCACCCTTAAAGAAACTTGGGTTCGACAGCAACATTTTTGATGGTTTTGAAACCAGGAAACTGAACTGCCTATGTGAAATAGTGAAAAGGGATAATATCCTAAGATCTGGAAAGTATTCCCTGGAACTGTGTTGTTTTGAAAGCTGGTAGAAGATTTGAAGTCTTGGGGAAGGGAAACCTTGTGTTTTTTTTTTTTAACTATTTTGAACTTGGGGAAGTTGATTACAAGCCAGGAGCTGGAAGAAGCTCTGAACTTTATTTTGAACACTACTCATTTTTATGCTGACATCCCTACACATTGTGTACAGTTAGTTGTGAGGGCAAGTATACGTTTTGGACACAGATATATACTTTGGACTTCCTGACACAGAATATCCTTTGCTTTCTTTAGGTAGGGAAAATCCCACCTTACAATAGGGCAAGTTAGGCATTACTTCACCCTGTCTTTTAAGTTAATCAAACATTGAGAACCAAACTTGAACCTGTTGTCTGTGTCTGCTTCATGATGCCTTCACACTGGCCCGGGATTGACTACTGTAAGGAAGGCATGGTATCAAACAGTAAAACACACATGTGATCACAGTTCAAGGGTGTTTATAGTGCGTCAATCAAGTTTGAAAAACACCTATCTGATCCTAAGTCTAAAGATGGGAGCAAGCTACGACCATCAAATAATAATAACGCAGTCCTAGTCGAGTCTGTCAAAATAAAAGAGTCTATACTAATAAACCTATTGCCAATCCTTACTTCTAAATACAAATAGTGTGGACAACAATGTTATGCAAAAGAAAAATGTTCAAGAAATGATATGCCAGGATATTCAAGCCGTTGGCTTCCCTTCCTCACGTTTTCAGCACAGGAGAAGGGAGGGACTCCACCCCTACTACTTTGGCAATTGGCAATAAGAGACTGGATCCGGCCCCAATCTACAGTACCCTAAAGGCGAGTCCTCACCATACTACTAACTCACCAACCACCAAACCCAGTGAGGCTGACACCACCACTAGTGACAATGATACGGATACAGCCTCAACTCATAACTCTGCTAATTACGTGATTACTGATATGAACTCCCCAACCTCCATATTCAGTGATGCCAACACCAGTGTAAGTAGCCATGTGGTTGACGTAACCCTGCTCAATGCCAATCATAGGGATACCAATACTACTGTAGGTAATGATGCTTTTACCACTACAGGCAGCCATGTTGTTGATGTAACCCTGCTCAATACCAAACCTAGTGATACCAATACTACTGTAGGTAATAATGCTTTTACCACTGCAAGCAGCCATGGTGTTGATGTAACCCTGCTCAATGCCAAACCTACTGATACCAATACTATTGTAGGTAAGATGCCAACACCACTGTAAGTAGCCATGTTTTTGATGTAACCATGCCAAATACCACTCACAGTGATGCCATTTCCACTGCAAGCAACCATGTTGTTGTTCTGATCCTCCCAAATGCCAAATCTAGCGATGCATTTATCATCGTAGGTAATGATGACAATACCATTTTAAACAACCATGTTATTGATGTGACCCTGCCAGTAACCACAACTAGTGATGCCATCACCAATACCTGCAAAGCCCAGCACTGCGCCATCACCATACCAACTGCACCTCCCCCAACAACCCCCAATATACAACCATCAAAATCCAGATCCAACCCAACCTTTCTTATGCAGAATCCCCCTTTTAGCTGTGCCCTCATCAATGCCTGGTCCATCAACGCCCACGCCCTGGACATTCACAACATCATCACCACACAATACCTTGACCTCCTCCTGATAACTGAAACATGGTTACATGAAACCTCCTGCCCTCTCCCTTGCTCTGCCAACAGGGTACACCATTCTTAGACAGGACCGATTTTCCAAAGGAGGGGTGTCGCCATCATAGCACGAGACACCCTACACCTCAGAAAATCTGACAAAACCATTGACAACAACAGTGACTACCTCCTTATTAAACTCAACCTCTCGCACAACTGCACCATCTCCATTCACCTCGTCTAACGTCCCCATGGCCCCCTAGGTGACTTCCAGCCTGCCCTCACCTACCTCCTCTCAGACAACCTGACAAAATCAACTAAAGCCGTTTCCCTAGGTGACTTAAACCTCAGCCTCAACAACCCCAGAGATCCCGCTGCAAAGTCCCTCAACACTGCTCTAGAGACTCTAGGGTTCACCAACACCATCTCCGATCCCACACACACTCTAGGTCGCACCCTGGATTGGGTAGCCCAACACAACTGCCCCCTCTCCATTACTGCTAATGCGTTGGCCCCGTGGCCTGACCACCATGTCATCCATTTAAACATTGCTACCACTAAGAAAACACCCCACATCACGCCTACCCTTCCACCAGAGATTTCCAGAAGCGCTTGTCAGTTCTCTGCGGATAGACTACTAACACACTTACAAGGCCCTGCTTTTGAGCCCCCTTTCTCCAATGATCCTAAGACACTAGCAATAGCATACAACACCGCTATTAAACTAGTAGTGGACACCATTGCTCCCCTTAAAGCAAGTAAAGCCAAACCCACCAGGCACACCAATGCATGGTTCACTGATGACCTCATAGAACTCTGCTCCAAAATACGGGCCACACTATCCCTCTGGCAAACTAACCATTCGGATGTAGCCAAGCAGGATTTCCAACTCCATTCTAAAATTTACAAAAAAATCCAGGTCAAAGCCATCTCTTTCAAAGCAAGGATCTCGGGTGATAAATCTAACACCAAAGAAATCTTCTCCATCTTTAGAGACCTAGAGACCCCCTCAAACCTCCACACCCCACAGAATATCACCAAAGACAAGACCTGGTGCAATGAAATCCAAGCTGCCATGCTCAATAAACTGGACACTCTTCAAGCCAAAATCAGACCTACTCAACAAACCTTGTCTAACTCCTCTCTCCCTGAACCGTCACAGGTTAAAGAATCTACCCCCATATTTTCCTTCAACCAAGTTCAAGAGCAAGATATCATCAATATCCTGAATACCATTCAACCCTCCAATTGTAAAGGAGACAGTTGCCCCGCCTCTATCATTAAGTATCGGGGTGATTATCCCGGGGCTGGCAGAGCCGTCCGCGGACCTCCGGGCTGGGGAGGCCCCAACTCCTCCCGTGTCCCCAAAAAGGAGTATGAGACACACACAAGGAGCAAGCCTGAGACTGCTGTTTATTGCAAGGGCAGGGATAGGTTTCTCGTATGCATCCGAGAAAGCGCACACCTCCCTCAGATGGGCTCGCAGGCCCTTTTTACTGTAGTATGACGCGCTACCCGCGTCACCTGGGAAAGTTAGTACAAAAACCTATTGCCACTCAGGATTGGTTCTGGAGTGGTAGGGTTAGTATAGTTAGCATATAGGAAAATACGTTATTGGAAGGAACCAGATCAGGTGGTATGCTTGGGCTGTCCCTAACATTTGTTACTTCGGAATTGCAACAAGGGGACCCTTGGTGATTGGCTATGAGTAATGGCATCAGTTATAAGCCCCCCTGTGTTCTGATTGGTTCTCCCGAAAGCTCCCAAGCCTGGGACCATCGTCGTTCCTAGCAGGCGGTGTACCTGTCATTAGCAACAATGTGCAACTATGTGTTTGTGTAGACAACGGACAGGTCTGCTCATAGGCTCATAAGCGGGTCGTTCCCACCGCTGTAGGTGTCCATCTTGCCGCTTCGTTGTTGCAACCTGTGTTCCAAACGTGAGACCCTGGCGGCTTCTCTGTCTCGTACGCTTGGCACCTTGTCAGTTCGGCTTGGTTACGTGTAGAAAGACCGTAGCTGGAGCAGAATTATGAGCATTTGATTTTGTATTCGGTGTCTGGGGGCTTGGCCTTTGCAGGTGTAACCTTGGCGCTGGGCTCTCGGCATACGAGTTGCAACATCGTGGCCTTGGCTGTGAGTCCTCGTTAGGGGCTTGTTCTGAATGGTCAGCACTTGTATTTCGTTCTGAGAGGGTTTTCGTTTGCGAGGCTCCGGCCTGGGGACTCTTGCTTGCGGCCTACTCGGGCCTAGTTCATGGGTGGCGGTACATAATCCATAGTATGGTGGTCGCGGAATAACAAATCATCATATGCAGCACTAGCTATACATGATAGCGTCTCATAGAGATAGGTGGCGAGGAAGCATCAGCAAGCATATACACGAGCTCTTCAGACGTCTTGCATTTCTGCGGTGCTGTAGAAGGCCTATGTGAAAAAATAAAAACGATGCACGTCCGTGGATGTGACAGTCCGCTATGTCATAGCACTGAGTATGTTCTTTGTGTAGATTGGTGTATGAGTGACCAGTGTGCATGGTGGCACCTGTGTTCTTGTCTGTTGGCTATGTCGTTATGGCATCTCTAATGATGTGGATACTTGTGATCGTTGTTCTAGTCGAGTTCATCCATGCTGCAGGTGTCGGCTTCAGTCGTGCAGGCTGGTGTTGATCGTCCTGGTGGGCATACTCCTCTTATGTGTCAGTTCCTGAACCAGGGTATTTTGCCATCTGGCAAATAGGCGAACTTGTCTCGTGGGGGATGTCTGGGCCGTGATCCCCTAGGCGATGGTCTGGATGAGATTGGGGGGAGGGTGTTATCCCATTCTCCCACTTCTGTCCCCCCTCTGGTCGACTTGTCGACCACAAACTCATCCTTTTCCTCATCTCCTTTCACTCTCCATATTTTAGTTATTCCAGCCAATTGCCCATAGTGGT
Source organism: Ambystoma mexicanum (assembly GCF_040938575.1). Classification (NCBI taxonomy): domain Eukaryota; kingdom Metazoa; phylum Chordata; class Amphibia; order Caudata; family Ambystomatidae; genus Ambystoma; species Ambystoma mexicanum. The sequence continues at coordinate 1,254,312,958 of NC_090933.1, read as the reverse complement.
TTACATGATCTTCAAACGACCAGTACATGTAAACGGAGGTGCCGCCAGGTTTGCAGTATACCCATCTTCCTACATAGCTCCTCTGGTTCCTTGGGTTCTCCACCTTCAGAGATGATGGATCCTTGTGGTTATCGATAATCTGTTTGCGTAGCTTCTCTCTTTCTTGTATTATCATATCCGTGTGTTGGACGTCATCAGCCGATAGTAAGGCGTGCATGACGGCCATCTCCATCATTTCATCATGGAGCGCGCTTTATCACAATCAACAGAGCTGCAACCAATATTATTACTCCTACTATTAGTTTCAGCCCATCTGACAGCCAGGAAGGCATCCATGACCATAGGAAGGAAAACCAGCTGTTGTCGTTCTCAACTCCTTACTTTCTTCCACCATTTTGGAGTGCATCAGGGCAAGTTGGGATACTGCTTCAGTAAGTGTTCCATTGTCCGCGCCATTAGCTGGGATGAATGTGCAACATGATTGTCCAATTTACATGCAAACCCCTCCTTCCATTGCCGTGAGGAGATCCAGCACATATCTGTTTTGTAGTGCTACCATTCTCACTGCTCGTAGCTCTTCTTTGATTGTGTTAAATCCGTTGATAGTCGAGTTTATTGTCATCATCAGCTCCCACCGGGTGATCTGAAGCCATTTTGCATTTGCGTATGCCTGTAGTCCTGGGTGAATTATTGATGAGAAGAACATTGCCGCTCTACTCAATAGTCTATGTTCTGGTGGGATGGAGGTGAGCGCTGTTTCTGACCTTCCCCACAGGTAGTTTCCTGTAAGCGTTTCCCCTCGTCTTTTTGCTCTTGATAAGACTGTTATTGTTGTTCTCGTTGCTTATCTTCACCGATCTCTTCTTTCTCTTGTTCCCTTCGTCCATCTTAGGGAAATTGGCCATGTTGACATGTTTCTGAGGCACTACCAGGGATGGCACGTTGATGTGCACCATAGTGCATATTCCATTCCATAGGGAGGGCAATGTATGGTATGCCTTGTCACTGCAGGCCCAATAGTGATCCATTATTACCGTGGTGCCAGCACCCCCCTCAGGTATCTCCACTGTGTCTTTACAATTGGTGTTGTATCCTACATCCACATCTCCTTTGTGTTGGTAGCACAATTGTATCCTACATCCACATCTCCTTTGTGTTGGTAGCACAATGCGGGTGCAATCAGTGGTAGTATTTTTACTGGGTCTTCATCCTTCTCCATCCATGTCAGCATTGGTACACATGTACCCCACGTTGTCCAACATCTGTCATTGTGTTCCTGTATGGTGTTAATATTTTCTCTTGTTATCATGTTGCTTCCAACTACTCCTATTTCCCATTCATTGTTCATATATATTTTCCCAGTTATTGTTATTAGAGGCCTTTCCCAGCACCCTTGTTCTCCATGAATTTCAGTTGCATATCAATCGCATGGCAGGTAGCCTAGCGTAACCTTCTTCGTTTCTCCTTTGTCGGGGCCGTCCGTCATGTACCTGAAGGCTTCAAAATGTAGGCTTCTTTTGTGGTAGCTCAAATATGTTTTGAGGCAATTGTTCTCGTATGGATTTGTGTCCTTCGTTTTCCATTTGATTCTCACTACTGTCCCTTGGAATCGTCCTTTTGTCTGGAATAGTGCTAAATATATTAGACATAGCACCGTTTTTGCTGGTACTTCGGTAGCTACAAATGTTCTTGATGTGCTCATAGCGTATGGGATCGATGAGCACACGTAGCAGTTGACCAAAATTGGTAAGCAGACAACTGAGGACATGTGTTTATACCACATGTTGTTCGAGACGTGGGCTGAATCTGTAAGATATGTGTCAATTCCCTTGTCGTCTGCGTATGTGCTGCGTTTAACTCTACTGCCCTTACCTCTAGTACTACTCGTACCACCTGATACTGTACCTGTTGCAGCTGTGGGAGGGAGTATGTTAGTTTTGGGTGCAGCCATAGTGTTTAAAGCATAGGTTTTCTGCCAGACAGAGGCAGCCAATAGATCAGTGATCATCAACACACCTAAGATCTTTATTACAGTCACTAATCTCACTGGCATTTTGCTCTTACCTTTGCTGCTGTCCTGCAGCTTATTCTTGCGACGTTAAAAGTGCCCGCCTGAAAATTCTGAAGGTATGCGTTATTGTGGTTAGTACTTTTTAATTAAGCTCTCCCTATCAGGTAGTCGTTCATTGCCCAGGCGAAAAGCTGTTCCCACATTAATCTCAGGGACCTATCTCTCAGGGCTGGTAGGTGCTCGTGGAGATGGGGAAATGATTGTTCTATGACCAAAACGAATGCGGTGCAATACACACGTATCCTTTTTCTTTTCAGATACCTTGGTCTTCTTATATGGTATACAAATTGATGTGATAGGGCTTCAGGGTTGTTATCATCTGTGGGTAGCATTTACTCCTGGGCAGAACGGCACATTAGTTACTCCACTTTCTAAACAACACAGTAATATGCGGTACCTGCATGTGCAAGATAAAAAGAAAAAGAGAACATACAAGTGTTTATAGTGGTGTATGCAACATTCTACTTTGTTATATAATGTCCTTCACTTAGTGGTGGAATGGGCGGGGCTGCGATAAGCAGATGTTCGTTTGCTTTGAGACCTTGTAACCATGGGATGGGTTAGGGGTGATTGTCCCAAATCTGTTAGTGAGTCCGTGGCTAGGGGAAGATCAGGGGTAGTGACATAATAGTCCTTCTTAGCTGTTGCTGTGTCTTTGTCAGCCGATGGTGCTTCTGATGCTGTTGTCTGCGCGGTGGCCCTATTGTGAACGTGAGGGTGGGTCTGGCCGTTGTAGGGCTTAACGTCGTGAAGGTGGGTCGAGGTGTTTTGCCTACCAATTTTACTGCTCGAGGAGCTACTGCTTCCACTAAGTGGGGCCCCGTAAAACGTGGGTTGTTCCACTTGCGATTAAAGTTGCGGAGAAGCACACTATCACCTTCCACGATATTACACAGTCTTTGCTGTCCTTGTTCTTCATTTGTTTCTTCCTGTTGGGTGCTCTTCGACCCGCCCCGCGTGCGCTCGAGCTGTTGAGAGAACGGCGACACTAGTAATCAAAGAAGACACATATTGATACATTTCATCACCAAAAACATTTACAGTACTGTTGTCATGATCAGTGCATGCCCTTGATGCTGGCGTTAAAGGGAGGCGCATTTGACGGCCAGTTACCACCTCGTGGGGAGTGAGGTGGTGGTCGGACCCTGCTTTGTTCCTCAGCTCAAAGAGGGCCAAGGGGAGACAGTACAACCAGCTCTTCTTGGTTGTCTGCTGAATCTTTGCTATTTCCTCTTTTAGGAGACCGTTCAGGCGTTCACATATCATTGGCTTGCGGATGATATGCACATGCAAACTTGTGCTTGATGCCCAGCAGGGCAGTGATGTGCTGAAACATTTTTTTGCAAAGTGTGGGCCATTATCTGACCGTAGCACTTCGCAGACGCCCCACCTAGGGAAAACCTCTGTCACGAAGAATTTGGCAGCTCTAAAAGCATCCGCGTGTGTGCAGGGCCCAGCTCCAATCCACCTCAAAAATGGGCATACCACAACAATCATATACAAACAGATCATGTCAACGTAGTCTATATGGAGGTGTAGGAAGGGTCCTTCTGGCCGGGGTATAGAACCTTTTATCACTTGCAGCGTGCGACCGGCCGTAAACTGTTGGCATGTTAAGCATTTGCTGATGAAGTTTGCAACATGGGAATTTAACTCGGGACAAAACCAGTCTTCCTTAATTTGTGCTGCAATCATTTCCTTTCCTGTATGTGCTGGATAATGTAGCTGAGTTAGGGCTGTGCTCAACAGTGCCAGCGGCATAACTACCTTTCCAGTGTTGTTTTGATGCCATAGTGCATCTGTGGGGGACATTGTACACCCTCTTTTTACCCACAGCTCCTTTTATGCCATTGGTGCAGCAGCCTGCAATTCCATAATCTGTGTTGCAGGGAGATGGGTGTACCCATCCTTTAACAACATTTGCCTTGCTATCAACCTTCCTCTTCCTTTCTCTGCTTCTGGGGGAATCCACATCTCACCAAAATACGCAGCATGTTTTGCGTGTGCGTCTGCTACTTCATTATCTTTCGAGATGGAAAAATTGGTGCTCATAGTTTGGTACCGCAAGTGCGGGTGCTGAGGATATGGTGTGTTTCAGCTCATCGAACGCCTCTGTCATTTCTCTTGACCACTTCAACCTTTTGTCCCCTTTCTGTGCTTCCCTTAGTGCTTCGAGCAGGGGTCCTATGTATGAACTGTAATCAAATACCAGTAGTTACATAAGCCCAGGAATTGTTGCAGTTCTCGCACCGTTTGTGGTTGTGGTGTGTTTGTTATCGCGTGTGCTCTCTGTGGTGCAATGTGCCTTCCATGCTGGGAAATGAGTTGGCCAATGTATAGTACTTGTTCCTGACAGTACTGTAACTTTTCCCTGTCCACCTTATACCTCTTTTCAGCCAACACTATGAGCATCTTTACTGAATCTTCCCTGCATCTTTCTTCAGTGGTGCTGCAAATCATGATGTCATCAACATACTGCAGCACTGTGCGTTCCATTTCGATGTTCCCTAAGTCCATCTGTATGACCCTGTTGAAAATTTAGGGCGATTCACACTACCCTTGGGGCATCCTGGTATGTTTCCACTTTGTGTTCCTATAAGAAAAGCTTGTGAGATCCTGTGAATCTGGGTGCAGAGGTATGGAGAAAAGGGCGTTTTTGAGGTCAATTACAGTAAACCGTGATGCCTCTGCTGGTATTCCACATAGTATTGTGGCCGGGTTTGCTGCTATAGGGTACTCTGCCTCTACAATGTGGTTCAAGGGCCTAAGGTCCTGGATGAAATGCCAAGACCCTCCTTTCGCCTTGCGCACTGGGTACACAGTCGTGTTGCATGTTGATTCTGATGGTACCAATATGCCATTGTGTCATGATGCCTACCTCCAAGGAGCCAGGTCCGACACAGCAACCCCAGAGGCAGGCATCATTCCCCCCAGGGAAGTGCCAGCGGGCCCAAGCTGGGGCCCTTTGGATACAGTCCTGGCGCCTTAGGCGCCAGGCTCATGTTGGACCCCTGTCCTGACGCCTTAGGCGCCAGGCTCATAAAGCTAGACATGTGTTCAAGTGTTTTAATGTGCACTTACCTGATACAGACCATGCTGCTACATCCAGGCCCTCTTGAGACCTGAATGGAACTACTTTACCTGTGGGACCACTTTCCACCTGGGTGTGGTCGGGGAAGAATACATACCTGATCGGTGGAAGGATACCTACTTGGAACTTCTTCCAAAGCTATTTAAACCACGCCCGATCAGCAACTCGCGCTTCGCGTTGTTCTGCTCCTCGCAGCTGGACGCTCACCGTGTCAGCTGCATCATCTGGACTTCAGCCACGCCTGTCAACATCCTGGGTCACCTGCAAGGGGAGATAAGAGAGAATTGGAGAGAAAGAAGACCTTACCTGCTAAAGCTGCATCACGGAGACATCACACCGACGATCCTGAAAGGGAAGACATCATTTTTAAAAGCATTTCGCTTCGATCGCTGCAGCGCTGCATTTCACTCACCTTTCCTGGGCACCTCCATCTTCAGCAGCGATCATCCGGATCCGCAGCCACTTCCCAGAGCCTAGAGAGAAAAAGACAAGAACACAAGGTGAGAGAAGGAAGGGAATAGGAAAAGCTCAGTATCCTTCTTAGACTTACCTGTTGAGTCTTTCCCATTTCATTTCGGGTCCTGCCGCTTCCTGGCATTCCGGACCCCAGCCCCTATGGGGAAAAAAGACAAAGACATTGAATGAGCGAATGCAAAGACATTACCCGAACGCTCATCCAGAATTTACCTGTCATTTACTGGAACTGCACGTTTCACTTCGGGTCGGCGCCATATCTCCGGCATTCCGAACCCCGGCCCCTAAGGGGAAAAAGACATAAGCGTTAGCGCTTGCTGCAATAAGACAATGAACATTATTATTAAGCTTGAACTTTTGAACTTGCTACAGAACTCTTACAGCGCCTTACCTGAATAGTCAAGCTTATTTGAACTCCCATCAAACCTCAATCCAGTGAAGTAACTGGGTTTCAACGCGCCCCTGCATCAGAAGCAGGATGGAGAACTCATCCTTCCAGACCCTAATGTGAGACTTCACAGGGAATCGTGGAAGGGTATCATGGAGGGTTGGAAGGGAGTGGGAGGCTTGAGCATTATTCCGTCAGTAGGTAGTACTCCCTTTTCACGCACAGGGGAATATTCCTGCGAGCCAGAGAAGCCAGAGTAGAGGGGCCCTACCTGTCCATCCTCAGAGTCCTGCGCTTCACCATTGAAGAAGCATCAGCACTCGAAGCCAGACCTGCGCCTCCGCGGGAATCAGGTGAGAGTGACAGAACGCGAAGCCTACCCACAATTTCCCACCCGGGCGCTATGGAGACTTCCGAGACAGATCAGCTGGCCCAGCTTTTGGGGGAATTACAGGCAGAAGTGCACTCAGCCCGCCAGGAGACTAACGCTCTCAAAAGAGAACTGATCCTATCCAAGGAAAGAACAGATGACCTGGCCAAAAGGTTATTGCAGGCCCAGGCAGGGCACACTCCTTTATCCAATTCCGGAGGTACGTCCACATCAATGGGTTTGAATAACCGGGTACAAATCAATCTACCTGGACACATGCCTTTGGCCCCGCCTGAACGTTTTGCGGGGGATCCCAAGAAATATGCTGTCTTAATGAACCAATGTCGTTTACACTTTCTATGCAGACCCGGGGCCTTCCCTAACGACCAGACCAAGGTAGCCTTTATACTATCTTACCTCAGTGGCAGTGCTGCCGATTGGTCTATTCCATTGGTAAATCAGGATGATCCCATTCTCCAGAATTTTCAGGGTTTCCAGGCCAGCATGGAAAGATTGTTTGCTCGACACTCTCAAGGACAGGCCCTTGATAACGAACTGCTATCCTTACGACAAGGTAATCAGGATCTCCAGTCCTACGTTGCCACCTTTAATAGACTGGTTGTGGAAACTGGATGGCCAGAAAACAAAAGGATCACATTGTTTCATCGAGGCCTGCGCGGAGAGCTTAAGGATGTTTTAGCTCAGATAGTAGATCCACCCCAGGTCTGCGCAGACTACATAGACTTGGTGGTTCAACTTGATCACAGACTTCAAAATAGAAAAGCAGATCGGTTCAAGTACGAAACCCGAGTACCGATCAAAACCCACGCTAACTCCAAGAGTACCGACGTATCCGAACCTTTGCAAATCGGCGGTGTTAAAGGACCATTAACGCAAAAGGAACGAGAGAGAAGGCGGCAAATGCAACTTTGTCTGTATTGCGGGACTTCCGGTCATTTTCTTCGAAATTGTCCGGTTAAACCACCTAAGAAGGTGGTTGGAGCCACTGATAACGATTTATTGACACCTGATTCGGGAAACGACCTAGCCCGACAAGCGTAGGGGTGAGCTTGCCGAGCTTGAAAACAAACTCTTTGACCTCGCATTTTGTCATGCCAATGTTGCTCGTGGACCCAAAACAGCCTCAGCAGTTGCATGCTATAAAAGCATACATCAACAGTGGAGCTATTGGAAATTACATAGACCGTGAATTGGCTTCCAGGATTAAGCTCCCTCTCCGCCCGAAAGTAACCCAAGATGTCATTACTACAGTAGATGGAACCGAAATAGCCTCAGGGCCTGTAACGCATTCCACTGTTGAAATGACACTGGTGGGTCAGGATGGACATCGGGAAGCAATCGTGTTTGATGTGATCAAGGCCCCACAATTTCAAGTAATTCTTGGAATTCCTTGGTTAGAAACGCATAATCCCAGAATTGACTGGCGAGCAAAGAAGATAAGTTTTCCTGATTGTGAACCAACTTGTTATCCAAGAAATCCAGTTATGGGTCTAGCCTCAGCAACTTCCACCCCTGTACAGCTACCGGCAGAATACCAAGAATTCCAAGACATTTTTCAGAAGGAACAGGCTAACACGTTACCTCCCCATCGGTCTTATGATTGCCAAATCGATCTGGTACCCAATGCTCAACTACCTGGTAGTAGGATTTATGCTCTTATGGAACCTGAGAACCTGCATTTGCGTCAGTATTTAGATCAGTACCTAGCCAATGGTTTTATTTGCCCGTCCAAGTCTCCTGTCTCCTCAGCTCTGTTCTTCGTGCCAAAAAAAAGAGGGCGACCTTAGAACATGTATAGACTATCGCGCCCTAAATCAAATTACGATTAAGAATCGTTATCCTCTGCCCCTGATCCCTGAGCTTATCGACCAGGTGAAAGATGCTTGTGTGTACACCAAGTTAGATCTCCGAGGAGCTTATCACCTGGTGCGTATAAAAGAAGGCGACGAATGGAAGACTGCATTCCGCACCACATTTGGGCTCTTTGAATATCAGGTGATGCCCTTCGGTTTGTGCAATGCACCTGCCACCTTTCAGTACTTTATGAATGATGTTCTTCGGGAACTTATCGATGTCTGTGTCATTGTTTATATTGACGACATCCTGGTGTACTCTTCTTCAGAATCCGATCACAGAAAACATGTTAGGGCAGTTCTTGAGAAATTGCACCAGCACAGACTATTTGCAAAGCTCGAAAAATGCGTTTTTCATACCACAGAAGTTGAGTTTCTCGGATTCATCCTGATACCTCAAGGAGTCCGAATGGACTCGCGAAAGGTGGACGCCATCCTCAAATGGCCATCTCCTAGCTCGGTGAAGGGAGTTCAGAGCATGCTCGGCTTTGCCAATTTCTATCGAAGATTCATCCCGGAATTTTCCCGAACAGTCCAACCCATCACAGCTCTCCTAAAGAAAAACAAACGCTTTGAATGGACTCTTGAGGCCGAACAAGCCTTTCAGGACCTGAAAACCAAATTCACCTCTGCACCTGTATTGAAGCACCCGCACCCAGATCTCCCTTACATTGTGGAAACCGACGCATCCAGTCATGGGCCATGGGAGCTGTCCTGTCGCAAAGAGACCCAGAAACTAACCAACTACACCCTGTGGCCTTTTGGTCAAGGAAATGTTCTCCTCCTGAAATCAACTACGCAATTACCGACAAAGAGTTACTGGCTATTAAATCTGCTTTCAAGGCTTGGCGTCACTACCTTCTCGGGGCAAGACATACCATCACCGTAATTACGGACCACAGAAATGTACAGTATTTAAAGACGCCCAAAGCTCAATCTTCACGACAACTCCGATGGGCTCTATTCTTTGCGGAATTTGATTTTGTAATTACCTATCGCCCTGGTTGCAAGAATGGTAAAGCGGACGCCTTATCCCGGATTGGCATGGAAGAACCCAATTCGAGTTTAGAACCTGTGCCAATCATACCTGAACAAAGAATCTTAGGCCTAACTTCATTGCAAACTATTGAGGACATCCAAACGCAAGTAAAACAACTTCTAGACTCTTCAGCCTTACTGGAAAGGAGTCAGAAGGGTCCTCATTACACCGTTAAGGATGATTTACCCTACTTCCAGGAGCGGTTGTTTCTGCCAAGTAAAGAATTGCAAGAACTTGTTATTGCCCATCATCATGAATCATTAATGGAAGGACACCCTGGTATCGCTAAAACGGAGGAAAAAATCAAACGCCACTTCTGGTGGCCTTCTTGGAGAAAAGACATAAAGTCTTTTGTATTGTCTTGCGGAATTTGCGCCCAAAACAAGGGTCAAAAGAAAAGGCCAGCCGGCCTACTTCAACCCTTGGATATTCCACCGGCACCATGGCACACCTTGTCAATGGACTTTATAACTGACTGCCTCCTTGTGCTGGTTACAACACTATCCTTGTAATTGTGGATCTATTCTCCAAAATGGCCCACTTTATCCCTTTAAAAGGTTTGCCTTCAGCTTCCACCTTGGCCAAGGAATTTCTGGAGAATATAGTTCGCATACATGGTTCCCTTCCATATTAGTCTCGGATCGTGGAAGTCAATTTATCTCCTATTTTTGGAAGAAGTGTTGCCAACTAGCACAAATAGATGTGCGGTTATCCACCAGCCACCACCCCCAGACCGACGGACAAACCGAGAGAACCAATCAGACTCTCGAGCAATATCTTCGGTGCATGTTACACCAATCCGAGTTAAATTGGAAAGACATCATTTGGATCGCAGAATATGCATACAACAATTCAGTGCATTCTGGAACCGGACAAACTCCTTTTTATACTTTGTATGGTCACCATCCTCGGACCTCTGACCTAGATCCACCTCTGACCCTGGAAATGCCCGCAGTAAATCATCTGCATTCCACAATAACCCGAGCCTTCAAAGAAGCTGCAACTCATTTACAGCAAGCCAAGATAAAGTATAAAGAAAACACTGATTTGCACCGAAGTAAAACTCCTCCTTACCAAGTAGGAGACCAGGTATGGCTAGCAACGAAACATTTACCCCTCAAGGGCCCGCGAACCTTCAATCCCAGATTCATAGGACCTTATCCCATCAAGGCTATAATCAATCCCGTGGCCTTTAAACTGGATTTACCGTCTAACATGCGTATTCATCCAGTTTTTCATGCATCACTTTTGAAGCCAGTACAACCAGGGACCCGACTGTCCAAGCATCCAGACCCAGTTCAAATTGAAGGGGAATTAGAATTCGAAGTTAAGGACATTTTAGACTCCAAGGTGTTAAAGTCAAAGCTCTTCTATCTTGTTGACTGGAAGGGATATGGACCTCAGGAGAGATCGTGGGAGCCTAGTAACCATGTTCACACACCTCGATTAATACAAAGGTTCCACCGGAGATTTCCGAACAAGCCAAAACCCCCGGAGGGACCAACCTTGGGAGGGGCCTTGAGGGGGGGGGTACTGTCATGATGCCTACTTCCAAGGAGCCAGGTCCGACCCAGCAACCCCAGAGGCAGGCATCATTCCCCCCAGGGAAGTGCCAGCGGGCCCAAGCTGGGGCCCTTTGGACACAGTCCTGGCGCCTTAGGCGCCAGGCTCATGTTGGACCCCTGTCCTGGCGCCTTAGGCGCCAGGCTCATAAAGCTAGACATGTGTTCAAGTGTTTTAATGTGCACTTACCTGATGCAGACCATGCTGCTACATCCAGGCCCTCTTGAGGCCTGAATGGAACTACTTTACCTGTGGGACCACTTTCCACCTGGGTGTGGTCGGGGAAGGATACATACCTGATCAGTGGAAGGATACATACCTGGAACTTCTTCCAAAGCTATTTAAACCACGCCCGATCAGCAACTCACGCTTCGCGTTGTTCTGCTCCTCGCAGCTGGACGCTCACCGTGTCAGCTCCTGCATCTGGACTTCAGCCCCGCCTGTGAACATCCTGGGTCACCTGCAAGGGGAGATAAGAGAGAATTGGAGAGAAAGAAGACCTTACCTGCTAAAGCTGCATCACGGAGACATCACACCGACGATCCTGAAAGGGAAGACATCATTTTTAAAAGCATTTCGCTTCGATCGCTGCAGCGCTGCATTTCACTCACCTTTCCTGGGCACCTCCATCTTCAGCAGAAATCATCCGGATCCGCAGCGACTTCCCAGAGCCTAGAGAGAAAAAGACAAGAACACAAGGTGAGAGAAGGAAGGGAATAGGAAAAGCTCAGTATCCTTCTAAGACTTACCTGTTGAGTCATTCCCATTTCATTTCGGGTCCTGCCGCTTCCTGGCATTCCGGACCCCGGCCCCTATGGGGAAAAAAGACAAAGACATTGAATGAGCGAATGCAAAGACATTACCCAAACGCTCATCCAGAACTTACCTGTCATTTACTGGAACTGCACGTTTCACTTCGGGTCGGCGCCATATCTCTGGCATTCCGAACCCCGGCCCCTAAGGGGAAAAAGACATAAGCGTTAGCGCTTGCTGCAATAAGACAATGAACATTATTATTAAGCTTGAACTTTTGAACTTGCTACAGAACTCTTACAGCGCCTTACCTGAATAGTCAAGCTTATTTGAACTCCCATCAAACCTCAATCCAGTGAAGTAACTGGGTTTCAACGCGCCCCTGCATCAGAAGCAGGATGGAGAACTCATCCTTCCAGACCCTAAGGTGAGACTTCACAGGGAATCGTGGAAGGGTATCATGGAGGGTTGGAAGGGAGTGGGAGGCTTGAGCATTATTCCGTCTGTAGGTAGTACTCCCTTTTCACGCACAGGGGAATATTCAGGCGAGCCAGAGAAGCCAGAGTAGAGGGGCCCTACCTGTCCATCCTCAGAGTCCTGCGCTTCACCATTGAAGAAGCATCAGCACTCGAAGCCAGACCTGCGCCTCCGTGGGAATCAGGTGAGCGTGACAGAACGCGAGGCCTACCCACAATTTTCCACCCGGGCGCTATGGAGACTTCCGAGACAGATCAGCTGGCCCAGCTTTTGGGGGAATTACAGGCAGAAGTGCACTCAGCCCGCCAGGAGACTAACGCTCTCAAAAGAGAACTGATCCTATCCAAGGAAAGAACAGATGACCTGGCCAAAAGGTTATTGCAGGCCCAGGCAGGGCACACTCCTTTATCCAATTCCGGAGGTACGTCCACATCAATGGGTTTGAATAACCCGGTACAAATCAATCTACCTGGACACATGCCTTTGGCCCCGCCTGAACGTTTTGCGGGGGATCCCAAGAAATATGCTGTCTTAATGAACCAATGTCGTTTACACTTTCTATGCAGACCCGGGGCCTTCCCTAACGACCAGACCAAGGTAGCCTTTATACTATCTTACCTCAGTGGCAGTGCTGCCGATTGGTCTATTCCATTGGTAAATCAGGATGATCCCATTCTCCAGAATTTTCAGGGTTTCCAGGCCAGCATGGAAAGATTGTTTGCTCGACACTCTCAAGGACAGGCCCTTGATAACAAACTGCTATCCTTACGACAAGGTAATCAGGATCTCCAGTCCTACGTTGCCACCTTTAATAGACTGGTTGTGGAAACTGGATGGCCAGAAAACAAAAGGATCACATTGTTTCATCGAGGCCTGCGCGGAGAGCTTAAGGATGTTTTAGCTCAGATAGTAGATCCACCCCAGGTCTGCGCAGACTACATAGACTTGGTGGTTCAACTTGATCACAGACTTCAAAATAGAAAAGCAGATCGGTTCAAGTACGAAACCCGAGTACCGATCAAAACCCACGCTAACTCCAAGAGTACCGACGTATCCGAACCTTTGCAAATCGGCGGTGTTAAAGGACCATTAACGCAAAAGGAACGAGAGAGAAGGCGGCAAATGCAACTTTGTCTGTATTGCGGGACTTCCGGTCATTTTCTTCGAAATTGTCCGGTTAAACCACCTAAGAAGGTGGTTGGAGCCACTGATAACGATTTATTGACACCTGATTCGGGAAACGACCTAGCCCGACAAGCGTAGGGGTGAGCTTGCCGAGCTTGAAAACAAACTCTTTGACCTCGCATTTTGTCATGCCAATGTTGCTCGTGGACCCAAAACAGCCTCAGCAGTTGCATGCTATAAAATCATACATCAACAGTGGAGCTATTGGAAATTACATAGACCGTGAATTGGCTTCCAGGATTAAGCTCCCTCTCCGCCCGAAAGTAACCCAAGATGTCATTACTACAGTAGATGGAACCGAAATAGCCTCAGGGCCTGTAACGCATTCCACTGTTGAAATGACACTGGTGGGTCAGGATGGACATCGGGAAGCAATCGTGGTTGATGTGATCAAGGCCCCACAATTTCAAGTAATTCTTGGAATTCCTTGGTTAGAAACGCATAATCCCAGAATTGACTGGCGAGCAAAGAAGATAAGTTTTCCTGATTGTGAACCAACTTGTTATCCAAGAAATCCAGTTATGGGTCTAGCCTCAGCAACTTCCACCCCTGTACAGCTACCGGCAGAATACCAAGAATTCCAAGACATTTTTCAGAAGGAACAGGCTAACACGTTACCTCCCCATCGGTCTTATGATTGCCAAATCGATCTGGTACCCAATGCTCAACTACCTTGTAGTAGGATTTATGCTCTTATGGAACCTGAGAACCTGCATTTGCATCAGTATTTAGATCAGTACCTAGCCAATGGTTTTATTCGCCCGTCCAAGTCTCCTGTCTCCTCAGCTCTGTTCTTCGTGCCAAAAAAAAGAGGGCGACCTTAGAACATGTATAGACTATCGCGCCCTAAATCAAATTACGATTAAGAATCGTTATCCTCTGCCCCTGATCCCTGAGCTTATCGACCAGGTGAAAGATGCTTGTGTGTACACCAAGTTAGATCTCCGAGGAGCTTATCACCTGGTGCGTATAAAAGAAGGCGACGAATGGAAGACTGCATTCCGCACCACATTTGGGCTCTTTGAATATCAGGTGATGCCCTTCGGTTTGTGCAATGCACCTGCCACCTTTCAGTACTTTATGAATGATGTTCATCGGGAACTTATCGATGTCTGTGTCATTGTTTATATTGACGACATCCTGGTGTACTCTTCTTCAGAATCCGATCACAGAAAACATGTTAGGGCAGTTCTTGAGAAATTGCGCCAGCACAGACTATTTGCAAAGCTCGAAAAATGCGTTTTTCATACCACAGAGGTTGAGTTTCTCGGATTCATCCTGACACCTCAAGGAGTCCGAATGGACTCGCGAAAGGTGGACGCCATCCTCAAATGGCCATCTCCTAGCTCGGTGAAGGGAGTTCAGAGCATGCTCGGCTTTGCCAATTTCTATCGAAGATTCATCCCGGAATTTTCCCGAACAGTCCAACCCATCACAGCTCTCCTAAAGAAAAACAAACGCTTTGAATGGACTCTTGAGGCTGAACAAGCCTTTCAGGACCTGAAAACCAAATTCACCTCTGCACCTGTATTGAAGCACCCGCACCCAGATCTCCCTTACATTGTGGAAACCGACGCATCCAGTCATGGGCCATGGGAGCTGTCCTGTCGCAAAGAGACCCAGAAACTAACCAACTACACCCTGTGGCCTTTTGGTCAAGGAAATGTTCTCCTCCTGAAATCAACTATGCAATTACCGACAAAGAGTTACTGGCTATTAAATCTGCTTTCAAGGCTTGGCGTCACTACCTTCTCGGGGCAAGACACACCATCACCGTAATTACGGACCACAGAAATGTACAGTATTTAAAGACGGCCAAAGCTCAATCTTCACGACAACTCCGATGGGCTCTATTCTTTGCGGAATTTGATTTTGTAATTACCTATCGCCCTGGTTGCAAGAATGGTAAAGCGGACGCCTTATCCCGGATTGGCATGGAAGAACCCAATTCGAGTTTAGAACCTGTGCCAATCATACCTGAACAAAGAATCTTAGGCCTAACTTCATTGCAAACTATTGAGGACATCCAAACGCAAGTAAAACAACTTCTAGACTCTTCAGCCTTACTGGAATGGAGTCAAAAGGGTCCTCATTACACCGTTAAGGATGATTTACCCTACTTCCAGGAGCGGTTGTTTCTGCCAAGTAAAGAATTGCAAGAACTTGTTATTGCCCATCATCATGAATCATTAATGGAAGGACACCCTGGTATCGCTAAAACGGAGGAACAAATCAAACGCCACTTCTGGTGGCCTTCTTGGAGAAAAGACATAAAGTCTTTTGTATTGTCTTGCGGAATTTGCGCCCAAAACAAGGGTCAAAAGAAAAGGCCAGCCGGCCTACTTCAACCCTTGGATATTCCACCGGCACCATGGCACACCTTGTCAATGGACTTTATAACTGACCTGCCTCCTTGTGCTGGTTACAACACTATCCTTGTAATTGTGGATCTATTCTCCAAAATGGCCCACTTTATCCCTTTAAAAGGTTTGCCTTCAGCTTCCACCTTGGCCAAGGAATTTCTGGAGAATATAGTTCGCATACATGGTTTCCCTTCCATATTAGTCTCGGATCGTGGAAGTCAGTTTATCTCCCATTTTTGGAAGAAGTGTTGCCAACTAGCACAAATAGATGTGCGGTTATCCACCAGCCACCACCCCCAGACCGACGGACAAACCGAGAGAACCAATCAGACTCTCGAGCAATATCTTCGGTGCATGTTACACCAATCCAAGTTAAATTGGAAAGACATCCTTTGGATGGCAGAATATGCATACAACAATTCAGTGCATTCTGGAACCGGACAAACTCCTTTTTATACTTTGTATGGTCACCATCCTCGGACCTCTGACCTAGATCCACCTCTGACCCTGGAAATGCCCGCAGTAAATCATCTGCATTCCACAATAACCCGAGCCTTCAAAGAAGCTGCAACTCATTTACAGCAAGCCAAGATAAAGTATAAAGAAAACACTGATTTGCACCGAAGTAAAACTCCTCCTTACCAAGTAGGAGACCAGGTATGGCTAGCAACGAAACATTTACCCCTTAAGGGCCCGCGAACCTTCAATCCCAGATTCATAGGACCTTATCCCATCAAGGCTATAATCAATCCCGTGGCCTTTAAACTGGATTTACTGTCTAACATGCGTATTCATCCAGTTTTTCATGCATCACTTTTGAAGCCAGTACAACCAGGGACCCGACTGTCCAAGCCTCCAGACCCAGTTCAAATTGAAGGGGAATTAGAATTCGAAGTTAAAGACATTTTAGACTCCAAGGTGTTAAAGTCAAAGCTCTTCTATCTTGTTGACTGGAAGGGATATGGACCTCAGGAGAGATCGTGGGAGCCTAGTAACCATGTTCACACACCTCGATTAATACAAAGGTTCCACCGGAGATTTCCGAACAAGCCAAAACCCCCGGAGGGAACAACCTTGGGAGGGGCCTTGAGGGGGGGGGGTACTGTCATGATGCCTACCTCCAAGGAGGCAGGTCCGACCCAGCAACCCCAGAGGCAGGCATCATTCCCCCCAGGGAAGTGCCAGCGGGCCCAAGCTGGGGCCCTTTGGACACAGTCCTGGCGCCTTAAGCGCCAGGCTCATGTTGGACCCCTGCCCTGGCGCCTTAGGCGCCAGGCTCATAAAGCTAGACATGTGTTCAAGTGTTTTAATGTGCACTTACCTGATGCAGACCATGCTGCTACATCCAGGCCCTCTTGAGGCCTGAATGGAACTACTTTACCTGTGGGACCACTTTCCACCTGGGTGTGGTCGGGGAAGGATACATACCTGATCGGTGGAAGGATACATACCTGGAACTTCTTCCAAAGCTATTTAAACCATGCCCGATCAGCAACTCACGCTTCGCGTTGTTCTGCTCCTCGCAGCTGGACGCTCACCGTGTCAGCTCCTGCATCTGGACTTCAGCCCCGCCTGTGAACATCCTGGGTCACCTGCAAGGGGAGATAAGAGAGAATTGGAGAGAAAGAAGACCTTACCTGCTAAAGCTGCATCACGGAGACATCACACCGACGATCCTGAAAGGGAAGACATCATTTTTAAAAGCATTTCGCTTCGATCGCTGCAGCGCTGCATTTCACTCACCTTTCCTGGGCACCTCCATCTTCAGCAGCGATCATCCGGATCCGCAGCGACTTCCCAGGGCCTAGAGAGAAAAAGACAAGAACACAAGGTGAGAGAAGGAAGGGAATAGGAAAAGCTCAGTATCCTTCTAAGACTTACCTGTTGAGTCATTCCCATTTCATTTCGGGTCCTGCCGCTTCCTGGCATTCCGGACCCCGGCCCCTATGGGGAAAAAAGACAAAGACATTGAATGAGGGAATGCAAAGACATTACCCGAACGCTCATCCAGAACTTACCTGTCATTTACTGGAACTGCACGTTTCACTTCGGGTCGGCGCCATATCTCCGGCATTCCGAACACCGGGCCCTAAGGGGAAAAAGACATAAGCGTTAGCGCTTGCTGCAATAAGACAATGAACATTATTATTAAGCTTGAACTTTTGAACTTGCTACAGAACTCTTACAGCGCCTTACCTGAATAGTCAAGCTTATTTGAACTCCCATCAAACCTCAATCCAGTGAAGTAACTGGGTTTCAACGCGCCCCTGCATCAGAAGCAGGATGGAGAACTCATCCTTCCAGACCCTAAGGTGAGACTTCACGGGGAATCGTGGAAGGGTATCGTGGAGGGTTGGAAGGGAGTGGGAGGCTTGAGCATTATTCCGTCAGTAGGTAATACTCCCTTTTCACGCACAGGGGAATATTCCTGCGAGCCAGAGAAGCCAGAGTAGAGGGGCCCAACCTGTCCATCCTCAGAGTCCTGCGCTTCACCATTGAAGAAGCATCAGCACTCGAAGCCAGACCTGTGCCTCCGTGGGAATCAGGTGAGCGTGACACATTGTTTATCAGAGCTGTTATTGTCTCGTATATGCCCTCATCTGCCTCCTTTGATAATGGGTACTGCTTCACTCTGGGTAGTATTGCTCCCTTTTTTAATTTTATTTTTACTCCCCCAATGCTCTTTATGCAGCCCACGTCTTATGGACTGGTGGTCCACAAAGATGCTGGAACCTTTGCCTTGTCTTCCTCATAGAATGGTACTGGGGTAGATGTAGGCGCTTCTAGTGCCATCGCCATTTTTAGCGCCACTTGCTTATATGTCACTCTCAACCAGATGTCAACACTCATCATGAACACCATTTCCCCTTCTCCTCTGTCGTCTGAGAAAAGCTCTTCGTCAGACACCTGCGTGAGCCTGCACCCTTCAGCCAGTGCTATTACTGTTCTCCATGCCCTCCCCTCCCTGTCTTGGGCATGTACTGCGATGTAATCTGCAGTTGCCATAATGCTTTCGATGCTTACTGAAATCACCTTCCCCTCGGGTTCGTTTGCCGGTGTCTCTGGCCTGAACAAGTAAGCTGCTGGTCTCCTCCAAATCTTGCCCTCAATCCCTGGCATCCATGCGAATGCCATATGTGTTCCGTACTGGAACATTTTTCCGTCTAGTGGCTCAGCCCGAGCTACTGTTTTACCACAGTAAGCTTGCAATATTTGTTGTGCTGTGAGCATGTTTATCCCTGGTATGGAGCAAATGATGCTGTTCTCCGTGAAGGATATAGTCATGTTCAATCTGCTCATTATGTCCCTCCCAAGTATGTTTACTGGCAACTCCTTTGAGTACAGGAGCGGGACAGACATTTCATTGTCTCCTATAGATAAGGAGATGTTATCAGTAAAGGGAACCAACCCTCGAGCCCCAGAGAATCCTTGAGTGTGCATGGCCTCGCCTGACATTTTAAATTTACCCTCCCTTATGCACAGCCTAGTTGCCCCGGTGTCAACAAGGAAGGAAAACGTTTTGTCTCCTATTGTCACCTGTATGCGTGGTTCCTCCGCACTATTAGGTGTTACCGACAGGATGGGACACATCAAGGACATCTGTGGGCTGTCCTGTTATGGGTATAGTGACATACCACCTCCTGTATAGGGGTTGTGTCCTAATACTGTCATCCTCCCTAACTGTGTTTGTGGTAGTGGTGTGTCAGTGGTTGATACTTTGCTGTCCTGTATCGGGGTGGGTTGCTCTGCTGGTTGCACTTGGTGTTGTTGTGTTACTCCCACCTGTTGCTGCGGTGATGCGTAGCTCTGTACCTGTGGCTGTGGTGCAGTGTATTGTTGCACCTGTTGCTGTGTGGTGTTCTGTGGTGTTCCTTGCTTTGATGGTAACCCTGTTGCTCCCCCATATGTCCTTGTTGCCCTGCTCCCCCCATGCTGTTGGGGTGGGCCTTACTCTACATGTGCGTGACATATGTCCTATCATCCCGCAAATGCAACATACTGGTGGTTCCCTAGCCTGCCATGGGAAATTCCCTGGGTTATCTTGGTAACCTTGCTGCCCATTAGGGTAGTAACCTTGAAACCCTCCCACCTGCTGCTGTGTAGGTTGGACATATCCTCTCCCTCTCATCATGCCACCCCTTCCCCGGAATGCATTATAATAGCATTATAATATCCATTTCCTGATGGCATGTATCCACCCCCTGCGGGAGCCATGTATAATAGGGGTGGTGGCATCTGTTGTGTTATAACTTGTGTTGGTTGTGGCAATGGGGCAATTTGTTGTTGCCTTGTGTCTTTTACAACCACTACTTCCTCCGCTTTCCTATCCTCTTCCTTTTGCTTCATCTTTTCTTGCCATATTCTACAGTGATGTATTATGGTTAGTTGTATCTCTGGCCATGGCTTTGCTTCTATTCCCACTACTTTCTTCAGTTGTCTTTGCACTGCCTCCGGGAGCCCTTGTACTAATATGTGGTAAAAGATGGCTGTTTTTTTTTATCCCACTGCTCCCGAGTTTCCAAGCGCCACTTCTCCTGAATCTCCTGGATGTAATCAACAGGATCTTCATTCTCACACATTTTGCATGAGGTAATAGCTCCTATGTCTGACGTGTCTGGATACTGGACCCTCAGGGCCTGCCATAGCGCATGCCTACAATTGGCAAATGGCACCCCATCATGTGACGTGTCTGTAGTTGTGACCCCGGGGAAGCCCGCCCTTTTCCAAATGTCATCTGCTGCATCCCCCAATATTGATATTAGTAGCCCCTTCATAACCCCAACCGCTAGCTTCTGTCCCGCAGTGTGCTTCTCCATCTCGTATATCCACTTCCCTGCTTCCCCGCTTAGTGACGGGAGTCTGCATTTTATGTTCTCCTTATCAGCATGTTTACAGGGAACATATTGTGGTCTGACCCCTCCCCTTTCCAAAAGTGGCATTAAATTGTAACCTCTCTGTTCCCCCTGTGACTACGAGGTAGTGTCAGTGTACCCGTCCTCGTTCTCCGTGTCAGGAAACTCTGTTACCATATCTATATTACGGCTGCTTGTCATACTCTCTCCTTCATTCTTTCTCCCTTTCCTATTACTATCTTGTTTCCCCCCCGGCGTGCGTTGTCGTTCTTCCTGCCTGCATCTAGGGAGATCTCTAAGCCTGCCAATGTATGGTGTGTGCTCGGGCGCAGGTGAGAGTGGGCGTGGTGGACGCGTTAGCGTGGATGTTGCTGTGGGCGTCGTCCTCCTGCTACCTCCCTTACCTGTTCTTCACCCGTCTTTTCCTCTTCCCTCTTTCTGCATGCCCATGGTGATTTGCCGTTAGCGCGTGTTAGATACAATTTATCTAAACTTTCCCAACTGCCGCTTCTTCCTCTTTTCCCGGTACCCTCGTCGTCTTCACTGCAGAACTCGTCCAACAGTGACAACCCCCATTCTGTTCTCCCCCCCCCACTGTCACGGTTTTCAAGTCTATTAAATCCGTTCCTCTTTGTTCGCCCTGCGTTGTTGTTGTGGCCACTTCCAAGTCCTGGCGTGTGTATGTTCTTGCTCCGCGCCCCACCTTCCTTTCTTCATTCTCCTCGTCCTTCCTTGCCGTTATCTCACCCCCCAATTTCCTCTCTTCTTTTTTAGTTCCTCCATCACCTCACTACTTACCCTTGCTAATATTCTTTCTTCCTCTTCCTTCCTTTCCCATTTTTCCCGTTCCCTTTGTAGTATGCTTTCTATTACTTTACCCTCTTCATATTTCCTGGTGCTTTCAGATAGCACTTTCTTCTTTGACAGTTCCATTTCCTTTTCCCTCTCTTCCTCCCTTCTTTTCATGTCACGTTGCTCTGCGCGAGACACCCTCTCCGCTATTGCTTTCATCCTCTCCGCCTCCCTCTTCTTCTCTTCCGTACGTTCTTTCATCCTTTCCTGCTCATCCCTGTTTTCCTTCCTTTCCTTCCTTCCTCGTGTCTCTTGCTCGAACTGCCTAATCAGTGCACTCCGCGCGTTCCTCAATTCAGCCAGTCTTTCCTCCAACATTTCCTCCTCCTCCTGTGACAGTTCTCTTTCCCTCTCCTTACTCACCTCGTCCACTATCTGTGTGTCAACCTTGTCATCCTTATACACTCTCCTCACCGCATTCTCTTCTTCTCCCGTTAGTGACCCTTGCAGCTTCAAGAGCACCTGCGCTGCTACCCATTCGTCTGGTCCTATATTTCTGATGTTCCTCACTTCTCTTTCCTCCCTTTTCGGCCGTCTCTGTGGAACTCGAACCCATCGGGCTCGTCACCTCCCCACTCTGGTAGCTACCTGTAGCGGTATATGGTGGAGGGCTGTATGTGGGGTTTGAGTACCACTCGGCTGCCGTCAGTTGTTGCCTCGCTGCTTCTCGTAACTCCGTCACTGGATACAACCCACCTTCCTCCTTCTTCACCTCCTTCGCTAAAGGTATTTCTTCTATCCTTTCCTTCTTCACCTCCACATCACGTGTGGCGCCAGGCCCTTCGCCCTTCCCTTCGTTCTTCTCAGTGCGTTGCTAACCGCCGTACCCAGGCTCCCTTCTTCTTCCTTAACTCCTTTGCCCTTCCTTGTTTCCTTGCTTCCTTTCTCCTCTGTTGTCCCTTCCATGGTAAACATACCTGTTGGTCCTGGCCTGGATCCCTGGAACATCCTCCACAAGTTGAACATCTCCACATGATGAGCTAACTTCTTCCCCTTGTACGTGTTGTGCATGTGCGACAATAGCGAGTGTTGGATGTATGGGTCAAAACTGCTGTTAGGCGGCCATGGTGTTGTCATTTTGTTGTCTGTCCCTTGTGTCCACTCTATGCTGTATTTGATAAGTTTCTCCCTGTCAGGTGGTAGCGTCTTACATATATGTTCTAACAATCACGTGTGGCGCCTCTCGGCTCCGCCCAACTTCCTCCGCGATGCGGTGGGAGACAGCCCTCGTGCCTGTCTTAGCCACCGCTCACTCACCTGTCGTCACTTAGTTATCAAATCCTTAACACACAATGTAAATACCTCCCTTCTCGCAATTCCTCCCCCTCCCTTACAACATTACGTTACTTGTTGGGTGTGTCATAGTCACCAAGTTCCCTTGATGCGTGGCCGCTCGACTGCGTGCACCCCTCCAAGCGGCTCGCCACCTCCCCTCGTCTGGATTCGTCCGGACACTCGCCAACCGCGGGCAGGATACTTCTCAATCGGGTGGGGGTAGTTAGAGTGTTCCCCCACCCTCCGTACCCCGACCCGCAAGACATGGTTGTACTGTATTTTAAAACTCTTTAATTGCAACCTTCTTTACCTGGCCCCGTAAATTGGGGACTTCCGACTGTCCGCTGAAAAGCAATGCAATTTACAAATATACAGTTCCTTTCCTCTGTTTATTTTTTCTCCTTTGATATCACTTGTACGGCCCCCTGCGGCGGCGGTACATGAAGCCCACACCAGCTGTGTGCCCTGTGTGACGTGCTTGTACAGCCGCCCCACCTTTCGACCACTTCACTCAGTGTGACTGGCGTTCTCCCTGCGCAGCCACCTCTCCCCTTTTCGCCCCTCCCTTATCGAGGGTTGCCGGCGTTCTCCGTGCTCGACCTCCCCACCTCTTCTATTGCCCCCCTCTCCCTGTTGTTTAACTCCTGGTCGCCCCTTGGGCAACCCGAGCGAAACACCAGGCAGTCGTGATGTCCTATGGTAGCCCTACTGGTGACGTCACCAACTTCGTTAACCTATTACCGGTAAGAACTTTTACACTTATTAAGAAAGCACACAATATATTTTGACTCTTTGACCCCGTCAACCCCACAGCTGTCTTCTTGCTACGCCTGGAACAAGGTATAATCGGACTGCACACGCGGCCTCGCCTCGCGTGTGATACGCCCCTCGCCTGGGGAGCTTAACCATTATCTTCCGCACTCGGTAACAATCTAGCTACCTCCTACGGGAAAACATCATCTACCTAACGAGCTTCAACACTCAATTAGTAGGTATCCTCATCTACTCATTGACCTAAAATGCCAATTCATAGGAAATCTAAACCCCTTCCCTACATGTGCGCTCGATCTGAACAAATCAGTGCCTTCTAACAATCACGTGTGGCGCCTCTCGGCTCCGCCCAACTTCCTCCGCGATGCGGTGGGAGACAGCCCTCGTGCCTGTCTTAGCCACCGCTCACTCACCTGTCGTCACTTAGTTATCAAATCCTTAACACACACTGTAAATACCTCCCTTCTCGCAATTCCTCCCCCTCCCTTACAACATTACGTTACTTGTTGGGTGTGTCATAGTCACCAAGTTCCCTTGATGCGTGGCCGCTCGACTGCGTGCACCCCTCCAAGCGGCTCGCCACCTCCCCTCGTCTGGACTCGTCCGGACACTCGCCAACCGCGGGCAGGATACTTCTCAATCGGCTCCCGAGGGCCAATATCCGGATTGCGCCGTCCAGTCTTCTTGCAGTTCCGCGATGGCACTGTAGTCCTCAAAAGGGGGTATCGGCAGAATGGGCTGCGCTGCCGGGCCGCCTCACAACGAGATGCCCTGGAATAAAATTATAAGGGGATAGACCGCAAACAGATCTCAGCAGTGCCTCCAACTTGTCTGGGTGATTCTCCCGGGGCTCGCAGAGCCGTCTGCGGACCTTCGGGCTGGAGAGGCCCCAACTCCTCACGTGTCCCCAAAAAGGAGTATGAGACGCACACAAGGAGCAAGGCTGAGACTGCTGTTTATTGCAACGGCAGGGATAGGTTTTTCGTATGCATCCGAGAAAGCGCACACCTCCCTCAGATGGGCTTGCAGGCTCTTTTTACTGTAGTATGACGCGCTACCCGCGTCACCTGGGAAAGTTAGTATAAAAACCTAATGCCACTCAGGATTGGTTCTCCGAGTTGTAGGGTTAGTATAGTTAGCATATAGGAAAGTACGTTAATGGAAGGAACCAGATCAGGTGGTATGCTTGGGCTGTCCCTCACAATTGTTACTTCGGAATTGCAACAAGGGGACCCTTGGTGATTGGCTATGAGTAATGGCGTCAGTTATAAGCCCCCCCCCTGTGTTCTGATTGGTTCTCCCGCGAGCCCCCAAGCCTGGGACCATCGTCGTTCTCAGGTCGCGGTGTACCTGTCATTAGCGACAATGTGCAACTATGTGTTTGTGTAGACAACGGACAGGTCTGCTCATAGGCTCATAAGCCGGTCGTTCCCACCGCTGTAGGTGTCCATCTTGCCGCTTCGTTGTTGCAACCTGTGTTCCAAACTTGAGGCCCTGGCGGCTTCTCTGTCTCGTAGGCTTTGCACCTTGTCAGTTCGGCTTGGTCACGTGTAGAGAGACCGTAGCTTGAGCAGAATTATGAGCATTTGATTTTGTATTCGGTGTCTGGGGGATTGGCATTTGCAGGTGTAACCTTGGTGCTGGGCTCTCGACATGCGAGTTGCAACATCGTGACCTTGGCTGTGGGCCCTCGTTAGGGGCTTGTTCTGCATGGTCAGCACTTGTATTTCGTTCTGAGAGGGTTTTCGTTTGCGAGGCTCCGGCCTGGGGACTCTTGCTAGCGGCCTACTCGGGCCTAGTTCATGCGTGGCGGTACATAATCCATATTATGGTGGTTGCGGAATAACAAATCATCATATACAGCACTAGAAATGCATGATAGCGTCTCATAGAGATTGGTGGCGAGGAAGCATCAGCAAGCATATAGACAAGCTCTTCAGGCGTCTTGCGTTTCTGCGGTGCTGTAGAAGGCCTATGTGAAAAAATAAAAACGATGCATGTCCGTGGATGTGACAGTCCGTTACGTCATAGCACTGAGTATGTTCTTCGTGTAGATTGGTGTCTGAGTGACCAGTGTGCATGGTGGCACGTGTGTTCTTGTCTGTTGGCTATGTCGTTATGGCATGTCTAACGATGTGGATACTTGTGATCGTTGTTCTAGTCGAGTTCATCCATGCTGCAGGTGTCGGCTTCAGTCGTGCGGGCTGGTGTTGATCGTGCTGGTGGGCATACTCCTCTTATGTGTAAGTTCCTGAACCAGGGTATTTTGCCATCTGGCAAATAGGCAAACTAGTCTCGTGGGGGATGTCTGGGCCGTGATCCCCTAGGCCATGGTCTGGATGACATTGGGGGGAGGGTGTTATCCCATTCTCCCACTTCAAAGGAATGGGCCAGCACCCTCACCCCCTTCCTAACAGCCTGCGTGAACGCCTCCTTTGCCACCGGAAAAGTTCCTGCCTGCCTTAAAGAAGCCTGGGTTCGCCCGCTTCTCAAAAAACCAACCATGGACCCCCTGCCCCCCAACAACTACAGACCCATAATGACAGTCCCATTCTTGCTTAAAATACTAGATAAAGCTGCCTGCTGACAAATTCAACTCTTCATCGAAGACAACAAAATCCTTGACTGCGACAATCCAGGTTCCGCCCAGGCCACGGCACTGAGACTGCACTACTCGATCTCAAAAATCAGATGGATGACGCTAGAGAGACAGGCAACCCTGCGCTGCTCTTACTCCTAGACCTTTCCGCAGCATTTGATCTTGTCGATCACAATGTCCTCTGCCACCACCTTACCTCAACAGCAAACTTCTCACAAAATGCAACTACCTGGATTTGTTCCTTTCTACAAGGGAGGTCCATGCTATTCCTCTCCGACCTAGCGTCCGCCTGTCTTACCATTATCTCATGCGGTGTGCCTCAAGGGTCATGCATTTCACCTACCCTCTACAATATTTTTACAAGGCCCTGCTTCTTCATCCTGGACACACTAGGTATCTCCTACACGAACTACGCGGATGATACACAAATCCTCCCCCCACTGACAAGTGACTATGATTCTGACGCTGAAGCCCTCAACACTATATACTCGACTATACAAGCCTGGATGGCCATCAACTGCCTTTGTCTCAACAGCAACAAAACTGAGCTTCTCATAATAGGGTCTTCTGAATCCCTAAAGAATCTCACCTCCCAATTCAGCCACTTCACTATTGACAATAACTCAATCCCAGTCTCCGACTCAGTGAAAACACTGGGAGTATACCTAGACTCAAACCTCTCCATGACTAGGCAAAGTCAATGCCATAGCCTCTGCCGCTGCATACCATGCTAAACTCCTAAACAAAGCAAGACCCTTCCTATCCAAGGAAAATTGCCTTACCATTGCCCGAGCTACTACAGGGTCAATTCTTGACTACTGTAATGCCCTTTCTTTGGGCACCTCCTCAAAAAACATTGAGAAGCTGCAGGTTATTCAAAACAGCGCTCTCCAGGCAGCACTAGGCAGCACTAGGAATCCCCAAAAGAGAACACATCACTGCAGCCAGGAAACAGGGTCACTGGTTACCTATCAGAGAGTGCATACTCTTTTAAGACCCTCGCTTTGACCCACAAATGCGTCATCCAAACTGCTCCCGTACCTGCACCAAAGAAAGCACTGGTCCACAGCCACCAGACCGACCAGACCTCCCTACACCAACTTGCTAACAGTTCCCAGAATCAAGAGAGTCAGAGCTGGTGGAGCCAGCTTCCCTTATCTGTCAGCCTAGCATTGGAACGCCCTTCCTCCAACACTCAGAGGAGACAATTCACACATCGCCTTCCGCAAAGCAGTCAAGAACATACTCACTTAATTCACCCTCACTCACCCAAGTTGCTACACATGTTTTGCCACAATGTATTATGTATACATGTAACTAACCTGTATTGACTCCAAAAAGCGTCACCGATGCCCACTGTAACTAAGCCTTCGCATGTAACAGCGTCTCTCGGTGCCCTTAGGCTGTTTGCACGCTTATTAAATCTAATAAAATCAACAACAAAAAAAAGATGGCGGCACACTTGAGCTTAGCACACTCTCTGGATTCTCTAGCACGAGAATGCAGTTCCAAACTTCCCCATCAGGGCCTTCTATGTCAAAGTCTCTTTCCCTCTCAAAGTCCCTTACTTTAGCAACACAACACAACAAAACATTAAAGCTCCCTTCTTCTCAGGATTTTCACTTATACAACTTCTCAGGTGATTTACTGTTCACCACGGAACCTTCAATTGGTCTCCCTCTGCTCGGACCAAATCCATGCACTTTTCCGAATGTTCTGTACTTCATCAAAATCGAAAACTGTCGACTGTATCCTGGATTATGCTTAACCCATCTCAGGACCACTTCGAGTCACATTTATTTGTTCTCTTTCAATTCATCATCCTCGCTGGGCTCAAACAAAATTTATCTACTTTTGTCACTTCTCAGCTGGCAACCTTACAGAGACCTCCGATTGAGCACCCACGCAGTGCCAGACCACTATGTCAAAGGTATTGTAGGTTGTTTTTGAAGTTCAATCACTCATCAGCAGTTCAACTTCACATGCGCCTCTTAACACACGCGTTTTGATAATGTTTGTTCCAGTGCTCGCCATACAATATTGCTGCTTGCAACCGTGGCTACAACACAGACCGGTCTTGAATCGGTCTCCCCAACTCACCGGCTTGTGTTGATTTCACTGATGCAGCTTTGCTCTTAGAGCCAAGGTCGGAACCACGATGGCTGGTGATTCTCTGTACCTTGATTATTGATGCGGGAGGGCCCCGGGTATCTCCGCCACACAATGCAGGATTCTGCAGCCTGGCTTCCTGGTCTTACGCTTTCTATTTGCGAGGTCTCTGGAAAGTAATGGTTCCTTATCGAAAAGGTCAACGTAATTTCCCTCCTTGCGATCCCCTTCGGTTTTGCCGTCTTTCCTCTCTTGCTCAGCTGCCGTCTCGAAACTCCTGTTTCCTTGTGTGCTTTGTCTCGCTCAGCGTGTGCTCTCGTGCTCTGCCTTTTATCTGTGAGGGGAAGTATAATGGAAGTCAGCTGTGTGTGACGCTTTATTGGGACACATCAGGTATACTGCTCAGTGGTTAGTCTGTTTTCTCTCATAGCAGGGTGTCCGTGAGAAAGTATTTGTGTTGTAAAGGGGGAGGGGTAGAGTTCCTAAATATCCTACCTGGTAGGATGGGTAGAGGTGTGGCAAGGAAGGGGATACCGTGTTTCACCATACTTGTCCCACTCCCCGAAGACCCTTCACCCAGGTGATCCTCCCACAGTGGTCCACCCCCAGGAACTGGATCCAAAAGCGATGGCTTTGTCCTAGCCATCTGGATGACAGATCCCTGGGGTGTAGGGGGCGAGACACCTTCTGGTTTCTCACACTACCCCCATTGTACCTATTTTGAAAACTATTATGGAGTATGACATTTCTCCAAATGAGACCTGTGGTTACAGCTTCAACCGCAAAATTGACCCATTTGCACATAACACAGAAAAAGGTGTTGGCTAAATCAATGCATGTGAAAATTACTGCCTTCTTTGGGAACAAACAAAGCGAGACATGAGGTTCTGATACTAGTATGCCCATGCTACATAATTAAAATCCTGGCTTATCAAATGAAATCTTGGATGCAGAAATCATTAGCTGAATTTCGCCAGGATGTAGCAACAACTCCTAACATCAGCGTGCACCCTATACGTCA
Source organism: Ambystoma mexicanum (assembly GCF_040938575.1). NCBI lineage: Eukaryota > Metazoa > Chordata > Amphibia > Caudata > Ambystomatidae > Ambystoma > Ambystoma mexicanum. The sequence continues at coordinate 1,254,283,830 of NC_090933.1, read as the reverse complement.
CACCCCTAGGCCAGATTACTTACCGAACCCTGTATTTCACTCATGCGAAAATGGTAACATCTCATCCGTGCCTTCATCTCCGTCTCTGTTCTCTCCAGCGCTTCAGGTGCTTAATATCCGCTCCCCTCCGCATTAACTTCTCTTGAAAGGTTATGTAAAAACATTATTACAAATCTAAATGAGCAATGATCGTTCAATGAAATGCCAAGCTGGCATTTATCAAGGGATTTATTACTACAAGGAGAAGGACAAAAATGAATATGCATTCTTCGATGATGGACTTGGAATCCTGCCAAACTCCATCGCAAACACTAAAGTTAGTTATTTTATATGATGAGGAGGTCCAAGAGGATTGATCACAACAGGAGGTGACACCCTTTGATCAAGTGATAAATAATAATGATGATAATAATGATGAGGGAGAGGTCCCTTTGACGACTGGTCAGGGAGCAGAAATCAACAGGAATCGAAAGAATGCGATATGTATGCCCCATTTAATTATTACATTTTTTACCAGAGGAAAACAAAAGGTCAAAAAAGCGGGCAGGTGCAAAAAAAAGAAAACTAAAAATAAGAAACAGAAAATTATTAGTGTAATTTGGGGTCCTTGTAGGCTCTTGCGCAATCTGAATATGACGACAGAAGAGCAAGAAAATCAGGGAAAGCCTAACGCTTAATGGACAAAGAGAAACAAATAGCAAGCGAGAAAATGTTTCCAACCCCTATAATGCTCCCCACAAGACCCAAAGATTGTGGGAGTGATAGTCTACTGATGACTTGAATGGCGTGATCTAAATCCCATCTCGATCTATCAATATATTCCATGGAAGAGCTGTCTCCTCCTCACCAAATCAAAGGAGTTCAGCCCGTGGATGCTAGATTAAGGCCTCCTACTCCCGCGCAGCCTTCCTTTTTCAAACCACTTTTTTCAAAGGAAATGCTCCACTGTTAATACCCAACTGACCCTGTCCCTTTTATGCCATTGGAAAGCAGAAGGTTAGCGCTAGTAAAGAACCATCAAACCATGCCTGCACAATTTGAAGGGGCTAAACATCATTTGCAGGTAGTGACTAGATTGATTCTGGAGAAATTACCAATTGTCAAAGATCCTATTACTTTAAATAGATCCAATGTTTTGCAACGTCTGAAAGGCATCCCCTCTTTGGAGTCATTTAGCTCACTCAATATTGATCAAGGGGAGTTTTGGGGTGATTATTGCCTGTACAGAGTGATTTTACATATAAGCTCCAGATTTATTGCAGAGCGTTTACTCGCGGCTGCCAAACATTTGCCATTTGGTTATGAACTCTCTGAATTTTCATCAAAATGGGCTAATTCCTCTCGATCTGGGATTGAATAAAGAGAATGGCTCATGCCTTTCTTAGAAATGTACTACATTGCAAATAAGATGCTTCAGCAATTCAGTCACACAGGCAGATATGAAGGCCAGAAATTGATCTCCTGAACGGGGAGGAAGATTGGAATTGGCTGTCCTGTGCCCTTTAGTTACAGCCTACTCTTTCATCCTAACAAACCATGTCAGAGTGTAAGAAAGATATTCAGATCATTTCCTGGAACTGTAGAGGATTTACAAATCTGTTTAAAAAAGACTTATGATTTGAAGACTTCAGACATTTTCATACTACAAGAAACTTTGTTATGCAAATTTCTGTCTTAGACGGATTGTTAATGGGTATTCATAATGATCTGGGGGCCTCTGCCACAATATGATCTCAACCAAGCTCATTCATACAGGCTATTAAGCGGTCATGGAACAGGGAGCGATTTCCATCTATGCAGTACTCTTTACTGGTCAACCTATATTGGAACCTCTTGGGCATCTCCCAAACAGAGTTATTTGATTCGATAGTGGACATTGTTTTTAATTGGCAGAATGCCAGAGGCTGCAATAGTATTATATTATGCAGGGACATTAACTCAATGTTTATGTATTCAATGGGGCCCCTAAACATTCCTGATGATTCGCAGTAGGCTGCCAGGCACAGATGAAATGCTTGGTTGGCCCTTATGGAATATTGGTGCTTCTCTCAATTGAATGGTAATACGTGTGTTCACAGTTGGCAAGAGTTACATGGGTTAGAGGTACTCAGAAAAGAATATTAGTTTATTTTTTTGTGTCAAATTATGTTTTCCATAACGTTCTGTCTCTGTCAGTTATCAAGGTCTCCTCAAGCAACCATTTCCCGCTGTCTGCAATTTGGAGCATCTCGGTTACGCATGAGTGGAAATCGTACTGCCATTTTCATTTAGCAATTAACAGCGGTGGAAATAAATTTGCTTGAAATGCACATAATCTGATCATTTTTAATACATGGTTAGCTCAATTTGTAAGTAACATGGATATTGTTAATTAAAAAACACATTATATACGGCAGTCATAAAAAGAATTTTGTAACTTAATACCAAATGCTTCGGAAAAGATTTGAATTAATAAATATTGTTACAACCCTGCAATAAGTGCACAAAAAAGAGAGTTGCGCTCTAAATTTCACAGCTTGCCCTTGAAGAGTTTCTCTTTACACAAGTCTTTGAAATTGCAATATAAAAACTGGATGCAGCAATATAGGAATACATCATTACAAAAAGACGCACATAATATGTAAAGAATAATAGTAAAAAGTCTAGGGCTTTTTGGAATTTGATCAACTTCAATGAGAGGCAACAAGTGGTTTCACAACTCAATCCAATTTTGGAAGGTAGTATGGTGGAGCACTTTCAAGCTATATGAACTACTATGAGATACTCTGAGCACGCCAAACTAATTTTCAACAATTCCAAGAGTGGATTGCTGGGATCTAGCTTTTGATATAGTTGATATAAAAATGCTAATTCACAGTAGCAATGTTCACTAGCGCCCAGGCCCAACGGTCTGTCTAATCTTAAACTCAAGGAAATTATTTTCCCTTTCTTATTTTTAAGAAAGTGTTTACCACCAAAGCATTCCCTTTCTCACGGTTACTTTCTATCATGGTCCCAATTTTGAAAAGGGGTAATAGAACTTAACCAGCTAATTATCGCCCTATCACCTTTTTAGTTCCCAGAAAATTATTTGCCTCTGTTTTAGAAAGAGAATTGTCCCTATGGGCGTGTGTGTCAAACCAAAAGGACAAACATCAATACGGGTTCATTGAAGGCATTGGCACCACCCCAAATGGATTTGCATTGAATCTTCTTAAAGCAATTATTAGGGACATACCACTCTATACCGCCTTTATCGATTATACAATGGCATTTCTTAGTGTGAATCAGGCCCTTCAAATGGATTGTGTCCACCCACGTGTTTCTCATATTTGATCATCTCCTTCAGCGCCAGCTCTTTCAGAAAAGAATGTCTCGGTAGAGGGCTAGGCTCATCCAAGATGGCACCAAAGAAAAAAAGAGAATCCAACAAAGGGTCATTTGTGATTTCTGCCTCGTTCTCCATGATTATTCTAAGCTTGTGTAAGGCAGTAACAATCTGATCATGGGCCCATCTTCCGAATCATTGGGAGGCACAAATTTGCAGCACGTACTCCCTATCTTCTGACATACCCCTCCCTCTGTAGCTGTTACGAGGTTGAGGATATACCTATTCTCCAAGGTTATAAGCCACAGGGGTCGCAGTTCTTCTGTGATGGCACTGAATGCTGATTCAGACAAATTAACAAACAGCAAGAGTTCATACCGGGTGTCATGATGCCTACCCCAGGGCATCCTGATCGAGTCCATCAGCCCCGGGAGCAGGCATCCAGATGCTCATTAAAACCCCAACAGCCCCGTCTGGGGGCTGTTTGGATTCAGTCCTGGCGCCTTAGGCACAGGCTCATCATAGAAATCCGTCCTGGCGCCATAGGCGCCAGGCTCATAGACTTTACCTTATGCAGACCATGCTGCAAATGAGTCCAAGCCAACGTGAGGCCTGGATGGGACTATTTTATTACAGGGACTATTTTTTTACTCGGGTGTGGTTCTGGGGAACTTCTTACCTGGGACTACTTTGCAGGCTATTTAAATCACACCCGAACAGCAGCCCATGCTTCGCGTTATTCTGCATCCAGCAGCGTGACGCTCACCGTGTTTGCGAGTCAGCATCCAGTCTTCTGCCACGCCCGCCTCGAATCCGGAGCTCCTAGACAAAGGGAAAAGAAAGGAGAAGAGGTTAGATCACGGACATTATTTGATTCCTTACCTGATTCCGGACCCAGTACATCTCCGAGCTTGGAAAGGACATTATTTCGGCACGTGTCGCTTCGCCAGCAGCAGCGCTGCGTTATACTCACCAGTCCACCGCATCGTTCGACTCGGCGCTGCCTCCATCATTTTCTTCGTCGAAACCCAGCACCTGGGGGGAAAACAAAAGGAATAACAAGGTGATCCGAGAAAACCGACAAAGACAATCTCTTTGCCACCATAGGCTTACCTGCCTTACCACCGGAGGTATTATTCTTTAATTTGCCGCATCTTCCTATGCCGCACCTATAAAGGGAGAGAAAACAGCAAGTTAAACTCATGCAACTTTTACCAGACAGTGTTTGGTAATACATACTCTTACCTGAACGCCATCAGCTGCCTCCAGGCAATATTCTTTTGGACCCAGCTGCAACCTAACGAGGGAATGGAACAAGAGTGAACATCGGACATATTGAACTCTTTGAACTTTATAGACACTGGAGTCAATATTCCTCCGGAACTCCTCCAGTACCTTCAACCCAGTGAAGTAACTGGTATCTACGCGCCCCTGCATGCCATGCAGGATGGAGAGCTCATCATTTAAAAACATAAGGTGAGGTTACCAAAACGGGATATCGGAGGTGATTAGTAGTGGGGAGAACGAGAACTGTTGGGGGGGGCCATCACTAAAGTCCACGGGTGGCTAAATCCCTTTCTCCACTTGCAGGAAAATACTTCTACGAGTCCAGCAGACAAGATTAGGTGGGCCAGTCCAGACTGTCATCTCTTCACTACGCATCACGTTGGTGGAGACCGCAGCTGTCTGGGTCCGATCGACGCCCCTGTGGGAACCAGGTGAGCGTAACACCAGGTCACCTGGAGCCACTTGGCATTTGCCACGGCTTGGGCTCCAGGCACCAGGAGGGATTTGAAGAAGGACTCTGTATGACTAAATAGCCGGTACTGTTCGGGGATGTTCATTAAAGCTTTTGATGATGCTGCTGAGATGTAATTAGATCACTTGGGCCATCACAATAGTCCTCCTTTCTGTGGTTGGGCAGAGTCATTAATATGCCCATATGTGATGATGAAGGGGATGGAAGGGGCACATGGCACAAAGGGGGCACAGATGTGACTTTGGGCATTTGGCAGGCGAGGATCAAATGTTCTTCATGAATGACAAGAACTGGCACATGTAGTGTGGTGAAACTGCACACACCTTGCCAGGCTGGAGGGAACCACCTATAGGAATACGATACGCAAGTCCAAAAAATGTCCAGACGCGCATCCAGCCAGATTAACAATGCGACGTGTGCAGCTGCAGTTCCCATACGTGTCAACAGGCTCTTTGCCATCGCCTTTGAAACATAGAAAAAAATGGGTGTGTATCTGAACAGGTCTTTCTGGCACCTTGAGCAATATCAGATGCTGCAGATAACTTTGCCGCACCTTCCCGCCTTCTTGATTTATACGTACCACCCCTTCTTCTGAGAATCTCCTCATGACTCCAGCTCTGCAACACTTCACCATTTGCTCCCAGCGGATAATAGCCTTTTTTAGGCTCAATTGAACTCTTTGTGTACACCCAACATTCTTCTGCTCTTTGCGATCTGTAGCTGTACATTCTTCATTGATAGGTAAAATAGATGCTGTGAACTTCCCTCAGACCTGGCACAAAGCTAAATCCACTGGACACAGTGCATCTGCTAACTCTTCTTCATTTGGGATAAATACCCTAGGGACACCAGACGTGATGACAAAAGAAACACAAAAAGCATATAAACACTCATCCTAATAAACATTATAAATGTGTAGGTTTTCTTCCTTTTTAAAAACAAAGAAATGCAATTCCTGAATTTCTCTATGCACCTCCCTTTTCCACTGGAATGAACTGCAAATCTTTAGTGAAAACTTAACATTGATTCTGCTTCTTTGCCACTGGAGGGGTACCAATATCCTTTTATGTATCGCTGACCTGGATCCAACTCTCATTGCCCTCCACCTTCACAGTAGTCGGAGTCGCGTAAATCACATAGTGCAGCCCCTGGACACGCCGCTTATTCCAATGGTGCACAAGGGACTGGATGTAAATCCAGTCTCCCGGGAGTAATTGATGCTTATGCGGACCCTTGGTTTCCTTGCTGCTTTCTCCTGTAGACTGTTGGTGAGAAGACACAACCTGTAAAGATATCATCTTAACACTTTTGGTTAAAGCCCTGAGGTACTCCCTAAACTCCTCTCCCAGGACCTCTGCGGTCTTATGTGCATCTGATACAGTGCGTGCCGGTGACAATGGTGTATGTAATCTATGCCATGTCGCAATCTAGTAAAGGGCTGATATGTTATTTCCCTGGCTGATTACTCAAATAAAAAAGCACCATGAATCCTATGAATCTACTTACCTGTTCATTGGAAGTTCAGTATGAACCATTCCTCCTGGAGCTCTGCTGCAATTTGCGTCATTGAGAAGTGTGCGACGGGTAATGTAGTTGCTCTAGAGTCACAAGAAGCAGTTCAACAGGTGTACTACCTTTCCCGCCAGCTCCCGTCTCCATAGCAAATCCATGGGCGAGAGGGCACATCCTCTCTTTACCCAAAGCTCCTGTTCCTCATTAGGTGCTTTCCCTTGCACTTCTGTGATTTGAAGCACCGGAACTGCAGTATTTGGAGCTGGCAACTGTACCTGGTGGGACACAGTTTCCATTTTAAGGGGCCTGTAAATGGTAAATATGTTGATTCCTCCGCCGCCCTGTCTGTGGCATCATTTCCAAGTGCTATAGAGTTAGTACGATTAGTATGCGTAGCACATTTCACAATACCTACTTCTGTGGACACGGTTAACGCTTTGATTTGTCGGGATAGCAGTGCAGCTTGCTGGACAGTGGTCCAGTCAGATCTTCTAAACCCTCTTCTCTGACACCTCGACATTCCTGAATGCACAGTAGAGGTTACATACGCAGTTTCAGAATAAATAGTGTCTGCCTTCCCCTTACTCATTTCTAGTACCACTAGTTCAGCCGTTTGCACAGAGTAATGCGAAGGCAACTGTCTCTTCAGTCTGACATGGTATTCCTCGTCCACAAGGCCCACAATGGATGCACCCGTATGCCTCTCACTAGTGTCCTAACTAATTGACGAAGACCCAGCAACAAAAAATACCTCACGTTCCTCCAAAGCATCCTCCTTAACACTCATACTCTCTTCCTCTTCTCCCTCATACGTTGCACAATCGTGTCATCAGGCTTCATTGGCTTGGTTACAAATGTTGCAGGATTGACTAGGTAACACCGTACTGAATATATACATGCATTTGATAGAATTACCTTGTATTCTGAAACTCTTTGGGTCGTCAAAATTGACTTGGACTTTTCCAGGATCGCTAAGACTGCATGGTCCACATACACCAGACAACCCATGGTAATGGTTGAAGACTTTTGAATTGCAAAAGTTGCTGCTGCTAAAGCCTGCTCACAGGGAAACTGTCCCTGTATCACTGGGTTTAGGAGTCCGCTATAGTATGCTAAATATTTATGGCCTAGCAATGTTTGCTGGGTCAGGACTGCTCTCGTCACCTGCCTGTTCGAGTGAGAAAACAAATAAAATACTTTCTTTTTATTGGGGGTTGTCAAGACTGGAGCATTGCTGATCACTGCCTTGATTTCCCGAAAGCAAGTTACCATTTTTTCAGACCATTCTATCAGACCCTTTACCTTTTGCACTCCCTTAAGTCCCTGCAGTAAGGGCCTCATGCAACTAGAGTAGTCAAAGATCCAAGATTTACAATAGTTACAGAATCCAAAAAAACTGCTGTATTTGTTTCACCGTCACTGACTGAGGCGTACTCTGAAATGCGGTGGCTCTCTCTGGCATTACCTTCCTTCCGGCGGGCAATATCACTTGCCCAAATCTACTGCTCTGTCTGGCAATACTGCAATTCTTCTTTATCCACTTTGTACCCCTTCTCGCAAAACAGGTTGGGGAGCATTATTTAATCTCCTCCACACTGCTCTTCTGAAGTGCTAAAGACTAGCAAAACGTCCACGTACTGCATTGCAGTACTGGGCAGAGTAAGTTACCTAAATCCATTTTAACCACACTGGTGGCAGGATTCGTTACCACTGGAAAATCCACCTCAAGTATTTTATTGAGAGTACGCAAATCCTGGACCATCCTCCAACTGGACCCCTTCTCCTTCATAGGGTAGATGGCCCTGTTACATGGGGTTGTATTATGCCTTGCTTTAACAACGCCATAATGGTCTTGTAAATCCTTTCGTCTGCCTCTCTAGACATGGGGTAATGCTTAACCTGTGATAATATTGCACTAGGTTTCAGTTTTATTTACACTGCTCCAACACTCTTTTGCAGCCCCACATCATGAGGATTGCTGGTCCATTAATTGCCCGGCACATTTTCCAAATCCTCCTTTCAAGGTTACAATGTATTTCTAGCTAGGAACATGGTCTGTGGTACTTCCCTTTGCCCTATCACTACCTGGCAAGGCACCCCAATCTCAAAAACCATCTATCATGTATCTTCTATGTCTTCGAAGAATTGCTCATCGGACACATTCCTTAGCAATAAGGTTGGATTGATGCACAGAACTGTGCACCATTCTCTGCCTTCCTCATAAGTGCCTGAGAGAACTACTCTGTTGTTCTCGATGACTAATGCCTCTAAGAGAATCGTAAAAATGGTGACTGGTATTACCTCCTGTGGCACAGTAGGTCGAAACAAGAATTCAGTTGGTCCCCGCCATGTCTGATTTCTGATCCCCGGAGCCGAACTCAACAAAACCATTACCCCATAAAGAAACAACGTTGAATGTACAGGCACCCCCTCCTTATCGCGCTGTCGCTACAGTATGCATGCAAACGTGCTGCTTCTCTTACCGGATACAAACCTGGAGTCAAGCATACTATACCTTCCTCCGTGAAAGGAATCAACATTCAAATCTTACTCAAGAGGTCTCTGTCCAAAATATTTGCCGGGGTGTTTGTGCAATATAACAAATGAGGTGATATATTTTGTGTACCTATCTTGACACATTGATCTTCAGTATAAGGAACCAACAGGATAGCCGCAGAGAAACCCTGTGTGTCCATCATTTTGCCTGACAAGGGGAAATCGCCTTCCTTAATGCAAATTTTTTGTGGCCCCCGAATCAACCATGAATGAAAACGTTTGGTCACCTATCCGGGGTTCCTCTTCTGGATCGGTGGTAACAGACAGGACTGGACACATCAGAGTTCCCTGTGGGCTGTCCTACTCCTGGTACATATTAGCACTGGGGAGCGAAGGACTCCCTCCAAAAACATGTGTAATGAGCGACCGTTCCTTGGGATAAAGGATTTTTCTCCCTTGTTTGTACGAGTGCCTGTGCTGGCATGGTCGGTGGGATACCATAGGTCTTTGCAGCCCCAGTTGCTAGGTTCTATTCAACCCATACCTGCCGCAATTGCACAGAACCTGGTGTGTCTGGCAGGGTTGGGAGTTGCATTTGCTGAGCTCCCGTAAGTATTGTGACCTGTCTTGACAATCTCCTGACATGTGTCCCATCCTTCTGCATGACCAACAATGAATCCCATAAAACCCGCCATAATTATTTCCCATTGGCCTGTTGTACCGGGGCCCCATTGCTCCAAACCTGCCAAATGACCCACTTCCCTGTGGAAATCTTCCCCTACCCCTCGGAAACCCTCTCATTTGCCTTGGACCGTGGGCATAAACTGTCCATCCAACCTTGTGTCATACCCGGTTCACCATGTCCCTGTTGCCCCAATTGTCCCTGCTGTCTCTCCATAGAGCTTGAAAGAAACTAACTCAAGCATTCCAGCGTGAAAGAACGGCTTCTGCGAAGGACCGAGAGCATTGTTGTCTGAAAAGCAAGATAATTGCATGCTTACGATCGGGAGGGGCTAGTCAGTTCCTTTTGAACTGAAAACTAACCAGATTCTTCCCGCATGAGAAGGTTACAGTTTATATACCCAGTTAGACGATTTACATAATCACAAATATTTTGTTTCAAGGTTATAACCAACCCTCCAATAACTCTAATGTAAAGTAATTTAATCCCCCTAGCTCTACAACCCATTGGATACATTCACAAAGTACAACGCTTTTAACATGTGATCATCTTCCCTCGGCAGTCATAACATGCTCCACATGATACATTTATCATTTATGATAAACTCGTATTCAGACCGTTACAAAAACCCTTTTAACCCAAATGTTGATTGTGCTAGGCTTTCCATAAACTCTTTAAGGTGGGGAGGGAGAGAAAATAAATAAGCATTCATTTGAAGCAGCAGTAAAAATCCTCATACACTCCAGATGTCCACTACTATTCTTCCTGCATTCTTGCACGTAATCCTTTTTGTTACTACCATTTCAAGTCATAGCCTTCAGCATACATTCTTCTTATTTCCTTGCAAACCCATAAACTATCAGCTCTCAATTTAACCCTCCATGTCACGGACCTTTCTGTTCACCAATGGATTGGATAGAGAACACAAAACACCTGAAGGCCCAATCAACCCTAACTCAGTCTGCATGCCTGTATGGTTTGAAATGGCAGTGGCCCTACCTATGGGCAGATTGACCGACATAATAGAAGAGGACAAGCAGAAAACTAAAAATGGCATCAATATCTTCGTAGTCAGACTCAGCCATGATGGATCCCAGGCAAAAGGATGAATCGGACCAAGTGTCAACTTTGATTCAAGCGTCTCTCTCCATGGCCTCACAGAGATTATGTGCAATGCTTTTTGCATGGCCCTCATCTCCTCAAGTATGGCATTAAAGGCAGTCTCTGAATGATTAACCAATTGAATGAGTCCATACCGAGTGACCTGTAGCCATTTAGCGTTGACAGTGTCTTGGAACCCGGAGCCACGGGAGAGGTGAAGCCCATTTCCGTCCAATTGAAAAGTCTGCAGTGCCAAGGTACCTTCTTTAATGTCTCTGAAGAAGCTGATGAAAGGAAATTGCTTAGAGTAGATCACCTCAAAAGTTCAGCCATTCTATGTCCTGTGAAAAACCTGAGGTCTTTCCCTTCCCACTCCCAGGGGACCTTCCAAACAAGTGGCCAGGGAAGGGCCATCACTTTTGGATCTGGACCCTGGGTCGTACTAGCAAGGGAGGATCACCTTGGTGGAGGGTCCCTTGGATTGGGGAGGAATTACACGAGGGTGAGACATGGTATTCCCCCCTTTCAAATAACCTCCTACCTAACATCCCCTCAGCCTACCGTCACCCAGAAACCTGGTTTCCCCAGAGCCATAAAGGCTTCCTCCGACATAATGCTATCTCAACGGGACAACTACATTCAGGGGAACTTCACTCTTTCTATGAATGTCCCTCTAACGAGGCCAGGCAGGATCAGGCACTTAACTGTGATATCAAACACCTGAATTCAATTGAGAACCGAGTATAAAAGGTGGAACCCAGATTCACAAAAGGAGCACAGAAAGTCAGGAAAGCAAAGGCGAGTTTGAAATAGAGAGCAGGCTAGATGGCGAGCAGCTGAGCAGGGGGTATTGAGAACCAGGATGTGAGAAAGGGTTGCCGAGACGCTACAAGGCTGCATGCTGATGCAGGAAAAAATTTGGTGACGGAGCTGTGTCTCCAAGATGCCGAAAGGGGTCATCAAAGGAAGCTTAGAAGCTGTTTAATCTCTCCATACTGTGTGCCAAGAATTTGCTCATTTCCCCAGGACAACGAGGCCGCCCAGGTAGGTCTGAAGGGCAGGTGGGAGAGACCCTAACCTCGGATGAAAGAATTGTGAAGGACGCGTTGAAGAAATTACAACCGATAAGTTCAAAGTGATGAGAGAGCCGGTTTGTATAGACACAAATGATTACGAAGTTGCAAGCAAGAGTACTTGTAGGAAGCGAGACGCTTTGAAAGAAAGCTTCGATTGTTTTGAACCGTGATGAAACAGAGTGGTCCTGTGGAATACTGCATTGTATAAAGTCTCTGAAATGTGAAAGTATCGCTTAGGTGAAAAGCGAGTTGAATGAAGTTAATGAAGTGAAAGCCGACGGGAAAGGCTACGGAGGAGATTACTAAGTGAAACAGGATCGCGAGGGGGATCGAACCAAATGGAGCTGAATGTTTAAATGGATAGACAAGTCAGTGGAACTTGTCGGAGTGCTAAGGAGCACATTTGAGGTGCAGACAAGAATGTGGAACTTGTTGTGGTGCTAGAAGGGCATGCTTGAGGAAAAACGAATAAAGTATAAGGAATACAATAACCAGAATGCAACAATGTCGAGTGGTGAGGCATGGGAATGAGTATATCTATGCCGTTTCGGAAGTCTTCAAGATTAACCGCATGATGAAAGCAGGAAGATTGGGGAAGAGAACTCCATGTATCAAACTGATGAAATGTTGTAATGTAAATTACTAAAGTGGTGAAAGTATCAAGTAAAGGGAGCATTGAATCAGGTGAGGGAAGCCTGAGAAAGGAACATTGTTAGAATCAGAATTGTGTTATACTGGAGAGCATTGAATCAGGTGAGGGAAGCCTGAGAGTGTGAAACTAAAAATGCTATGCTATCTTATGTGCTATGCTTTGGAAACAAAATAGAAGATCACAAAGACACAGAAATCCGATATTTCACACAGAATGCATCTTTATTTATGCATGGCAAATGGAAATAGTCACTAATCACTAATAATCATCACTCTCTAAGCAAACCCAACCCTCACAGAATAACAGCCCCCAGCTCTACCCTACCCCCTCACAGCCAGCTCTCTGGCTCTGAACCTCTCAGCCAGCTCTGTGACAGCCTCTCTCCTGAACAGAACAGCAATCTACTGTTATACAGAATGATGATGCATTCATTTTACATGCGTAGAAAGCATTCTATGGCAACCCACGTGCATTCTATAGCTACGTGCGTGCATACATAGTTTCAATATAGCATAATCGTGTACTGTACTAGAACACGGTGACGTGTTCTCGTATAAAATTCTATTCTAAGAAGAACAGCAAGCATATCCTGTAACATTCATGTCGCATCGCACCGAGACAAAAAGGCTCTCTGCAGAACTAAAACATTTCTCCGCAGCCAGCCATTGTTTCTTCTCTGTGCTGGCTATATCTGACAGTCTGCCAATAGACACATGTGTTATGATAAGATCTACACTGTGTTCTGCTGCTCCTTCATGCTCAGCTAAAAGCCTAATTCATAATGGACAAGAACAGAGCACATTCTAGCACCTAGAGACTAATATTTTGCGCTATACATAATAACAAGTCTATCTAATTGCATGGCTCTCAGCAACTATTGATCTATGGTCAAAACAAACTAGAATACTAAACATAGCTAATACTAAACTGATGTATGTATTAATGAATGGATTAATGAATGGATTAGCCCACGCTAAATAAACCATAGAAAAACTGCAGACTAACAAGAGAAGTACATGCATTGTGCTGGATAAGAAAACTATTTAACTGCCTTTTTGTGAACTGTTTGGAACAAACTGAAGCTTTGAAGATCCCAAGTGACTTAAGCTTGGGGAAGGGAGTTGAGAAGAAACTCCATGGTCATCCTGATATTCTTTTTAGACACTTATATGCTTTAGCCAATATGCCACAAATAGTTAAGTTAGAAAGTGAGGGCAAGCATAGGTTTAACACAGACAGTTTCTTTAATTTTGACGGATAGACTTTTGGAATATGCTTTCTTTATTTTAATGGTTGAGTCTACTCCCATTTAGTAATAGGGCACGTTAGGCCTTCTTCACACCCCATTTTTATGAATAAAGGTTTTCAAAACGTGTATCCTTGTGTCTGTGTCCATCTCTGAGCGCCATGCCTTTCTCACAGTCCTTAAACAGTTTGAAGTCCAGGTGCATTCATGAGGGAGGGGACACGGGGCACAGAAGTTGCTTGGGTGGCACATTAAAAACTACAACAAGGGTTTTGGGAACAACCAGGACCGGCGAGTGCAAGTTAGAAAAGCTGTATACTCCATTCCAGGCTGGTGGGAGTTCAAGGTAAGCCAGGGTTCCGGAGACCCAGTAGTAAACAAGGATAGCAGTGGTCCCACCGACTGAGTCTGCAGCACGCAAAGTTCTGGTTTAGTTAGCATTTTGTCCCAACTAGTACGGTGCCATTTCCCCTTACACACAAGGAACAATGTGTAACTGGATCTGTAAGTAACTGGATCGTAACAGGTCTTTGTTGTGGCATCAGCCACATCAACATTTTTGTTTTTAACATTCCATATCTCTCATTCCTCCCGCTTTACAGCTCTTCCCCCACTGCCCCCATTTGTTGTGTACAAAACCATCTAAATTCAACTGTGACCGTAGACTACATATTATCTTTTTGTGCTCCTTTTTCTCTTTGTCCAAACATTCATGTTCATCGATTGGTATGATAGTAGCCTGAACTGCTTGTCCCTGAAAAAAGCCCCTCACTCTGCACAAAGATAGACCCCCCACACATTATACTACCTGTGGTGGCAACTCATCAGGAATAATACTCTTGGAATACCAGAAGTGTAGGGGGATGAGCAGAGCCTGCTGCCTTTTCTCTCCCCACCCTCTTCACGTGCCTATACCACAAGTCTTCAGAAGCAAAGCCATGCACATTCACCATACTATCCAAAACCACCCCTTCATTTACAATTTCATTTGGGTCAGTATCTCTTTTTGTTCAGGGTTTTAACATTTCATGAGATCCTATAACACTAACAAATACATAATAAATGTTTACATTCCTACCCTTTAGAAGCCCTTCATTACCCCTAAACAAAAAAAAACACAACATAGACAAAAAGGAAAACAGACATATATATAAGACAACATTCTTGCTCCTGTGAACTGCTTCTTGGGGAACTGAACAAAAATAAATAACTGTCCATTTGTCCATACGGATGCCCTATTCAATAAATTGTCACAAGACTCATATGGCTACTCATGTTTTTAATTCTGGAGTTGGTCTTCTACTAAAGTCTTGTTCTTGCGGATGAGGATTAGTGCTGGTATCTCGTTGATCATCTAAGTGATGGCACCAACATTCCATAGGGGAACAAAAAAAGTTGAAGTTGCTGTGAAGATGCTGAGTTGTTTATCACCGGTGCAGCCGACTGTGGCAAATGTGGTTAGAACTGTCGGGAGATAAACTTGACATATTTCCTTAGATCTCTAAAATATCCATAGAACTCCTCCCCTAACATTTGAGCTGAATTGCGTAGCTGAGATTCTGTGTGCAGGTATGAGAGATGCTTGCATGCGTCTGACCACTAATTGCTACAAATGTACAATAATAATCTGTCCCTAGTAAATACAAACAATACACAAAGGAATGTCCTTCAATAATGCACAACATACAGACAGTATATACTCACAATGTGATAACACAATTGCTGTACCTGTTATCCATAAGTCTCCCTCTGTGTCCTTAATGCACGACCAAAAAAATCAAAATAAAGTACTATACCTGTAATGCGTCTTCAATGTCTTCCTTTACGTATATATACTAAAAGATATAATTGATCTAATGTCAACCTCCATACAATTCTACGAGTGTGTACTGTACCTGCGTTTCCCTCTTCTTTTTGGTTTTTCAAAGAAAAACTCGTAGGGGTCATTTCATATTTTATTAAAACCCTGAATGCTCAGTGTATGTGTCATATGCAAGCAAGCAGAGACACTCCTAGGATCTGGGTTACATCACTGGACACCTGAGCCTTTGTCCAACAGTGATGTCACACTCTGTCCCTGGAGTATAGAAAACATTAATCTTACCTCTCCTGATTTGATTTTAGATTAAAAAAAAATGTTAACTTGTTTTTATTGGCCTTTTGATTAAGAACAGACCTAACCCCCGTAGCGATCCACCTCGCAACCCCGCCCAGCGACCCACCTCGCAACCACGCCCACCCCACCTTTCCCATCGTACATGGAATGAACAGCAATGTCTGTAGGATCAAGTAATACCCAGTATTTAAAGCTTCTTGGGGGCAGTAGGGGATATTATAGTCACTTTGAAGAAGATTTAGCACCATGTCCCAGTCTCTGGTGAATTTAGATTGTTCGCCTTGTATAGAGTAGGTAAATCATTCAAGTGCCAGAAAGTTCCAAACCTTAGAAAACCATTTGCTGGCATGTGGCTGATTCTTTGATTTCTAATGTTGCACAATCACCAGTAGAGCCGCTAGTTGTTGTATAACAAAAGCTTTACAGGTTTGCTTAGAGTTCTGTCATAAGTCTGCTTCGATGACCACCAAAATGAAGTATCTGAGAGTCCTGGGATTTCGTAGACCCAATATTTGTGTAATGTGTGTGTTAACTTCTCCCCAATATTTCGTCAGCCCTGGGCAGCTCCTCCATATATGCGCCCAATCCCTCAGCGCTCCATATTCTCTCTAGCTCCGATCCAAGATAGATGATTTCTTTTTATGTAAATGGGCTGTACTATAATGCCATTGTGTCATCAGCTTGTACCAACATTCTCTGACATGAATTGAGCGGGTAAGCTTAGGAATGTCCTTCCACAGACTGACCCCCTCATCCTCTGGAACCAGCTCCTCCAATGTCATATGCCAAGGATGTTTAATTTCAATGGTATTTTGGGAATTGTATAAGCTATAATTTTGAGCAATCTAGAG
This sequence comes from Ambystoma mexicanum, assembly GCF_040938575.1. Lineage (NCBI taxonomy): Eukaryota > Metazoa > Chordata > Amphibia > Caudata > Ambystomatidae > Ambystoma > Ambystoma mexicanum. Next base: position 1,254,267,032 of record NC_090933.1, on the reverse strand, counting down.
ATAAGAGCTTTATTTCCAGGAGTTGATGTAACATATTTTACAAATGGGTTAACTCTCTAATTGCCGCTTTCTTGTTTGGGCGAGCTAATATCCAATGCCGAACCTGGAAATATTGAAACTGACTAGCCTCCGCAAGTCTCAGTTCTACTTTTCATTGTGTAAAGGGTTTGGGGTCATTACCCTGAAACATATCACTGCAATCTAACACACCCTGCCCATTTCCATTTAACAAATGCATAAGGTTCCCAGCCTGGGGTGAACTGCAGGTTAAAAAATAAAGGCATGAGGGGAAAGTTGTCAAATGATATTTCTTTACTGCTGTATCCCAGACTACTTCAACCATGCTCATGCTCATGATCTGACTCATATGCATGTTGGGGGGCCGATTCTGTTTAGGCAGCCATATTTTATCACCGAGCTGTACCCACGCCATCTCCACCTGGACCCATCTTTTCCCAGTATCTTACTCACACCAATCCTTTAAAACCCGAATTTGAGCAGCATTGTAGAATTTCAAAGAATTCATGAGACTAATGCCAACCCTAGTTGTGGGGGTCATTAATCTGTTCAAAGCTAATCGTGGAGCCTTATTATTCCATATGAATTCAGAGTTCGCCCTGTGCAACTTTTGAAAAAAGGAGGCGGGACCCAAATTGGTAGCACCTGAAACATATAAAGGGCTTTGGGTAGGGTAACAATTTTTACTGAATTTATCCTACCAAGCCAAAAAACGGATAGCGGTCCCCATTTTGCCAATTGTCCTATAATTTCCTTTTAACTAGGGGGGGATAGTTGGCCTCATATAACCCTTCCAAAGTGGGGCTTATGGTCACTCTGAGCAATCTGATCCCCTCCTGAGCCTATCCTTATTGTGTTTGTGATTGAAGATGCGACAAGTCACTAATGGGGAGGGATAGGGTTGCATTTTATTTTTATAAACTGTGTTTTTGGACGTTTTACATAATACACTGCATCGAAACAAAACTCAAATGGAACAAGGGGTTGAAGCCCCCTACAATCCACCCCCGTACCGTCTCCCAGTAATTATAAACAGATTGCTTTAGCACCAAGAGGACCACAGTTTCAGAACTCCAACTGATGCATCTTGCCTAAGTTTACAGATCGCAGCTTCATGCCATTCTAATGTCTTAAACTAAGTAGTCACTGACGGGGCCCTCACAGGGGAGGGGGGTTTACCACAGGCAGAATGTGCAAGGACTATAAGTCAGAGTCAATATCATGATCATCTTTCCTGGCCATATAGCTCCTAAAGGGGCCCCAGTAGTCCTTGGGTTTGCTGTTAGAAGGAAGCGTCAGAATGTATTGAGTCTCTGCGTTCACAGCTAGACATAACGTTGAACCGATGCTGAAACGTGGGTGGTGCAGAGGCTCCCCACATGCGCGCCACTTGTGACCTTGCGACCACTGATGCCATTCTCATAAGGCGTTTCTCGAAGCAGGTTCCAGATTCCACAAGGGCCAGTAGCCAGCATTCGGGGGAGAGTTGGACGGGGCTGTCGATCATACTCGACACTGCATCAGCAATGCTCAACCACAGAACGTGGATCTGGGGGCACAGCCACGCGATGTGGAGGAAATCAGCTGGGGTTTGACAACCCCTCGTACATTCCAGGGGTTTGAGCGGGAACAGTTTGTGCAATCTAAGGGGAGAGAAATACATCTGATGTTAAAATTTGAAGTGGATCAAGCGGAATTTGCTATTAGCGGAGATGGCTTTGGTCTGGGTGCAAATCAGGCCCCATTGATCGTCAGATAGCGTTTTCCCCAGGGCACCCTCCCAACTATCCCTGTAGTGGGTGTGAGGTGAGATCTTGATCGCACGAGCCATACCATACACGGTCGAGACCAGCTTCTTGGTGGATGTTGGGCAGTGGAATATGTCATGAGGGGGGAGTAGTGAGGGGTGTTCGGAAAGTCGGCCCATCTGGTCCTCTACACCTCCCTCAGTCGGAAATATAAAAGCTGTGTGATCGGGTTCCAAGCGCCCCTAGCTTTAAGGACTTCCCAAGATATAAATTTACCATCCGGAGCAACGTCTCCTAGTGTGTGAATCTGAAGATTAGAGAAGTGTTGTACAAAAATAGTCTTGTGTGTGAGTTGAATACCCCGGATGTGATATATGGCTATCGTGGGGGAGAACCATTGGGCCAGCCCAGCCCATGTCGTAAGCCGGTGCCAAGCTCTAATGGTAGTATCCACGGGTTAAATTTCAGTTCTCGGGCATTCCTCCCGCGAGGCCCACGGAAGACCCCTAAGATCATCGGGGTAAGCAATGGCCCTCTCAAGGTGCGAATGGGGTAGGTCGTCTGAAGGGGACCACCACCCAAATGGCATACTGAGCCTGCGCAATCAAATAATATAAGAGGAGGTTGGGTACATCCAGCCCACCCCAGGAGTAGGGGCGACAAAGAGTACCTAGGGAAACACAAGGGTGTTTTTCAGCCCAGATCAGTTTGGTTATCATGCCCTTTACTCGTCGCCAAAAGGACGCAGGGGGCCATTACGGAACATTATTAAACACATATAATAATTTTGGTAGGATCACCATCTTAGAAAGCGAAATTCAGGCAGCCTGAGAAATGGGAAGGCGCACCCATGTGTCCACTCTGTGTTCCAAGTATTGTAAAGTGGAGAGATAATTCTCTTCATAGAGCCTTGCCGGGGATGGGGACGCTCGGACACCCAAGTAGCGGATACCTTGCGGATGCCATGCAAAGGAGTCCCTGATGTCTTGTGGAGAAACACTGTTGTGAGCGGAAGCACCTCAGAATTGGTCCAGTTGATACGGAGGCTGGATAGAGCCCCGAATTTAGAGATCTCTTCTACCACAGGGTCTAGATTAGTCTGTGGGTTTTTGACGTAAATTAACATATCGTCCGCATATAATGAAACAATGGAAGTGTGAGAGCAGAGTTTTACCCCCCCCCCCCTCCCATGGGCATGATATTCCCTCAGAGCGCATGCCACTGGCTCAATGGCCAGGGCAAATAGGATAGGGGAGAAGAGGCAGCCCTGCCTAGTGCCCCGAGATGGATGAATAGATGGATTGAGGACTGCGAATGTGGATTGAGGTAACTACTTTGTTAGTATGGGTATACTCATGACATATTAGGCGTGTTGTGGAGTCCCTGAGTGCAAAAAATCTCGATGACCCACCCACCCCCCCTTCAAAACCCTGTGATACATTTTGTGTAACATTCAATGAACTTTGAACTGAAACTTCTCCCCATACCACCATCCAGGCCAGAAACCCCAATCTACCGGCCAAGACGCCCCACCCCCACCCGAACAACCTAAACCAAAAACACCAAGCAGAAATACAGTGCCGCTGGTCATGGGGGGTGCTGGCGGCCGCTGCGGCTTCTAGTGTCAGGAGGCTATACCATATCCCTTGGAAAACATTTGCCTACCCTATAATACCTTTAACTTCAATAGGTACACTGAAACAGACAGGGGTGCGGCCCTAAGAGGCTGCATACCCAGCAGGATAAATGTGCAAATCACCAAGTTCTCAGTTCAGGGTGAACCCTGGGGGGATTTGTCTGGAGACGGAATTTCAGTGGAAAATCTCTGCCGTGTCTAGGGAAGTAAAGAGTTTTACCATCATGTACCACCCTGAGCTTAGCCGGGTACAACATTGCATAGCGCACAGCTTTTTTTCTGAGGATATTCTTTGCGTTTTGAAACAGTTTCCTTTGGTCCTGTACTTGTTGACTGAAGTCCGGGAATAGGCGTATCGTAGCAGAACCCCACCTCAAGATATTCTTCCCGGTCTCGGTAGTTGAAGATGCGGGCGATGATCGCCCTCTCAGGAGCCCCCGGGGGCGGCCTGTTCGCCAACGAGCAGTGAGTCCGCTCCACCATGAAATGGTTTGTGACCGGCGGGTTGTCGAGGATTTCCATGAGTAGCTTTTCCACAAACTGTTCCATATTGTCTATCCGGGTGGACTCTGCCACCCCCGTGATCCTTATATTGTTCCACCTATATCTCCCTTCAAGATCTTCGTTCTTGGCCCCAACTTTTTACACCGTTTGCTGAAGGGAGGCAACCTCACGCTGGAGCACTGCAATTTTGTCCTCACCATCCCCAATTCTATGTTCCTCTTCAGACATCCTGCTACACAGCTTGTCGATCTGAACCGCGGACACGTCCACCTTGCAAGATAAAGGGTCGATTTTAGCCCCAAGATTGTCTATACTCCCCTTCAGCGCCAACAGGGTTTGATTGAGAGCCACAATGTCAATCTGTGAGGAGCCCGGGACCGACTCCTGTTGCTGTGGGTCTCGGTCTGGCATGGCAAATTGCTCCATTTTCGATTGCTTTTTCTGGTTGCCCATGCCAGTCAGGCTCTTCAAGGAAGATGCAAGCGTGAAGGTGTCCACTTCAAGGCGGGGGCCCGTGGGGTAGATTGGTATGGAGACCCCGAGATGATCACTTCCGCCCCAGGGTCAGGCCGCCCCTGTGGCACTCCCGAAGTAGGCACTGGGATTAGATGGAGAGAGCAGTCGAGAGGTAATTTCGGGCGGTCCGGGGGATCCGGGTGGGCGGAGTAGGCCACCGAGGGTCTGGGGCCACCTGCGCTGGACAGGGCGGTTAATACCCAGACCAGGGCACTCCGACCTCAGCTTGGTCCTATAGTGCTCTAGTGCTATAGTGCTCCTAACTAGGTAACCTGCAGATGCGTGAGCGGGACCTGAACGAAAGGGTGTTTACCCCTCAGCGTAACTAGGGGTGTGGGGCCCACTGGTGCGCGCAGTGTAGTCGCCCCTCAAGGGGCACTGGAGCCCAGGCCCAAATTGTGATGAATCTCCCCCCTGCCCAGCTCCACGACTCACCGCCAATTTCGGAAAACATGCGCCTGCAGAATGTCCCACGGGCGGAATCCGCTGAGTGCGGTAGCATAGAGCCGCACATGGGCCCTTCCAGCTGGGAGAGGAGAAGAAGGGAAGTCAGCTGGTTGGGTCTCCAAGGGTGGACCGGCCGACCGCTATACCAAGGAGGAGGTGTCCGCAAAGGAACAGGATAATGGGCCAGCCCGCCTCAGGACCCAGCGAGTGGCAAGAGCCCCAAAGGGAGTGAGGAGTGGCTCCATGCCCGTGTTTTTCGCCGATCCAAGGCTCCTCAGTGCACAGAAGAGCCCAGGCCCTCCAGTCCGGATCGTGAAAGATCGGGGTGCATGGGGAAATGAGACCAGGAGCACGCCGGATGGAGGAGAAACGCAGCTGCAGGCTTAACGTCTGCCCTTCGCCAGCTCCACACCACCGGTCCCCAGCAGGCATCCCAGGACAGGCTGCTACCGCGTAACTCTGTGTAATAACGCTCTCCATATGGGGACCGACCCCCCCATCCGAACCCCTGATGAATCCAGGTGTTTCAGGCTAGGGGCAAACAGCGCTCTGCTGCCTGGGCACCCCCAGCCGTGGAGACTCCAGGGCCCGGATGCGTGACTAGTGCCTTTGGAAGGGGCCCGTCTGCTCCTGCCGGGCCCGCAACAGGTTCAGGTGCTTCATACAGGGCCAGGAGCAAAACTTTGTCGGAAGGCTGGTCACTCCCGGCGTGCGGCGCCCCAGGGCTCAGCGGCAAAGCACGGGTCCACACAGCAGCAATTACCGCGGGGGGATGGTCTTCCTGCCGAGGGTCAAAGGGCCCGATGGCCTGGAACACTGGAGCTGGAGATTTATGCGGGAACCACAGGTCCTGCGGGGCCGCCGCTGCACCCGTGGATGCAGAGTATATTCAGCTGCAGCCTGTTGGGGGTGGGTCGGAGCCCCCACGCGATGCCGCAAGCCCCCCGACACATGAAGGAGTCACAGACACCAGTCCTTCGTGTTCGGGCTTCCCGGTCGCTCCGATGCGGCCGGGAACGCCCCCTTTATTTATACTTAGCGCGGCGGCGTGAAACGTCACGCCGCCGCGTGGGCCCGTCATCGGGCAGCGCCACACTCCTCCTTTTCCGGGAGGAACACGAACATAGATTAACAGTAACTTTATTAACCAGGAAAGCCACACATCTAACATAAACACTACTGCACACCCAAAACCAAAAACCCCTTTAATGTCATCCACCCAGATCTTATCACCCCAGTTCACTAATCAAACGTCCCACAAACGTCCCACAACATATTCGCTGAGGTAGGCAGGTTTCCCTCGCCCAGCCCTCCGGCATGTGACGTCCTTCCGCCACGTCTCCCCGGACTGGGGATTCGGGTACTTCGCCCCAGAGACCTCCGTCAGCAGGCATGTCTGGTGGATCTGACATGGATCAGGTTCGGGTGGGGTCTCAGTTCGTGAATCACCGAGTTTCTTGAAGAAACTCACGTTTCGGGTGACAGCCGACCGTCCATCCGAGGCCGTCACCATGGATCCTTTCACTGCCACTACATCCAAAGGCTCCGGTTCATAGAGGAGCGATAGCTTCCCATGAGGGTGTCGATTACGGATCAGGACCTCATCTCCGGGTTCAAGTCTTTGAGGTCGGAGACCCCTGCGCAGGTTCTCCTGTTCCGTTCGGACTCGTCTTTCAGCCTCCACCCGCGGACTATCGATGACCCCTGGTTCTTTCTCCCCCACTTCCGGCAGCAGTCCCCTGGGGCACCTCTTGAATAACGCCTCGGCGGGTGCCACTCCCGTGGCGGCATGTGGGGTGGTGCGGTACACCCGCAGAAACTGATAGAGGGCGCGTTGTAAGGATTGCCCCTGCCCCTGAGCAATTCGGAACGTTTTATTCAGGGTCCTCATCAGTCTCTCGGCGTCCCCGTTTGCACGGGGCCACAAGGGGGAGATCTTCCTGTGTTGTATTCCGCAGCTCTCCATCAACTCGGAGAACCGCTCACTTTGGAAGGGCGATCCGTTATCAGAGCATAGAGTGTGGGGGAAACCATGGGCCGCAAATATCTTCTCCATGGCCACCACCACATGCTCAAAAGCCACCGATTCGACGAACTCAACCTCCGGGTATCTCGAGTGTTCATCGACTATCACCAGGAAGTGAGTGCCCACTGATGTTGAGCCAAAGTCAGCGTGGACGATCTCCCAGAGCCTCGTGCCACGGGGCATTGCCTCAATTGCAGGTTCTCGTTGCAGAGGAGAGGCCGCCTGACACCATACACAGGCCGCCACAAAGTCGTCCACCCTTTTCTCCAACTCCGGAAACCAGACTTTCGAGCGGAGCCGCGCCTTGGTCTTAGCGGCGCCCTGATGTCCATGATGGGCGAGACTGATCACGTCGCTCACCTTTGACCGTGGAATGACGATCCGGTCACCCCGGAGTAACAGCCCTGAGTCGGAGAACGACAACTCCTCCTTCACCTTCCACAACTGCTCCAGCGCTGTTTTGGCTTCCTGGGTGCACCCAGACACGGCTCCGAGGACGGACTTCCAGGACCCGTTGTGCATTGTGTCCTTCAAGATTCGAAAACACTCGTCCTCAGCCGCAGCAGCCTCCAACTCCTCTAGGGACATCGCATTTGGCGTTGCCGCCTCCACCACCATTCATACATAACTGTCCGCCTCTTCTCCGCAGGTGTCATGTCCATCTCCCCCACCTAGTCCCGGATGACGAGACAGGTAGTCCGCGGCATTGTTGGCCCCCGGCCTATATACCAGGGTGACTGAATACTCGAGGAGGGCGAGCATCCACCTCTCAATTCTAGCTGGTGGCTTTGACGATGAGCCCACTAGAATCGGAAGCAGCGGTTTGTGATCAGTCACCACCGTCACTGGACGTCCCAAGACATAGAGCCGGAAATGCTTGCAGCCCCACAGCACTGCCAGGGCCTCCCGCTCGATCTGGGAGTACCTCTGTTCCGTTTCGGTGAGCGCTTTGCTTGCATATGCCACAGGTCGAATAGTCCCGCTGTGGTCCACTTGAGTCAGCACTGCCCCCAGCCCGAAAGGACTCGCATCCACCACGATCTCCGATTCCAAGGCGGGGTCGAAAAACGCCACAGTATCTCCCGTTGTGAGGGCACCCTTAATGTCCTCAAAGGCGGCCTGTTCGAGAGGGCCCCAATGCCATGGTGACTCCTTCTTGGTCAGCGCCCGGAGTGGTTCGGATCTTGAGGCTAGGTTCGGGATGAACCGCCCGCAATACGTTACCATCCCCAGGAAGCTTCTCACGTCCGTCACAGACTCAGGGGCCTTCGCCGCTTTGATATCTTTCACCTTCTTCGGGTCTGGCGACACCCCCCCCCCCTCCTTGAATATGAAACCAAAGAATTCAATAGAGGGGCGCATGAATTCACACTTCTCCCTGTGCAGGGTGAGGCCCAGCGACTGAAGTCGTTTCAGGGTGTCCTCGAGCCTCTTCATATGATCCACCTCGGTTTTGGCAAACACCAGAATATCATCGCTGATGTTGAGGACGCCCTCTAGATCTGCTAGGGCGCCCCTGATGATGTTTTGGAACACTTCAGCGGCAGACGATACTCCAAAACTCAACCGCTTGTATCGTTATAGTCCCCGGTGGGTGGTAAACGTTGTTATGTACCGGGACTCTGGATGAAGGACGACCTGGTGATATCCGGCTCGGAGGTCCAGCTTCGAGAACACTCGAGCCCCTTGAACATCAGCAATGATATCGTCGATCGTTGGAGTAAGATGGCGTTCCCTTTTGATCGCCTTGTTGGGGAGCCTCATGTCCACGCAAATGCGTACCGAATCGGGCTGCTTGGGTTTTCTGGCCACCACGATCGGGGACACCCAGGGGGTTGGGCCCTCAACCTTTTCGATGATATCCAGGCTCACCAAATTGTCCAGCTCCTTATCGACCTGCTCCCTCAAATGAAAAGGTACTCGTCGGTGTTTCAATGCGATGGGCTGTACTGACTCATCGATGTGTAATCGAACTGGTTCCCCGATCATCTTTCCGATCCCACTGAAGAGTGCAGCATATTTGTCGAGGAGATCATTAATGTCCTCCAGGTGGACGTAGTATGCAAAGCTGACGATACCTAAGGCCTCCGCAGCTGCGCAACTGAGCAGGGTATTGCTGCTCACCGGGGTCACATAAAATCGGGCCCTGATTTGTGAGCCATCATGTTCCACGTCTGCCACGAAGGCACCGTCGAGCGGTAGCGGTTCCTGACCCCCAAACGCAAATATGCGGGCCTTCGGTGCGACCAGACCTGGAAGGGGTTTGAGGGAGTCATAATGCCCCCTGGCCATCACATTGACAGAGGCGCCGGTGTCAACGAGCACTGGGACTGGGGAGTGATTGATCTCGACCATACATCTCGGCTGTCTCCGGCTTCTTCCTTTGAGTACTCCCACACTTGAGACGAAAAAGATGTTCTCCTCGTCTTCCTCCTCGGCTCCTTCCGGATGGGACTCAACTTCCCCTTGTTCTACCTGGGCAATACTGGGCTGTTGGCTCTGGCGCGGAGCCCATGTCCGTGCCTGACCTCTCGGCACCATCACCGGCATGGCTGCCCGACACACTCTCGAGAAATGATCGGCCAGTCCACACCTCCCACAGGTTTTTCCAGCCGCCGGGCATTCTGCCATGTGATGGAGGTCGTACCCACACTTCTGGCACGACTCCCCGGCTCTTCCAGCCCTGTCTCGGGGTCCTCCACCCGGGCGTCTCACTCCTCGGCCACCCCGCCACACGACACACACCTCCTCCGACCTCACCGACCGAGACCCAGCTTCCATCTTGTTGGCTCGTGCCTCTGCTACCTCATGGCACCTGCCCAGCTCCAAAATGCGGGGCAGCGTGAGGCCCGGCTCTCTCAGGCCTCCTGAGCTTGCCGGAGGAGCATGCCTGGATTAGCATGGTGCGTATCATGTCGTCTGCATCCCCCCATGCACAACCAAGGGAGAGGCGGCGTAAGCGACCATAAAAAGTGTCCAGCGTCTCCTCCTCCTTCTGCTTCGCCGAGAGCATGACGAACCTCTCATAGTCCACGTTTGCAAGGGGAAGGAAGTGTGCGAGGAGGGCCGCCTTGGCCGCATCATAAGAGTTGTTGATAGGAGAAAGCGATTCAAATATCTCCTGGACTGTCGGCCCTGCCGAATACAGCATGGTGGCAATTCTGCTGTCATCATCCGTCACCTGAGCAGCCCTGAAATACATGTCAAGGCGACTCACCCATCTTCTCCATCGTGGCCCCATGCTCGAGGGTGGGCCTGACGCATCGAATTCCGGAATCGGCTGCAAGGCGGCATGGGCCGCGGGTGCTCTAGCTTAAGCCATAATGGGAAAACCCGGTTGTCCAGGTGGCGGTCCTGCAAGGACTTGAATCACCGGAGGTAGGGCGGCCTGTTGTTGAGCCGCTGCCTGGCCACGATCGCGGGGGAGGGGCGCTGCTGCACCACCACTGTCCGAATCTTCAGAGTCGCCCATGGGCTTGAGCGCACAGGCACCCCCACCTACTGTCCTGAGGGCCGCAACTCAGACACCCACCAACACAGTGCGACTCACCCCTCCTTCCCGGGTACACAACAGTTCCAATCCGGGGAGATATCCGGATAAGGCACGAGTGGATGTCCAAAAACACATTTATCCAGAGCAGCCAGGCTTGATGATGAAGAGGACAAAGAAGAAAACCCACGGCACTCTGATGATGAAGGGGACAAAGAACACCGTGGATCCACGTTGCCGCTATCCAAGTGGACTTAGAAGTTCCAAAAATTGAGCCAAAAGTAGTGGATTGGCCCTGTCATATCAGTCCTCTCCTGGCTTTCACACGACGTAAAAGACCCAAAATTAGGTAAAAATCCACAAATCAGACATGGGCATGCAGGGTAGACCTCCTGCTACTAATGTGTCCAAAAATTAGGTCCGTCGTAACTCCACGCTCCAAACCGGAGCCTCGTGAAGTTTCACGGCCTCTGAACAAAATGGCCACCGGCCGCGTGTGCGTCCCGCGACCCGGCATGAGACGAAACGAAAATCCGTTTCGCTTCGTTTTGAAAAAATTAATCTTCCACAGATTTCACCACCGGGCCCGGGTCTCCCTCACCGCTTCGTCGCCACTGTTGGGGGCGGGTCGGAGCCCCCACGCGATGCCGCAAGCCCCCCGACACATGAAGGAGTCACAGACACCAGTCCTTCGTGTTCGGGCTTCCCGGTCGCTCTGATGCGGCCGGGAACGCCCCCTTTATTTATACTTAGCGCGGCGGCGTGAAACGTCACGCCGCCGCGTGGGCCCGTCATCGGGCAGCGCCACACAGCCCATTTGCAGGATCACGGCTGGGCGCTGCAATTAAAGACTTTAAATAATTCCGTATATAGAAGCCTCTGACGGAGCGCTTTCAGGCTGCAGCCATCTTGCGTGCCGTGTTACAGCACCCCCCAGGTTTGACATTTCTGATTTGGTTATATTTATTTTGAAACCTGCGACTATCCCAAACTTTTCCAGTTAATGTACCGCCGCATGTAATGTAATCAGGGGGTCGGATGCCAGAAGCAGCATGTTGTCTGCGTATGCCATCATTTTGTGTGGGACACATCCGAAGTCAATCCCATGAATGGCGTCTGTCTGTCTGATCTTGGCCAGGAGTGGCTCCAAATTCAATGTGTATTGAAGTGGCTACAAAGGGCATCCTTGTTTGGTCATTAATAAGTAATCTAGCACTGCGTTGTACGTAGTTAGCCTTTATTTTCTCTATGAATTTTGGCCTGAACCCCATCATTGCCAAGGTCAGAAAGAGAAACAACCACTCGACCCGGTTGAAAGCTTTCTCAGCATCTAGGGATAATAGGACCGCTGGGATATTTTTCTTTTCGACTTTCTCTAGGATATGACACGTTCTTATTTTGTCATGCTTTGACATCATTTTATGAAACCTGATTGGTCCAAATGAGGGTAGTAAGTCCTTCATCCTATTAGCTAAGACTTTAGTATACATTTTTGTATCCATGTTTATTAAAGCTATGGGGCGGTATGACCCACAGCTGCTCGGATCCTTGCCAGGTTTTGGGAATAATAAAATGTTTGCTTCCTCCATAGTGGGGGAAATATGACCCGACTGTATAAAGGAGTTCTACAAATGCATTAGTTTAGGAGCTAAGATGTCCTGTTACATTTTGTAGAAAAAGGCAGGATATCCATCAGGGCCTGGTCATTTATTTAGTGGATGGTTGCGTATGATGCTCTTAATTTCCTCCTGAGTGGTATCCAGTTACAGCTGAGCCCTATCTGCCTGCGCTAATCGAGGAAGAGTGACTGCATCTAGATACGCTTTCTGAATCTTTGGGTCAGGAGCTTCCGACTGATATAGATTCAAGTAGAATGTGTGAAACTGTGAAGTAATATGGAAGGTATCTCACTTGAGGGCAGCTGAATCCTTTGTATAGTCTGGGATGCAGTTTTCTGACGAAGTTGTCTACCTAACAGACAATCTGACTTGCTGGCTTTCACATAGTACTTTTGTTTGAGGCATGGCAGAGATTTTTCTGCTTTTTTTGTTTTAAATTAATGTAGTCTGCCAGCCGCATTTCTGAAAACATTTTTGTTTAGACAGACCCTTGTTTCTACCCATATTTTCCATTGCACATCTTAAGTCTTCCTTTAATTCTATTTCTAGAGCCACTTTTTGCTTGAGCCTTATTGCATTTTCAGCTATCAGGACCCGCATACAGTTGCCTTAAAGACGTCCCATATCACGTTTACAGCAGTCTCCCCATCTAGGTTAAGGTTAAAGAACTCCTGTATCTTCTCTGCAATTCTATCTCTAACTACCTGATACCCTAGTAACTCATATGGGAATTTCCAAGCCCACAATCTTTGTTTCTCCCATTCATCTCTATGGAGATTGGTGCATGGTCTGATAACGTTATATTGCCTAAGAGTGGGATTGAAGCCCAAGCATGATCTATGCGCGAAAAGGACCGATGAACGTGAGAGTAGAACGTGTATCCTTTCTCAGGTCCTCTAAGAGTCGATCAGATATCTACCAATGACAGATGTGCACATTTTTGCTTTAGTGTAGTAGAGGAGGGATGTTGGACATAAAGTGTAACTGTACTACGATCCCGAAAGGGGTCCCATGCTATGTTGAAATCTCCAAAAACCATTATCTCACCCTCCCTTAAAGATTCTAGATGAGTCAATTTTAGAAAAACCTCTAGGCCTGTATTGGGAGCATATATTGAAGCCACAGTAAGTATCATTGAGCCCACCACCAGGATCGCAATTATATAGCGGCCCTCTTTGTGAACCTTAGTGCGTACCAACTTGATTTGGGCTCCCGACCTAATTGCTATAAGTACTCCTGCTACCTTCCCCTGAGCGTTTGCTTGCAATATAACAGGGAAATGTCGCAGATGCAATTTGTGCCTATCTGTTCTGCACATGTGAGTCTCTTGAAGTGCCACCAAGTCCAGTTGGTAATGCGCCAGGAAGCCCTCCAGCTTTCTACGCTTTAACAGGGTATTGAGGCCCCTGATGTTAACCGTTACACACCTGAATTCACTTGTTATAGATGGGCCCTCACAAAGCTGGTGAATATCTGTACTTGATCCTACTTAAATATGTTAAAGCTCACTATGCACTACGGTTTTGCCCCCCTCCCCTCAAACTTGCACTCCCTACCCTAACCCAAGTTTTCCTCTGCTCCCTCCCCTGGAAAATCCCCTGGTGGGAGCCACAGTACCTAGTGTATCCTGGGGTATAAACCCTCAGCTGTGAACCATCTTCTTCCCCAGGATGAAGTGCGGGGTATTCTAAAACCCCCATCTGTTGTGCTCCATCTTTGCTAAAGTCGTGTGAAAATGTTCTCAATCAGTTATTTTCACATTTTCTCTATTGCCGTGTCTCTAAATAGGTGCTTTTGACGTTGGTCCTCTGAGGCAGGATTTTCAGTCATCTTTCTGCATGCCCTGTCTAGCCAATGAAGACCATTCCCAGGGTTTGGATTGTGTGGTGAGGCGACCAGCCCCGCCTTCCGCTGGGCCCGCAGCCATAACATCTTCAATTTGTAGAAGGGCAATACCTGCTTCGCAGGAGATGATTCTATTTTGTCTTAATGGAAAAGTCCATTTATATTTGATCCCACGCGACTGTATGGTTTTGACCACTACTTGTATGTCTCAGTGTTTTTGGAGGGTTGTTTGCGAGAGATACTGATAGAGTTGGATTTCCGTCCCATTGTAAGTTATATGTGTCGAATTCCTAGCCTCTCTGAGAATGTTCTTTCTGTGGATATAGTGCACAGTCTGCCAGAACATCTCGAGGGTGAGCACTGGGTTCTGTTCTTTTTGGGCCAGTCCTATGGACGCGATCTAGCTGGATATTGAAAGCTTCTTCCCCTGCGATTAGATGCGCAAAGATGTATGTTATAGTATCTTTTAGGTCACAGTCTGTCACTGTTTCAGGAAGATTTTTAATACAGATGTTGGAACGTCTGGATCTATTTTCCAGACCTTTGTAGTGGATTTCGAGGTTATGTGTAATCTTTGACACTTCTTCCAGAGTTATATCCGCTTGTTTAGATTCCTGTGCAAGTTCCTAGGTTGCTCACTCATTTGCATCAACCTGATCTCCCAGAGTGGAGATCTCCTTGCTAAAGTCAGACAGTGATTGCCTAATTTCAGATGTAAACAAGGAGAATTGCAGTTGAAAGGAGGTCGAGAATCTTTCCAGAAAGTCCTGGAAGCTTTTCGCAAAGTTCTCTTTAGACACAGCCATGTCTGGATCTTTTCTGCGTGGGTCCAGTGGAGGGTCACCTGCTGGTGTTTTTTTAGCAGAGTGTGTCTCCAGCTCTTTTACCCACAGTTTTTGCAATTGGTTAGTCGGTGCTTGGCGAGCCTGTGTAAGCTCGGTCGGGGATTGCTTCTTTCTACCCCACGGCAGATGTGTAGTTCTGTATCAGGCGTAGGAATCACCAGTTCCTGCTGTATATGCCAAGAAGGCAAGTCTGCTTAGTAAGACCAAGATACCGAATATATAGTGTTGTTAATTAAATTACGACTTGTGCCGATGAGTTCAGAATGAGCCCTGTGTTATATTTGTGCCGCCCATTTCAGCCACTTCCCCGCAATATGGAGCTAATGATTATGCGAGTATTGCCCAGTGAACAACCCTCCTATAATCGTCCGCCTTATGGAAACTTGCTGGCTTGGAGAAGGGATCGGGGAAGGAGGCTGTGCGTGTTCAGATCTGGCGTATGCAGTTGCTTTGTGAGATGTACCCGCTTCTATCCGAGGGCTGAAAATTCAATGGTACACGAGAACGTCTCTGGAGCTCCCCCCGTCTCTGGGTCTCGTCCCGCTGATCATGGCGAGTAGTCGAAGCCAAAGTCTGTGCACTGGTTATAGTCCCCGTGTCTGCATGCCCGCTATCCAGGTTCCCCTCACAGCCGTCCAGTGCCGCCTGGCAGGTGAAATATCCTCCGAAACGGTGGCCAGACCGTCCAACAGCCCACTCCGGAGCCCAGACGGCAGCCCCTTTCAAGCGTAAAATGCAACCTCTGTTGAAGCGGAAGAACGTGACAACACCCAGTCTGAGACTCACCTACAGTTTCTGCGGTGGACCATTACTATTCCAGGCTGCTGTGGAGTCTATCCGGCCCTAATTTCAGGTAGAGGCCTGCTTTTAGGCATTCCGATCATGGGTTAATTCTAGATAGAGATGGAGCACACCCACGCACGTCTTCACAGTGCGGCGGGCATCTTAGTTTTTTTTTTGTTTTTTTTCTTTATTTTATTGGTTTATACAAACCTTTAAAATACATCCAGTTTGTCAGAACCCAATAGCCAATACAAAGCAAGACAAGACAAGACAAAGCAAAACATAGGCATGAGATAAAGTTCCGTCCTTTTGACAGGGATCAAGCCTTTGGTACCAAAGGAGCCTTATCGGGGAGTGCCCAATGTACTTCATCTGAGGGTTACGCAATGTTAAGCACTACCCTGAAGTCCCTGTACTGCAGCATCAGATAACTCAAGACTCCTTTCAATCTCATGCAGAAACAAGGTCAACACCCTTGTCAGTTTTGTATTGGAGCCCATAAACATCAAGTGCCACCATTCTTCAGCACTCCTCAGTGAGTATTCATTTAACATTTGGCCTAGGTGTTTAGTTCTTAGGGATCTGTGGAAAGGGCAGAATAGGACAAGATGTTTAAGTGTTTCAATGCAGGCTTTACAGAACCTGCATACTGTGTCTGACTTGTCCTTTCCAGCCCAGTTCTTAATTCGTTCTTTTGTTCTAAACAGATTTAGGCGAAATCTCATCATAAAGGTGGCCCTCCTCCTGTTGTCTGGGAATAAGACCACGTAATTTTGCAGTTTGTTAAGCGCTCTTGCTTCGCTAGGGGCATCTCTCATTGTTTTCGAAGACCTTCGGTCTGTGCTGGTTTGAATCCAGTCTAATTCCAGATCTTTTTCTTTACCAAAAGTGGATTGTCCTGCAGCGTTTTGGTATTGGTCTCATACATGGTCAGGAGCTCTTCACATTTTTTTGACCATATGGCTAACAGTCTGGGTTCGCGTTTCCAGGATTGCACAATATTTTATATTGTGGAGCGGCGTCTGGCAGCGTGATTTTCCTAAATAGAGCCAGGGCGTTCCACGCAATCCGAGCCTCAATGGATATCAAGCCTAGCTCATATCGTAAGCACACTGTTTAAGTGCTGTTTGGTAGATGTAAGGTTTTCACCCAGAAGATGTGTTCTAGGGTTGACCAAAGTTCCGGTGGTGCATCCAAAGGCATTTTCGGCTCTGTATATGAGAGCTGGGACAACCTTCTGTTGATAGAAGCTTATCACTGGCTTGAGCGAGAACTTTCCATATCTTTTGTTTAGGATCAGGGCTTGGGAAGCAAAGTTTCGGCATTTTGTTTTCGCAGTCTCCACCCAGGGGCTATCGTTTAAGTTTGTGTTAATTTGCATGCCGAGATATCTTGTGCTTTCCACCGTGGTTAGTTTTTCTTTTCCTAGATGCCAACTAAATTTATTGTTTTTCCGGTGGCGGCCCATTTGCAGGTTTTGCAGCGTCAGAATTTCACTTTTTGTGTTATTGATATACAGACCGTTGTTTTCCACATAGAGTTCTACTGCATTCATTTTACGCTCAAGGCCGATTGGAGTGGTGTCTAGCAAGATTAGGTCGTCAGCGTACAACATCCAGCTCAGGGTAGAGCCGTGTATTTTGGGGGAAAGGATCGAGGCTCATCAATTGTAATGCCGATGTCCGAGAGGAACAAATTAAATATGATTGCCGCCAGGGGGCAGCCCTGTTTAACTCCACAAAAGGTGTTAATTTCCTCTGTAAGAGTTCCACGTTGGTCAAGGCGCACTCTGATGGTGGTTGCAGTGTGGATTTCATTAATGGCGGCTGATAAGCTCTCCGGACAGCTCCAGTTTGTTATCTTGGTCCACAGAAGTTCTCGGTCGATGGAATCGAAAGCATGGGAAAAGTCTACCAGGGCTAAGTAGACCTTTTTGCCAGATCTGATTGCTTCCATCTTTAGCAAATTTATTAGCAAAAGGTTTAGGCCGCAGCCGACCCCTTTTACAAAGCCCGTCTGTCGTACGTCAAAATGATTGCTATCTGCAATCCATTGTGACAGTTTCTGTTGGAGCATTGTTGCATACACTTTGCCTAATACGTCCAGAAGCGCTATTGGTCGGTAGTTTTTGGGCTCGAGGCGATTTCCTTTTTTGAAGATGGGGACTATTATTGCAGATTTCCTAGAGTTTGGAGTTGCGCATCTTCTGCTGATTCGGGCGAATAGTTCTTCACAGAACTCTGCCCATTGCTCTGGGCTTTCCTTTATAGTAAAGTTGGAGCCCTGGAGCCCTTGAGGCGCTAACATTCTTAATAATTTGAAGTAAATCCGCTTTGGGGAAAGTGAGGTCCCATTTTGTTAGATTTGATGTCATCGGGGACAACCATTTCCCTTTTTTGCTGTACAGATTTTCAAAATGTGAGGTCCACCCTGCTTCTGAAACCATGTTTTTCATCAGTGCACTTTGAGGAGCGCCTTCATTGTTAATTAAGCTCCAAAATCCAGATGAGTTTTTGTTTCTCATCTTTTGCAGCATCCGTTCAGCATCGTTTTGGAGCATTAGAGCCTTGTGAGATCGAATCCAGTTTTTGTAATTCTGTTTTGCAGCATGTTTTCCTTGCAAAAAAGTTGTGGGGTCTCTGAATTTTATGTGTCTGATAGTTGCGCAAAGTTCTCTCTTTCTCCTCATAACCTCTACGTCAAATTTGTGTTGGTTTGCGAATCCAGGGTTTCTCGATCCATGTTTTTTTCCATATTTTAGATTGTTAACTTTTGCTATGCATCCCTTATAAAGACCATGTGCTCATTTCTGAAGATTGATACTTACAAAAGGAGCTCACAGTTTAGCAGAAAAACTGCTGTCTCAATAAAACACCCCAAAACAGTATTGAGCCGTCTCGACCGCTCTGCCATGTTGTAGATTAACAACACACTTTATGCAGTGTAGTTA